>NC_133922.1:0-672500 GCF_964199755.1 Larus michahellis
ACCTCTTTGCTAAGACTCTCCAGAGAGCCGTCCTCAAAACAAACACACATCTTGACATATCTCCCACATTGATCGCAGTGTCTCCAGAAACGGCATTCAAGGAGCCAGGAGGTTTTCTCCCTACACTGTCCATTGAGTTGTCCTCAAAACCAATATACATCCTGCTATATCTCCCACATGGAAAGTGCCAGGAGGGAGAAGTGGGGATTATGTTTAGACTTTCTCGGAACTGCTTCAAATCAACTAGATATCTTTGTGCTGTAAATCTCCCAACAGCCAAACGCAAAAGCAGCAAACATCTCGCTGTACGTTCCACATCCAAAGTGCCAAGAGAGAGCTTGCTCTCCCTGTCTTTGAGTACTGTTTTCACTGTCCCGGTTACCTCTTTGCTAACATTCTCTTCAGAGCCGCAGTGAAACCAGGAACCACGTGGAGAAGGCACCCACACTGAAAGTGCCTGGAGGGAACATTGGGGCTTCTTCTCAGTGTCTCTGACATAGGGTTTCACTGTCCCGGGAAAGTCTCTGCCAACACCGTGCAGAGCGCTGTGCCCAATATACAGAAACGTCTTGTGATATCTCCTACAGGGAAAGTGCCAGGAGGGAATTGTGGAGCTTGTTCTCAGTGTCTCTGAGAATTGCTCTGATTATCCCTGTGACCTCTTTGCTAAGACTCTCCAGAGAGCCGTCCTCAAAACAAACACACATCTTGACATATCTCCCACATTGATCGCAGTGTCTCCAGAAACGGCATTCAAGGAGCCAGGAGGTTTTCTCCCTACACTGTCCATTGAGTTGTCCTCAAAACCAATATACATCCTGCTATATCTCCCACATGGAAAGTGCCAGGAGGGAGAAGTGGGGATTATGTTTAGACTTTCTCGGAACTGCTTCAAATCAACTAGATATCTTTGTGCTGTAAATCTCCCAACAGCCAAACGCAAAAGCAGCAAACATCTCGCTGTATGTCCCACATCCAAAGTGCCAAGAGAGAGCTTGCTCTCCCTGTCTTTGAGTACTGTTTTCACTGTCCCGGTTACCTCTTTGCTAACATTCTCTTCAGAGCTGCAGTGAAACCAGGAACCACGTGGAGAAAGCACCCACACTGAAAGTGCCTGGAGGGAACATTGGGGCTTCTTCTCAGTGTCTCTGACATAGGGTTTCACTGTCCCGGGAAAGTCTCTGCTAACACCGTGCAGAGCGCTGTGCCCAATATACAGAAACGTCTTGCGGTATCTCCTACAGGGAAAGTGCCAGGAGGGAATTGCGGAGCTTGTTCTCAGTGTCTCTGAGAATTGCTCTGATTATCTGTGTGACCTCTTTGCTAAGACTCTCCAGAGAGCCGTCCTCAAAACAAACACACATCTTGACATATCTCCCACATTGATCGCAGTGTCTCCAGAAACGGCATTCAAGGAGCCAGGAGGTTTTCTCCCTACACTGTCCATTGAGTTGTCCTCAAAACCAACATACATCCTGCTATATCTCCCACATGGAAAGTGCCAGGAGGGAGAAGTGGGGATTATGTTTAGACTTTCTCGGAACTGCTTCAAATCAACTAGATATCTTTGTGCTGTAAATCTCCCAACAGCCAAACGCAAAAGCAGCAAACATCTCGCTGTATGTCCCACATCCAAAGTGCCAAGAGAGAGCTTGCTCTCCCTGTCTTTGAGTACTGTTTTCACTGTCCCGGTTACCTCTTTGCTAACATTCTCTTCAGAGCCGCAGTGAAACCAGGAACCACGTGGAGAAGGCACCCACACTGAAAGTGCCTGGAGGGAACATTGGGGCTTCTTCTCAGTGTCTCTGACATAGGGTTTCACTGTCCCGGGAAAGTCTCTGCTAACACCGTGCAGAGCGCTGTGCCCAATATACAGAAACGTCTTGCGGTATCTCCTACAGGGAAAGTGCCAGGAGGGAATTGCGGAGCTTGTTCTCAGTGTCTCTGAGAATTGCTCTGTTTATCTGTGTGACCTCTTTGCTAAGACGCTCCAGAGAGCCGTCCTCAAAACAAACACACATCTTGACATATCTCCCACATTGATCGCAGTGTCTCCAGAAACGGCATTCAAGGAGCCAGGAGGTTTTCTCCCTACACTGTCCATTGAGTTGTCCTCAAAACCAATATACATCCTGCTATATCTCCCACATGGAAAGTGCCAGGAGGGAGAAGTGGGGATTATGTTTAGACTTTCTCGGAACTGCTTCAAATCAACTAGATATCTTTGTGCTGTAAATCTCCCAACAGCCAAACGCAAAAGCAGCAAACATCTCGCTGTACGTTCCACATCCAAAGTGCCAAGAGAGAGCTTGCTCTCCCTGTCTTTGAGTACTGTTTTCACTGTCCCGGTTACCTCTTTGCTAACATTCTCTTCAGAGCCGCAGTGAAACCAGGAACCACGTGGAGAAGGCACCCACACTGAAAGTGCCTGGAGGGAACATTGGGGCTTCTTCTCAGTGTCTCTGACATAGGGTTTCACTGTCCCGGGAAAGTCTCTGCTAACACCGTGCAGAGCGCTGTGCCCAATATACAGAAACGTCTTGTGGTATCTCCTACAGGGAAAGTGCCAGGAGGGAATTGTCGAGCTTGTTCTCAGTGTCTCTGAGAATTGCTCTGATTATCTGTGTGACCTCTTTGCTAAGACTCTCCAGAGAGCCGTCCTCAAAACAAACACACATCTTGACATATCTCCCACATTGATCGCAGTGTCTCCAGAAACGGCATTCAAGGAGCCAGGAGGTTTTCTCCCTACACTGTCCATTGAGTTGTCCTCAAAACCAATATACATCCTGCTATATCTCCCACATGGAAAGTGCCAGGAGGGAGAAGTGGGGATTATGTTTAGACTTTCTCGGAACTGCTTCAAATCAACTCGATATCTTTGTGCTGTAAATCTCCCAACAGCCAAACGCAAAAGCAGCAAACATCTCGCTGTATGTCCCACATCCAAAGTGCCAAGAGAGAGCTTGCTCTCCCTGTCTTTGAGTACTGTTTTCACTGTCCCGGTTACCTCTTTGCTAACATTCTCTTCAGAGCTGCAGTGAAACCAGGAACCACGTGGAGAAAGCACCCACACTGAAAGTGCCTGGAGGGAACATTGGGGCTTCTTCTCAGTGTCTCTGACATAGGGTTTCACTGTCCCGGGAAAGTCTCTGCTAACACCGTGCAGAGCGCTGTGCCCAATATACAGAAACGTCTTGCGGTATCTCCTACAGGGAAAGTGCCAGGAGGGAATTGCGGAGCTTGTTCTCAGTGTCTCTGAGAATTGCTCTGATTATCTGTGTGACCTCTTTGCTAAGACGCTCCAGAGAGCCGTCCTCAAAACAAACACACATCTTGACATATCTCCCACATTGATCGCAGTGTCTCCAGAAACGGCATTCAAGGAGCCAGGAGGTTTTCTCCCTACACTGTCCATTGAGTTGTCCTCAAAACCAACATACATCCTGCTATATCTCCCACATGGAAAGTGCCAGGAGGGAGAAGTGGGGATTATGTTTAGACTTTCTCGGAACTGCTTCAAATCAACTAGATATCTTTGTGCTGTAAATCTCCCAACAGCCAAACGCAAAAGCAGCAAACATCTCGCTGTATGTCCCACATCCAAAGTGCCAAGAGAGAGCTTGCTCTCCCTGTCTTTGAGTACTGTTTTCACTGTCCCGGTTACCTCTTTGCTAACATTCTCTTCAGAGCCGCAGTGAAACCAGGAACCACGTGGAGAAGGCACCCACACTGAAAGTGCCTGGAGGGAACATTGGGGCTTCTTCTCAGTGTCTCTGACATAGGGTTTCACTGTCCCGGGAAAGTCTCTGCTAACACCGTGCAGAGCGCTGTGCCCAATATACAGAAACGTCTTGCGGTATCTCCTACAGGGAAAGTGCCAGGAGGGAATTGCGGAGCTTGTTCTCAGTGTCTCTGAGAATTGCTCTGTTTATCTGTGTGACCTCTTTGCTAAGACGCTCCAGAGAGCCGTCCTCAAAACAAACACACATCTTGACATATCTCCCACATTGATCGCAGTGTCTCCAGAAACGGCATTCAAGGAGCCAGGAGGTTTTCTCCCTACACTGTCCATTGAGTTGTCCTCAAAACCAATATACATCCTGCTATATCTCCCACATGGAAAGTGCCAGGAGGGAGAAGTGGGGATTATGTTTAGACTTTCTCGGAACTGCTTCAAATCAACTAGATATCTTTGTGCTGTAAATCTCCCAACAGCCAAATGCAAAAGCAGCAAACATCTCGCTGTATGTCCCACATCCAAAGTGCCAAGAGAGAGCTTGCTCTCCCTGTCTTTGAGTACTGTTTTCACTGTCCCGGTTACCTCTTTGCTAACATTCTCTTCAGAGCTGCAGTGAAACCAGGAACCACGTGGAGAAAGCACCCACACTGAAAGTGCCTGGAGGGAACATTGGGGCTTCTTCTCAGTGTCTCTGACATAGGGTTTCACTGTCCCGGGAAAGTCTCTGCTAACACCGTGCAGAGCGCTGTGCCCAATATACAGAAACGTCTTGCGGTATCTCCTACAGGGAAAGTGCCAGGAGGGAATTGTGGAGCTTGTTCTCAGTGTCTCTGAGAATTGCTCTGATTATCTGTGTGACCTCTTTGCTAAGACTCTCCAGAGAGCCGTCCCCAAAACAAACACACATCTTGACATATCTCCCACATTGATCGCAGTGTCTCCAGAAACGGCATTCAAGGAGCCAGGACCTTTTCTCCCTACACTGTCCATTGAGTTGTCCTCAAAACCAATATACATCCTGCTATATCTCCCACATGGAAAGTGCCAGGAGGGAGAAGTGGGGATTATGTTTAGACTTTCTCGGAACTGCTTCAAATCAACTAGATATCTTTGTGCTGTAAATCTCCCAACAGCCAAACGCAAAAGCAGCAAACATCTCGCTGTGTGTCCCACATCCAAAGTGCCAAGAGAGAGCTTGCTCTCCCTGTCTTTGAGTACTGTTTTCACTGTCCCGGTTACCTCTTTGCTAACATTCTCTTCAGAGCTGCAGTGAAACCAGGAACCACGTGGAGAAAGCACCCACACTGAAAGTGCCTGGAGGGAACATTGGGGCTTCTTCTCAGTGTCTCTGACATAGGGTTTCACTGTCCCGGGAAAGTCTCTGCTAACACCGTGCAGAGCGCTGTGCCCAATATACAGAAACGTCTTGCGGTATCTCCTACAGGGAAAGTGCCAGGAGGGAATTGCGGAGCTTGTTCTCAGTGTCTCTGAGAATTGCTCTGATTATCTGTGTGACCTCTTTGCTAAGACTCTCCAGAGAGCCGTCCTCAAAACAAACACACATCTTGACATATCTCCCACATTGATCGCAGTGTCTCCAGAAACGGCATTCAAGGAGCCAGGAGGTTTTCTCCCTACACTGTCCATTGAGTTGTCCTCAAAACCAATATACATCCTGCTATATCTCCCACATGGAAAGTGCCAGGAGGGAGAAGTGGGGATTATGTTTAGACTTTCTCGGAACTGCTTCAAATCAACTCGATATCTTTGTGCTGTAAATCTCCCAACAGCCAAACGCAAAAGCAGCAAACATCTCGCTGTATGTCCCACATCCAAAGTGCCAAGAGAGAGCTTGCTCTCCCTGTCTTTGAGTACTGTTTTCACTGTCCCGGTTACCTCTTTGCTAACATTCTCTTCAGAGCCGCAGTGAAACCAGGAACCCCGTGGAGAAAGCACCCACACTGAAAGTGCCTGGAGGGAACATTGGGGCTTCTTCTCAGTGTCTCTGACATAGGGTTTCACTGTCCCAGGAAAGTCTCTGCTAACACCATGCAGAGCGCTGTGCCCAATATACAGAAACGTCTTGCGGTATCTCCTACAGGGAAAGTGCCAGGAGGGAATTGCGGAGCTTGTTCTCAGTGTCTCTGAGAATTGCTCTGATTATCTGTGTGACCTCTTTGCTAAGACTCTCCAGAGAGCCGTCCTCAAAACAAACACACATCTTGACATATCTCCCACATTGATCGCAGTGTCTCCAGAAACGGCATTCAAGGAGCCAGGAGGTTTTCTCCCTACACTGTCCATTGAGTTGTCCTCAAAACCAATATACATCCTGCTATATCTCCCACATGGAAAGTGCCAGGAGGGAGAAGTGGGGATTATGTTTAGACTTTCTCGGAACTGCTTCAAATCAACTAGATATCTTTGTGCTGTAAATCTCCCAACAGCCAAACGCAAAAGCAGCAAACATCTCGCTGTATGTCCCACATCCAAAGTGCCAAGAGAGAGCTTGCTCTCCCTGTCTTTGAGTACTGTTTTCACTGTCCCGGTTACCTCTTTGCTAACATTCTCTTCAGAGCCGCAGTGAAACCAGGAACCACGTGGAGAAAGCACCCACACTGAAAGTGCCTGGAGGGAACATTGGGGCTTCTTCTCAGTGTCTCTGACATAGGGTTTCACTGTCCCGGGAAAGTCTCTGCTAACACCGTGCAGAGCGCTGTGCCCAATATACAGAAACGTCTTGCGGTATCTCCTACAGGGAAAGTGCCAGGAGGGAATTGCGGAGCTTGTTCTCAGTGTCTCTGAGAATTGCTCTGATTATCTGTGTGACCTCTTTGCTAAGACGCTCCAGAGAGCCGTCCTCAAAACAAACACACATCTTGACATATCTCCCACATTGATCGCAGTGTCTCCAGAAACGGCATTCAAGGAGCCAGGAGGTTTTCTCCCTACACTGTCCATTGAGTTGTCCTCAAAACCAATATACATCCTGCTATATCTCCCACATGGAAAGTGCCAGGAGGGAGAAGTGGGGATTATGTTTAGACTTTCTCGGAACTGCTTCAAATCAACTAGATATCTTTGTGCTGTAAATCTCCCAACAGCCAAACGCAAAAGCAGCAAACATCTCGCTGTATGTCCCACATCCAAAGTGCCAAGAGAGAGCTTGCTCTCCCTGTCTTTGAGTACTGTTTTCACTGTCCCGGTTACCTCTTTGCTAACATTCTCTTCAGAGCCGCAGTGAAACCAGGAACCCCGTGGAGAAAGCACCCACACTGAAAGTGCCTGGAGGGAACATTGGGGCTTCTTCTCAGTGTCTCTGACATAGGGTTTCACTGTCCCGGGAAAGTCTCTGCTAACACCATGCAGAGCGCTGTGCCCAATATACAGAAACGTCTTGCGGTATCTCCTACAGGGAAAGTGCCAGGAGGGAATTGCGGAGCTTGTTCTCAGTGTCTCTGAGAATTGCTCTGATTATCTGTGTGACCTCTTTGCTAAGACGCTCCAGAGAGCCGTCCTCAAAACAAACACACATCTTGACATATCTCCCACATTGATCGCAGTGTCTCCAGAAACGGCATTCAAGGAGCCAGGAGGTTTTCTCCCTACACTGTCCATTGAGTTGTCCTCAAAACCAATATACATCCTGCCATATCTCCCACATGGAAAGTGCCAGGAGGGAGAAGTGGGGATTATGTTTAGACTTTCTCGGAACTGCTTCAAATCAACTAGATATCTTTGTGCTGTAAATCTCCCAACAGCCAAACGCAAAAGCAGCAAACATCTCGCTGTATGTCCCACATCCAAAGTGCCAAGAGAGAGCTTGCTCTCCCTGTCTTTGAGTACTGTTTTCACTGTCCCGGTTACCTCTTTGCTAACATTCTCTTCAGAGCTGCAGTGGAACCAGGAACCCCGTGGAGAAAGCACCCACACTGAAAGTGCCTGGAGGGAACATTGGGGCTTCTTCTCAGTGTCTCTGACATAGGGTTTCACTGTCCCGGGAAAGTCTCTGCTAACACCGTGCAGAGCGCTGTGCCCAATATACAGAAACGTCTTGTGGTATCTCCTACAGGGAAAGTGCCAGGAGGGAATTGTCGAGCTTGTTCTCAGTGTCTCTGAGAATTGCTCTGATTATCTGTGTGACCTCTTTGCTAAGACTCTCCAGAGAGCCGTCCTCAAAACAAACACACATCTTGACATATCTCCCACATTGATCGCAGTGTCTCCAGAAACGGCATTCAAGGAGCCAGGAGGTTTTCTCCCTACACTGTCCATTGAGTTGTCCTCAAAACCAATATACATCCTGCTATATCTCCCACATGGAAAGTGCCAGGAGGGAGAAGTGGGGATTATGTTTAGACTTTCTCGGAACTGCTTCAAATCAACTCGATATCTTTGTGCTGTAAATCTCCCAACAGCCAAACGCAAAAGCAGCAAACATCTCGCTGTATGTCCCACATCCAAAGTGCCAAGAGAGAGCTTGCTCTCCCTGTCTTTGAGTACTGTTTTCACTGTCCCGGTTACCTCTTTGCTAACATTCTCTTCAGAGCCGCAGTGAAACCAGGAACCCCGTGGAGAAAGCACCCACACTGAAAGTGCCTGGAGGGAACATTGGGGCTTCTTCTCAGTGTCTCTGACATAGGGTTTCACTGTCCCGGGAAAGTCTCTGCTAACACCGTGCAGAGCGCTGTGCCCAATATACAGAAACGTCTTGCGGTATCTCCTACAGGGAAAGTGCCAGGAGGGAATTGCGGAGCTTGTTCTCAGTGTCTCTGAGAATTGCTCTGATTATCCGTGTGACCTCTTTGCTAAGACGCTCCAGAGAGCCGTCCTCAAAACAAACACACATCTTGACATATCTCCCACATTGATCGCAGTGTCTCCAGAAACGGCATTCAAGGAGCCAGGAGGTTTTCTCCCTACACTGTCCATTGAGTTGTCCTCAAAACCAATATACATCCTGCTATATCTCCCACATGGAAAGTGCCAGGAGGGAGAAGTGGGGATTATGTTTAGACTTTCTCGGAACTGCTTCAAATCAACTCGATATCTTTGTGCTGTAAATCTCCCAACAGCCAAACGCAAAAGCAGCAAACATCTCGCTGTATGTCCCACATCCAAAGTGCCAAGAGAGAGCTTGCTCTCCCTGTCTTTGAGTACTGTTTTCACTGTCCCGGTTACCTCTTTGCTAACATTCTCTTCAGAGCTGCAGTGAAACCAGGAACCACGTGGAGAAAGCACCCACACTGAAAGTGCCTGGAGGGAACATTGGGGCTTCTTCTCAGTGTCTCTGACATAGGGTTTCACTGTCCCGGGAAAGTCTCTGCTAACACCGTGCAGAGCGCTGTGCCCAATATACAGAAACGTCTTGCGGTATCTCCTACAGGGAAAGTGCCAGGAGGGAATTGTGGAGCTTGTTCTCAGTGTCTCTGAGAATTGCTCTGATTCTCTGTGTGACCTCTTTGCTAAGACGCTCCAGAGAGCCATACTCAAAACAAACACACATCTTGACATATCTCCCACATTGATCGCAGTGTCTCCAGAAACGGCATTCAAGGAGCCAGGAGGTTTTCTCCCTACACTGTCCATTGAGTTGTCCTCAAAACCAATATACATCCTGCTATATCTCCCACATGGAAAGTGCCAGGAGGGAGAAGTGGGGATTATGTTTAGACTTTCTCGGAACTGCTTCAAATCAACTAGATATCTTTGTGCTGTAAATCTCCCAACAGCCAAACGCAAAAGCAGCAAACATCTCGCCGTATGTCCCACATCCAAAGTGCCAAGAGAGAGCTTGCTCTCCCTGTCTTTGAGTACTGTTTTCACTGTCCCGGTTACCTCTTTGCTAACATTCTCTTCAGAGCCGCAGTGAAACCAGGAACCCCGTGGAGAAAGCACCCACACTGAAAGTGCCTGGAGGGAACATTGGGGCTTCTTCTCAGTGTCTCTGACATAGGGTTTCATTGTCCCGGGAAAGTCTCTGCTAACACCGTGCAGAGCGCTGTGCCCAATATACAGAAACGTCTTGCGGTATCTCCTACAGGGAAAGTGCCAGGAGGGAATTGGGAGCTTGTTCTCAGTGTCTCTGAGAATTGCTCTGATTATCTGTGTGACCTCTTTGCTAAGACGCTCCAGAGAGCCGTCCTCAAAACAAACACACATCTTGACATATCTCCCACATTGATCGCAGTGTCTCCAGAAACGGCATTCAAGGAGCCAGGAGGTTTTCTCCCTACACTGTCCATTGAGTTGTCCTCAAAACCAATATACATCCTGCTATATCTCCCACATGGAAAGTGCCAGGAGGGAGAAGTGGGGATTATGTTTAGACTTTCTCGGAACTGCTTCAAATCAACTAGATATCTTTGTGCTGTAAATCTCCCAACAGCCAAACGCAAAAGCAGCAAACATCTCGCTGTATGTCCCACATCCAAAGTGCCAAGAGAGAGCTTGCTCTCCCTGTCTTTGAGTACTGTTTTCACTGTCCCGGTTACCTCTTTGCTAACATTCTCTTCAGAGCCGCAGTGAAACCAGGAACCCCGTGGAGAAAGCACCCACACTGAAAGTGCCTGGAGGGAACATTGGGGCTTCTTCTCAGTGTCTCTGACATAGGGTTTCACTGTCCCGGGAAAGTCTCTGCTAACACCGTGCAGAGCGCTGTGCCCAATATACAGAAACGTCTTGCGGTATCTCCTACAGGGAAAGTGCCAGGAGGGAATTGTGGAGCTTGTTCTCAGTGTCTCTGAGAATTGCTCTGATTATCTGTGTGACCTCTTTGCTAAGACGCTCCAGAGAGCCGTCCTCAAAACAAACACACATCTTGACATATCTCCCACATTGATCGCAGTGTCTCCAGAAACGGCATTCAAGGAGCCAGGAGGTTTTCTCCCTACACTGTCCATTGAGTTGTCCTCAAAACCAATATACATCCTGCTATATCTCCCACATGGAAAGTGCCAGGAGGGAGAAGTGGGGATTATGTTTAGACTTTCTCGGAACTGCTTCAAATCAACTAGATATCTTTGTGCTGTAAATCTCCCAACAGCCAAACGCAAAAGCAGCAAACATCTCGCTGTATGTCCCACATCCAAAGTGCCAAGAGAGAGCTTGCTCTCCCTGTCTTTGAGTACTGTTTTCACTGTCCCGGTTACCTCTTTGCTAACATTCTCTTCAGAGCCGCAGTGAAACCAGGAACCCCGTGGAGAAAGCACCCACACTGAAAGTGCCTGGAGGGAACATTGGGGCTTCTTCTCAGTGTCTCTGACATAGGGTTTCACTGTCCCGGGAAAGTCTCTGCTAACACCCTGCAGAGCGCTGTGCCCAATATACAGAAACGTCTTGCGGTATCTCCTACAGGGAAAGTGCCAGGAGGGAATTGGGAGCTTGTTCTCAGTGTCTCTGAGAATTGCTCTGATTATCTGTGTGACCTCTTTGCTAAGACGCTCCAGAGAGCCGTCCTCAAAACAAACACACATCTTGACATATCTCCCACATTGATCGCAGTGTCTCCAGAAACGGCATTCAAGGAGCCAGGACCTTTTCTCCCTACACTGTCCATTGAGTTGTCCTCAAAACCAATATACATCCTGCTATATCTCCCACATGGAAAGTGCCAGGAGGGAGAAGTGGGGATTATGTTTAGACTTTCTCGGAACTGCTTCAAATCAACTAGATATCTTTGTGCTGTAAATCTCCCAACAGCCAAACGCAAAAGCAGCAAACATCTCGCTGTATGTCCCACATCCAAAGTGCCAAGAGAGAGCTTGCTCTCCCTGTCTTTGAGTACTGTTTTCACTGTCCCGGTTACCTCTTTGCTAACATTCTCTTCAGAGCTGCAGTGAAACCAGGAACCACGTGGAGAAAGCACCCACACTGAAAGTGCCTGGAGGGAACATTGGGGCTTCTTCTCAGTGTCTCTGACATAGGGTTTCACTGTCCCGGGAAAGTCTCTGCTAACACCCTGCAGAGTGCTGTGCCCAATATACAGAAACGTCTTGCGGTATCTCCTACAGGGAAAGTGCCAGGAGGGAATTGCAGAGCTTGTTCTCAGTGTCTCTGAGAATTGCTCTGATTATCTGTGTGACCTCTTTGCTAAGACGCTCCAGAGAGCCGTCCTCAAAACAAACACACATCTTGACATATCTCCCACATTGATCGCAGTGTCTCCAGAAACGGCATTCAAGGAGCCAGGAGGTTTTCTCCCTACACTGTCCATTGAGTTGTCCTCAAAACCAATATACATCCTGCTATATCTCCCACATGGAAAGTGCCAGGAGGGAGAAGTGGGGATTATGTTTAGACTTTCTCGGAACTGCTTCAAATCAACTAGATATCTTTGTGCTGTAAATCTCCCAACAGCCAAACGCAAAAGCAGCAAACATCTCGCTGTATGTCCCACATCCAAAGTGCCAAGAGAGAGCTTGCTCTCCCTGTCTTTGAGTACTGTTTTCACTGTCCCGGTTACCTCTTTGCTAACATTCTCTTCAGAGCCGCAGTGAAACCAGGAACCCCGTGGAGAAAGCACCCACACTGAAAGTGCCTGGAGGGAACATTGGGGCTTCTTCTCAGTGTCTCTGACATAGGGTTTCACTGTCCCGGGAAAGTCTCTGCTAACACCGTGCAGAGCGCTGTGCCCAATATACAGAAACGTCTTGCGGTATCTCCTACAGGGAAAGTGCCAGGATGGAATTGCGGAGCTTGTTCTCAGTGTCTCTGAGAATTGCTCTGATTATCCGTGTGACCTCTTTGCTAAGACGCTCCAGAGAGCCGTCCTCAAAACAAACACACATCTTGACATATCTCCCACATTGATCGCAGTGTCTCCAGAAACGGCATTCAAGGAGCCAGGAGGTTTTCTCCCTACACTGTCCATTGAGTTGTCCTCAAAACCAATATACATCCTGCTATATCTCCCACATGGAAAGTGCCAGGAGGGAGAAGTGGGGATTATGTTTAGACTTTCTCGGAACTGCTTCAAATCAACTCGATATCTTTGTGCTGTAAATCTCCCAACAGCCAAACGCAAAAGCAGCAAACATCTCGCTGTATGTCCCACATCCAAAGTGCCAAGAGAGAGCTTGCTCTCCCTGTCTTTGAGTACTGTTTTCACTGTCCCGGTTACCTCTTTGCTAACATTCTCTTCAGAGCTGCAGTGAAACCAGGAACCACGTGGAGAAAGCACCCACACTGAAAGTGCCTGGAGGGAACATTGGGGCTTCTTCTCAGTGTCTCTGACATAGGGTTTCACTGTCCCGGGAAAGTCTCTGCTAACACCGTGCAGAGCGCTGTGCCCAATATACAGAAACGTCTTGCGGTATCTCCTACAGGGAAAGTGCCAGGATGGAATTGCGGAGCTTGTTCTCAGTGTCTCTGAGAATTGCTCTGATTATCCGTGTGACCTCTTTGCTAAGACGCTCCAGAGAGCCGTCCTCAAAACAAACACACATCTTGACATATCTCCCACATTGATCGCAGTGTCTCCAGAAACGGCATTCAAGGAGCCAGGAGGTTTTCTCCCTACACTGTCCATTGAGTTGTCCTCAAAACCAATATACATCCTGCTATATCTCCCACATGGAAAGTGCCAGGAGGGAGAAGTGGGGATTATGTTTAGACTTTCTCGGAACTGCTTCAAATCAACTCGATATCTTTGTGCTGTAAATCTCCCAACAGCCAAACGCAAAAGCAGCAAACATCTCGCTGTATGTCCCACATCCAAAGTGCCAAGAGAGAGCTTGCTCTCCCTGTCTTTGAGTACTGTTTTCACTGTCCCGGTTACCTCTTTGCTAACATTCTCTTCAGAGCTGCAGTGAAACCAGGAACCACGTGGAGAAAGCACCCACACTGAAAGTGCCTGGAGGGAACATTGGGGCTTCTTCTCAGTGTCTCTGACATAGGGTTTCACTGTCCCGGGAAAGTCTCTGCTAACACCGTGCAGAGCGCTGTGCCCAATATACAGAAACGTCTTGCGGTATCTCCTACAGGGAAAGTGCCAGGAGGGAATTGCGGAGCTTGTTCTCAGTGTCTCTGAGAATTGCTCTGATTATCTGTGTGACCTCTTTGCTAAGACTCTCCAGAGAGCCATACTCAAAACAAACACACATCTTGACATATCTCCCACATTGATCGCAGTGTCTCCAGAAACGGCATTCAAGGAGCCAGGAGGTTTTCTCCCTACACTGTCCATTGAGTTGTCCTCAAAACCAATATACATCCTGCTATATCTCCCACATGGAAAGTGCCAGGAGGGAGAAGTGGGGATTATGTTTAGACTTTCTCGGAACTGCTTCAAATCAACTAGATATCTTTGTGCTGTAAATCTCCCAACAGCCAAACGCAAAAGCAGCAAACATCTCGCTGTATGTCCCACATCCAAAGTGCCAAGAGAGAGCTTGCTCTCCCTGTCTTTGAGTACTGTTTTCACTGTCCCGGTTACCTCTTTGCTAACATTCTCTTCAGAGCTGCAGTGAAACCAGGAACCACGTGGAGAAAGCACCCACACTGAAAGTGCCTGGAGGGAACATTGGGGCTTCTTCTCAGTGTCTCTGACATAGGGTTTCACTGTCCCGGGAAAGTCTCTGCTAACACCGTGCAGAGCGCTGTGCCCAATATACAGAAACGTCTTGCGGTATCTCCTACAGGGAAAGTGCCAGGAGGGAATTGCAGAGCTTGTTCTCAGTGTCTCTGAGAATTGCTCTGATTATCTGTGTGACCTCTTTGCTAAGACGCTCCAGAGAGCCGTCCTCAAAACAAACACACATCTTGACATATCTCCCACATTGATCGCAGTGTCTCCAGAAACGGCATTCAAGGAGCCAGGAGGTTTTCTCCCTACACTGTCCATTGAGTTGTCCTCAAAACCAATATACATCCTGCTATATCTCCCACATGGAAAGTGCCAGGAGGGAGAAGTGGGGATTATGTTTAGACTTTCTCGGAACTGCTTCAAATCAACTAGATATCTTTGTGCTGTAAATCTCCCAACAGCCAAACGCAAAAGCAGCAAACATCTCGCTGTATGTCCCACATCCAAAGTGCCAAGAGAGAGCTTGCTCTCCCTGTCTTTGAGTACTGTTTTCACTGTCCCGGTTACCTCTTTGCTAACATTCTCTTCAGAGCCGCAGTGAAACCAGGAACCCCGTGGAGAAAGCACCCACACTGAAAGTGCCTGGAGGGAACATTGGGGCTTCTTCTCAGTGTCTCTGACATAGGGTTTCACTGTCCCGGGAAAGTCTCTGCTAACACCCTGCAGAGCGCTGTGCCCAATATACAGAAACGTCTTGCGGTATCTCCTACAGGGAAAGTGCCAGGAGGGAATTGGGAGCTTGTTCTCAGTGTCTCTGAGAATTGCTCTGATTATCTGTGTGACCTCTTTGCTAAGACGCTCCAGAGAGCCGTCCTCAAAACAAACACACATCTTGACATATCTCCCACATTGATCGCAGTGTCTCCAGAAACGGCATTCAAGGAGCCAGGAGGTTTTCTCCCTACACTGTCCATTGAGTTGTCCTCAAAACCAATATACATCCTGCTATATCTCCCACATGGAAAGTGCCAGGAGGGAGAAGTGGGGATTATGTTTAGACTTTCTCGGAACTGCTTCAAATCAACTAGATATCTTTGTGCTGTAAATCTCCCAACAGCCAAACGCAAAAGCAGCAAACATCTCGCTGTATGTCCCACATCCAAAGTGCCAAGAGAGAGCTTGCTCTCCCTGTCTTTGAGTACTGTTTTCACTGTCCCGGTTACCTCTTTGCTAACATTCTCTTCAGAGCCGCAGTGAAACCAGGAACCCCGTGGAGAAAGCACCCACACTGAAAGTGCCTGGAGGGAACATTGGGGCTTCTTCTCAGTGTCTCTGACATAGGGTTTCACTGTCCCGGGAAAGTCTCTGCTAACACCGTGCAGAGCGCTGTGCCCAATATACAGAAACGTCTTGCGGTATCTCCTACAGGGAAAGTGCCAGGAGGGAATTGTGGAGCTTGTTCTCAGTGTCTCTGAGAATTGCTCTGATTATCTGTGTGACCTCTTTGCTAAGACGCTCCAGAGAGCCGTCCTCAAAACCAACACACATCTTGACATATCTCCCACATTGATCTCAGTGTCTCCAGAAACGGCATTCAAGGAGCCAGGAGGTTTTCTCCCTACACTGTCCATTGAGTTGTCCTCAAAACCAATATACATCCTGCTATATCTCCCACATGGAAAGTGCCAGGAGGGAGAAGTGGGGATTATGTTTAGACTTTCTCGGAACTGCTTCAAATCAACTAGATATCTTTGTGCTGTAAATCTCCCAACAGCCAAACGCAAAAGCAGCAAACATCTCGCTGTATGTCCCACATCCAAAGTGCCAAGAGAGAGCTTGCTCTCCCTGTCTTTGAGTACTGTTTTCACTGTCCCGGTTACCTCTTTGCTAACATTCTCTTCAGAGCCGCAGTGAAACCAGGAACCCCGTGGAGAAAGCACCCACACTGAAAGTGCCTGGAGGGAACATTGGGGCTTCTTCTCAGTGTCTCTGACATAGGGTTTCACTGTCCCGGGAAAGTCTCTGCTAACACCGTGCAGAGCGCTGTGCCCAATATACAGAAACGTCTTGCGGTATCTCCTACAGGGAAAGTGCCAGGAGGGAATTGGGAGCTTGTTCTCAGTGTCTCTGAGAATTGCTCTGATTATCTGTGTGACCTCTTTGCTAAGACGCTCCAGAGAGCCGTCCTCAAAACCAACACACATCTTGACATATCTCCCACATTGATCGCAGTGTCTCCAGAAACGGCATTCAAGGAGCCAGGACCTTTTCTCCCTACACTGTCCATTGAGTTGTCCTCAAAACCAACATACATCCTGCTATATCTCCCACATGGAAAGTGCCAGGAGGGAGAAGTGGGGATTATGTTTAGACTTTCTCGGAACTGCTTCAAATCAACTAGATATCTTTGTGCTGTAAATCTCCCAACAGCCAAACGCAAAAGCAGCAAACATCTCGCTGTATGTCCCACATCCAAAGTGCCAAGAGAGAGCTTGCTCTCCCTGTCTTTGAGTACTGTTTTCACTGTCCCGGTTACCTCTTTGCTAACATTCTCTTCAGAGCTGCAGTGAAACCAGGAACCACGTGGAGAAGGCACCCACACTGAAAGTGCCTGGAGGGAACATTGGGGCTTCTTCTCAGTGTCTCTGACATAGGGTTTCACTGTCCCGGGAAAGTCTCTGCTAACACCGTGCAGAGCGCTGTGCCCAATATACAGAAACGTCTTGCGGTATCTCCTACAGGGAAAGTGCCAGGAGGGAATTGCAGAGCTTGTTCTCAGTGTCTCTGAGAATTGCTCTGATTATCTGTGTGACCTCTTTGCTAAGACGCTCCAGAGAGCCGTCCTCAAAACAAACACACATCTTGACATATCTCCCACATTGATCGCAGTGTCTCCAGAAACGGCATTCAAGGAGCCAGGAGGTTTTCTCCCTACACTGTCCATTGAGTTGTCCTCAAAACCAATATACATCCTGCTATATCTCCCACATGGAAAGTGCCAGGAGGGAGAAGTGGGGATTATGTTTAGACTTTCTCGGAACTGCTTCAAATCAACTAGATATCTTTGTGCTGTAAATCTCCCAACAGCCAAACGCAAAAGCAGCAAACATCTCGCTGTATGTCCCACATCCAAAGTGCCAAGAGAGAGCTTGCTCTCCCTGTCTTTGAGTACTGTTTTCACTGTCCCGGTTACCTCTTTGCTAACATTCTCTTCAGAGCCGCAGTGAAACCAGGAACCCCGTGGAGAAAGCACCCACACTGAAAGTGCCTGGAGGGAACATTGGGGCTTCTTCTCAGTGTCTCTGACATAGGGTTTCACTGTCCCGGGAAAGTCTCTGCTAACACCGTGCAGAGCGCTGTGCCCAATATACAGAAACGTCTTGCGGTATCTCCTACAGGGAAAGTGCCAGGAGGGAATTGCGGAGCTTGTTCTCAGTGTCTCTGAGAATTGCTCTGATTATCCGTGTGACCTCTTTGCTAAGACGCTCCAGAGAGCCGTCCTCAAAACAAACACACATCTTGACATATCTCCCACATTGATCGCAGTGTCTCCAGAAACGGCATTCAAGGAGCCAGGAGGTTTTCTCCCTACACTGTCCATTGAGTTGTCCTCAAAACCAATATACATCCTGCTATATCTCCCACATGGAAAGTGCCAGGAGGGAGAAGTGGGGATTATGTTTAGACTTTCTCGGAACTGCTTCAAATCAACTCGATATCTTTGTGCTGTAAATCTCCCAACAGCCAAACGCAAAAGCAGCAAACATCTCGCTGTATGTCCCACATCCAAAGTGCCAAGAGAGAGCTTGCTCTCCCTGTCTTTGAGTACTGTTTTCACTGTCCCGGTTACCTCTTTGCTAACATTCTCTTCAGAGCCGCAGTGAAACCAGGAACCCCGTGGAGAAAGCACCCACACTGAAAGTGCCTGGAGGGAACATTGGGGCTTCTTCTCAGTGTCTCTGACATAGGGTTTCACTGTCCCGGGAAAGTCTCTGCTAACACCGTGCAGAGCGCTGTGCCCAATACACAGAAACGTCTTGCGGTATCTCCTACAGGGAAAGTGCCAGGAGGGAATTGTGGAGCTTGTTCTCAGTGTCTCTGAGAATTGCTCTGATTATCTGTGTGACCTCTTTGCTAAGACTCTCCAGAGAGCCGTCCTCAAAACAAACACACATCTTGACATATCTCCCACATTGATCGCAGTGTCTCCAGAAACGGCATTCAAGGAGCCAGGAGGTTTTCTCCCTACACTGTCCATTGAGTTGTCCTCAAAACCAATATACATCCTGCTATATCTCCCACATGGAAAGTGCCAGGAGGGAGAAGTGGGGATTATGTTTAGACTTTCTCGGAACTGCTTCAAATCAACTAGATATCTTTGTGCTGTAAATCTCCCAACAGCCAAACGCAAAAGCAGCAAACATCTCGCTGTATGTCCCACATCCAAAGTGCCAAGAGAGAGCTTGCTCTCCCTGTCTTTGAGTACTGTTTTCACTGTCCCGGTTACCTCTTTGCTAACATTCTCTTCAGAGCTGCAGTGAAACCAGGAACCACGTGGAGAAGGCACCCACACTGAAAGTGCCTGGAGGGAACATTGGGGCTTCTTCTCAGTGTCTCTGACATAGGGTTTCACTGTCCCGGGAAAGTCTCTGCTAACACCGTGCAGAGCGCTGTGCCCAATATACAGAAACGTCTTGCGGTATCTCCTACAGGGAAAGTGCCAGGAGGGAATTGCAGAGCTTGTTCTCAGTGTCTCTGAGAATTGCTCTGATTATCTGTGTGACCTCTTTGCTAAGACGCTCCAGAGAGCCGTCCTCAAAACAAACACACATCTTGACATATCTCCCACATTGATCGCAGTGTCTCCAGAAACGGCATTCAAGGAGCCAGGAGGTTTTCTCCCTACACTGTCCATTGAGTTGTCCTCAAAACCAATATACATCCTGCTATATCTCCCACATGGAAAGTGCCAGGAGGGAGAAGTGGGGATTATGTTTAGACTTTCTCGGAACTGCTTCAAATCAACTAGATATCTTTGTGCTGTAAATCTCCCAACAGCCAAACGCAAAAGCAGCAAACATCTCGCTGTATGTCCCACATCCAAAGTGCCAAGAGAGAGCTTGCTCTCCCTGTCTTTGAGTACTGTTTTCACTGTCCCGGTTACCTCTTTGCTAACATTCTCTTCAGAGCCGCAGTGAAACCAGGAACCCCGTGGAGAAAGCACCCACACTGAAAGTGCCTGGAGGGAACATTGGGGCTTCTTCTCAGTGTCTCTGACATAGGGTTTCACTGTCCCGGGAAAGTCTCTGCTAACACCGTGCAGAGCGCTGTGCCCAATATACAGAAACGTCTTGCGGTATCTCCTACAGGGAAAGTGCCAGGAGGGAATTGCGGAGCTTGTTCTCAGTGTCTCTGAGAATTGCTCTGATTATCCGTGTGACCTCTTTGCTAAGACGCTCCAGAGAGCCGTCCTCAAAACAAACACACATCTTGACATATCTCCCACATTGATCGCAGTGTCTCCAGAAACGGCATTCAAGGAGCCAGGAGGTTTTCTCCCTACACTGTCCATTGAGTTGTCCTCAAAACCAATATACATCCTGCTATATCTCCCACATGGAAAGTGCCAGGAGGGAGAAGTGGGGATTATGTTTAGACTTTCTCGGAACTGCTTCAAATCAACTCGATATCTTTGTGCTGTAAATCTCCCAACAGCCAAACGCAAAAGCAGCAAACATCTCGCTGTATGTCCCACATCCAAAGTGCCAAGAGAGAGCTTGCTCTCCCTGTCTTTGAGTACTGTTTTCACTGTCCCGGTTACCTCTTTGCTAACATTCTCTTCAGAGCCGCAGTGAAACCAGGAACCCCGTGGAGAAAGCACCCACACTGAAAGTGCCTGGAGGGAACATTGGGGCTTCTTCTCAGTGTCTCTGACATAGGGTTTCACTGTCCCGGGAAAGTCTCTGCTAACACCGTGCAGAGCGCTGTGCCCAATACACAGAAACGTCTTGCGGTATCTCCTACAGGGAAAGTGCCAGGAGGGAATTGTGGAGCTTGTTCTCAGTGTCTCTGAGAATTGCTCTGATTATCTGTGTGACCTCTTTGCTAAGACTCTCCAGAGAGCCGTCCTCAAAACAAACACACATCTTGACATATCTCCCACATTGATCGCAGTGTCTCCAGAAACGGCATTCAAGGAGCCAGGAGGTTTTCTCCCTACACTGTCCATTGAGTTGTCCTCAAAACCAATATACATCCTGCTATATCTCCCACATGGAAAGTGCCAGGAGGGAGAAGTGGGGATTATGTTTAGACTTTCTCGGAACTGCTTCAAATCAACTAGATATCTTTGTGCTGTAAATCTCCCAACAGCCAAACGCAAAAGCAGCAAACATCTCGCTGTATGTCCCACATCCAAAGTGCCAAGAGAGAGCTTGCTCTCCCTGTCTTTGAGTACTGTTTTCACTGTCCCGGTTACCTCTTTGCTAACATTCTCTTCAGAGCCGCAGTGAAACCAGGAACCCCGTGGAGAAAGCACCCACACTGAAAGTGCCTGGAGGGAACATTGGGGCTTCTTCTCAGTGTCTCTGACATAGGGTTTCACTGTCCCGGGAAAGTCTCTGCTAACACCCTGCAGAGCGCTGTGCCCAATATACAGAAACGTCTTGCGGTATCTCCTACAGGGAAAGTGCCAGGAGGGAATTGGGAGCTTGTTCTCAGTGTCTCTGAGAATTGCTCTGATTATCTGTGTGACCTCTTTGCTAAGACGCTCCAGAGAGCCGTCCTCAAAACAAACACACATCTTGACATATCTCCCACATTGATCGCAGTGTCTCCAGAAACGGCATTCAAGGAGCCAGGACCTTTTCTCCCTACACTGTCCATTGAGTTGTCCTCAAAACCAATATACATCCTGCTATATCTCCCACATGGAAAGTGCCAGGAGGGAGAAGTGGGGATTATGTTTAGACTTTCTCGGAACTGCTTCAAATCAACTAGATATCTTTGTGCTGTAAATCTCCCAACAGCCAAACGCAAAAGCAGCAAACATCTCGCTGTATGTCCCACATCCAAAGTGCCAAGAGAGAGCTTGCTCTCCCTGTCTTTGAGTACTGTTTTCACTGTCCCGGTTACCTCTTTGCTAACATTCTCTTCAGAGCTGCAGTGAAACCAGGAACCACGTGGAGAAAGCACCCACACTGAAAGTGCCTGGAGGGAACATTGGGGCTTCTTCTCAGTGTCTCTGACATAGGGTTTCACTGTCCCGGGAAAGTCTCTGCTAACACCGTGCAGAGCGCTGTGCCCAATATACAGAAACGTCTTGCGGTATCTCCTACAGGGAAAGTGCCAGGAGGGAATTGCAGAGCTTGTTCTCAGTGTCTCTGAGAATTGCTCTGATTATCTGTGTGACCTCTTTGCTAAGACGCTCCAGAGAGCCGTCCTCAAAACAAACACACATCTTGACATATCTCCCACATTGATCGCAGTGTCTCCAGAAACGGCATTCAAGGAGCCAGGAGGTTTTCTCCCTACACTGTCCATTGAGTTGTCCTCAAAACCAATATACATCCTGCTATATCTCCCACATGGAAAGTGCCAGGAGGGAGAAGTGGGGATTATGTTTAGACTTTCTCGGAACTGCTTCAAATCAACTAGATATCTTTGTGCTGTAAATCTCCCAACAGCCAAACGCAAAAGCAGCAAACATCTCGCTGTATGTCCCACATCCAAAGTGCCAAGAGAGAGCTTGCTCTCCCTGTCTTTGAGTACTGTTTTCACTGTCCCGGTTACCTCTTTGCTAACATTCTCTTCAGAGCTGCAGTGAAACCAGGAACCACGTGGAGAAAGCACCCACACTGAAAGTGCCTGGAGGGAACATTGGGGCTTCTTCTCAGTGTCTCTGACATAGGGTTTCACTGTCCCGGGAAAGTCTCTGCTAACACCGTGCAGAGCGCTGTGCCCAATATACAGAAACGTCTTGCGGTATCTCCTACAGGGAAAGTGCCAGGAGGGAATTGCGGAGCTTGTTCTCAGTGTCTCTGAGAATTGCTCTGATTATCTGTGTGACCTCTTTGCTAAGACTCTCCAGAGAGCCATACTCAAAACAAACACACATCTTGACATATCTCCCACATTGATCGCAGTGTCTCCAGAAACGGCATTCAAGGAGCCAGGAGGTTTTCTCCCTACACTGTCCATTGAGTTGTCCTCAAAACCAATATACATCCTGCTATATCTCCCACATGGAAAGTGCCAGGAGGGAGAAGTGGGGATTATGTTTAGACTTTCTCGGAACTGCTTCAAATCAACTAGATATCTTTGTGCTGTAAATCTCCCAACAGCCAAACGCAAAAGCAGCAAACATCTCGCTGTATGTCCCACATCCAAAGTGCCAAGAGAGAGCTTGCTCTCCCTGTCTTTGAGTACTGTTTTCACTGTCCCGGTTACCTCTTTGCTAACATTCTCTTCAGAGCTGCAGTGAAACCAGGAACCACGTGGAGAAAGCACCCACACTGAAAGTGCCTGGAGGGAACATTGGGGCTTCTTCTCAGTGTCTCTGACATAGGGTTTCACTGTCCCGGGAAAGTCTCTGCTAACACCGTGCAGAGCGCTGTGCCCAATATACAGAAACGTCTTGCGGTATCTCCTACAGGGAAAGTGCCAGGAGGGAATTGCAGAGCTTGTTCTCAGTGTCTCTGAGAATTGCTCTGATTATCTGTGTGACCTCTTTGCTAAGACGCTCCAGAGAGCCGTCCTCAAAACAAACACACATCTTGACATATCTCCCACATTGATCGCAGTGTCTCCAGAAACGGCATTCAAGGAGCCAGGAGGTTTTCTCCCTACACTGTCCATTGAGTTGTCCTCAAAACCAATATACATCCTGCTATATCTCCCACATGGAAAGTGCCAGGAGGGAGAAGTGGGGATTATGTTTAGACTTTCTCGGAACTGCTTCAAATCAACTAGATATCTTTGTGCTGTAAATCTCCCAACAGCCAAACGCAAAAGCAGCAAACATCTCGCTGTATGTCCCACATCCAAAGTGCCAAGAGAGAGCTTGCTCTCCCTGTCTTTGAGTACTGTTTTCACTGTCCCGGTTACCTCTTTGCTAACATTCTCTTCAGAGCCGCAGTGAAACCAGGAACCCCGTGGAGAAAGCACCCACACTGAAAGTGCCTGGAGGGAACATTGGGGCTTCTTCTCAGTGTCTCTGACATAGGGTTTCACTGTCCCAGGAAAGTCTCTGCTAACACCGTGCAGAGCGCTGTGCCCAATATACAGAAACGTCTTGCGGTATCTCCTACAGGGAAAGTGCCAGGAGGGAATTGCAGAGCTTGTTCTCAGTGTCTCTGAGAATTGCTCTGATTATCTGTGTGACCTCTTTGCTAAGACGCTCCAGAGAGCCGTCCTCAAAACAAACACACATCTTGACATATCTCCCACATTGATCGCAGTGTCTCCAGAAACGGCATTCAAGGAGCCAGGAGGTTTTCTCCCTACACTGTCCATTGAGTTGTCCTCAAAACCAATATACATCCTGCTATATCTCCCACATGGAAAGTGCCAGGAGGGAGAAGTGGGGATTATGTTTAGACTTTCTCGGAACTGCTTCAAATCAACTAGATATCTTTGTGCTGTAAATCTCCCAACAGCCAAACGCAAAAGCAGCAAACATCTCGCTGTATGTCCCACATCCAAAGTGCCAAGAGAGAGCTTGCTCTCCCTGTCTTTGAGTACTGTTTTCACTGTCCCGGTTACCTCTTTGCTAACATTCTCTTCAGAGCCGCAGTGAAACCAGGAACCCCGTGGAGAAAGCACCCACACTGAAAGTGCCTGGAGGGAACATTGGGGCTTCTTCTCAGTGTCTCTGACATAGGGTTTCACTGTCCCGGGAAAGTCTCTGCTAACACCGTGCAGAGCGCTGTGCCCAATATACAGAAACGTCTTGCGGTATCTCCTACAGGGAAAGTGCCAGGAGGGAATTGCGGAGCTTGTTCTCAGTGTCTCTGAGAATTGCTCTGATTATCCGTGTGACCTCTTTGCTAAGACGCTCCAGAGAGCCGTCCTCAAAACAAACACACATCTTGACATATCTCCCACATTGATCGCAGTGTCTCCAGAAACGGCATTCAAGGAGCCAGGAGGTTTTCTCCCTACACTGTCCATTGAGTTGTCCTCAAAACCAATATACATCCTGCTATATCTCCCACATGGAAAGTGCCAGGAGGGAGAAGTGGGGATTATGTTTAGACTTTCTCGGAACTGCTTCAAATCAACTCGATATCTTTGTGCTGTAAATCTCCCAACAGCCAAACGCAAAAGCAGCAAACATCTCGCTGTATGTCCCACATCCAAAGTGCCAAGAGAGAGCTTGCTCTCCCTGTCTTTGAGTACTGTTTTCACTGTCCCGGTTACCTCTTTGCTAACATTCTCTTCAGAGCTGCAGTGAAACCAGGAACCACGTGGAGAAAGCACCCACACTGAAAGTGCCTGGAGGGAACATTGGGGCTTCTTCTCAGTGTCTCTGACATAGGGTTTCACTGTCCCGGGAAAGTCTCTGCTAACACCGTGCAGAGCGCTGTGCCCAATATACAGAAACGTCTTGCGGTATCTCCTACAGGGAAAGTGCCAGGAGGGAATTGCGGAGCTTGTTCTCAGTGTCTCTGAGAATTGCTCTGATTATCTGTGTGACCTCTTTGCTAAGACGCTCCAGAGAGCCGTCCTCAAAACAAACACACATCTTGACATATCTCCCACATTGATCGCAGTGTCTCCAGAAACGGCATTCAAGGAGCCAGGAGGTTTTCTCCCTACACTGTCCATTGAGTTGTCCTCAAAACCAATATACATCCTGCTATATCTCCCACATGGAAAGTGCCAGGAGGGAGAAGTGGGGATTATGTTTAGACTTTCTCGGAACTGCTTCAAATCAACTAGATATCTTTGTGCTGTAAATCTCCCAACAGCCAAACGCAAAAGCAGCAAACATCTCGCTGTATGTCCCACATCCAAAGTGCCAAGAGAGAGCTTGGTCTCCCTGTCTTTGAGTACTGTTTTCACTGTCCCGGTTACCTCTTTGCTAACATTCTCTTCAGAGCCGCAGTGAAACCAGGAACCACGTGGAGAAAGCACCCACACTGAAAGTGCCTGGAGGGAACATTGGGGCTTCTTCTCAGTGTCTCTGACATAGGGTTTCACTGTCCCGGGAAAGTCTCTGCTAACACCGTGCAGAGCGCTGTGCCCAATATACAGAAACGTCTTGCGGTATCTCCTACAGGGAAAGTGCCAGGAGGGAATTGTCGAGCTTGTTCTCAGTGTCTCTGAGAATTGCTCTGATTATCTGTGTGACCTCTTTGCTAAGACTCTCCAGAGAGCCGTCCTCAAAACAAACACACATCTTGACATATCTCCCACATTGATCGCAGTGTCTCCAGAAACGGCATTCAAGGAGCCAGGAGGTTTTCTCCCTACACTGTCCATTGAGTTGTCCTCAAAACCAATATACATCCTGCTATATCTCCCACATGGAAAGTGCCAGGAGGGAGAAGTGGGGATTATGTTTAGACTTTCTCGGAACTGCTTCAAATCAACTAGATATCTTTGTGCTGTAAATCTCCCAACAGCCAAACGCAAAAGCAGCAAACATCTCGCTGTATGTCCCACATCCAAAGTGCCAAGAGAGAGCTTGCTCTCCCTGTCTTTGAGTACTGTTTTCACTGTCCCGGTTACCTCTTTGCTAACATTCTCTTCAGAGCTGCAGTGAAACCAGGAACCACGTGGAGAAAGCACCCACACTGAAAGTGCCTGGAGGGAACATTGGGGCTTCTTCTCAGTGTCTCTGACATAGGGTTTCACTGTCCCGGGAAAGTCTCTGCTAACACCGTGCAGAGCGCTGTGCCCAATATACAGAAACGTCTTGCGGTATCTCCTACAGGGAAAGTGCCAGGAGGGAATTGCGGAGCTTGTTCTCAGTGTCTCTGAGAATTGCTCTGATTATCCCTGTGACCTCTTTGCTAAGACGCTCCAGAGAGCCGTCCTCAAAACCAACACACATCTTGACATATCTCCCACATTGATCGCAGTGTCTCCAGAAACGGCATTCAAGGAGCCAGGAGGTTTTCTCCCTACACTGTCCATTGAGTTGTCCTCAAAACCAATATACATCCTGCTATATCTCCCACATGGAAAGTGCCAGGAGGGAGAAGTGGGGATTATGTTTAGACTTTCTCGGAACTGCTTCAAATCAACTAGATATCTTTGTGCTGTAAATCTCCCAACAGCCAAACGCAAAAGCAGCAAACATCTCGCTGTATGTCCCACATCCAAAGTGCCAAGAGAGAGCTTGCTCTCCCTGTCTTTGAGTACTGTTTTCACTGTCCCGGTTACCTCTTTGCTAACATTCTCTTCAGAGCCGCAGTGAAACCAGGAACCCCGTGGAGAAAGCACCCACACTGAAAGTGCCTGGAGGGAACATTGGGGCTTCTTCTCAGTGTCTCTGACATAGGGTTTCACTGTCCCGGGAAAGTCTCTGCTAACACCGTGCAGAGCGCTGTGCCCAATACACAGAAACGTCTTGCGGTATCTCCTACAGGGAAAGTGCCAGGAGGGAATTGCGGAGCTTGTTCTCAGTTTCTCTGAGAATTGCTCTGATTATCCCTGTGACCTCTTTGCTAAGACTCTCCAGAGAGCCGTCCTCAAAACAAACACACATCTTGACATATCTCCCACATTGATCGCAGTGTCTCCAGAAACGGCATTCAAGGAGCCAGGAGGTTTTCTCCCTACACTGTCCATTGAGTTGTCCTCAAAACCAATATACATCCTGCTATATCTCCCACATGGAAAGTGCCAGGAGGGAGAAGTGGGGATTATGTTTAGACTTTCTCGGAACTGCTTCAAATCAACTAGATATCTTTGTGCTGTAAATCTCCCAACAGCCAAACGCAAAAGCAGCAAACATCTCGCTGTATGTCCCACATCCAAAGTGCCAAGAGAGAGCTTGCTCTCCCTGTCTTTGAGTACTGTTTTCACTGTCCCAGTTACCTCTTTGCTAACATTCTCTTCAGAGCCGCAGTGAAACCAGGAACCCCGTGGAGAAAGCACCCACACTGAAAGTGCCTGGAGGGAACATTGGGGCTTCTTCTCAGTGTCTCTGACATAGGGTTTCACTGTCCCGGGAAAGTCTCTGCTAACACCGTGCAGAGCGCTGTGCCCAATATACAGAAACGTCTTGCGGTATCTCCTACAGGGAAATGCCAGGAGGGAATTGCGGAGCTTGTTCTCAGTGTCTCTGAGAATTGCTCTGATTATCTGTGTGACCTCTTTGCTAAGACTCTCCAGAGAGCCGTCCTCAAAACAAACACACATATTGACATATCTCCCACGTTGATCGCAGTGTCTCCAGAAACGGCATTCAAGGAGCCAGGAGGTTTTCTCCCTACACTGTCCATTGAGTTGTCCTCAAAACCAATATACATCCTGCTATATCTCCCACATGGAAAGTGCCAGGAGGGAGAAGTGGGGATTATGTTTAGACTTTCTCGGAACTGCTTCAAATCAACTCGATATCTTTGTGCTGTAAATCTCCCAACAGCCAAACGCAAAAGCAGCAAACATCTCGCTGTATGTCCCACATCCAAAGTGCCAAGAGAGAGCTTGCTCTCCCTGTCTTTGAGTACTGTTTTCACTGTCCCGGTTACCTCTTTGCTAACATTCTCTTCAGAGCCGCAGTGAAACCAGGAACCCCGTGGAGAAAGCACCCACACTGAAAGTGCCTGGAGGGAACATTGGGGCTTCTTCTCAGTGTCTCTGACATAGGGTTTCACTGTCCCGGGAAAGTCTCTGCTAACACCGTGCAGAGCGCTGTGCCCAATATACAGAAACGTCTTGCGGTATCTCCTACAGGGAAAGTGCCAGGATGGAATTGCGGAGCTTGTTCTCAGTGTCTCTGAGAATTGCTCTGATTATCTGTGTGACCTCTTTGCTAAGACGCTCCAGAGAGCCGTCCTCAAAACAAACACACATCTTGACATATCTCCCACATTGATCGCAGTGTCTCCAGAAACGGCATTCAAGGAGCCAGGAGGTTTTCTCCCTACACTGTCCATTGAATTGTCCTCAAAACCAATATACATCCTGCTATATCTCCCACATGGAAAGTGCCAGGAGGGAGAAGTGGGGATTATGTTTAGACTTTCTCGGAACTGCTTCAAATCAACTAGATATCTTTGTGCTGTAAATCTCCCAACAGCCAAACGCAAAAGCAGCAAACATCTCGCTGTATGTCCCACATCCAAAGTGCCAAGAGAGAGCTTGCTCTCCCTGTCTTTGAGTACTGTTTTCACTGTCCCGGTTACCTCTTTGCTAACATTCTCTTCAGAGCTGCAGTGAAACCAGGAACCACGTGGAGAAAGCACCCACACTGAAAGTGCCTGGAGGGAACATTGGGGCTTCTTCTCAGTGTCTCTGACATAGGGTTTCACTGTCCCGGGAAAGTCTCTGCTAACACCGTGCAGAGCGCTGTGCCCAATATACAGAAACGTCTTGCGGTATCTCCTACAGGGAAAGTGCCAGGAGGGAATTGCGGAGCTTGTTCTCAGTGTCTCTGAGAATTGCTCTGATTATCTGTGTGACCTCTTTGCTAAGACGCTCCAGAGAGCCGTCCTCAAAACAAACACACATCTTGACATATCTCCCACATTGATCGCAGTGTCTCCAGAAACGGCATTCAAGGAGCCAGGAGGTTTTCTCCCTACACTGTCCATTGAGTTGTCCTCAAAACCAATATACATCCTGCTATATCTCCCACATGGAAAGTGCCAGGAGGGAGAAGTGGGGATTATGTTTAGACTTTCTCGGAACTGCTTCAAATCAACTAGATATCTTTGTGCTGTAAATCTCCCAACAGCCAAACGCAAAAGCAGCAAACATCTCGCTGTATGTCCCACATCCAAAGTGCCAAGAGAGAGCTTGCTCTCCCTGTCTTTGAGTACTGTTTTCACTGTCCCGGTTACCTCTTTGCTAACATTCTCTTCAGAGCCGCAGTGAAACCAGGAACCCCGTGGAGAAAGCACCCACACTGAAAGTGCCTGGAGGGAACATTGGGGCTTCTTCTCAGTGTCTCTGACATAGGGTTTCACTGTCCCGGGAAAGTCTCTGCTAACACCGTGCAGAGCGCTGTGCCCAATATACAGAAACGTCTTGCGGTATCTCCTACAGGGAAAGTGCCAGGATGGAATTGCGGAGCTTGTTCTCAGTGTCTCTGAGAATTGCTCTGATTATCCGTGTGACCTCTTTGCTAAGACGCTCCAGAGAGCCGTCCTCAAAACAAACACACATCTTGACATATCTCCCACATTGATCGCAGTGTCTCCAGAAACGGCATTCAAGGAGCCAGGAGGTTTTCTCCCTACACTGTCCATTGAGTTGTCCTCAAAACCAATATACATCCTGCTATATCTCCCACATGGAAAGTGCCAGGAGGGAGAAGTGGGGATTATGTTTAGACTTTCTCGGAACTGCTTCAAATCAACTCGATATCTTTGTGCTGTAAATCTCCCAACAGCCAAACGCAAAAGCAGCAAACATCTCGCTGTATGTCCCACATCCAAAGTGCCAAGAGAGAGCTTGCTCTCCCTGTCTTTGAGTACTGTTTTCACTGTCCCGGTTACCTCTTTGCTAACATTCTCTTCAGAGCTGCAGTGAAACCAGGAACCACGTGGAGAAAGCACCCACACTGAAAGTGCCTGGAGGGAACATTGGGGCTTCTTCTCAGTGTCTCTGACATAGGGTTTCACTGTCCCGGGAAAGTCTCTGCTAACACCGTGCAGAGCGCTGTGCCCAATATACAGAAACGTCTTGCGGTATCTCCTACAGGGAAAGTGCCAGGAGGGAATTGCGGAGCTTGTTCTCAGTGTCTCTGAGAATTGCTCTGATTATCTGTGTGACCTCTTTGCTAAGACTCTCCAGAGAGCCATACTCAAAACAAACACACATCTTGACATATCTCCCACATTGATCGCAGTGTCTCCAGAAACGGCATTCAAGGAGCCAGGAGGTTTTCTCCCTACACTGTCCATTGAGTTGTCCTCAAAACCAATATACATCCTGCTATATCTCCCACATGGAAAGTGCCAGGAGGGAGAAGTGGGGATTATGTTTAGACTTTCTCGGAACTGCTTCAAATCAACTAGATATCTTTGTGCTGTAAATCTCCCAACAGCCAAACGCAAAAGCAGCAAACATCTCGCTGTATGTCCCACATCCAAAGTGCCAAGAGAGAGCTTGCTCTCCCTGTCTTTGAGTACTGTTTTCACTGTCCCGGTTACCTCTTTGCTAACATTCTCTTCAGAGCCGCAGTGAAACCAGGAACCCCGTGGAGAAAGCACCCACACTGAAAGTGCCTGGAGGGAACATTGGGGCTTCTTCTCAGTGTCTCTGACATAGGGTTTCACTGTCCCGGGAAAGTCTCTGCTAACACCGTGCAGAGCGCTGTGCCCAATATACAGAAACGTCTTGCGGTATCTCCTACAGGGAAAGTGCCAGGAGGGAATTGGGAGCTTGTTCTCAGTGTCTCTGAGAATTGCTCTGATTATCTGTGTGACCTCTTTGCTAAGACGCTCCAGAGAGCCGTCCTCAAAACCAACACACATCTTGACATATCTCCCACATTGATCGCAGTGTCTCCAGAAACGGCATTCAAGGAGCCAGGACCTTTTCTCCCTACACTGTCCATTGAGTTGTCCTCAAAACCAATATACATCCTGCTATATCTCCCACATGGAAAGTGCCAGGAGGGAGAAGTGGGGATTATGTTTAGACTTTCTCGGAACTGCTTCAAATCAACTAGATATCTTTGTGCTGTAAATCTCCCAACAGCCAAACGCAAAAGCAGCAAACATCTCGCTGTATGTCCCACATCCAAAGTGCCAAGAGAGAGCTTGCTCTCCCTGTCTTTGAGTACTGTTTTCACTGTCCCGGTTACCTCTTTGCTAACATTCTCTTCAGAGCCGCAGTGAAACCAGGAACCACGTGGAGAAAGCACCCACACTGAAAGTGCCTGGAGGGAACATTGGGGCTTCTTCTCAGTGTCTCTGACATAGGGTTTCACTGTCCCGGGAAAGTCTCTGCTAACACCGTGCAGAGCGCTGTGCCCAATATACAGAAACGTCTTGCGGTATCTCCTACAGGGAAAGTGCCAGGAGGGAATTGCGGAGCTTGTTCTCAGTGTCTCTGAGAATTGCTCTGATTATCTGTGTGACCTCTTTGCTAAGACGCTCCAGAGAGCCGTCCTCAAAACAAACACACATCTTGACATATCTCCCACATTGATCGCAGTGTCTCCAGAAACGGCATTCAAGGAGCCAGGAGGTTTTCTCCCTACACTGTCCATTGAGTTGTCCTCAAAACCAATATACATCCTGCTATATCTCCCACATGGAAAGTGCCAGGAGGGAGAAGTGGGGATTATGTTTAGACTTTCTCGGAACTGCTTCAAATCAACTAGATATCTTTGTGCTGTAAATCTCCCAACAGCCAAACGCAAAAGCAGCAAACATCTCGCTGTATGTCCCACATCCAAAGTGCCAAGAGAGAGCTTGCTCTCCCTGTCTTTGAGTACTGTTTTCACTGTCCCGGTTACCTCTTTGCTAACATTCTCTTCAGAGCCGCAGTGAAACCAGGAACCCCGTGGAGAAAGCACCCACACTGAAAGTGCCTGGAGGGAACATTGGGGCTTCTTCTCAGTGTCTCTGACATAGGGTTTCACTGTCCCGGGAAAGTCTCTGCTAACACCGTGCAGAGCGCTGTGCCCAATATACAGAAACGTCTTGCGGTATCTCCTACAGGGAAAGTGCCAGGAGGGAATTGCGGAGCTTGTTCTCAGTGTCTCTGAGAATTGCTCTGATTATCCGTGTGACCTCTTTGCTAAGACGCTCCAGAGAGCCGTCCTCAAAACAAACACACATCTTGACATATCTCCCACATTGATCGCAGTGTCTCCAGAAACGGCATTCAAGGAGCCAGGAGGTTTTCTCCCTACACTGTCCATTGAGTTGTCCTCAAAACCAATATACATCCTGCTATATCTCCCACATGGAAAGTGCCAGGAGGGAGAAGTGGGGATTATGTTTAGACTTTCTCGGAACTGCTTCAAATCAACTCGATATCTTTGTGCTGTAAATCTCCCAACAGCCAAACGCAAAAGCAGCAAACATCTCGCTGTATGTCCCACATCCAAAGTGCCAAGAGAGAGCTTGCTCTCCCTGTCTTTGAGTACTGTTTTCACTGTCCCGGTTACCTCTTTGCTAACATTCTCTTCAGAGCCGCAGTGAAACCAGGAACCCCGTGGAGAAAGCACCCACACTGAAAGTGCCTGGAGGGAACATTGGGGCTTCTTCTCAGTGTCTCTGACATAGGGTTTCACTGTCCCGGGAAAGTCTCTGCTAACACCGTGCAGAGCGCTGTGCCCAATACACAGAAACGTCTTGCGGTATCTCCTACAGGGAAAGTGCCAGGAGGGAATTGTGGAGCTTGTTCTCAGTGTCTCTGAGAATTGCTCTGATTATCTGTGTGACCTCTTTGCTAAGACTCTCCAGAGAGCCATACTCAAAACAAACACACATCTTGACATATCTCCCACATTGATCGCAGTGTCTCCAGAAACGGCATTCAAGGAGCCAGGAGGTTTTCTCCCTACACTGTCCATTGAGTTGTCCTCAAAACCAATATACATCCCGCTATATCTCCCACATGGAAAGTGCCAGGAGGGAGAAGTGGGGATTATGTTTAGACTTTCTCGGAACTGCTTCAAATCAACTAGATATCTTTGTGCTGTAAATCTCCCAACAGCCAAACGCAAAAGCAGCAAACATCTCGCTGTATGTCCCACATCCAAAGTGCCAAGAGAGAGCTTGCTCTCCCTGTCTTTGAGTACTGTTTTCACTGTCCCGGTTACCTCTTTGCTAACATTCTCTTCAGAGCCGCAGTGAAACCAGGAACCACGTGGAGAAAGCACCCACACTGAAAGTGCCTGGAGGGAACATTGGGGCTTCTTCTCAGTGTCTCTGACATAGGGTTTCACTGTCCCGGGAAAGTCTCTGCTAACACCGTGCAGAGCGCTGTGCCCAATATACAGAAACGTCTTGCGGTATCTCCTACAGGGAAAGTGCCAGGAGGGAATTGTCGAGCTTGTTCTCAGTGTCTCTGAGAATTGCTCTGATTATCTGTGTGACCTCTTTGCTAAGACTCTCCAGAGAGCCGTCCTCAAAACAAACACACATCTTGACATATCTCCCACATTGATCGCAGTGTCTCCAGAAACGGCATTCAAGGAGCCAGGAGGTTTTCTCCCTACACTGTCCATTGAGTTGTCCTCAAAACCAATATACATCCTGCTATATCTCCCACATGGAAAGTGCCAGGAGGGAGAAGTGGGGATTATGTTTAGACTTTCTCGGAACTGCTTCAAATCAACTAGATATCTTTGTGCTGTAAATCTCCCAACAGCCAAACGCAAAAGCAGCAAACATCTCGCTGTATGTCCCACATCCAAAGTGCCAAGAGAGAGCTTGCTCTCCCTGTCTTTGAGTACTGTTTTCACTGTCCCGGTTACCTCTTTGCTAACATTCTCTTCAGAGCCGCAGTGAAACCAGGAACCCCGTGGAGAAAGCACCCACACTGAAAGTGCCTGGAGGGAACATTGGGGCTTCTTCTCAGTGTCTCTGACATAGGGTTTCACTGTCCCGGGAAAGTCTCTGCTAACACCGTGCAGAGCGCTGTGCCCAATACACAGAAACGTCTTGCGGTATCTCCTACAGGGAAAGTGCCAGGAGGGAACTGCGGAGCTTGTTCTCAGTGTCTCTGAGAATTGCTCTGATTATCCCTGTGACCTCTTTGCTAAGACTCTCCAGAGAGCCGTCCTCAAAACAAACACACATCTTGACATATCTCCCACATTGATCGCAGTGTCTCCAGAAACGGCATTCAAGGAGCCAGGACCTTTTCTCCCTACACTGTCCATAGAGTTGTCCTCAAAACCAATATACATCCTGCTATATCTCCCACATGGAAAGTGCCAGGAGGGAGAAGTGGGGATTATGTTTAGACTTTCTCGGAACTGCTTCAAATCAACTAGATATCTTTGTGCTGTAAATCTCCCAACAGCCAAACGCAAAAGCAGCAAACATCTCGCTGTATGTCCCACATCCAAAGTGCCAAGAGAGAGCTTGCTCTCCCTGTCTTTGAGTACTGTTTTCACTGTCCCGGTTACCTCTTTGCTAACATTCTCTTCAGAGCCGCAGTGAAACCAGGAACCACGTGGAGAAAGCACCCACACTGAAAGTGCCTGGAGGGAACATTGGGGCTTCTTCTCAGTGTCTCTGACATAGGGTTTCACTGTCCCGGGAAAGTCTCTGCTAACACCGTGCAGAGCGCTGTGCCCAATACACAGAAACGTCTTGCGGTATCTCCTACAGGGAAAGTGCCAGGAGGGAATTGTGGAGCTTGTTCTCAGTGTCTCTGAGAATTGCTCTGATTATCTGTGTGACCTCTTTGCTAAGACGCTCCAGAGAGCCGTCCTCAAAACAAACACACATCTTGACATATCTCCCACATTGATCGCAGTGTCTCCAGAAACGGCATTCAAGGAGCCAGGAGGTTTTCTCCCTACACTGTCCATTGAGTTGTCCTCAAAACCAATATACATCCTGCTATATCTCCCACATGGAAAGTGCCAGGAGGGAGAAGTGGGGATTATGTTTAGACTTTCTCGGAACTGCTTCAAATCAACTAGATATCTTTGTGCTGTAAATCTCCCAACAGCCAAACGCAAAAGCAGCAAACATCTCGCTGTATGTCCCACATCCAAAGTGCCAAGAGAGAGCTTGCTCTCCCTGTCTTTGAGTACTGTTTTCACTGTCCCGGTTACCTCTTTGCTAACATTCTCTTCAGAGCCGCAGTGAAACCAGGAACCACGTGGAGAAAGCACCCACACTGAAAGTGCCTGGAGGGAACATTGGGGCTTCTTCTCAGTGTCTCTGACATAGGGTTTCACTGTCCCGGGAAAGTCTCTGCTAACACCGTGCAGAGCGCTGTGCCCAATATACAGAAACGTCTTGCGGTATCTCCTACAGGGAAAGTGCCAGGAGGGAATTGTCGAGCTTGTTCTCAGTGTCTCTGAGAATTGCTCTGATTATCTGTGTGACCTCTTTGCTAAGACTCTCCAGAGAGCCGTCCTCAAAACAAACACACATCTTGACATATCTCCCACATTGATCGCAGTGTCTCCAGAAACGGCATTCAAGGAGCCAGGAGGTTTTCTCCCTACACTGTCCATTGAGTTGTCCTCAAAACCAATATACATCCTGCTATATCTCCCACATGGAAAGTGCCAGGAGGGAGAAGTGGGGATTATGTTTAGACTTTCTCGGAACTGCTTCAAATCAACTCGATATCTTTGTGCTGTAAATCTCCCAACAGCCAAACGCAAAAGCAGCAAACATCTCGCTGTATGTCCCACATCCAAAGTGCCAAGAGAGAGCTTGCTCTCCCTGTCTTTGAGTACTGTTTTCACTGTCCCGGTTACCTCTTTGCTAACATTCTCTTCAGAGCTGCAGTGAAACCAGGAACCACGTGGAGAAAGCACCCACACTGAAAGTGCCTGGAGGGAACATTGGGGCTTCTTCTCAGTGTCTCTGACATAGGGTTTCACTGTCCCGGGAAAGTCTCTGCTAACACCGTGCAGAGCGCTGTGCCCAATATACAGAAACGTCTTGCGGTATCTCCTACAGGGAAAGTGCCAGGAGGGAATTGCGGAGCTTGTTCTCAGTGTCTCTGAGAATTGCTCTGATTATCCCTGTGACCTCTTTGCTAAGACGCTCCAGAGAGCCGTCCTCAAAACCAACACACATCTTGACATATCTCCCACATTGATCGCAGTGTCTCCAGAAACGGCATTCAAGGAGCCAGGAGGTTTTCTCCCTACACTGTCCATTGAGTTGTCCTCAAAACCAATATACATCCTGCTATATCTCCCACATGGAAAGTGCCAGGAGGGAGAAGTGGGGATTATGTTTAGACTTTCTCGGAACTGCTTCAAATCAACTAGATATCTTTGTGCTGTAAATCTCCCAACAGCCAAACGCAAAAGCAGCAAACATCTCGCTGTATGTCCCACATCCAAAGTGCCAAGAGAGAGCTTGCTCTCCCTGTCTTTGAGTACTGTTTTCACTGTCCCGGTTACCTCTTTGCTAACATTCTCTTCAGAGCCGCAGTGAAACCAGGAACCACGTGGAGAAAGCACCCACACTGAAAGTGCCTGGAGGGAACATTGGGGCTTCTTCTCAGTGTCTCTGACATAGGGTTTCACTGTCCCGGGAAAGTCTCTGCTAACACCGTGCAGAGCGCTGTGCCCAATATACAGAAACGTCTTGCGGTATCTCCTACAGGGAAAGTGCCAGGAGGGAATTGTCGAGCTTGTTCTCAGTGTCTCTGAGAATTGCTCTGATTATCTGTGTGACCTCTTTGCTAAGACTCTCCAGAGAGCCGTCCTCAAAACAAACACACATCTTGACATATCTCCCACATTGATCGCAGTGTCTCCAGAAACGGCATTCAAGGAGCCAGGAGGTTTTCTCCCTACACTGTCCATTGAGTTGTCCTCAAAACCAATATACATCCTGCTATATCTCCCACATGGAAAGTGCCAGGAGGGAGAAGTGGGGATTATGTTTAGACTTTCTCGGAACTGCTTCAAATCAACTCGATATCTTTGTGCTGTAAATCTCCCAACAGCCAAACGCAAAAGCAGCAAACATCTCGCTGTATGTCCCACATCCAAAGTGCCAAGAGAGAGCTTGCTCTCCCTGTCTTTGAGTACTGTTTTCACTGTCCCGGTTACCTCTTTGCTAACATTCTCTTCAGAGCTGCAGTGAAACCAGGAACCACGTGGAGAAAGCACCCACACTGAAAGTGCCTGGAGGGAACATTGGGGCTTCTTCTCAGTGTCTCTGACATAGGGTTTCACTGTCCCGGGAAAGTCTCTGCTAACACCGTGCAGAGCGCTGTGCCCAATATACAGAAACGTCTTGCGGTATCTCCTACAGGGAAAGTGCCAGGAGGGAATTGCGGAGCTTGTTCTCAGTGTCTCTGAGAATTGCTCTGATTATCCCTGTGACCTCTTTGCTAAGACGCTCCAGAGAGCCGTCCTCAAAACCAACACACATCTTGACATATCTCCCACATTGATCGCAGTGTCTCCAGAAACGGCATTCAAGGAGCCAGGAGGTTTTCTCCCTACACTGTCCATTGAGTTGTCCTCAAAACCAATATACATCCTGCTATATCTCCCACATGGAAAGTGCCAGGAGGGAGAAGTGGGGATTATGTTTAGACTTTCTCGGAACTGCTTCAAATCAACTAGATATCTTTGTGCTGTAAATCTCCCAACAGCCAAACGCAAAAGCAGCAAACATCTCGCTGTATGTCCCACATCCAAAGTGCCAAGAGAGAGCTTGCTCTCCCTGTCTTTGAGTACTGTTTTCACTGTCCCGGTTACCTCTTTGCTAACATTCTCTTCAGAGCCGCAGTGAAACCAGGAACCACGTGGAGAAAGCACCCACACTGAAAGTGCCTGGAGGGAACATTGGGGCTTCTTCTCAGTGTCTCTGACATAGGGTTTCACTGTCCCGGGAAAGTCTCTGCTAACACCGTGCAGAGCGCTGTGCCCAATATACAGAAACGTCTTGCGGTATCTCCTACAGGGAAAGTGCCAGGAGGGAATTGCGGAGCTTGTTCTCAGTTTCTCTGAGAATTGCTCTGATTATCCCTGTGACCTCTTTGCTAAGACTCTCCAGAGAGCCGTCCTCAAAACAAACACACATCTTGACATATCTCCCACATTGATCGCAGTGTCTCCAGAAACGGCATTCAAGGAGCCAGGAGGTTTTCTCCCTACACTGTCCATTGAGTTGTCCTCAAAACCAATATACATCCTGCTATATCTCCCACATGGAAAGTGCCAGGAGGGAGAAGTGGGGATTATGTTTAGACTTTCTCGGAACTGCTTCAAATCAACTCGATATCTTTGTGCTGTAAATCTCCCAACAGCCAAACGCAAAAGCAGCAAACATCTCGCTGTATGTCCCACATCCAAAGTGCCAAGAGAGAGCTTGCTCTCCCTGTCTTTGAGTACTGTTTTCACTGTCCCGGTTACCTCTTTGCTAACATTCTCTTCAGAGCCGCAGTGAAACCAGGAACCACGTGGAGAAAGCACCCACACTGAAAGTGCCTGGAGGGAACATTGGGGCTTCTTCTCAGTGTCTCTGACATAGGGTTTCACTGTCCCGGGAAAGTCTCTGCTAACACCGTGCAGAGCGCTGTGCCCAATATACAGAAACGTCTTGCGGTATCTCCTACAGGGAAAGTGCCAGGAGGGAATTGTCGAGCTTGTTCTCAGTGTCTCTGAGAATTGCTCTGATTATCCCTGTGACCTCTTTGCTAAGACTCTCCAGAGAGACGTCCTCAAAACCAACACACATCTTGACATATCTCCCACATTGATCGCAGTGTCTCCAGAAACGGCATTCAAGGAGCCAGGAGGTTTTCTCCCTACACTGTCCATTGAGTTGTCCTCAAAACCAATATACATCCTGCTATATCTCCCACATGGAAAGTGCCAGGAGGGAGAAGTGGGGATTATGTTTAGACTTTCTCGGAACTGCTTCAAATCAACTAGATATCTTTGTGCTGTAAATCTCCCAACAGCCAAACGCAAAAGCAGCAAACATCTCGCTGTATGTCCCACATCCAAAGTGCCAAGAGAGAGCTTGCTCTCCCTGTCTTTGAGTACTGTTTTCACTGTCCCGGTTACCTCTTTGCTAACATTCTCTTCAGAGCCGCAGTGAAACCAGGAACCCCGTGGAGAAAGCACCCACACTGAAAGTGCCTGGAGGGAACATTGGGGCTTCTTCTCAGTGTCTCTGACATAGGGTTTCACTGTCCCGGGAAAGTCTCTGCTAACACCGTGCAGAGCGCTGTGCCCAATACACAGAAACGTCTTGCGGTATCTCCTACAGGGAAAGTGCCAGGAGGGAATTGTCGAGCTTGTTCTCAGTGTCTCTGAGAATTGCTCTGATTATCTGTGTGACCTCTTTGCTAAGACTCTCCAGAGAGCCGTCCTCAAAACAAACACACATCTTGACATATCTCCCACATTGATCGCAGTGTCTCCAGAAACGGCATTCAAGGAGCCAGGAGGTTTTCTCCCTACACTGTCCATTGAGTTGTCCTCAAAACCAATATACATCCTGCTATATCTCCCACATGGAAAGTGCCAGGAGGGAGAAGTGGGGATTATGTTTAGACTTTCTCGGAACTGCTTCAAATCAACTAGATATCTTTGTGCTGTAAATCTCCCAACAGCCAAACGCAAAAGCAGCAAACATCTCGCTGTATGTCCCACATCCAAAGTGCCAAGAGAGAGCTTGCTCTCCCTGTCTTTGAGTACTGTTTTCACTGTCCCGGTTACCTCTTTGCTAACATTCTCTTCAGAGCTGCAGTGAAACCAGGAACCCCGTGGAGAAAGCACCCACACTGAAAGTGCCTGGAGGGAACATTGGGGCTTCTTCTCAGTGTCTCTGACATAGGGTTTCACTGTCCCGGGAAAGTCTCTGCTAACACCGTGCAGAGCGCTGTGCCCAATATACAGAAACGTCTTGCGGTATCTCCTACAGGGAAAGTGCCAGGAGGGAATTGTGGAGCTTGTTCTCAGTGTCTCTGAGAATTGCTCTGATTATCTGTGTGACCTCTTTGCTAAGACTCTCCAGAGAGCCGTCCTCAAAACAAACACACATCTTGACATATCTCCCACATTGATCGCAGTGTCTCCAGAAACGGCATTCAAGGAGCCAGGAGGTTTTCTCCCTACACTGTCCATTGAGTTGTCCTCAAAACCAATATACATCCTGCTATATCTCCCACATGGAAAGTGCCAGGAGGGAGAAGTGGGGATTATGTTTAGACTTTCTCGGAACTGCTTCAAATCAACTAGATATCTTTGTGCTGTAAATCTCCCAACAGCCAAACGCAAAAGCAGCAAACATCTCGCTGTATGTCCCACATCCAAAGTGCCAAGAGAGAGCTTGCTCTCCCTGTCTTTGAGTACTGTTTTCACTGTCCCGGTTACCTCTTTGCTAACATTCTCTTCAGAGCTGCAGTGAAACCAGGAACCCCGTGGAGAAAGCACCCACACTGAAAGTGCCTGGAGGGAACATTGGGGCTTCTTCTCAGTGTCTCTGACATAGGGTTTCACTGTCCCGGGAAAGTCTCTGCTAACACCGTGCAGAGCGCTGTGCCCAATATACAGAAACGTCTTGCGGTATCTCCTACAGGGAAAGTGCCAGGAGGGAATTGTCGAGCTTGTTCTCAGTGTCTCTGAGAATTGCTCTGATTATCTGTGTGACCTCTTTGCTAAGACTCTCCAGAGAGCCGTCCTCAAAACAAACACACATCTTGACATATCTCCCACATTGATCGCAGTGTCTCCAGAAACGGCATTCAAGGAGCCAGGAGGTTTTCTCCCTACACTGTCCATTGAGTTGTCCTCAAAACCAATATACATCCTGCTATATCTCCCACATGGAAAGTGCCAGGAGGGAGAAGTGGGGATTATGTTTAGACTTTCTCGGAACTGCTTCAAATCAACTAGATATCTTTGTGCTGTAAATCTCCCAACAGCCAAACGCAAAAGCAGCAAACATCTCGCTGTATGTCCCACATCCAAAGTGCCAAGAGAGAGCTTGCTCTCCCTGTCTTTGAGTACTGTTTTCACTGTCCCGGTTACCTCTTTGCTAACATTCTCTTCAGAGCCGCAGTGAAACCAGGAACCACGTGGAGAAAGCACCCACACTGAAAGTGCCTGGAGGGAACATTGGGGCTTCTTCTCAGTGTCTCTGACATAGGGTTTCACTGTCCCGGGAAAGTCTCTGCTAACACCGTGCAGAGCGCTGTGCCCAATATACAGAAACGTCTTGCGGTATCTCCTACAGGGAAAGTGCCAGGAGGGAATTGTCGAGCTTGTTCTCAGTGTCTCTGAGAATTGCTCTGATTATCTGTGTGACCTCTTTGCTAAGACTCTCCAGAGAGCCGTCCTCAAAACCAACACACATCTTGACATATCTCCCACATTGATCGCAGTGTCTCCAGAAACGGCATTCAAGGAGCCAGGAGGTTTTCTCCCTACACTGTCCATTGAGTTGTCCTCAAAACCAATATACATCCTGCTATATCTCCCACATGGAAAGTGCCAGGAGGGAGAAGTGGGGATTATGTTTAGACTTTCTCAGAACTGCTTCAAATCAACTAGATATCTTTGTGCTGTAAATCTCCCAACAGCCAAACGCAAAAGCAGCAAACATCTCGCTGTATGTCCCACATCCAAAGTGCCAAGAGAGAGCTTGCTCTCCCTGTCTTTGAGTACTGTTTTCACTGTCCCGGTTACCTCTTTGCTAACATTCTCTTCAGAGCCGCAGTGAAACCAGGAACCACGTGGAGAAAGCACCCACACTGAAAGTGCCTGGAGGGAACATTGGGGCTTCTTCTCAGTGTCTCTGACATAGGGTTTCACTGTCCCGGGAAAGTCTCTGCTAACACCGTGCAGAGCGCTGTGCCCAATACACAGAAACGTCTTGCGGTATCTCCTACAGGGAAAGTGCCAGGAGGGAATTGTGGAGCTTGTTCTCAGTGTCTCTGAGAATTGCTCTGATTATCCCTGTGACCTCTTTGCTAAGACTCTCCAGAGAGCCGTCCTCAAAACAAACACACATCTTGACATATCTCCCACATTGATCGCAGTGTCTCCAGAAACGGCATTCAAGGAGCCAGGAGGTTTTCTCCCTACACTGTCCATTGAGTTGTCCTCAAAACCAATATACATCCTGCTATATCTCCCACATGGAAAGTGCCAGGAGGGAGAAGTGGGGATTATGTTTAGACTTTCTCGGAACTGCTTCAAATCAACTAGATATCTTTGTGCTGTAAATCTCCCAACAGCCAAACGCAAAAGCAGCAAACATCTCGCTGTATGTCCCACATCCAAAGTGCCAAGAGAGAGCTTGCTCTCCCTGTCTTTGAGTACTGTTTTCACTGTCCCGGTTACCTCTTTGCTAACATTCTCTTCAGAGCTGCAGTGAAACCAGGAACCACGTGGAGAAAGCACCCACACTGAAAGTGCCTGGAGGGAACATTGGGGCTTCTTCTCAGTGTCTCTGACATAGGGTTTCACTGTCCCGGGAAAGTCTCTGCTAACACCGTGCAGAGCGCTGTGCCCAATATACAGAAACGTCTTGCGGTATCTCCTACAGGGAAAGTGCCAGGAGGGAATTGTGGAGCTTGTTCTCAGTGTCTCTGAGAATTGCTCTGATTATCTGTGTGACCTCTTTGCTAAGACTCTCCAGAGAGCCATACTCAAAACAAACACACATCTTGACATATCTCCCACATTGATCGCAGTGTCTCCAGAAACGGCATTCAAGGAGCCAGGACCTTTTCTCCCTACACTGTCCATTGAGTTGTCCTCAAAACCAATATACATCCTGCTATATCTCCCACATGGAAAGTGCCAGGAGGGAGAAGTGGGGATTATGTTTAGACTTTCTCGGAACTGCTTCAAATCAACTAGATATCTTTGTGCTGTAAATCTCCCAACAGCCAAACGCAAAAGCAGCAAACATCTCGCTGTATGTCCCACATCCAAAGTGCCAAGAGAGAGCTTGCTCTCCCTGTCTTTGAGTACTGTTTTCACTGTCCCGGTTACCTCTTTGCTAACATTCTCTTCAGAGCCGCAGTGAAACCAGGAACCACGTGGAGAAAGCACCCACACTGAAAGTGCCTGGAGGGAACATTGGGGCTTCTTCTCAGTGTCTCTGACATAGGGTTTCACTGTCCCGGGAAAGTCTCTGCTAACACCGTGCAGAGCGCTGTGCCCAATATACAGAAACGTCTTGCGGTATCTCCTACAGGGAAAGTGCCAGGAGGGAATTGTGGAGCTTGTTCTCAGTGTCTCTGAGAATTGCTCTGATTATCTGTGTGACCTCTTTGCTAAGACGCTCCAGAGAGCCGTCCTCAAAACCAACACACATCTTGACATATCTCCCACATTGATCGCAGTGTCTCCAGAAACGGCATTCAAGGAGCCAGGAGGTTTTCTCCCTACACTGTCCATTGAGTTGTCCTCAAAACCAATATACATCCTGCTATATCTCCCACATGGAAAGTGCCAGGAGGGAGAAGTGGGGATTATGTTTAGACTTTCTCGGAACTGCTTCAAATCAACTCGATATCTTTGTGCTGTAAATCTCCCAACAGCCAAACGCAAAAGCAGCAAACATCTCGCTGTATGTCCCACATCCAAAGTGCCAAGAGAGAGCTTGCTCTCCCTGTCTTTGAGTACTGTTTTCACTGTCCCGGTTACCTCTTTGCTAACATTCTCTTCAGAGCCGCAGTGAAACCAGGAACCACGTGGAGAAAGCACCCACACTGAAAGTGCCTGGAGGGAACATTGGGGCTTCTTCTCAGTGTCTCTGACATAGGGTTTCACTGTCCCGGGAAAGTCTCTGCTAACACCGTGCAGAGCGCTGTGCCCAATACACAGAAACGTCTTGTGGTATCTCCTACAGGGAAAGTGCCAGGAGGGAATTGTCGAGCTTGTTCTCAGTGTCTCTGAGAATTGCTCTGATTATCTGTGTGACCTCTTTGCTAAGACTCTCCAGAGAGCCATACTCAAAACAAACACACATCTTGACATATCTCCCACATTGATCGCAGTGTCTCCAGAAACGGCATTCAAGGAGCCAGGACCTTTTCTCCCTACACTGTCCATTGAGTTGTCCTCAAAACCAATATACATCCTGCTATATCTCCCACATGGAAAGTGCCAGGAGGGAGAAGTGGGGATTATGTTTAGACTTTCTCGGAACTGCTTCAAATCAACTAGATATCTTTGTGCTGTAAATCTCCCAACAGCCAAACGCAAAAGCAGCAAACATCTCGCTGTATGTCCCACATCCAAAGTGCCAAGAGAGAGCTTGCTCTCCCTGTCTTTGAGTACTGTTTTCACTGTCCCGGTTACCTCTTTGCTAACATTCTCTTCAGAGCCGCAGTGAAACCAGGAACCCCGTGGAGAAAGCACCCACACTGAAAGTGCCTGGAGGGAACATTGGGGCTTCTTCTCAGTGTCTCTGACATAGGGTTTCACTGTCCCAGGAAAGTCTCTGCTAACACCGTGCAGAGCGCTGTGCCCAATATACAGAAACGTCTTGCGGTATCTCCTACAGGGAAAGTGCCAGGAGGGAATTGCGGAGCTTGTTCTCAGTGTCTCTGAGAATTGCTCTGATTATCTGTGTGACCTCTTTGCTAAGACTCTCCAGAGAGCCATACTCAAAACAAACACACATCTTGACATATCTCCCACATTGATCGCAGTGTCTCCAGAAACGGCATTCAAGGAGCCAGGAGGTTTTCTCCCTACACTGTCCATTGAGTTGTCCTCAAAACCAATATACATCCTGCTATATCTCCCACATGGAAAGTGCCAGGAGGGAGAAGTGGGGATTATGTTTAGACTTTCTCGGAACTGCTTCAAATCAACTAGATATCTTTGTGCTGTAAATCTCCCAACAGCCAAACGCAAAAGCAGCAAACATCTCGCTGTATGTCCCACATCCAAAGTGCCAAGAGAGAGCTTGCTCTCCCTGTCTTTGAGTACTGTTTTCACTGTCCCGGTTACCTCTTTGCTAACATTCTCTTCAGAGCCGCAGTGAAACCAGGAACCCCGTGGAGAAAGCACCCACACTGAAAGTGCCTGGAGGGAACATTGGGGCTTCTTCTCAGTGTCTCTGACATAGGGTTTCACTGTCCCGGGAAAGTCTCTGCTAACACCGTGCAGAGCGCTGTGCCCAATATACAGAAACGTCTTGCGGTATCTCCTACAGGGAAAGTGCCAGGAGGGAATTGTGGAGCTTGTTCTCAGTGTCTCTGAGAATTGCTCTGATTATCCCTGTGACCTCTTTGCTAAGACGCTCCAGAGAGCCGTCCTCAAAACCAACACACATCTTGACATATCTCCCACATTGATCGCAGTGTCTCCAGAAACGGCATTCAAGGAGCCAGGAGGTTTTCTCCCTACACTGTCCATTGAGTTGTCCTCAAAACCAATATACATCCTGCTATATCTCCCACATGGAAAGTGCCAGGAGGGAGAAGTGGGGATTATGTTTAGACTTTCTCGGAACTGCTTCAAATCAACTAGATATCTTTGTGCTGTAAATCTCCCAACAGCCAAACGCAAAAGCAGCAAACATCTCGCTGTATGTCCCACATCCAAAGTGCCAAGAGAGAGCTTGCTCTCCCTGTCTTTGAGTACTGTTTTCACTGTCCCGGTTACCTCTTTGCTAACATTCTCTTCAGAGCCGCAGTGAAACCAGGAACCACGTGGAGAAAGCACCCACACTGAAAGTGCCTGGAGGGAACATTGGGGCTTCTTCTCAGTGTCTCTGACATAGGGTTTCACTGTCCCGGGAAAGTCTCTGCTAACACCGTGCAGAGCGCTGTGCCCAATATACAGAAACGTCTTGCGGTATCTCCTACAGGGAAAGTGCCAGGAGGGAATTGCGGAGCTTGTTCTCAGTGTCTCTGAGAATTGCTCTGATTATCTGTGTGACCTCTTTGCTAAGACTCTCCAGAGAGCCGTCCTCAAAACCAACACACATCTTGACATATCTCCCACATTGATCGCAGTGTCTCCAGAAACGGCATTCAAGGAGCCAGGAGGTTTTCTCCCTACACTGTCCATTGAGTTGTCCTCAAAACCAATATACATCCTGCTATATCTCCCACATGGAAAGTGCCAGGAGGGAGAAGTGGGGATTATGTTTAGACTTTCTCGGAACTGCTTCAAATCAACTAGATATCTTTGTGCTGTAAATCTCCCAACAGCCAAACGCAAAAGCAGCAAACATCTCGCTGTATGTCCCACATCCAAAGTGCCAAGAGAGAGCTTGCTCTCCCTGTCTTTGAGTACTGTTTTCACTGTCCCGGTTACCTCTTTGCTAACATTCTCTTCAGAGCCGCAGTGAAACCAGGAACCACGTGGAGAAAGCACCCACACTGAAAGTGCCTGGAGGGAACATTGGGGCTTCTTCTCAGTGTCTCTGACATAGGGTTTCACTGTCCCGGGAAAGTCTCTGCTAACACCGTGCAGAGCGCTGTGCCCAATACACAGAAACGTCTTGCGGTATCTCCTACAGGGAAAGTGCCAGGAGGGAATTGTCGAGCTTGTTCTCAGTGTCTCTGAGAATTGCTCTGATTATCTGTGTGACCTCTTTGCTAAGACTCTCCAGAGAGCCGTCCTCAAAACAAACACACATCTTGACATATCTCCCACATTGATCGCAGTGTCTCCAGAAACGGCATTCAAGGAGCCAGGAGGTTTTCTCCCTACACTGTCCATTGAGTTGTCCTCAAAACCAATATACATCCCGCTATATCTCCCACATGGAAAGTGCCAGGAGGGAGAAGTGGGGATTATGTTTAGACTTTCTCGGAACTGCTTCAAATCAACTAGATATCTTTGTGCTGTAAATCTCCCAACAGCCAAACGCAAAAGCAGCAAACATCTCGCTGTATGTCCCACATCCAAAGTGCCAAGAGAGAGCTTGCTCTCCCTGTCTTTGAGTACTGTTTTCACTGTCCCGGTTACCTCTTTGCTAACATTCTCTTCAGAGCTGCAGTGAAACCAGGAACCACGTGGAGAAAGCACCCACACTGAAAGTGCCTGGAGGGAACATTGGGGCTTCTTCTCAGTGTCTCTGACATAGGGTTTCACTGTCCCGGGAAAGTCTCTGCTAACACCGTGCAGAGCGCTGTGCCCAATATACAGAAACGTCTTGCGGTATCTCCTACAGGGAAAGTGCCAGGAGGGAATTGTGGAGCTTGTTCTCAGTGTCTCTGAGAATTGCTCTGATTATCCCTGTGACCTCTTTGCTAAGACTCTCCAGAGAGCCGTCCTCAAAACAAACACACATCTTGACATATCTCCCACATTGATCGCAGTGTCTCCAGAAACGGCATTCAAGGAGCCAGGAGGTTTTCTCCCTACACTGTCCATTGAGTTGTCCTCAAAACCAATATACATCCTGCTATATCTCCCACATGGAAAGTGCCAGGAGGGAGAAGTGGGGATTATGTTTAGACTTTCTCGGAACTGCTTCAAATCAACTAGATATCTTTGTGCTGTAAATCTCCCAACAGCCAAACGCAAAAGCAGCAAACATCTCGCTGTATGTCCCACATCCAAAGTGCCAAGAGAGAGCTTGCTCTCCCTGTCTTTGAGTACTGTTTTCACTGTCCCGGTTACCTCTTTGCTAACATTCTCTTCAGAGCTGCAGTGAAACCAGGAACCCCGTGGAGAAAGCACCCACACTGAAAGTGCCTGGAGGGAACATTGGGGCTTCTTCTCAGTGTCTCTGACATAGGGTTTCACTGTCCCGGGAAAGTCTCTGCTAACACCGTGCAGAGCGCTGTGCCCAATATACAGAAACGTCTTGCGGTATCTCCTACAGGGAAAGTGCCAGGAGGGAATTGCGGAGCTTGTTCTCAGTGTCTCTGAGAATTGCTCTGATTATCTGTGTGACCTCTTTGCTAAGACTCTCCAGAGAGCCGTCCTCAAAACAAACACACATCTTGACATATCTCCCACATTGATCGCAGTGTCTCCAGAAACGGCATTCAAGGAGCCAGGAGGTTTTCTCCCTACACTGTCCATTGAGTTGTCCTCAAAACCAATATACATCCTGCTATATCTCCCACATGGAAAGTGCCAGGAGGGAGAAGTGGGGATTATGTTTAGACTTTCTCGGAACTGCTTCAAATCAACTAGATATCTTTGTGCTGTAAATCTCCCAACAGCCAAACGCAAAAGCAGCAAACATCTCGCTGTATGTCCCACATCCAAAGTGCCAAGAGAGAGCTTGCTCTCCCTGTCTTTGAGTACTGTTTTCACTGTCCCGGTTACCTCTTTGCTAACATTCTCTTCAGAGCTGCAGTGAAACCAGGAACCACGTGGAGAAAGCACCCACACTGAAAGTGCCTGGAGGGAACATTGGGGCTTCTTCTCAGTGTCTCTGACATAGGGTTTCACTGTCCCGGGAAAGTCTCTGCTAACACCCTGCAGAGCGCTGTGCCCAATATACAGAAACGTCTTGCGGTATCTCCTACAGGGAAAGTGCCAGGAGGGAATTGTGGAGCTTGTTCTCAGTGTCTCTGAGAATTGCTCTGATTATCCCTGTGACCTCTTTGCTAAGACTCTCCAGAGAGCCATACTCAAAACAAACACACATCTTGACATATCTCCCACATTGATCGCAGTGTCTCCAGAAACGGCATTCAAGGAGCCAGGACCTTTTCTCCCTACACTGTCCATTGAGTTGTCCTCAAAACCAATATACATCCTGCTATATCTCCCACATGGAAAGTGCCAGGAGGGAGAAGTGGGGATTATGTTTAGACTTTCTCGGAACTGCTTCAAATCAACTAGATATCTTTGTGCTGTAAATCTCCCAACAGCCAAACGCAAAAGCAGCAAACATCTCGCTGTATGTCCCACATCCAAAGTGCCAAGAGAGAGCTTGCTCTCCCTGTCTTTGAGTACTGTTTTCACTGTCCCGGTTACCTCTTTGCTAACATTCTCTTCAGAGCTGCAGTGAAACCAGGAACCCCGTGGAGAAAGCACCCACACTGAAAGTGCCTGGAGGGAACATTGGGGCTTCTTCTCAGTGTCTCTGACATAGGGTTTCACTGTCCCGGGAAAGTCTCTGCTAACACCGTGCAGAGCGCTGTGCCCAATATACAGAAACGTCTTGCGGTATCTCCTACAGGGAAAGTGCCAGGAGGGAACTGCGGAGCTTGTTCTCAGGGTCTCTGAGAATTGCTCTGATTATCTGTGTGACCTCTTTGCTAAGACTCTCCAGAGAGCCGTCCTCAAAACAAACACACATCTTGACATATCTCCCACATTGATCGCAGTGTCTCCAGAAACGGCATTCAAGGAGCCAGGAGGTTTTCTCCCTACACTGTCCATTGAGTTGTCCTCAAAACCAATATACATCCTGCTATATCTCCCACATGGAAAGTGCCAGGAGGGAGAAGTGGGGATTATGTTTAGACTTTCTCGGAACTGCTTCAAGTCAACTCGATATCTTTGTGCTGTAAATCTCCCAACAGCCAAACGCAAAAGCAGCAAACATCTCGCTGTATGTCCCACATCCAAAGTGCCAAGAGAGAGCTTGCTCTCCCTGTCTTTGAGTACTGTTTTCACTGTCCCGGTTACCTCTTTGCTAACATTCTCTTCAGAGCTGCAGTGAAACCAGGAACCACGTGGAGAAAGCACCCACACTGAAAGTGCCTGGAGGGAACATTGGGGCTTCTTCTCAGTGTCTCTGACATAGGGTTTCACTGTCCCGGGAAAGTCTCTGCTAACACCGTGCAGAGCGCTGTGCCCAATATACAGAAACGTCTTGCGGTATCTCCTACAGGGAAAGTGCCAGGAGGGAATTGCGGAGCTTGTTCTCAGTGTCTCTGAGAATTGCTCTGATTATCTGTGTGACCTCTTTGCTAAGACTCTCCAGAGAGCCGTCCTCAAAACAAACACACATCTTGACATATCTCCCACATTGATCGCAGTGTCTCCAGAAACGGCATTCAAGGAGCCAGGAGGTTTTCTCCCTACACTGTCCATTGAGTTGTCCTCAAAACCAATATACATCCTGCTATATCTCCCACATGGAAAGTGCCAGGAGGGAGAAGTGGGGATTATGTTTAGACTTTCTCGGAACTGCTTCAAATCAACTAGATATCTTTGTGCTGTAAATCTCCCAACAGCCAAACGCAAAAGCAGCAAACATCTCGCTGTATGTCCCACATCCAAAGTGCCAAGAGAGAGCTTGCTCTCCCTGTCTTTGAGTACTGTTTTCACTGTCCCGGTTACCTCTTTGCTAACATTCTCTTCAGAGCCGCAGTGAAACCAGGAACCACGTGGAGAAAGCACCCACACTGAAAGTGCCTGGAGGGAACATTGGGGCTTCTTCTCAGTGTCTCTGACATAGGGTTTCACTGTCCCGGGAAAGTCTCTGCTAACACCGTGCAGAGCGCTGTGCCCAATATACAGAAACGTCTTGCGGTATCTCCTACAGGGAAAGTGCCAGGAGGGAATTGCGGAGCTTGTTCTCAGTGTCTCTGAGAATTGCTCTGATTATCTGTGTGACCTCTTTGCTAAGACTCTCCAGAGAGCCGTCCTCAAAACAAACACACATCTTGACATATCTCCCACATTGATCGCAGTGTCTCCAGAAACGGCATTCAAGGAGCCAGGACCTTTTCTCCCTACACTGTCCATTGAGTTGTCCTCAAAACCAATATACATCCTGCTATATCTCCCACATGGAAAGTGCCAGGAGGGAGAAGTGGGGATTATGTTTAGACTTTCTCGGAACTGCTTCAAATCAACTAGATATCTTTGTGCTGTAAATCTCCCAACAGCCAAATGCAAAAGCAGCAAACATCTCGCTGTATGTCCCACATCCAAAGTGCCAAGAGAGAGCTTGCTCTCCCTGTCTTTGAGTACTGTTTTCACTGTCCCGGTTACCTCTTTGCTAACATTCTCTTCAGAGCTGCAGTGAAACCAGGAACCCCGTGGAGAAAGCACCCACACTGAAAGTGCCTGGAGGGAACATTGGGGCTTCTTCTCAGTGTCTCTGACATAGGGTTTCACTGTCCCGGGAAAGTCTCTGCTAACACCGTGCAGAGCGCTGTGCCCAATATACAGAAACGTCTTGCGGTATCTCCTACAGGGAAAGTGCCAGGAGGGAATTGGGAGCTTGTTCTCAGTGTCTCTGAGAATTGCTCTGAGTATCTGTGTGACCTCTTTGCTAAGACTCTCCAGAGAGCCGTCCTCAAAACAAACACACATCTTGACATATCTCCCACATTGATCGCAGTGTCTCCAGAAACGGCATTCAAGGAGCCAGGAGGTTTTCTCCCTACACTGTCCATTGAGTTGTCCTCAAAACCAATATACATCCTGCTATATCTCCCACATGGAAAGTGCCAGGAGGGAGAAGTGGGGATTATGTTTAGACTTTCTCGGAACTGCTTCAAATCAACTAGATATCTTTGTGCTGTAAATCTCCCAACAGCCAAACGCAAAAGCAGCAAACATCTCGCTGTATGTCCCACATCCAAAGTGCCAAGAGAGAGCTTGCTCTCCCTGTCTTTGAGTACTGTTTTCACTGTCCCGGTTACCTCTTTGCTAACATTCTCTTCAGAGCCGCAGTGAAACCAGGAACCACGTGGAGAAAGCACCCACACTGAAAGTGCCTGGAGGGAACATTGGGGCTTCTTCTCAGTGTCTCTGACATAGGGTTTCACTGTCCCGGGAAAGTCTCTGCTAACACCGTGCAGAGCGCTGTGCCCAATACACAGAAACGTCTTGCGGTATCTCCTACAGGGAAAGTGCCAGGAGGGAATTGTCGAGCTTGTTCTCAGTGTCTCTGAGAATTGCTCTGATTATCTGTGTGACCTCTTTGCTAAGACTCTCCAGAGAGCCGTCCTCAAAACAAACACACATCTTGACATATCTCCCACATTGATCGCAGTGTCTCCAGAAACGGCATTCAAGGAGCCAGGAGGTTTTCTCCCTACACTGTCCATTGAGTTGTCCTCAAAACCAATATACATCCTGCTATATCTCCCACATGGAAAGTGCCAGGAGGGAGAAGTGGGGATTATGTTTAGACTTTCTCGGAACTGCTTCAAATCAACTAGATATCTTTGTGCTGTAAATCTCCCAACAGCCAAACGCAAAAGCAGCAAACATCTCGCTGTATGTCCCACATCCAAAGTGCCAAGAGAGAGCTTGCTCTCCCTGTCTTTGAGTACTGTTTTCACTGTCCCGGTTACCTCTTTGCTAACATTCTCTTCAGAGCTGCAGTGAAACCAGGAACCACGTGGAGAAAGCACCCACACTGAAAGTGCCTGGAGGGAACATTGGGGCTTCTTCTCAGTGTCTCTGACATAGGGTTTCACTGTCCCGGGAAAGTCTCTGCTAACACCGTGCAGAGCGCTGTGCCCAATATACAGAAACGTCTTGCGGTATCTCCTACAGGGAAAGTGCCAGGAGGGAATTGTGGAGCTTGTTCTCAGTGTCTCTGAGAATTGCTCTGATTATCCCTGTGACCTCTTTGCTAAGACTCTCCAGAGAGCCGTCCTCAAAACAAACACACATCTTGACATATCTCCCACATTGATCGCAGTGTCTCCAGAAACGGCATTCAAGGAGCCAGGAGGTTTTCTCCCTACACTGTCCATTGAGTTGTCCTCAAAACCAATATACATCCTGCTATATCTCCCACATGGAAAGTGCCAGGAGGGAGAAGTGGGGATTATGTTTAGACTTTCTCGGAACTGCTTCAAATCAACTAGATATCTTTGTGCTGTAAATCTCCCAACAGCCAAACGCAAAAGCAGCAAACATCTCGCTGTATGTCCCACATCCAAAGTGCCAAGAGAGAGCTTGCTCTCCCTGTCTTTGAGTACTGTTTTCACTGTCCCGGTTACCTCTTTGCTAACATTCTCTTCAGAGCTGCAGTGAAACCAGGAACCCCGTGGAGAAAGCACCCACACTGAAAGTGCCTGGAGGGAACATTGGGGCTTCTTCTCAGTGTCTCTGACATAGGGTTTCACTGTCCCGGGAAAGTCTCTGCTAACACCGTGCAGAGCGCTGTGCCCAATATACAGAAACGTCTTGCGGTATCTCCTACAGGGAAAGTGCCAGGAGGGAATTGCGGAGCTTGTTCTCAGTGTCTCTGAGAATTGCTCTGATTATCTGTGTGACCTCTTTGCTAAGACTCTCCAGAGAGCCGTCCTCAAAACAAACACACATCTTGACATATCTCCCACATTGATCGCAGTGTCTCCAGAAACGGCATTCAAGGAGCCAGGAGGTTTTCTCCCTACACTGTCCATTGAGTTGTCCTCAAAACCAATATACATCCTGCTATATCTCCCACATGGAAAGTGCCAGGAGGGAGAAGTGGGGATTATGTTTAGACTTTCTCGGAACTGCTTCAAATCAACTAGATATCTTTGTGCTGTAAATCTCCCAACAGCCAAACGCAAAAGCAGCAAACATCTCGCTGTATGTCCCACATCCAAAGTGCCAAGAGAGAGCTTGCTCTCCCTGTCTTTGAGTACTGTTTTCACTGTCCCGGTTACCTCTTTGCTAACATTCTCTTCAGAGCTGCAGTGAAACCAGGAACCACGTGGAGAAAGCACCCACACTGAAAGTGCCTGGAGGGAACATTGGGGCTTCTTCTCAGTGTCTCTGACATAGGGTTTCACTGTCCCGGGAAAGTCTCTGCTAACACCCTGCAGAGCGCTGTGCCCAATATACAGAAACGTCTTGCGGTATCTCCTACAGGGAAAGTGCCAGGAGGGAATTGTGGAGCTTGTTCTCAGTGTCTCTGAGAATTGCTCTGATTATCCCTGTGACCTCTTTGCTAAGACTCTCCAGAGAGCCATACTCAAAACAAACACACATCTTGACATATCTCCCACATTGATCGCAGTGTCTCCAGAAACGGCATTCAAGGAGCCAGGACCTTTTCTCCCTACACTGTCCATTGAGTTGTCCTCAAAACCAATATACATCCTGCTATATCTCCCACATGGAAAGTGCCAGGAGGGAGAAGTGGGGATTATGTTTAGACTTTCTCGGAACTGCTTCAAATCAACTAGATATCTTTGTGCTGTAAATCTCCCAACAGCCAAACGCAAAAGCAGCAAACATCTCGCTGTATGTCCCACATCCAAAGTGCCAAGAGAGAGCTTGCTCTCCCTGTCTTTGAGTACTGTTTTCACTGTCCCGGTTACCTCTTTGCTAACATTCTCTTCAGAGCTGCAGTGAAACCAGGAACCCCGTGGAGAAAGCACCCACACTGAAAGTGCCTGGAGGGAACATTGGGGCTTCTTCTCAGTGTCTCTGACATAGGGTTTCACTGTCCCGGGAAAGTCTCTGCTAACACCGTGCAGAGCGCTGTGCCCAATATACAGAAACGTCTTGCGGTATCTCCTACAGGGAAAGTGCCAGGAGGGAACTGCGGAGCTTGTTCTCAGGGTCTCTGAGAATTGCTCTGATTATCTGTGTGACCTCTTTGCTAAGACTCTCCAGAGAGCCGTCCTCAAAACAAACACACATCTTGACATATCTCCCACATTGATCGCAGTGTCTCCAGAAACGGCATTCAAGGAGCCAGGAGGTTTTCTCCCTACACTGTCCATTGAGTTGTCCTCAAAACCAATATACATCCTGCTATATCTCCCACATGGAAAGTGCCAGGAGGGAGAAGTGGGGATTATGTTTAGACTTTCTCGGAACTGCTTCAAGTCAACTCGATATCTTTGTGCTGTAAATCTCCCAACAGCCAAACGCAAAAGCAGCAAACATCTCGCTGTATGTCCCACATCCAAAGTGCCAAGAGAGAGCTTGCTCTCCCTGTCTTTGAGTACTGTTTTCACTGTCCCGGTTACCTCTTTGCTAACATTCTCTTCAGAGCTGCAGTGAAACCAGGAACCACGTGGAGAAAGCACCCACACTGAAAGTGCCTGGAGGGAACATTGGGGCTTCTTCTCAGTGTCTCTGACATAGGGTTTCACTGTCCCGGGAAAGTCTCTGCTAACACCGTGCAGAGCGCTGTGCCCAATATACAGAAACGTCTTGCGGTATCTCCTACAGGGAAAGTGCCAGGAGGGAATTGCGGAGCTTGTTCTCAGTGTCTCTGAGAATTGCTCTGATTATCTGTGTGACCTCTTTGCTAAGACTCTCCAGAGAGCCGTCCTCAAAACAAACACACATCTTGACATATCTCCCACATTGATCGCAGTGTCTCCAGAAACGGCATTCAAGGAGCCAGGAGGTTTTCTCCCTACACTGTCCATTGAGTTGTCCTCAAAACCAATATACATCCTGCTATATCTCCCACATGGAAAGTGCCAGGAGGGAGAAGTGGGGATTATGTTTAGACTTTCTCGGAACTGCTTCAAATCAACTAGATATCTTTGTGCTGTAAATCTCCCAACAGCCAAACGCAAAAGCAGCAAACATCTCGCTGTATGTCCCACATCCAAAGTGCCAAGAGAGAGCTTGCTCTCCCTGTCTTTGAGTACTGTTTTCACTGTCCCGGTTACCTCTTTGCTAACATTCTCTTCAGAGCCGCAGTGAAACCAGGAACCACGTGGAGAAAGCACCCACACTGAAAGTGCCTGGAGGGAACATTGGGGCTTCTTCTCAGTGTCTCTGACATAGGGTTTCACTGTCCCGGGAAAGTCTCTGCTAACACCGTGCAGAGCGCTGTGCCCAATATACAGAAACGTCTTGCGGTATCTCCTACAGGGAAAGTGCCAGGAGGGAATTGCGGAGCTTGTTCTCAGTGTCTCTGAGAATTGCTCTGATTATCTGTGTGACCTCTTTGCTAAGACTCTCCAGAGAGCCGTCCTCAAAACAAACACACATCTTGACATATCTCCCACATTGATCGCAGTGTCTCCAGAAACGGCATTCAAGGAGCCAGGACCTTTTCTCCCTACACTGTCCATTGAGTTGTCCTCAAAACCAATATACATCCTGCTATATCTCCCACATGGAAAGTGCCAGGAGGGAGAAGTGGGGATTATGTTTAGACTTTCTCGGAACTGCTTCAAATCAACTAGATATCTTTGTGCTGTAAATCTCCCAACAGCCAAATGCAAAAGCAGCAAACATCTCGCTGTATGTCCCACATCCAAAGTGCCAAGAGAGAGCTTGCTCTCCCTGTCTTTGAGTACTGTTTTCACTGTCCCGGTTACCTCTTTGCTAACATTCTCTTCAGAGCTGCAGTGAAACCAGGAACCCCGTGGAGAAAGCACCCACACTGAAAGTGCCTGGAGGGAACATTGGGGCTTCTTCTCAGTGTCTCTGACATAGGGTTTCACTGTCCCGGGAAAGTCTCTGCTAACACCGTGCAGAGCGCTGTGCCCAATATACAGAAACGTCTTGCGGTATCTCCTACAGGGAAAGTGCCAGGAGGGAATTGGGAGCTTGTTCTCAGTGTCTCTGAGAATTGCTCTGAGTATCTGTGTGACCTCTTTGCTAAGACTCTCCAGAGAGCCGTCCTCAAAACAAACACACATCTTGACATATCTCCCACATTGATCGCAGTGTCTCCAGAAACGGCATTCAAGGAGCCAGGAGGTTTTCTCCCTACACTGTCCATTGAGTTGTCCTCAAAACCAATATACATCCTGCTATATCTCCCACATGGAAAGTGCCAGGAGGGAGAAGTGGGGATTATGTTTAGACTTTCTCGGAACTGCTTCAAATCAACTAGATATCTTTGTGCTGTAAATCTCCCAACAGCCAAACGCAAAAGCAGCAAACATCTCGCTGTATGTCCCACATCCAAAGTGCCAAGAGAGAGCTTGCTCTCCCTGTCTTTGAGTACTGTTTTCACTGTCCCGGTTACCTCTTTGCTAACATTCTCTTCAGAGCTGCAGTGAAACCAGGAACCACGTGGAGAAAGCACCCACACTGAAAGTGCCTGGAGGGAACATTGGGGCTTCTTCTCAGTGTCTCTGACATAGGGTTTCACTGTCCCGGGAAAGTCTCTGCTAACACCGTGCAGAGCGCTGTGCCCAATATACAGAAACGTCTTGCGGTATCTCCTACAGGGAAAGTGCCAGGAGGGAATTGCGGAGCTTGTTCTCAGTGTCTCTGAGAATTGCTCTGATTATCTGTGTGACCTCTTTGCTAAGACTCTCCAGAGAGCCGTCCTCAAAACAAACACACATCTTGACATATCTCCCACATTGATCGCAGTGTCTCCAGAAACGGCATTCAAGGAGCCAGGAGGTTTTCTCCCTACACTGTCCATTGAGTTGTCCTCAAAACCAATATACATCCTGCTATATCTCCCACATGGAAAGTGCCAGGAGGGAGAAGTGGGGATTATGTTTAGACTTTCTCGGAACTGCTTCAAATCAACTAGATATCTTTGTGCTGTAAATCTCCCAACAGCCAAACGCAAAAGCAGCAAACATCTCGCTGTATGTCCCACATCCAAAGTGCCAAGAGAGAGCTTGCTCTCCCTGTCTTTGAGTACTGTTTTCACTGTCCCGGTTACCTCTTTGCTAACATTCTCTTCAGAGCTGCAGTGAAACCAGGAACCACGTGGAGAAAGCACCCACACTGAAAGTGCCTGGAGGGAACATTGGGGCTTCTTCTCAGTGTCTCTGACATAGGGTTTCACTGTCCCGGGAGAGTCTCTGCTAACACCCTGCAGAGCGCTGTGCCCAATATACAGAAACGTCTTGCGGTATCTCCTACTGGGAAAGTGCCAGGAGGGAATTGCGGAGCTTGTTCTCAGTGTCTCTGAGAATTGCTCTGATTATCTGTGTGACCTCTTTGCTAAGACGCTCCAGAGAGCCGTCCTCAAAACAAACACACATCTTGACATATCTCCCACATTGATCGCAGTGTCTCCAGAAACGGCATTCAAGGAGCCAGGAGGTTTTCTCCCTACACTGTCCATTGAGTTGTCCTCAAAACCAATATACATCCTGCTATATCTCCCACATGGAAAGTGCCAGGAGGGAGAAGTGGGGATTATGTTTAGACTTTCTCGGAACTGCTTCAAATCAACTCGATATCTTTGTGCTGTAAATCTCCCAACAGCCAAACGCAAAAGCAGCAAACATCTCGCTGTATGTCCCACATCCAAAGTGCCAAGAGAGAGCTTGCTCTCCCTGTCTTTGAGTACTGTTTTCACTGTCCCGGTTACCTCTTTGCTAACATTCTCTTCAGAGCCGCAGTGAAACCAGGAACCACGTGGAGAAAGCACCCACACTGAAAGTGCCTGGAGGGAACATTGGGGCTTCTTCTCAGTGTCTCTGACATAGGGTTTCACTGTCCCGGGAAAGTCTCTGCTAACACCGTGCAGAGCGCTGTGCCCAATATACAGAAACGTCTTGCGGTATCTCCTACAGGGAAAGTGCCAGGAGGGAATTGCGGAGCTTGTTCTCAGTGTCTCTGAGAATTGCTCTGATTATCTGTGTGACCTCTTTGCTAAGACTCTCCAGAGAGCCGTCCTCAAAACAAACACACATCTTGACATATCTCCCACATTGATCGCAGTGTCTCCAGAAACGGCATTCAAGGAGCCAGGAGGTTTTCTCCCTACACTGTCCATTGAGTTGTCCTCAAAACCAATATACATCCTGCTATATCTCCCACATGGAAAGTGCCAGGAGGGAGAAGTGGGGATTATGTTTAGACTTTCTCGGAACTGCTTCAAATCAACTCGATATCTTTGTGCTGTAAATCTCCCAACAGCCAAACGCAAAAGCAGCAAACATCTCGCTGTATGTCCCACATCCAAAGTGCCAAGAGAGAGCTTGCTCTCCCTGTCTTTGAGTACTGTTTTCACTGTCCCGGTTACCTCTTTGCTAACATTCTCTTCAGAGCCGCAGTGAAACCAGGAACCACGTGGAGAAGGCACCCACACTGAAAGTGCCTGGAGGGAACATTGGGGCTTCTTCTCAGTGTCTCTGACATAGGGTTTCACTGTCCCGGGAAAGTCTCTGCTAACACCCTGCAGAGCGCTGTGCCCAATATACAGAAACGTCTTGCGGTATCTCCTACAGGGAAAGTGCCAGGAGGGAATTGTCGAGCTTGTTCTCAGTGTCTCTGAGAATTGCTCTGATTATCTGTGTGACCTCTTTGCTAAGACGCTCCAGAGAGCCGTCCTCAAAACAAACACACATCTTGACATATCTCCCACATTGATCGCAGTGTCTCCAGAAACGGCATTCAAGGAGCCAGGAGGTTTTCTCCCTACACTGTCCATTGAGTTGTCCTCAAAACCAATATACATCCTGCTATATCTCCCACATGGAAAGTGCCAGGAGGGAGAAGTGGGGATTATGTTTAGACTTTCTCGGAACTGCTTCAAATCAACTAGATATCTTTGTGCTGTAAATCTCCCAACAGCCAAACGCAAAAGCAGCAAACATCTCGCTGTATGTCCCACATCCAAAGTGCCAAGAGAGAGCTTGCTCTCCCTGTCTTTGAGTACTGTTTTCACTGTCCCGGTTACCTCTTTGCTAACATTCTCTTCAGAGCCGCAGTGAAACCAGGAACCACGTGGAGAAAGCACCCACACTGAAAGTGCCTGGAGGGAACATTGGGGCTTCTTCTCAGTGTCTCTGACATAGGGTTTCACTGTCCCGGGAAAGTCTCTGCTAACACCGTGCAGAGCGCTGTGCCCAATATACAGAAACGTCTTGCGGTATCTCCTACAGGGAAAGTGCCAGGAGGGAATTGCGGAGCTTGTTCTCAGTGTCTCTGAGAATTGCTCTGATTATCTGTGTGACCTCTTTGCTAAGACTCTCCAGAGAGCCGTCCTCAAAACAAACACACATCTTGACATATCTCCCACATTGATCGCAGTGTCTCCAGAAACGGCATTCAAGGAGCCAGGAGGTTTTCTCCCTACACTGTCCATTGAGTTGTCCTCAAAACCAATATACATCCTGCTATATCTCCCACATGGAAAGTGCCAGGAGGGAGAAGTGGGGATTATGTTTAGACTTTCTCGGAACTGCTTCAAATCAACTAGATATCTTTGTGCTGTAAATCTCCCAACAGCCAAACGCAAAAGCAGCAAACATCTCGCTGTATGTCCCACATCCAAAGTGCCAAGAGAGAGCTTGCTCTCCCTGTCTTTGAGTACTGTTTTCACTGTCCCGGTTACCTCTTTGCTAACATTCTCTTCAGAGCCGCGGTGAAACCAGGAACCCCGTGGAGAAAGCACCCACACTGAAAGTGCCTGGAGGGAACATTGGGGCTTCTTCTCAGTGTCTCTGACATAGGGTTTCACTGTCCCGGGAAAGTCTCTGCTAACACCGTGCAGAGCGCTGTGCCCAATATACAGAAACGTCTTGCGGTATCTCCTACAGGGAAAGTGCCAGGAGGGAATTGCGGAGCTTGTTCTCAGTGTCTCTGAGAATTGCTCTGATTATCCCTGTGACCTCTTTGCTAAGACTCTCCAGAGAGCCGTCCTCAAAACAAACACACATCTTGACATATCTCCCACATTGATCGCAGTGTCTCCAGAAACGGCATTCAAGGAGCCAGGAGGTTTTCTCCCTACACTGTCCATTGAGTTGTCCTCAAAACCAACATACATCCTGCTATATCTCCCACATGGAAAGTGCCAGGAGGGAGAAGTGGGGATTATGTTTAGACTTTCTCGGAACTGCTTCAAATCAACTAGATATCTTTGTGCTGTAAATCTCCCAACAGCCAAACGCAAAAGCAGCAAACATCTCGCTGTATGTCCCACATCCAAAGTGCCAAGAGAGAGCTTGCTCTCCCTGTCTTTGAGTACTGTTTTCACTGTCCCGGTTACCTCTTTGCTAACATTCTCTTCAGAGCCGCAGTGAAACCAGGAACCCCGTGGAGAAAGCACCCACACTGAAAGTGCCTGGAGGGAACATTGGGGCTTCTTCTCAGTGTCTCTGACATAGGGTTTCACTGTCCCGGGAAAGTCTCTGCTAACACCGTGCAGAGCGCTGTGCCCAATATACAGAAACGTCTTGCGGTATCTCCTACAGGGAAAGTGCCAGGAGGGAATTGCGGAGCTTGTTCTCAGTGTCTCTGAGAATTGCTCTGATTATCCCTGTGACCTCTTTGCTAAGACTCTCCAGAGAGCCGTCCTCAAAACAAACACACATCTTGACATATCTCCCACATTGATCGCAGTGTCTCCAGAAACGGCATTCAAGGAGCCAGGAGGTTTTCTCCCTACACTGTCCATTGAGTTGTCCTCAAAACCAATATACATCCTGCTATATCTCCCACATGGAAAGTGCCAGGAGGGAGAAGTGGGGATTATGTTTAGACTTTCTCGGAACTGCTTCAAATCAACTAGATATCTTTGTGCTGTAAATCTCCCAACAGCCAAACGCAAAAGCAGCAAACATCTCGCTGTATGTCCCACATCCAAAGTGCCAAGAGAGAGCTTGCTCTCCCTGTCTTTGAGTACTGTTTTCACTGTCCCGGTTACCTCTTTGCTAACATTCTCTTCAGAGCCGCAGTGAAACCAGGAACCACGTGGAGAAAGCACCCACACTGAAAGTGCCTGGAGGGAACATTGGGGCTTCTTCTCAGTGTCTCTGACATAGGGTTTCACTGTCCCGGGAAAGTCTCTGCTAACACCGTGCAGAGCGCTGTGCCCAATATACAGAAACGTCTTGCGGTATCTCCTACAGGGAAAGTGCCAGGAGGGAATTGTCGAGCTTGTTCTCAGTGTCTCTGAGAATTGCTCTGATTATCTGTGTGACCTCTTTGCTAAGACTCTCCAGAGAGACGTCCTCAAAACAAACACACATCTTGACATATCTCCCACATTGATCGCAGTGTCTCCAGAAACGGCATTCAAGGAGCCAGGAGGTTTTCTCCCTACACTGTCCATTGAGTTGTCCTCAAAACCAATATACATCCTGCTATATCTCCCACATGGAAAGTGCCAGGAGGGAGAAGTGGGGATTATGTTTAGACTTTCTCGGAACTGCTTCAAATCAACTAGATATCTTTGTGCTGTAAATCTCCCAACAGCCAAACGCAAAAGCAGCAAACATCTCGCTGTATGTCCCACATCCAAAGTGCCAAGAGAGAGCTTGCTCTCCCTGTCTTTGAGTACTGTTTTCACTGTCCCGGTTACCTCTTTGCTAACATTCTCTTCAGAGCCGCAGTGAAACCAGGAACCACGTGGAGAAGGCACCCACACTGAAAGTGCCTGGAGGGAACATTGGGGCTTCTTCTCAGTGTCTCTGACATAGGGTTTCACTGTCCCGGGAAAGTCTCTGCTAACACCGTGCAGAGCGCTGTGCCCAATATACAGAAACGTCTTGCGGTATCTCCTACAGGGAAAGTGCCAGGAGGGAATTGTCGAGCTTGTTCTCAGTGTCTCTGAGAATTGCTCTGATTATCTGTGTGACCTCTTTGCTAAGACTCTCCAGAGAGCCGTCCTCAAAACAAACACACATCTTGACATATCTCCCACATTGATCGCAGTGTCTCCAGAAACGGCATTCAAGGAGCCAGGACCTTTTCTCCCTACACTGTCCATTGAGTTGTCCTCAAAACCAATATACATCCTGCTATATCTCCCACATGGAAAGTGCCAGGAGGGAGAAGTGGGGATTATGTTTAGACTTTCTCGGAACTGCTTCAAATCAACTCGATATCTTTGTGCTGTAAATCTCCCAACAGCCAAACGCAAAAGCAGCAAACATCTCGCTGTATGTCCCACATCCAAAGTGCCAAGAGAGAGCTTGCTCTCCCTGTCTTTGAGTACTGTTTTCACTGTCCCCGTTACCTCTTTGCTAACATTCTCTTCAGAGCTGCAGTGAAACCAGGAACCACGTGGAGAAAGCACCCACACTGAAAGTGCCTGGAGGGAACATTGGGGCTTCTTCTCAGTGTCTCTGACATAGGGTTTCACTGTCCCGGGAAAGTCTCTGCTAACACCCTGCAGAGCGCTGTGCCCAATATACAGAAACGTCTTGCGGTATCTCCTACAGGGAAAGTGCCAGGAGGGAATTGTGGAGCTTGTTCTCAGTGTCTCTGAGAATTGCTCTGATTATCTGTGTGACCTCTTTGCTAAGACTCTCCAGAGAGCCGTCCTCAAAACAAACACACATCTTGACATATCTCCCACATTGATCGCAGTGTCTCCAGAAACGGCATTCAAGGAGCCAGGAGGTTTTCTCCCTACACTGTCCATTGAGTTGTCCTCAAAACCAATATACATCCTGCTATATCTCCCACATGGAAAGTGCCAGGAGGGAGAAGTGGGGATTATGTTTAGACTTTCTTGGAACTGCTTCAAATCAACTCGATATCTTTGTGCTGTAAATCTCCCAACAGCCAAACGCAAAAGCAGCAAACATCTCGCTGTATGTCCCACATCCAAAGTGCCAAGAGAGAGCTTGCTCTCCCTGTCTTTGAGTACTGTTTTCACTGTCCCCGTTACCTCTTTGCTAACATTCTCTTCAGAGCTGCAGTGAAACCAGGAACCACGTGGAGAAAGCACCCACACTGAAAGTGCCTGGAGGGAACATTGGGGCTTCTTCTCAGTGTCTCTGACATAGGGTTTCACTGTCCCGGGAAAGTCTCTGCTAACACCGTGCAGAGCGCTGTGCCCAATATACAGAAACGTCTTGCGGTATCTCCTACAGGGAAAGTGCCAGGAGGGAATTGTCGAGCTTGTTCTCAGTGTCTCTGAGAATTGCTCTGATTATCCCTGTGACCTCTTTGCTAAGACTCTCCAGAGAGACGTCCTCAAAACCAACACACATCTTGACATATCTCCCACATTGATCGCAGTGTCTCCAGAAACGGCATTCAAGGAGCCAGGAGGTTTTCTCCCTACACTGTCCATTGAGTTGTCCTCAAAACCAATATACATCCTGCTATATCTCCCACATGGAAAGTGCCAGGAGGGAGAAGTGGGGATTATGTTTAGACTTTCTCGGAACTGCTTCAAATCAACTCGATATCTTTGTGCTGTAAATCTCCCAACAGCCAAACGCAAAAGCAGCAAACATCTCGCTGTATGTCCCACATCCAAAGTGCCAAGAGAGAGCTTGCTCTCCCTGTCTTTGAGTACTGTTTTCACTGTCCCGGTTACCTCTTTGCTAACATTCTCTTCAGAGCCGCAGTGAAACCAGGAACCACGTGGAGAAGGCACCCACACTGAAAGTGCCTGGAGGGAACATTGGGGCTTCTTCTCAGTGTCTCTGACATAGGGTTTCACTGTCCCGGGAAAGTCTCTGCTAACACCCTGCAGAGCGCTGTGCCCAATATACAGAAACGTCTTGCGGTATCTCCTACAGGGAAAGTGCCAGGAGGGAATTGCGGAGCTTGTTCTCAGTGTCTCTGAGAATTGCTCTGATTATCTGTGTGACCTCTTTGCTAAGACTCTCCAGAGAGCCGTCCTCAAAACAAACACACATCTTGACATATCTCCCACATTGATCGCAGTGTCTCCAGAAACGGCATTCAAGGAGCCAGGAGGTTTTCTCCCTACACTGTCCATTGAGTTGTCCTCAAAACCAATATACATCCTGCTATATCTCCCACATGGAAAGTGCCAGGAGGGAGAAGTGGGGATTATGTTTAGACTTTCTCGGAACTGCTTCAAATCAACTAGATATCTTTGTGCTGTAAATCTCCCAACAGCCAAACGCAAAAGCAGCAAACATCTCGCTGTATGTCCCACATCCAAAGTGCCAAGAGAGAGCTTGCTCTCCCTGTCTTTGAGTACTGTTTTCACTGTCCCGGTTACCTCTTTGCTAACATTCTCTTCAGAGCCGCAGTGAAACCAGGAACCCCGTGGAGAAAGCACCCACACTGAAAGTGCCTGGAGGGAACATTGGGGCTTCTTCTCAGTGTCTCTGACATAGGGTTTCACTGTCCCGGGAAAGTCTCTGCTAACACCGTGCAGAGCGCTGTGCCCAATATACAGAAACGTCTTGCGGTATCTCCTACAGGGAAAGTGCCAGGAGGGAATTGCGGAGCTTGTTCTCAGTGTCTCTGAGAATTGCTCTGATTATCCCTGTGACCTCTTTGCTAAGACGCTCCAGAGAGCCGTCCTCAAAACAAACACACATCTTGACATATCTCCCACATTGATCGCAGTGTCTCCAGAAACGGCATTCAAGGAGCCAGGAGGTTTTCTCCCTACACTGTCCATTGAGTTGTCCTCAAAACCAATATACATCCTGCTATATCTCCCACATGGAAAGTGCCAGGAGGGAGAAGTGGGGATTATGTTTAGACTTTCTCGGAACTGCTTCAAATCAACTAGATATCTTTGTGCTGTAAATCTCCCAACAGCCAAACGCAAAAGCAGCAAACATCTCGCTGTATGTCCCACATCCAAAGTGCCAAGAGAGAGCTTGCTCTCCCTGTCTTTGAGTACTGTTTTCACTGTCCCGGTTACCTCTTTGCTAACATTCTCTTCAGAGCCGCAGTGAAACCAGGAACCCCGTGGAGAAAGCACCCACACTGAAAGTGCCTGGAGGGAACATTGGGGCTTCTTCTCAGTGTCTCTGACATAGGGTTTCACTGTCCCGGGAAAGTCTCTGCTAACACCGTGCAGAGCGCTGTGCCCAATATACAGAAACGTCTTGCGGTATCTCCTACAGGGAAAGTGCCAGGAGGGAATTGCGGAGCTTGTTCTCAGTGTCTCTGAGAATTGCTCTGATTATCCCTGTGACCTCTTTGCTAAGACTCTCCAGAGAGCCGTCCTCAAAACAAACACACATCTTGACATATCTCCCACATTGATCGCAGTGTCTCCAGAAACGGCATTCAAGGAGCCAGGACCTTTTCTCCCTACACTGTCCATTGAGTTGTCCTCAAAACCAATATACATCCTGCTATATCTCCCACATGGAAAGTGCCAGGAGGGAGAAGTGGGGATTATGTTTAGACTTTCTCGGAACTGCTTCAAATCAACTAGATATCTTTGTGCTGTAAATCTCCCAACAGCCAAACGCAAAAGCAGCAAACATCTCGCTGTATGTCCCACATCCAAAGTGCCAAGAGAGAGCTTGCTCTCCCTGTCTTTGAGTACTGTTTTCACTGTCCCGGTTACCTCTTTGCTAACATTCTCTTCAGAGCCGCAGTGAAACCAGGAACCACGTGGAGAAGGCACCCACACTGAAAGTGCCTGGAGGGAACATTGGGGCTTCTTCTCAGTGTCTCTGACATAGGGTTTCACTGTCCCGGGAAAGTCTCTGCTAACACCGTGCAGAGCGCTGTGCCCAATATACAGAAACGTCTTGCGGTATCTCCTACAGGGAAAGTGCCAGGAGGGAATTGTCGAGCTTGTTCTCAGTGTCTCTGAGAATTGCTCTGATTATCTGTGTGACCTCTTTGCTAAGACTCTCCAGAGAGCCGTCCTCAAAACAAACACACATCTTGACATATCTCCCACATTGATCGCAGTGTCTCCAGAAACGGCATTCAAGGAGCCAGGACCTTTTCTCCCTACACTGTCCATTGAGTTGTCCTCAAAACCAATATACATCCTGCTATATCTCCCACATGGAAAGTGCCAGGAGGGAGAAGTGGGGATTATGTTTAGACTTTCTCGGAACTGCTTCAAATCAACTCGATATCTTTGTGCTGTAAATCTCCCAACAGCCAAACGCAAAAGCAGCAAACATCTCGCTGTATGTCCCACATCCAAAGTGCCAAGAGAGAGCTTGCTCTCCCTGTCTTTGAGTACTGTTTTCACTGTCCCGGTTACCTCTTTGCTAACATTCTCTTCAGAGCCGCAGTGAAACCAGGAACCACGTGGAGAAAGCACCCACACTGAAAGTGCCTGGAGGGAACATTGGGGCTTCTTCTCAGTGTCTCTGACATAGGGTTTCACTGTCCCGGGAAAGTCTCTGCTAACACCGTGCAGAGCGCTGTGCCCAATATACAGAAACGTCTTGCGGTATCTCCTACAGGGAAAGTGCCAGGAGGGAATTGTGGAGCTTGTTCTCAGTGTCTCTGAGAATTGCTCTGATTATCTGTGTGACCTCTTTGCTAAGACTCTCCAGAGAGCCGTCCTCAAAACAAACACACATCTTGACATATCTCCCACATTGATCGCAGTGTCTCCAGAAACGGCATTCAAGGAGCCAGGAGGTTTTCTCCCTACACTGTCCATTGAGTTGTCCTCAAAACCAATATACATCCTGCTATATCTCCCACATGGAAAGTGCCAGGAGGGAGAAGTGGGGATTATGTTTAGACTTTCTCGGAACTGCTTCAAATCAACTCGATATCTTTGTGCTGTAAATCTCCCAACAGCCAAACGCAAAAGCAGCAAACATCTCGCTGTATGTCTCACATCCAAAGTGCCAAGAGAGAGCTTGCTCTCCCTGTCTTTGAGTACTGTTTTCACTGTCCCGGTTACCTCTTTGCTAACATTCTCTTCAGAGCTGCAGTGAAACCAGGAACCACGTGGAGAAAGCACCCACACTGAAAGTGCCTGGAGGGAACATTGGGGCTTCTTCTCAGTGTCTCTGACATAGGGTTTCACTGTCCCGGGAAAGTCTCTGCTAACACCGTGCAGAGCGCTGTGCCCAATATACAGAAACGTCTTGCGGTATCTCCTACAGGGAAAGTGCCAGGAGGGAATTGCGGAGCTTGTTCTCAGTGTCTCTGAGAATTGCTCTGATTATCTGTGTGACCTCTTTGCTAAGACTCTCCAGAGAGCCGTCCTCAAAACAAACACACATCTTGACATATCTCCCACATTGATCGCAGTGTCTCCAGAAACGGCATTCAAGGAGCCAGGAGGTTTTCTCCCTACACTGTCCATTGAGTTGTCCTCAAAACCAATATACATCCTGCTATATCTCCCACATGGAAAGTGCCAGGAGGGAGAAGTGGGGATTATGTTTAGACTTTCTCGGAACTGCTTCAAGTCAACTCGATATCTTTGTGCTGTAAATCTCCCAACAGCCAAACGCAAAAGCAGCAAACATCTCGCTGTATGTCCCACATCCAAAGTGCCAAGAGAGAGCTTGCTCTCCCTGTCTTTGAGTACTGTTTTCACTGTCCCGGTTACCTCTTTGCTAACATTCTCTTCAGAGCCGCAGTGAAACCAGGAACCACGTGGAGAAAGCACCCACACTGAAAGTGCCTGGAGGGAACATTGGGGCTTCTTCTCAGTGTCTCTGACATAGGGTTTCACTGTCCCGGGAAAGTCTCTGCTAACACCGTGCAGAGCGCTGTGCCCAATATACAGAAACGTCTTGCGGTATCTCCTACAGGGAAAGTGCCAGGAGGGAATTGCGGAGCTTGTTCTCAGTGTCTCTGAGAATTGCTCTGATTATCTGTGTGACCTCTTTGCTAAGACTCTCCAGAGAGCCGTCCTCAAAACAAACACACATCTTGACATATCTCCCACATTGATCGCAGTGTCTCCAGAAACGGCATTCAAGGAGCCAGGAGGTTTTCTCCCTACACTGTCCATTGAGTTGTCCTCAAAACCAATATACATCCTGCTATATCTCCCACATGGAAAGTGCCAGGAGGGAGAAGTGGGGATTATGTTTAGACTTTCTCGGAACTGCTTCAAGTCAACTCGATATCTTTGTGCTGTAAATCTCCCAACAGCCAAACGCAAAAGCAGCAAACATCTCGCTGTATGTCCCACATCCAAAGTGCCAAGAGAGAGCTTGCTCTCCCTGTCTTTGAGTACTGTTTTCACTGTCCCGGTTACCTCTTTGCTAACATTCTCTTCAGAGCCGCAGTGAAACCAGGAACCACGTGGAGAAAGCACCCACACTGAAAGTGCCTGGAGGGAACATTGGGGCTTCTTCTCAGTGTCTCTGACATAGGGTTTCACTGTCCCGGGAAAGTCTCTGCTAACACCGTGCAGAGCGCTGTGCCCAATATACAGAAACGTCTTGCGGTATCTCCTACAGGGAAAGTGCCAGGAGGGAATTGCGGAGCTTGTTCTCAGTGTCTCTGAGAATTGCTCTGATTATCTGTGTGACCTCTTTGCTAAGACTCTCCAGAGAGCCGTCCTCAAAACAAACACACATCTTGACATATCTCCCACATTGATCGCAGTGTCTCCAGAAACGGCATTCAAGGAGCCAGGAGGTTTTCTCCCTACACTGTCCATTGAGTTGTCCTCAAAACCAATATACATCCTGCTATATCTCCCACATGGAAAGTGCCAGGAGGGAGAAGTGGGGATTATGTTTAGACTTTCTCGGAACTGCTTCAAATCAACTCGATATCTTTGTGCTGTAAATCTCCCAACAGCCAAACGCAAAAGCAGCAAACATCTCGCTGTATGTCCCACATCCAAAGTGCCAAGAGAGAGCTTGCTCTCCCTGTCTTTGAGTACTGTTTTCACTGTCCCGGTTACCTCTTTGCTAACATTCTCTTCAGAGCCGCAGTGAAACCAGGAACCACGTGGAGAAGGCACCCACACTGAAAGTGCCTGGAGGGAACATTGGGGCTTCTTCTCAGTGTCTCTGACATAGGGTTTCACTGTCCCGGGAAAGTCTCTGCTAACACCGTGCAGAGCGCTGTGCCCAATATACAGAAACGTCTTGCGGTATCTCCTACAGGGAAAGTGCCAGGAGGGAATTGTCGAGCTTGTTCTCAGTGTCTCTGAGAATTGCTCTGATTATCTGTGTGACCTCTTTGCTAAGACTCTCCAGAGAGCCGTCCTCAAAACAAACACACATCTTGACATATCTCCCACATTGATCGCAGTGTCTCCAGAAACGGCATTCAAGGAGCCAGGACCTTTTCTCCCTACACTGTCCATTGAGTTGTCCTCAAAACCAATATACATCCTGCTATATCTCCCACATGGAAAGTGCCAGGAGGGAGAAGTGGGGATTATGTTTAGACTTTCTCGGAACTGCTTCAAATCAACTCGATATCTTTGTGCTGTAAATCTCCCAACAGCCAAACGCAAAAGCAGCAAACATCTCGCTGTATGTCCCACATCCAAAGTGCCAAGAGAGAGCTTGCTCTCCCTGTCTTTGAGTACTGTTTTCACTGTCCCCGTTACCTCTTTGCTAACATTCTCTTCAGAGCTGCAGTGAAACCAGGAACCACGTGGAGAAAGCACCCACACTGAAAGTGCCTGGAGGGAACATTGGGGCTTCTTCTCAGTGTCTCTGACATAGGGTTTCACTGTCCCGGGAAAGTCTCTGCTAACACCCTGCAGAGCGCTGTGCCCAATATACAGAAACGTCTTGCGGTATCTCCTACAGGGAAAGTGCCAGGAGGGAATTGTGGAGTTTGTTCTCAGTGTCTCTGAGAATTGCTCTGATTATCTGTGTGACCTCTTTGCTAAGACTCTCCAGAGAGCCGTCCTCAAAACAAACACACATCTTGACATATCTCCCACATTGATCGCAGTGTCTCCAGAAACGGCATTCAAGGAGCCAGGAGGTTTTCTCCCTACACTGTCCATTGAGTTGTCCTCAAAACCAATATACATCCTGCTATATCTCCCACATGGAAAGTGCCAGGAGGGAGAAGTGGGGATTATGTTTAGACTTTCTTGGAACTGCTTCAAATCAACTAGATATCTTTGTGCTGTAAATCTCCCAACAGCCAAACGCAAAAGCAGCAAACATCTCGCTGTATGTCCCACATCCAAAGTGCCAAGAGAGAGCTTGCTCTCCCTGTCTTTGAGTACTGTTTTCACTGTCCCGGTTACCTCTTTGCTAACATTCTCTTCAGAGCTGCAGTGAAACCAGGAACCACGTGGAGAAGGCACCCACACTGAAAGTGCCTGGAGGGAACATTGGGGCTTCTTCTCAGTGTCTCTGACATAGGGTTTCACTGTCCCGGGAAAGTCTCTGCTAACACCGTGCAGAGCGCTGTGCCCAATATACAGAAACGTCTTGCGGTATCTCCTACAGGGAAAGTGCCAGGAGGGAATTGTGGAGCTTGTTCTCAGTGTCTCTGAGAATTGCTCTGATTATCTGTGTGACCTCTTTGCTAAGACTCTCCAGAGAGCCGTCCTCAAAACAAACACACATCTTGACATATCTCCCACATTGATCGCAGTGTCTCCAGAAACGGCATTCAAGGAGCCAGGACCTTTTCTCCCTACACTGTCCATTGAGTTGTCCTCAAAACCAATATACATCCTGCTATATCTCCCACATGGAAAGTGCCAGGAGGGAGAAGTGGGGATTATGTTTAGACTTTCTCGGAACTGCTTCAAATCAACTAGATATCTTTGTGCTGTAAATCTCCCAACAGCCAAACGCAAAAGCAGCAAACATCTCGCTGTATGTCTCACATCCAAAGTGCCAAGAGAGAGCTTGCTCTCCCTGTCTTTGAGTACTGTTTTCACTGTCCCGGTTACCTCTTTGCTAACATTCTCTTCAGAGCTGCAGTGAAACCAGGAACCACGTGGAGAAAGCACCCACACTGAAAGTGCCTGGAGGGAACATTGGGGCTTCTTCTCAGTGTCTCTGACATAGGGTTTCACTGTCCCGGGAAAGTCTCTGCTAACACCGTGCAGAGCGCTGTGCCCAATATACAGAAACGTCTTGCGGTATCTCCTACAGGGAAAGTGCCAGGAGGGAATTGCGGAGCTTGTTCTCAGTGTCTCTGAGAATTGCTCTGATTATCTGTGTGACCTCTTTGCTAAGACGCTCCAGAGAGCCGTCCTCAAAACAAACACACATCTTGACATATCTCCCACATTGATCGCAGTGTCTCCAGAAACGGCATTCAAGGAGCCAGGAGGTTTTCTCCCTACACTGTCCATTGAGTTGTCCTCAAAACCAATATACATCCTGCTATATCTCCCACATGGAAAGTGCCAGGAGGGAGAAGTGGGGATTATGTTTAGACTTTCTCGGAACTGCTTCAAATCAACTAGATATCTTTGTGCTGTAAATCTCCCAACAGCCAAACGCAAAAGCAGCAAACATCTCGCTGTATGTCCCACATCCAAAGTGCCAAGAGAGAGCTTGCTCTCCCTGTCTTTGAGTACTGTTTTCACTGTCCCGGTTACCTCTTTGCTAACATTCTCTTCAGAGCCGCAGTGAAACCAGGAACCACGTGGAGAAAGCACCCACACTGAAAGTGCCTGGAGGGAACATTGGGGCTTCTTCTCAGTGTCTCTGACATAGGGTTTCACTGTCCCGGGAAAGTCTCTGCTAACACCGTGCAGAGCGCTGTGCCCAATATACAGAAACGTCTTGCGGTATCTCCTACAGGGAAAGTGCCAGGAGGGAATTGCGGAGCTTGTTCTCAGTGTCTCTGAGAATTGCTCTGATTATCTGTGTGACCTCTTTGCTAAGACTCTCCAGAGAGCCGTCCTCAAAACAAACACACATCTTGACATATCTCCCACATTGATCGCAGTGTCTCCAGAAACGGCATTCAAGGAGCCAGGAGGTTTTCTCCCTACACTGTCCATTGAGTTGTCCTCAAAACCAATATACATCCTGCTATATCTCCCACATGGAAAGTGCCAGGAGGGAGAAGTGGGGATTATGTTTAGACTTTCTCGGAACTGCTTCAAATCAACTCGATATCTTTGTGCTGTAAATCTCCCAACAGCCAAACGCAAAAGCAGCAAACATCTCGCTGTATGTCCCACATCCAAAGTGCCAAGAGAGAGCTTGCTCTCCCTGTCTTTGAGTACTGTTTTCACTGTCCCGGTTACCTCTTTGCTAACATTCTCTTCAGAGCCGCAGTGAAACCAGGAACCACGTGGAGAAAGCACCCACACTGAAAGTGCCTGGAGGGAACATTGGGGCTTCTTCTCAGTGTCTCTGACATAGGGTTTCACTGTCCCGGGAAAGTCTCTGCTAACACCGTGCAGAGCGCTGTGCCCAATATACAGAAACGTCTTGCGGTATCTCCTACAGGGAAAGTGCCAGGAGGGAATTGCGGAGCTTGTTCTCAGTGTCTCTGAGAATTGCTCTGATTATCTGTGTGACCTCTTTGCTAAGACTCTCCAGAGAGCCGTCCTCAAAACAAACACACATCTTGACATATCTCCCACATTGATCGCAGTGTCTCCAGAAACGGCATTCAAGGAGCCAGGAGGTTTTCTCCCTACACTGTCCATTGAGTTGTCCTCAAAACCAATATACATCCTGCTATATCTCCCACATGGAAAGTGCCAGGAGGGAGAAGTGGGGATTATGTTTAGACTTTCTCGGAACTGCTTCAAGTCAACTCGATATCTTTGTGCTGTAAATCTCCCAACAGCCAAACGCAAAAGCAGCAAACATCTCGCTGTATGTCCCACATCCAAAGTGCCAAGAGAGAGCTTGCTCTCCCTGTCTTTGAGTACTGTTTTCACTGTCCCGGTTACCTCTTTGCTAACATTCTCTTCAGAGCCGCAGTGAAACCAGGAACCACGTGGAGAAAGCACCCACACTGAAAGTGCCTGGAGGGAACATTGGGGCTTCTTCTCAGTGTCTCTGACATAGGGTTTCACTGTCCCGGGAAAGTCTCTGCTAACACCGTGCAGAGCGCTGTGCCCAATATACAGAAACGTCTTGCGGTATCTCCTACAGGGAAAGTGCCAGGAGGGAATTGCGGAGCTTGTTCTCAGTGTCTCTGAGAATTGCTCTGATTATCTGTGTGACCTCTTTGCTAAGACTCTCCAGAGAGCCGTCCTCAAAACAAACACACATCTTGACATATCTCCCACATTGATCGCAGTGTCTCCAGAAACGGCATTCAAGGAGCCAGGAGGTTTTCTCCCTACACTGTCCATTGAGTTGTCCTCAAAACCAATATACATCCTGCTATATCTCCCACATGGAAAGTGCCAGGAGGGAGAAGTGGGGATTATGTTTAGACTTTCTCGGAACTGCTTCAAATCAACTCGATATCTTTGTGCTGTAAATCTCCCAACAGCCAAACGCAAAAGCAGCAAACATCTCGCTGTATGTCCCACATCCAAAGTGCCAAGAGAGAGCTTGCTCTCCCTGTCTTTGAGTACTGTTTTCACTGTCCCGGTTACCTCTTTGCTAACATTCTCTTCAGAGCCGCAGTGAAACCAGGAACCACGTGGAGAAAGCACCCACACTGAAAGTGCCTGGAGGGAACATTGGGGCTTCTTCTCAGTGTCTCTGACATAGGGTTTCACTGTCCCGGGAAAGTCTCTGCTAACACCGTGCAGAGCGCTGTGCCCAATATACAGAAACGTCTTGCGGTATCTCCTACAGGGAAAGTGCCAGGAGGGAATTGCGGAGCTTGTTCTCAGTGTCTCTGAGAATTGCTCTGATTATCTGTGTGACCTCTTTGCTAAGACTCTCCAGAGAGCCGTCCTCAAAACAAACACACATCTTGACATATCTCCCACATTGATCGCAGTGTCTCCAGAAACGGCATTCAAGGAGCCAGGAGGTTTTCTCCCTACACTGTCCATTGAGTTGTCCTCAAAACCAATATACATCCTGCTATATCTCCCACATGGAAAGTGCCAGGAGGGAGAAGTGGGGATTATGTTTAGACTTTCTCGGAACTGCTTCAAATCAACTAGATATCTTTGTGCTGTAAATCTCCCAACAGCCAAACGCAAAAGCAGCAAACATCTCGCTGTATGTCCCACATCCAAAGTGCCAAGAGAGAGCTTGCTCTCCCTGTCTTTGAGTACTGTTTTCACTGTCCCGGTTACCTCTTTGCTAACATTCTCTTCAGAGCCGCAGTGAAACCAGGAACCACGTGGAGAAAGCACCCACACTGAAAGTGCCTGGAGGGAACATTGGGGCTTCTTCTCAGTGTCTCTGACATAGGGTTTCACTGTCCCGGGAAAGTCTCTGCTAACACCGTGCAGAGCGCTGTGCCCAATATACAGAAACGTCTTGCGGTATCTCCTACAGGGAAAGTGCCAGGAGGGAATTGCGGAGCTTGTTCTCAGTGTCTCTGAGAATTGCTCTGATTATCTGTGTGACCTCTTTGCTAAGACTCTCCAGAGAGCCGTCCTCAAAACAAACACACATCTTGACATATCTCCCACATTGATCGCAGTGTCTCCAGAAACGGCATTCAAGGAGCCAGGAGGTTTTCTCCCTACACTGTCCATTGAGTTGTCCTCAAAACCAATATACATCCTGCTATATCTCCCACATGGAAAGTGCCAGGAGGGAGAAGTGGGGATTATGTTTAGACTTTCTCGGAACTGCTTCAAATCAACTCGATATCTTTGTGCTGTAAATCTCCCAACAGCCAAACGCAAAAGCAGCAAACATCTCGCTGTATGTCCCACATCCAAAGTGCCAAGAGAGAGCTTGCTCTCCCTGTCTTTGAGTACTGTTTTCACTGTCCCGGTTACCTCTTTGCTAACATTCTCTTCAGAGCCGCAGTGAAACCAGGAACCACGTGGAGAAAGCACCCACACTGAAAGTGCCTGGAGGGAACATTGGGGCTTCTTCTCAGTGTCTCTGACATAGGGTTTCACTGTCCCGGGAAAGTCTCTGCTAACACCGTGCAGAGCGCTGTGCCCAATATACAGAAACGTCTTGCGGTATCTCCTACAGGGAAAGTGCCAGGAGGGAATTGCGGAGCTTGTTCTCAGTGTCTCTGAGAATTGCTCTGATTATCTGTGTGACCTCTTTGCTAAGACTCTCCAGAGAGACGTCCTCAAAACAAACACACATCTTGACATATCTCCCACATTGATCGCAGTGTCTCCAGAAACGGCATTCAAGGAGCCAGGAGGTTTTCTCCCTACACTGTCCATTGAGTTGTCCTCAAAACCAATATACATCCTGCTATATCTCCCACATGGAAAGTGCCAGGAGGGAGAAGTGGGGATTATGTTTAGACTTTCTCGGAACTGCTTCAAATCAACTCGATATCTTTGTGCTGTAAATCTCCCAACAGCCAAACGCAAAAGCAGCAAACATCTCGCTGTATGTCCCACATCCAAAGTGCCAAGAGAGAGCTTGCTCTCCCTGTCTTTGAGTACTGTTTTCACTGTCCCGGTTACCTCTTTGCTAACATTCTCTTCAGAGCTGCAGTGAAACCAGGAACCACGTGGAGAAAGCACCCACACTGAAAGTGCCTGGAGGGAACATTGGGGCTTCTTCTCAGTGTCTCTGACATAGGGTTTCACTGTCCCGGGAAAGTCTCTGCTAACACCGTGCAGAGCGCTGTGCCCAATATACAGAAACGTCTTGCGGTATCTCCTACAGGGAAAGTGCCAGGAGGGAATTGCGGAGCTTGTTCTCAGTGTCTCTGAGAATTGCTCTGATTATCTGTGTGACCTCTTTGCTAAGACTCTCCAGAGAGCCGTCCTCAAAACAAACACACATCTTGAAATATCTCCCACATTGATCGCAGTGTCTCCAGAAACGGCATTCAAGGAGCCAGGACCTTTTCTCCCTACACTGTCCATTGAGTTGTCCTCAAAACCAATATACATCCTGCTATATCTCCCACATGGAAAGTGCCAGGAGGGAGAAGTGGGGATTATGTTTAGACTTTCTCGGAACTGCTTCAAATCAACTAGATATCTTTGTGCTGTAAATCTCCCAACAGCCAAACGCAAAAGCAGCAAACATCTCGCTGTATGTCCCACATCCAAAGTGCCAAGAGAGAGCTTGCTCTCCCTGTCTTTGAGTACTGTTTTCACTGTCCCCGTTACCTCTTTGCTAACATTCTCTTCAGAGCCGCAGTGAAACCAGGAACCACGTGGAGAAAGCACCCACACTGAAAGTGCCTGGAGGGAACATTGGGGCTTCTTCTCAGTGTCTCTGACATAGGGTTTCACTGTCCCGGGAAAGTCTCTGCTAACACCGTGCAGAGCGCTGTGCCCAATATACAGAAACGTCTTGCGGTATCTCCTACAGGGAAAGTGCCAGGAGGGAATTGCGGAGCTTGTTCTCAGTGTCTCTGAGAATTGCTCTGATTATCCCTGTGACCTCTTTGCTAAGACTCTCCAGAGAGCCATACTCAAAACAAACACACATCTTGACATATCTCCCACATTGATCGCAGTGTCTCCAGAAACGGCATTCAAGGAGCCAGGAGGTTTTCTCCCTACACTGTCCATTGAGTTGTCCTCAAAACCAATATACATCCTGCTATATCTCCCACATGGAAAGTGCCAGGAGGGAGAAGTGGGGATTATGTTTAGACTTTCTCGGAACTGCTTCAAATCAACTCGATACCTTTGTGCTGTAAATCTCCCAACAGCCAAACGCAAAAGCAGCAAACATCTCGCTGTATGTCCCACATCCAAAGTGCCAAGAGAGAGCTTGCTCTCCCTGTCTTTGAGTACTGTTTTCACTGTCCCGGTTACCTCTTTGCTAACATTCTCTTCAGAGCCGCAGTGAAACCAGGAACCACGTGGAGAAAGCACCCACACTGAAAGTGCCTGGAGGGAACATTGGGGCTTCTTCTCAGTGTCTCTGACATAGGGTTTCACTGTCCCGGGAAAGTCTCTGCTAACACCGTGCAGAGCGCTGTGCCCAATATACAGAAATGTCTTGCGGTATCTCCTACAGGGAAAGTGCCAGGAGGGAATTGTGGAGCTTGTTCTCAGTGTCTCTGAGAATTGCTCTGATTATCTGTGTGACCTCTTTGCTAAGACTCTCCAGAGAGCCGTCCTCAAAACAAACACACATCTTGACATATCTCCCACATTGATCGCAGTGTCTCCAGAAATGGCATTCAAGGAGCCAGGAGGTTTTCTCCCTACACTGTCCATTGAGTTGTCCTCAAAACCAATATACATCCTGCTATATCTCCCACATGGAAAGTGCCAGGAGGGAGAAGTGGGGATTATGTTTAGACTTTCTCGGAACTGCTTCAAATCAACTAGATATCTTTGTGCTGTAAATCTCCCAACAGCCAAACGCAAAAGCAGCAAACATCTCGCTGTATGTCCCACATCCAAAGTGCCAAGAGAGAGCTTGCTCTCCCTGTCTTTGAGTACTGTTTTCACTGTCCCGGTTACCTCTTTGCTAACATTCTCTTCAGAGCCGCAGTGAAACCAGGAACCACGTGGAGAAAGCACCCACACTGAAAGTGCCTGGAGGGAACATTGGGGCTTCTTCTCAGTGTCTCTGACATAGGGTTTCACTGTCCCGGGAAAGTCTCTGCTAACACCGTGCAGAGCGCTGTGCCCAATATACAGAAACGTCTTGCGGTATCTCCTACAGGGAAAGTGCCAGGAGGGAATTGCGGAGCTTGTTCTCAGTGTCTCTGAGAATTGCTCTGATTATCTGTGTGACCTCTTTGCTAAGACTCTCCAGAGAGCCGTCCTCAAAACAAACACACATCTTGACATATCTCCCACATTGATCGCAGTGTCTCCAGAAACGGCATTCAAGGAGCCAGGAGGTTTTCTCCCTACACTGTCCATTGAGTTGTCCTCAAAACCAATATACATCCTGCTATATCTCCCACATGGAAAGTGCCAGGAGGGAGAAGTGGGGATTATGTTTAGACTTTCTCGGAACTGCTTCAAATCAACTAGATATCTTTGTGCTGTAAATCTCCCAACAGCCAAACGCAAAAGCAGCAAACATCTCGCTGTATGTCCCACATCCAAAGTGCCAAGAGAGAGCTTGCTCTCCCTGTCTTTGAGTACTGTTTTCACTGTCCCGGTTACCTCTTTGCTAACATTCTCTTCAGAGCTGCAGTGAAACCAGGAACCACGTGGAGAAAGCACCCACACTGAAAGTGCCTGGAGGGAACATTGGGGCTTCTTCTCAGTGTCTCTGACATAGGGTTTCACTGTCCCGGGAAAGTCTCTGCTAACACCGTGCAGAGCGCTGTGCCCAATATACAGAAACGTCTTGCGGTATCTCCTACAGGGAAAGTGCCAGGAGGGAATTGCGGAGCTTGTTCTCAGTGTCTCTGAGAATTGCTCTGATTATCTGTGTGACCTCTTTGCTAAGACTCTCCAGAGAGCCGTCCTCAAAACAAACACACATCTTGAAATATCTCCCACATTGATCGCAGTGTCTCCAGAAACGGCATTCAAGGAGCCAGGAGGTTTTCTCCCTACACTGTCCATTGAGTTGTCCTCAAAACCAATATACATCCTGCTATATCTCCCACATGGAAAGTGCCAGGAGGGAGAAGTGGGGATTATGTTTAGACTTTCTCGGAACTGCTTCAAATCAACTAGATATCTTTGTGCTGTAAATCTCCCAACAGCCAAACGCAAAAGCAGCAAACATCTCGCTGTATGTCCCACATCCAAAGTGCCAAGAGAGAGCTTGCTCTCCCTGTCTTTGAGTACTGTTTTCACTGTCCCCGTTACCTCTTTGCTAACATTCTCTTCAGAGCCGCAGTGAAACCAGGAACCACGTGGAGAAAGCACCCACACTGAAAGTGCCTGGAGGGAACATTGGGGCTTCTTCTCAGTGTCTCTGACATAGGGTTTCACTGTCCCGGGAAAGTCTCTGCTAACACCGTGCAGAGCGCTGTGCCCAATATACAGAAACGTCTTGCGGTATCTCCTACAGGGAAAGTGCCAGGAGGGAATTGCGGAGCTTGTTCTCAGTGTCTCTGAGAATTGCTCTGATTATCCCTGTGACCTCTTTGCTAAGACTCTCCAGAGAGCCATACTCAAAACAAACACACATCTTGACATATCTCCCACATTGATCGCAGTGTCTCCAGAAACGGCATTCAAGGAGCCAGGAGGTTTTCTCCCTACACTGTCCATTGAGTTGTCCTCAAAACCAATATACATCCTGCTATATCTCCCACATGGAAAGTGCCAGGAGGGAGAAGTGGGGATTATGTTTAGACTTTCTCGGAACTGCTTCAAATCAACTCGATACCTTTGTGCTGTAAATCTCCCAACAGCCAAACGCAAAAGCAGCAAACATCTCGCTGTATGTCCCACATCCAAAGTGCCAAGAGAGAGCTTGCTCTCCCTGTCTTTGAGTACTGTTTTCACTGTCCCGGTTACCTCTTTGCTAACATTCTCTTCAGAGCCGCAGTGAAACCAGGAACCACGTGGAGAAAGCACCCACACTGAAAGTGCCTGGAGGGAACATTGGGGCTTCTTCTCAGTGTCTCTGACATAGGGTTTCACTGTCCCGGGAAAGTCTCTGCTAACACCGTGCAGAGCGCTGTGCCCAATATACAGAAATGTCTTGCGGTATCTCCTACAGGGAAAGTGCCAGGAGGGAATTGTGGAGCTTGTTCTCAGTGTCTCTGAGAATTGCTCTGATTATCTGTGTGACCTCTTTGCTAAGACTCTCCAGAGAGCCGTCCTCAAAACAAACACACATCTTGACATATCTCCCACATTGATCGCAGTGTCTCCAGAAATGGCATTCAAGGAGCCAGGAGGTTTTCTCCCTACACTGTCCATTGAGTTGTCCTCAAAACCAATATACATCCTGCTATATCTCCCACATGGAAAGTGCCAGGAGGGAGAAGTGGGGATTATGTTTAGACTTTCTCGGAACTGCTTCAAATCAACTAGATATCTTTGTGCTGTAAATCTCCCAACAGCCAAACGCAAAAGCAGCAAACATCTCGCTGTATGTCCCACATCCAAAGTGCCAAGAGAGAGCTTGCTCTCCCTGTCTTTGAGTACTGTTTTCACTGTCCCGGTTACCTCTTTGCTAACATTCTCTTCAGAGCCGCAGTGAAACCAGGAACCACGTGGAGAAAGCACCCACACTGAAAGTGCCTGGAGGGAACATTGGGGCTTCTTCTCAGTGTCTCTGACATAGGGTTTCACTGTCCCGGGAAAGTCTCTGCTAACACCGTGCAGAGCGCTGTGCCCAATATACAGAAACGTCTTGCGGTATCTCCTACAGGGAAAGTGCCAGGAGGGAATTGCGGAGCTTGTTCTCAGTGTCTCTGAGAATTGCTCTGATTATCTGTGTGACCTCTTTGCTAAGACTCTCCAGAGAGCCGTCCTCAAAACAAACACACATCTTGACATATCTCCCACATTGATCGCAGTGTCTCCAGAAACGGCATTCAAGGAGCCAGGAGGTTTTCTCCCTACACTGTCCATTGAGTTGTCCTCAAAACCAATATACATCCTGCTATATCTCCCACATGGAAAGTGCCAGGAGGGAGAAGTGGGGATTATGTTTAGACTTTCTCGGAACTGCTTCAAATCAACTAGATATCTTTGTGCTGTAAATCTCCCAACAGCCAAACGCAAAAGCAGCAAACATCTCGCTGTATGTCCCACATCCAAAGTGCCAAGAGAGAGCTTGCTCTCCCTGTCTTTGAGTACTGTTTTCACTGTCCCCGTTACCTCTTTGCTAACATTCTCTTCAGAGCTGCAGTGAAACCAGGAACCACGTGGAGAAAGCACCCACACTGAAAGTGCCTGGAGGGAACATTGGGGCTTCTTCTCAGTGTCTCTGACATAGGGTTTCACTGTCCCGGGAAAGTCTCTGCTAACACCGTGCAGAGCGCTGTGCCCAATATACAGAAACGTCTTGCGGTATCTCCTACAGGGAAAGTGCCAGGAGGGAATTGCGGAGCTTGTTCTCAGTGTCTCTGAGAATTGCTCTGATTATCCCTGTGACCTCTTTGCTAAGACTCTCCAGAGAGCCATACTCAAAACAAACACACATCTTGACATATCTCCCACATTGATCGCAGTGTCTCCAGAAACGGCATTCAAGGAGCCAGGAGGTTTTCTCCCTACACTGTCCATTGAGTTGTCCTCAAAACCAATATACATCCTGCTATATCTCCCACATGGAAAGTGCCAGGAGGGAGAAGTGGGGATTATGTTTAGACTTTCTCGGAACTGCTTCAAATCAACTCGATATCTTTGTGCTGTAAATCTCCCAACAGCCAAACGCAAAAGCAGCAAACATCTCGCTGTATGTCCCACATCCAAAGTGCCAAGAGAGAGCTTGCTCTCCCTGTCTTTGAGTACTGTTTTCACTGTCCCGGTTACCTCTTTGCTAACATTCTCTTCAGAGCCGCAGTGAAACCAGGAACCACGTGGAGAAAGCACCCACACTGAAAGTGCCTGGAGGGAACATTGGGGCTTCTTCTCAGTGTCTCTGACATAGGGTTTCACTGTCCCGGGAAAGTCTCTGCTAACACCGTGCAGAGCGCTGTGCCCAATATACAGAAACGTCTTGCGGTATCTCCTACAGGGAAAGTGCCAGGAGGGAATTGTGGAGCTTGTTCTCAGTGTCTCTGAGAATTGCTCTGATTATCTGTGTGACCTCTTTGCTAAGACTCTCCAGAGAGCCGTCCTCAAAACAAACACACATCTTGACATATCTCCCACATTGATCGCAGTGTCTCCAGAAATGGCATTCAAGGAGCCAGGAGGTTTTCTCCCTACACTGTCCATTGAGTTGTCCTCAAAACCAATATACATCCTGCTATATCTCCCACATGGAAAGTGCCAGGAGGGAGAAGTGGGGATTATGTTTAGACTTTCTCGGAACTGCTTCAAATCAACTAGATATCTTTGTGCTGTAAATCTCCCAACAGCCAAACGCAAAAGCAGCAAACATCTCGCTGTATGTCCCACATCCAAAGTGCCAAGAGAGAGCTTGCTCTCCCTGTCTTTGAGTACTGTTTTCACTGTCCCGGTTACCTCTTTGCAAACATTCTCTTCAGAGCCGCAGTGAAACCAGGAACCACGTGGAGAAAGCACCCACACTGAAAGTGCCTGGAGGGAACATTGGGGCTTCTTCTCAGTGTCTCTGACATAGGGTTTCACTGTCCCGGGAAAGTCTCTGCTAACACCGTGCAGAGCGCTGTGCCCAATATACAGAAACGTCTTGCGGTATCTCCTACAGGGAAAGTGCCAGGAGGGAATTGCGGAGCTTGTTCTCAGTGTCTCTGAGAATTGCTCTGATTATCTGTGTGACCTCTTTGCTAAGACTCTCCAGAGAGCCGTCCTCAAAACAAACACACATCTTGACATATCTCCCACATTGATCGCAGTGTCTCCAGAAACGGCATTCAAGGAGCCAGGAGGTTTTCTCCCTACACTGTCCATTGAGTTGTCCTCAAAACCAATATACATCCTGCTATATCTCCCACATGGAAAGTGCCAGGAGGGAGAAGTGGGGATTATGTTTAGACTTTCTCGGAACTGCTTCAAATCAACTCGATATCTTTGTGCTGTAAATCTCCCAACAGCCAAACGCAAAAGCAGCAAACATCTCGCTGTATGTCCCACATCCAAAGTGCCAAGAGAGAGCTTGCTCTCCCTGTCTTTGAGTACTGTTTTCACTGTCCCGGTTACCTCTTTGCTAACATTCTCTTCAGAGCCGCAGTGAAACCAGGAACCACGTGGAGAAAGCACCCACACTGAAAGTGCCTGGAGGGAACATTGGGGCTTCTTCTCAGTGTCTCTGACATAGGGTTTCACTGTCCCGGGAAAGTCTCTGCTAACACCGTGCAGAGCGCTGTGCCCAATATACAGAAACGTCTTGCGGTATCTCCTACAGGGAAAGTGCCAGGAGGGAATTGCGGAGCTTGTTCTCAGTGTCTCTGAGAATTGCTCTGATTATCTGTGTGACCTCTTTGCTAAGACTCTCCAGAGAGCCGTCCTCAAAACAAACACACATCTTGACATATCTCCCACATTGATCGCAGTGTCTCCAGAAACGGCATTCAAGGAGCCAGGAGGTTTTCTCCCTACACTGTCCATTGAGTTGTCCTCAAAACCAATATACATCCTGCTATATCTCCCACATGGAAAGTGCCAGGAGGGAGAAGTGGGGATTATGTTTAGACTTTCTCGGAACTGCTTCAAATCAACTCGATATCTTTGTGCTGTAAATCTCCCAACAGCCAAACGCAAAAGCAGCAAACATCTCGCTGTATGTCCCACATCCAAAGTGCCAAGAGAGAGCTTGCTCTCCCTGTCTTTGAGTACTGTTTTCACTGTCCCGGTTACCTCTTTGCTAACATTCTCTTCAGAGCCGCAGTGAAACCAGGAACCACGTGGAGAAAGCACCCACACTGAAAGTGCCTGGAGGGAACATTGGGGCTTCTTCTCAGTGTCTCTGACATAGGGTTTCACTGTCCCGGGAAAGTCTCTGCTAACACCGTGCAGAGCGCTGTGCCCAATATACAGAAACGTCTTGCGGTATCTCCTACAGGGAAAGTGCCAGGAGGGAATTGCGGAGCTTGTTCTCAGTGTCTCTGAGAATTGCTCTGATTATCTGTGTGACCTCTTTGCTAAGACTCTCCAGAGAGCCGTCCTCAAAACAAACACACATCTTGACATATCTCCCACATTGATCGCAGTGTCTCCAGAAACGGCATTCAAGGAGCCAGGAGGTTTTCTCCCTACACTGTCCATTGAGTTGTCCTCAAAACCAATATACATCCTGCTATATCTCCCACATGGAAAGTGCCAGGAGGGAGAAGTGGGGATTATGTTTAGACTTTCTCGGAACTGCTTCAAATCAACTAGATATCTTTGTGCTGTAAATCTCCCAACAGCCAAACGCAAAAGCAGCAAACATCTCGCTGTATGTCCCACATCCAAAGTGCCAAGAGAGAGCTTGCTCTCCCTGTCTTTGAGTACTGTTTTCACTGTCCCGGTTACCTCTTTGCTAACATTCTCTTCAGAGCCGCAGTGAAACCAGGAACCACGTGGAGAAAGCACCCACACTGAAAGTGCCTGGAGGGAACATTGGGGCTTCTTCTCAGTGTCTCTGACATAGGGTTTCACTGTCCCGGGAAAGTCTCTGCTAACACCGTGCAGAGCGCTGTGCCCAATATACAGAAACGTCTTGCGGTATCTCCTACAGGGAAAGTGCCAGGAGGGAATTGCGGAGCTTGTTCTCAGTGTCTCTGAGAATTGCTCTGATTATCTGTGTGACCTCTTTGCTAAGACTCTCCAGAGAGCCGTCCTCAAAACAAACACACATCTTGACATATCTCCCACATTGATCGCAGTGTCTCCAGGAACGGCATTCAAGGAGCCAGGACCTTTTCTCCCTACACTGTCCATTGAGTTGTCCTCAAAACCAATATACATCCTGCTATATCTCCCACATGGAAAGTGCCAGGAGGGAGAAGTGGGGATTATGTTTAGACTTTCTCGGAACTGCTTCAAATCAACTAGATATCTTTGTGCTGTAAATCTCCCAACAGCCAAACGCAAAAGCAGCAAACATCTCGCTGTATGTCCCACATCCAAAGTGCCAAGAGAGAGCTTGCTCTCCCTGTCTTTGAGTACTGTTTTCACTGTCCCGGTTACCTCTTTGCTAACATTCTCTTCAGAGCCGCAGTGAAACCAGGAACCACGTGGAGAAAGCACCCACACTGAAAGTGCCTGGAGGGAACATTGGGGCTTCTTCTCAGTGTCTCTGACATAGGGTTTCACTGTCCCGGGAAAGTCTCTGCTAACACCGTGCAGAGCGCTGTGCCCAATATACAGAAACGTCTTGCGGTATCTCCTACAGGGAAAGTGCCAGGAGGGAATTGCGGAGCTTGTTCTCAGTGTCTCTGAGAATTGCTCTGATTATCTGTGTGACCTCTTTGCTAAGACTCTCCAGAGAGCCGTCCTCAAAACAAACACACATCTTGACATATCTCCCACATTGATCGCAGTGTCTCCAGAAACGGCATTCAAGGAGCCAGGAGGTTTTCTCCCTACACTGTCCATTGAGTTGTCCTCAAAACCAATATACATCCTGCTATATCTCCCACATGGAAAGTGCCAGGAGGGAGAAGTGGGGATTATGTTTAGACTTTCTCGGAACTGCTTCAAATCAACTAGATATCTTTGTGCTGTAAATCTCCCAACAGCCAAACGCAAAAGCAGCAAACATCTCGCTGTATGTCCCACATCCAAAGTGCCAAGAGAGAGCTTGCTCTCCCTGTCTTTGAGTACTGTTTTCACTGTCCCGGTTACCTCTTTGCTAACATTCTCTTCAGAGCCGCAGTGAAACCAGGAACCCCGTGGAGAAAGCACCCACACTGAAAGTGCCTGGAGGGAACATTGGGGCTTCTTCTCAGTGTCTCTGACATAGGGTTTCACTGTCCCGGGAAAGTCTCTGCTAACACCCTGCAGAGCGCTGTGCCCAATATACAGAAACGTCTTGCGGTATCTCCTACAGGGAAAGTGCCAGGAGGGAATTGCGGAGCTTGTTCTCAGTGTCTCTGAGAATTGCTCTGATTATCTGTGTGACCTCTTTGCTAAGACTCTCCAGAGAGCCGTCCTCAAAACAAACACACATCTTGACATATCTCCCACATTGATCGCAGTGTCTCCAGAAACGGCATTCAAGGAGCCAGGAGGTTTTCTCCCTACACTGTCCATTGAGTTGTCCTCAAAACCAATATACATCCTGCTATATCTCCCACATGGAAAGTGCCAGGAGGGAGAAGTGGGGATTATGTTTAGACTTTCTCAGAACTGCTTCAAATCAACTAGATATCTTTGTGCTGTAAATCTCCCAACAGCCAAACGCAAAAGCAGCAAACATCTCGCTGTATGTCCCACATCCAAAGTGCCAAGAGAGAGCTTGCTCTCCCTGTCTTTGAGTACTGTTTTCACTGTCCCGGTTACCTCTTTGCTAACATTCTCTTCAGAGCTGCAGTGAAACCAGGAACCACGTGGAGAAAGCACCCACACTGAAAGTGCCTGGAGGGAACATTGGGGCTTCTTCTCAGTGTCTCTGACATAGGGTTTCACTGTCCCGGGAAAGTCTCTGCTAACACCGTGCAGAGCGCTGTGCCCAATATACAGAAACGTCTTGCGGTATCTCCTACAGGGAAAGTGCCAGGAGGGAATTGCGGAGCTTGTTCTCAGTGTCTCTGAGAATTGCTCTGATTATCCCTGTGACCTCTTTGCTAAGACTCTCCAGAGAGCCGTCCTCAAAACAAACACACATCTTGACATATCTCCCACATTGATCGCAGTGTCTCCAGAAATGGCATTCAAGGAGCCAGGAGGTTTTCTCCCTACACTGTCCATTGAGTTGTCCTCAAAACCAATATACATCCTGCTATATCTCCCACATGGAAAGTGCCAGGAGGGAGAAGTGGGGATTATGTTTAGACTTTCTCGGAACTGCTTCAAATCAACTAGATATCTTTGTGCTGTAAATCTCCCAACAGCCAAACGCAAAAGCAGCAAACATCTCGCTGTATGTCCCACATCCAAAGTGCCAAGAGAGAGCTTGCTCTCCCTGTCTTTGAGTACTGTTTTCACTGTCCCGGTTACCTCTTTGCTAACATTCTCTTCAGAGCCGCAGTGAAACCAGGAACCACGTGGAGAAAGCACCCACACTGAAAGTGCCTGGAGGGAACATTGGGGCTTCTTCTCAGTGTCTCTGACATAGGGTTTCACTGTCCCGCGAAAGTCTCTGCTAACACCGTGCAGAGCGCTGTGCCCAATATACAGAAACGTCTTGCGGTATCTCCTACAGGGAAAGTGCCAGGAGGGAATTGCGGAGCTTGTTCTCAGTGTCTCTGAGAATTGCTCTGATTATCTGTGTGACCTCTTTGCTAAGACTCTCCAGAGAGCCGTCCTCAAAACAAACACACATCTTGACATATCTCCCACATTGATCGCAGTGTCTCCAGAAACGGCATTCAAGGAGCCAGGACCTTTTCTCCCTACACTGTCCATTGAGTTGTCCTCAAAACCAATATACATCCTGCTATATCTCCCACATGGAAAGTGCCAGGAGGGAGAAGTGGGGATTATGTTTAGACTTTCTCGGAACTGCTTCAAATCAACTAGATATCTTTGTGCTGTAAATCTCCCAACAGCCAAACGCAAAAGCAGCAAACATCTCGCTGTATGTCCCACATCCAAAGTGCCAAGAGAGAGCTTGCTCTCCCTGTCTTTGAGTACTGTTTTCACTGTCCCCGTTACCTCTTTGCTAACATTCTCTTCAGAGCTGCAGTGAAACCAGGAACCACGTGGAGAAAGCACCCACACTGAAAGTGCCTGGAGGGAACATTGGGGCTTCTTCTCAGTGTCTCTGACATAGGGTTTCACTGTCCCGGGAAAGTCTCTGCTAACACCGTGCAGAGCGCTGTGCCCAATATACAGAAACGTCTTGCAGTATCTCCTACAGGGAAAGTGCCAGGAGGGAATTGTGGAGCTTGTTCTCAGTGTCTCTGAGAATTGCTCTGATTATCTGTGTGACCTCTTTGCTAAGACTCTCCAGAGAGCCGTCCTCAAAACAAACACACATCTTGACATATCTCCCACATTGATCGCAGTGTCTCCAGAAATGGCATTCAAGGAGCCAGGAGGTTTTCTCCCTACACTGTCCATTGAGTTGTCCTCAAAACCAATATACATCCTGCTATATCTCCCACATGGAAAGTGCCAGGAGGGAGAAGTGGGGATTATGTTTAGACTTTCTCGGAACTGCTTCAAATCAACTAGATATCTTTGTGCTGTAAATCTCCCAACAGCCAAACGCAAAAGCAGCAAACATCTCGCTGTATGTCCCACATCCAAAGTGCCAAGAGAGAGCTTGCTCTCCCTGTCTTTGAGTACTGTTTTCACTGTCCCGGTTACCTCTTTGCTAACATTCTCTTCAGAGCCGCAGTGAAACCAGGAACCACGTGGAGAAAGCACCCACACTGAAAGTGCCTGGAGGGAACATTGGGGCTTCTTCTCAGTGTCTCTGACATAGGGTTTCACTGTCCCGGGAAAGTCTCTGCTAACACCGTGCAGAGCGCTGTGCCCAATATACAGAAACGTCTTGCGGTATCTCCTACAGGGAAAGTGCCAGGAGGGAATTGCGGAGCTTGTTCTCAGTGTCTCTGAGAATTGCTCTGATTATCTGTGTGACCTCTTTGCTAAGACTCTCCAGAGAGCCGTCCTCAAAACAAACACACATCTTGACATATCTCCCACATTGATCGCAGTGTCTCCAGAAACGGCATTCAAGGAGCCAGGACCTTTTCTCCCTACACTGTCCATTGAGTTGTCCTCAAAACCAATATACATCCTGCTATATCTCCCACATGGAAAGTGCCAGGAGGGAGAAGTGGGGATTATGTTTAGACTTTCTCGGAACTGCTTCAAATCAACTAGATATCTTTGTGCTGTAAATCTCCCAACAGCCAAACGCAAAAGCAGCAAACATCTCGCTGTATGTCCCACATCCAAAGTGCCAAGAGAGAGCTTGCTCTCCCTGTCTTTGAGTACTGTTTTCACTGTCCCGGTTACCTCTTTGCTAACATTCTCTTCAGAGCCGCAGTGAAACCAGGAACCACGTGGAGAAAGCATCCACACTGAAAGTGCCTGGAGGGAACATTGGGGCTTCTTCTCAGTGTCTCTGACATAGGGTTTCACTGTCCCGGGAAAGTCTCTGCTAACACCGTGCAGAGCGCTGTGCCCAATATACAGAAACGTCTTGCAGTATCTCCTACAGGGAAAGTGCCAGGAGGGAATTGCGGAGCTTGTTCTCAGTGTCTCTGAGAATTGCTCTGATTATCTGTGTGACCTCTTTGCTAAGACTCTCCAGAGAGCCGTCCTCAAAACAAACACACATCTTGACATATCTCCCACATTGATCGCAGTGTCTCCAGAAACGGCATTCAAGGAGCCAGGAGGTTTTCTCCCTACACTGTCCATTGAGTTGTCCTCAAAACCAATATACATCCTGCTATATCTCCCACATGGAAAGTGCCAGGAGGGAGAAGTGGGGATTATGTTTAGACTTTCTCGGAACTGCTTCAAATCAACTCGATATCTTTGTGCTGTAAATCTCCCAACAGCCAAACGCAAAAGCAGCAAACATCTCGCTGTATGTCCCACATCCAAAGTGCCAAGAGAGAGCTTGCTCTCCCTGTCTTTGAGTACTGTTTTCACTGTCCCGGTTACCTCTTTGCTAACATTCTCTTCAGAGCTGCAGTGAAACCAGGAACCACGTGGAGAAGGCACCCACACTGAAAGTGCCTGGAGGGAACACTGGGGCTTCTTCTCAGTGTCTCTGACATAGGGTTTCACTGTCCCGGGAAAGTCTCTGCTAACACCGTGCAGAGCGCTGTGCCCAATATACAGAAACGTCTTGCGGTATCTCCTACAGGGAAAGTGCCAGGAGGGAATTGCGGAGCTTGTTCTCAGTGTCTCTGAGAATTGCTCTGATTATCTGTGTGACCTCTTTGCTAAGACTCTCCAGAGAGCCGTCCTCAAAACAAACACACATCTTGACATATCTCCCACATTGATCGCAGTGTCTCCAGAAACGGCATTCAAGGAGCCAGGAGGTTTTCTCCCTACACTGTCCATTGAGTTGTCCTCAAAACCAATATACATCCTGCTATATCTCCCACATGGAAAGTGCCAGGAGGGAGAAGTGGGGATTATGTTTAGACTTTCTCGGAACTGCTTCAAATCAACTAGATATCTTTGTGCTGTAAATCTCCCAACAGCCAAACGCAAAAGCAGCAAACATCTCGCTGTATGTCCCACATCCAAAGTGCCAAGAGAGAGCTTGCTCTCCCTGTCTTTGAGTACTGTTTTCACTGTCCCGGTTACCTCTTTGCTAACATTCTCTTCAGAGCCGCAGTGAAACCAGGAACCACGTGGAGAAAGCACCCACACTGAAAGTGCCTGGAGGGAACATTGGGGCTTCTTCTCAGTGTCTCTGACATAGGGTTTCACTGTCCCGGGAAAGTCTCTGCTAACACCGTGCAGAGCGCTGTGCCCAATATACAGAAACGTCTTGCGGTATCTCCTACAGGGAAAGTGCCAGGAGGGAATTGTCGAGCTTGTTCTCAGTGTCTCTGAGAATTGCTCTGATTATCCCTGTGAGCTCTTTGCTAAGACTCTCCAGAGAGACGTCCTCAAAACAAACACACATCTTGACATATCTCCCACATTGATCGCAGTGTCTCCAGAAACGGCATTCAAGGAGCCAGGAGGTTTTCTCCCTACACTGTCCATTGAGTTGTCCTCAAAACCAATATACATCCTGCTATATCTCCCACATGGAAAGTGCCAGGAGGGAGAAGTGGGGATTATGTTTAGACTTTCTCGGAACTGCTTCAAATCAACTAGATATCTTTGTGCTGTAAATCTCCCAACAGCCAAACGCAAAAGCAGCAAACATCTCGCTGTATGTCCCACATCCAAAGTGCCAAGAGAGAGCTTGCTCTCCCTGTCTTTGAGTACTGTTTTCACTGTCCCGGTTACCTCTTTGCTAACATTCTCTTCAGAGCTGCAGTGAAACCAGGAACCACGTGGAGAAAGCACCCACACTGAAAGTGCCTGGAGGGAACATTGGGGCTTCTTCTCAGTGTCTCTGACATAGGGTTTCACTGTCCCGGGAAAGTCTCTGCTAACACCGTGCAGAGCGCTGTGCCCAATATACAGAAACGTCTTGCGGTATCTCCTACAGGGAAAGTGCCAGGAGGGAATTGCGGAGCTTGTTCTCAGTGTCTCTGAGAATTGCTCTGATTATCCCTGTGACCTCTTTGCTAAGACTCTCCAGAGAGCCGTCCTCAAAACAAACACACATCTTGACATATCTCCCACATTGATCGCAGTGTCTCCAGAAACGGCATTCAAGGAGCCAGGAGGTTTTCTCCCTACACTGTCCATTGAGTTGTCCTCAAAACCAATATACATCCTGCTATATCTCCCACATGGAAAGTGCCAGGAGGGAGAAGTGGGGATTATGTTTAGACTTTCTCGGAACTGCTTCAAATCAACTCGATATCTTTGTGCTGTAAATCTCCCAACAGCCAAACGCAAAAGCAGCAAACATCTCGCTGTATGTCCCACATCCAAAGTGCCAAGAGAGAGCTTGCTCTCCCTGTCTTTGAGTACTGTTTTCACTGTCCCGGTTACCTCTTTGCTAACATTCTCTTCAGAGCTGCAGTGAAACCAGGAACCACGTGGAGAAAGCACCCACACTGAAAGTGCCTGGAGGGAACACTGGGGCTTCTTCTCAGTGTCTCTGACATAGGGTTTCACTGTCCCGGGAAAGTCTCTGCTAACACCCTGCAGAGCGCTGTGCCCAATATACAGAAACGTCTTGCGGTATCTCCTACAGGGAAAGTGCCAGGAGGGAATTGTCGAGCTTGTTCTCAGTGTCTCTGAGAATTGCTCTGATTATCCCTGTGAGCTCTTTGCTAAGACTCTCCAGAGAGACGTCCTCAAAACAAACACACATCTTGACATATCTCCCACATTGATCGCAGTGTCTCCAGAAACGGCATTCAAGGAGCCAGGAGGTTTTCTCCCTACACTGTCCATTGAGTTGTCCTCAAAACCAATATACATCCTGCTATATCTCCCACATGGAAAGTGCCAGGAGGGAGAAGTGGGGATTATGTTTAGACTTTCTCGGAACTGCTTCAAATCAACTAGATATCTTTGTGCTGTAAATCTCCCAACAGCCAAACGCAAAAGCAGCAAACATCTCGCTGTATGTCCCACATCCAAAGTGCCAAGAGAGAGCTTGCTCTCCCTGTCTTTGAGTACTGTTTTCACTGTCCCGGTTACCTCTTTGCTAACATTCTCTTCAGAGCTGCAGTGAAACCAGGAACCACGTGGAGAAAGCACCCACACTGAAAGTGCCTGGAGGGAACATTGGGGCTTCTTCTCAGTGTCTCTGACATAGGGTTTCACTGTCCCGGGAAAGTCTCTGCTAACACCCTGCAGAGCGCTGTGCCCAATATACAGAAACGTCTTGCGGTATCTCCTACAGGGAAAGTGCCAGGAGGGAATTGCGGAGCTTGTTCTCAGTGTCTCTGAGAATTGCTCTGATTATCTGTGTGACCTCTTTGCTAAGACTCTCCAGAGAGCCGTCCTCAAAACAAACACACATCTTGACATATCTCCCACATTGATCGCAGTGTCTCCAGAAACGGCATTCAAGGAGCCAGGAGGTTTTCTCCCTACACTGTCCATTGAGTTGTCCTCAAAACCAATATACATCCTGCTATATCTCCCACATGGAAAGTGCCAGGAGGGAGAAGTGGGGATTATGTTTAGACTTTCTCGGAACTGCTTCAAATCAACTCGATATCTTTGTGCTGTAAATCTCCCAACAGCCAAACGCAAAAGCAGCAAACATCTCGCTGTATGTCCCACATCCAAAGTGCCAAGAGAGAGCTTGCTCTCCCTGTCTTTGAGTACTGTTTTCACTGTCCCGGTTACCTCTTTGCTAACATTCTCTTCAGAGCTGCAGTGAAACCAGGAACCACGTGGAGAAAGCACCCACACTGAAAGTGCCTGGAGGGAACACTGGGGCTTCTTCTCAGTGTCTCTGACATAGGGTTTCACTGTCCCGGGAAAGTCTCTGCTAACACCGTGCAGAGCGCTGTGCCCAATATACAGAAACGTCTTGCGGTATCTCCTACAGGGAAAGTGCCAGGAGGGAATTGCGGAGCTTGTTCTCAGTGTCTCTGAGAATTGCTCTGATTATCTGTGTGACCTCTTTGCTAAGACTCTCCAGAGAGCCGTCCTCAAAACAAACACACATCTTGACATATCTCCCACATTGATCGCAGTGTCTCCAGAAACGGCATTCAAGGAGCCAGGAGGTTTTCTCCCTACACTGTCCATTGAGTTGTCCTCAAAACCAATATACATCCTGCTATATCTCCCACATGGAAAGTGCCAGGAGGGAGAAGTGGGGATTATGTTTAGACTTTCTCGGAACTGCTTCAAATCAACTAGATATCTTTGTGCTGTAAATCTCCCAACAGCCAAACGCAAAAGCAGCAAACATCTCGCTGTATGTCCCACATCCAAAGTGCCAAGAGAGAGCTTGCTCTCCCTGTCTTTGAGTACTGTTTTCACTGTCCCGGTTACCTCTTTGCTAACATTCTCTTCAGAGCCGCAGTGAAACCAGGAACCACGTGGAGAAAGCACCCACACTGAAAGTGCCTGGAGGGAACATTGGGGCTTCTTCTCAGTGTCTCTGACATAGGGTTTCACTGTCCCGGGAAAGTCTCTGCTAACACCGTGCAGAGCGCTGTGCCCAATATACAGAAACGTCTTGCGGTATCTCCTACAGGGAAAGTGCCAGGAGGGAATTGCGGAGCTTGTTCTCAGTGTCTCTGAGAATTGCTCTGATTATCTGTGTGACCTCTTTGCTAAGACTCTCCAGAGAGCCGTCCTCAAAACAAACACACATCTTGACATATCTCCCACATTGATCGCAGTGTCTCCAGAAACGGCATTCAAGGAGCCAGGAGGTTTTCTCCCTACACTGTCCATTGAGTTGTCCTCAAAACCAATATACATCCTGCTATATCTCCCACATGGAAAGCGCCAGGAGGGAGAAGTGGGGATTATGTTTAGACTTTCTCGGAACTGCTTCAAATCAACTAGATATCTTTGTGCTGTAAATCTCCCAACAGCCAAACGCAAAAGCAGCAAACATCTCGCTGTATGTCCCACATCCAAAGTGCCAAGAGAGAGCTTGCTCTCCCTGTCTTTGAGTACTGTTTTCACTGTCCCGGTTACCTCTTTGCTAACATTCTCTTCAGAGCTGCAGTGAAACCAGGAACCACGTGGAGAAGGCACCCACACTGAAAGTGCCTGGAGGGAACATTGGGGCTTCTTCTCAGTGTCTCTGACATAGGGTTTCACTGTCCCGGGAAAGTCTCTGCTAACACCGTGCAGAGCGCTGTGCCCAATATACAGAAACGTCTTGCGGTATCTCCTACAGGGAAAGTGCCAGGAGGGAATTGCGGAGCTTGTTCTCAGTGTCTCTGAGAATTGCTCTGATTATCTGTGTGACCTCTTTGCTAAGACTCTCCAGAGAGCCGTCCTCAAAACAAACACACATCTTGAAATATCTCCCACATTGATCGCAGTGTCTCCAGAAACGGCATTCAAGGAGCCAGGAGGTTTTCTCCCTACACTGTCCATTGAGTTGTCCTCAAAACCAATATACATCCTGCTATATCTCCCACATGGAAAGTGCCAGGAGGGAGAAGTGGGGATTATGTTTAGACTTTCTCGGAACTGCTTCAAGTCAACTCGATATCTTTGTGCTGTAAATCTCCCAACAGCCAAACGCAAAAGCAGCAAACATCTCGCTGTATGTCCCACATCCAAAGTGCCAAGAGAGAGCTTGCTCTCCCTGTCTTTGAGTACTGTTTTCACTGTCCCGGTTACCTCTTTGCTAACATTCTCTTCAGAGCTGCAGTGAAACCAGGAATCACGTGGAGAAAGCACCCACACTGAAAGTGCCTGGAGGGAACATTGGGGCTTCTTCTCAGTGTCTCTGACATAGGGTTTCACTGTCCCGGGAAAGTCTCTGCTAACACCGTGCAGAGCGCTGTGCCCAATATACAGAAACGTCTTGCGGTATCTCCTACAGGGAAAGTGCCAGGAGGGAATTGCGGAGCTTGTTCTCAGTGTCTCTGAGAATTGCTCTGATTATCTGTGTGACCTCTTTGCTAAGACTCTCCAGAGAGCCGTCCTCAAAACAAACACACATCTTGACATATCTCCCACATTGATCGCAGTGTCTCCAGAAACGGCATTCAAGGAGCCAGGAGGTTTTCTCCCTACACTGTCCATTGAGTTGTCCTCAAAACCAATATACATCCTGCTATATCTCCCACATGGAAAGTGCCAGGAGGGAGAAGTGGGGATTATGTTTAGACTTTCTCGGAACTGCTTCAAATCAACTAGATATCTTTGTGCTGTAAATCTCCCAACAGCCAAACGCAAAAGCAGCAAACATCTCGCTGTATGTCCCACATCCAAAGTGCCAAGAGAGAGCTTGCTCTCCCTGTCTTTGAGTACTGTTTTCACTGTCCCGGTTACCTCTTTGCTAACATTCTCTTCAGAGCTGCAGTGAAACCAGGAACCACGTGGAGAAGGCACCCACACTGAAAGTGCCTGGAGGGAACATTGGGGCTTCTTCTCAGTGTCTCTGACATAGGGTTTCACTGTCCCGGGAAAGTCTCTGCTAACACCCTGCAGAGCGCTGTGCCCAATATACAGAAACGTCTTGCGGTATCTCCTACAGGGAAAGTGCCAGGAGGGAATTGTCGAGCTTGTTCTCAGTGTCTCTGAGAATTGCTCTGATTATCCCTGTGACCTCTTTGCTAAGACTCTCCAGAGAGACGTCCTCAAAACCAACACACATCTTGACATATCTCCCACATTGATCGCAGTGTCTCCAGAAACGGCATTCAAGGAGCCAGGAGGTTTTCTCCCTACACTGTCCATTGAGTTGTCCTCAAAACCAATATACATCCTGCTATATCTCCCACATGGAAAGTGCCAGGAGGGAGAAGTGGGGATTATGTTTAGACTTTCTCGGAACTGCTTCAAATCAACTAGATATCTTTGTGCTGTAAATCTCCCAACAGCCAAACGCAAAAGCAGCAAACATCTCGCTGTATGTCCCACATCCAAAGTGCCAAGAGAGAGCTTGCTCTCCCTGTCTTTGAGTACTGTTTTCACTGTCCCCGTTACCTCTTTGCTAACATTCTCTTCAGAGCTGCAGTGAAACCAGGAACCACGTGGAGAAAGCACCCACACTGAAAGTGCCTGGAGGGAACATTGGGGCTTCTTCTCAGTGTCTCTGACATAGGGTTTCACTGTCCCGGGAAAGTCTCTGCTAACACCGTGCAGAGCGCTGTGCCCAATATACAGAAACGTCTTGCGGTATCTCCTACAGGGAAAGTGCCAGGAGGGAATTGCGGAGCTTGTTCTCAGTGTCTCTGAGAATTGCTCTGATTATCCCTGTGACCTCTTTGCTAAGACTCTCCAGAGAGCCGTCCTCAAAACAAACACACATCTTGACATATCTCCCACATTGATCGCAGTGTCTCCAGAAACGGCATTCAAGGAGCCAGGAGGTTTTCTCCCTACACTGTCCATTGAGTTGTCCTCAAAACCAATATACATCCTGCTATATCTCCCACATGGAAAGTGCCAGGAGGGAGAAGTGGGGATTATGTTTAGACTTTCTCGGAACTGCTTCAAGTCAACTCGATATCTTTGTGCTGTAAATCTCCCAACAGCCAAACGCAAAAGCAGCAAACATCTCGCTGTATGTCCCACATCCAAAGTGCCAAGAGAGAGCTTGCTCTCCCTGTCTTTGAGTACTGTTTTCACTGTCCCGGTTACCTCTTTGCTAACATTCTCTTCAGAGCTGCAGTGAAACCAGGAACCACGTGGAGAAAGCACCCACACTGAAAGTGCCTGGAGGGAACATTGGGGCTTCTTCTCAGTGTCTCTGACATAGGGTTTCACTGTCCCGGGAAAGTCTCTGCTAACACCGTGCAGAGCGCTGTGCCCAATATACAGAAACGTCTTGCGGTATCTCCTACAGGGAAAGTGCCAGGAGGGAATTGCGGAGCTTGTTCTCAGTGTCTCTGAGAATTGCTCTGATTATCTGTGTGACCTCTTTGCTAAGACTCTCCAGAGAGCCGTCCTCAAAACAAACACACATCTTGAAATATCTCCCACATTGATCGCAGTGTCTCCAGAAACGGCATTCAAGGAGCCAGGACCTTTTCTCCCTACACTGTCCATTGAGTTGTCCTCAAAACCAATATACATCCTGCTATATCTCCCACATGGAAAGTGCCAGGAGGGAGAAGTGGGGATTATGTTTAGACTTTCTCGGAACTGCTTCAAATCAACTAGATATCTTTGTGCTGTAAATCTCCCAACAGCCAAACGCAAAAGCAGCAAACATCTCGCTGTATGTCCCACATCCAAAGTGCCAAGAGAGAGCTTGCTCTCCCTGTCTTTGAGTACTGTTTTCACTGTCCCGGTTACCTCTTTGCTAACATTCTCTTCAGAGCCGCAGTGAAACCAGGAACCCCGTGGAGAAAGCACCCACACTGAAAGTGCCTGGAGGGAACATTGGGGCTTCTTCTCAGTGTCTCTGACATAGGGTTTCACTGTCCCGGGAAAGTCTCTGCTAACACCGTGCAGAGCGCTGTGCCCAATATACAGAAACGTCTTGCGGTATCTCCTACAGGGAAAGTGCCAGGAGGGAATTGTGGAGCTTGTTCTCAGTGTCTCTGAGAATTGCTCTGATTATCCCTGTGACCTCTTTGCTAAGACTCTCCAGAGAGACGTCCTCAAAACAAACACACATCTTGACATATCTCCCACATTGATCGCAGTGTCTCCAGAAACGGCATTCAAGGAGCCAGGAGGTTTTCTCCCTACACTGTCCATTGAGTTGTCCTCAAAACCAATATACATCCTGCTATATCTCCCACATGGAAAGTGCCAGGAGGGAGAAGTGGGGATTATGTTTAGACTTTCTCGGAACTGCTTCAAATCAACTAGATATCTTTGTGCTGTAAATCTCCCAACAGCCAAACGCAAAAGCAGCAAACATCTCGCTGTATGTCCCACATCCAAAGTGCCAAGAGAGAGCTTGCTCTCCCTGTCTTTGAGTACTGTTTTCACTGTCCCGGTTACCTCTTTGCTAACATTCTCTTCAGAGCTGCAGTGAAACCAGGAACCACGTGGAGAAAGCACCCACACTGAAAGTGCCTGGAGGGAACATTGGGGCTTCTTCTCAGTGTCTCTGACATAGGGTTTCACTGTCCCGGGAAAGTCTCTGCTAACACCGTGCAGAGCGCTGTGCCCAATATACAGAAACGTCTTGCGGTATCTCCTACAGGGAAAGTGCCAGGAGGGAATTGCGGAGCTTGTTCTCAGTGTCTCTGAGAATTGCTCTGATTATCTGTGTGACCTCTTTGCTAAGACTCTCCAGAGAGACGTCCTCAAAACAAACACACATCTTGACATATCTCCCACATTGATCGCAGTGTCTCCAGAAACGGCATTCAAGGAGCCAGGACCTTTTCTCCCTACACTGTCCATTGAGTTGTCCTCAAAACCAATATACATCCTGCTATATCTCCCACATGGAAAGTGCCAGGAGGGAGAAGTGGGGATTATGTTTAGACTTTCTCGGAACTGCTTCAAATCAACTCGATATCTTTGTGCTGTAAATCTCCCAACAGCCAAACGCAAAAGCAGCAAACATCTCGCTGTATGTCCCACATCCAAAGTGCCAAGAGAGAGCTTGCTCTCCCTGTCTTTGAGTACTGTTTTCACTGTCCCGGTTACCTCTTTGCTAACATTCTCTTCAGAGCTGCAGTGAAACCAGGAACCACGTGGAGAAAGCACCCACACTGAAAGTGCCTGGAGGGAACATTGGGGCTTCTTCTCAGTGTCTCTGACATAGGGTTTCACTGTCCCGGGAAAGTCTCTGCTAACACCGTGCAGAGCGCTGTGCCCAATATACAGAAACGTCTTGCGGTATCTCCTACAGGGAAAGTGCCAGGAGGGAATTGCGGAGCTTGTTCTCAGTGTCTCTGAGAATTGCTCTGATTATCTGTGTGACCTCTTTGCTAAGACTCTCCAGAGAGCCGTCCTCAAAACAAACACACATCTTGAAATATCTCCCACATTGATCGCAGTGTCTCCAGAAACGGCATTCAAGGAGCCAGGACCTTTTCTCCCTACACTGTCCATTGAGTTGTCCTCAAAACCAATATACATCCTGCTATATCTCCCACATGGAAAGTGCCAGGAGGGAGAAGTGGGGATTATGTTTAGACTTTCTCGGAACTGCTTCAAATCAACTAGATATCTTTGTGCTGTAAATCTCCCAACAGCCAAACGCAAAAGCAGCAAACATCTCGCTGTATGTCCCACATCCAAAGTGCCAAGAGAGAGCTTGCTCTCCCTGTCTTTGAGTACTGTTTTCACTGTCCCGGTTACCTCTTTGCTAACATTCTCTTCAGAGCCGCAGTGAAACCAGGAACCCCGTGGAGAAAGCACCCACACTGAAAGTGCCTGGAGGGAACATTGGGGCTTCTTCTCAGTGTCTCTGACATAGGGTTTCACTGTCCCGGGAAAGTCTCTGCTAACACCGTGCAGAGCGCTGTGCCCAATATACAGAAACGTCTTGCGGTATCTCCTACAGGGAAAGTGCCAGGAGGGAATTGTGGAGCTTGTTCTCAGTGTCTCTGAGAATTGCTCTGATTATCTGTGTGACCTCTTTGCTAAGACTCTCCAGAGAGACGTCCTCAAAACAAACACACATCTTGACATATCTCCCACATTGATCGCAGTGTCTCCAGAAACGGCATTCAAGGAGCCAGGAGGTTTTCTCCCTACACTGTCCATTGAGTTGTCCATAAAACCAATATACATCCTGCTATATCTCCCACATGGAAAGTGCCAGGAGGGAGAAGTGGGGATTATGTTTAGACTTTCTCGGAACTGCTTCAAATCAACTCGATATCTTTGTGCTGTAAATCTCCCAACAGCCAAACGCAAAAGCAGCAAACATCTCGCTGTATGTCCCACATCCAAAGTGCCAAGAGAGAGCTTGCTCTCCCTGTCTTTGAGTACTGTTTTCACTGTCCCGGTTACCTCTTTGCTAACATTCTCTTCAGAGCTGCAGTGAAACCAGGAACCACGTGGAGAAAGCACCCACACTGAAAGTGCCTGGAGGGAACATTGGGGCTTCTTCTCAGTGTCTCTGACATAGGGTTTCACTGTCCCGGGGAAGTCTCTGCTAACACCCTGCAGAGCGCTGTGCCCAATATACAGAAACGTCTTGCGGTATCTCCTACAGGGAAAGTGCCAGGAGGGAATTGTCGAGCTTGTTCTCAGTGTCTCTGAGAATTGCTCTGATTATCCCTGTGACCTCTTTGCTAAGACTCTCCAGAGAGCCGTCCTCAAAACAAACACACATCTTGACATATCTCCCACATTGATCGCAGTGTCTCCAGAAACGGCATTCAAGGAGCCAGGAGGTTTTCTCCCTACACTGTCCATTGAGTTGTCCTCAAAACCAATATACATCCTGCTATATCTCCCACATGGAAAGTGCCAGGAGGGAGAAGTGGGGATTATGTTTAGACTTTCTCGGAACTGCTTCAAATCAACTAGATATCTTTGTGCTGTAAATCTCCCAACAGCCAAACGCAAAAGCAGCAAACATCTCGCTGTATGTCCCACATCCAAAGTGCCAAGAGAGAGCTTGCTCTCCCTGTCTTTGAGTAGTGTTTTCACTGTCCCGGTTACCTCTTTGCTAACATTCTCTTCAGAGCTGCAGTGAAACCAGGAACCACGTGGAGAAAGCACCCACACTGAAAGTGCCTGGAGGGAACATTGGGGCTTCTTCTCAGTGTCTCTGACATAGGGTTTCACTGTCCCGGGAAAGTCTCTGCTAACACCCTGCAGAGCGCTGTGCCCAATATACAGAAACGTCTTGCGGTATCTCCTACAGGGAAAGTGCCAGGAGGGAATTGCGGAGCTTGTTCTCAGTGTCTCTGAGAATTGCTCTGATTATCTGTGTGACCTCTTTGCTAAGACTCTCCAGAGAGCCGTCCTCAAAACAAACACACATCTTGAAATATCTCCCACATTGATCGCAGTGTCTCCAGAAACGGCATTCAAGGAGCCAGGAGGTTTTCTCCCTACACTGTCCATTGAGTTGTCCTCAAAACCAATATACATCCTGCTATATCTCCCACATGGAAAGTGCCAGGAGGGAGAAGTGGGGATTATGTTTAGACTTTCTCGGAACTGCTTCAAATCAACTAGATATCTTTGTGCTGTAAATCTCCCAACAGCCAAACGCAAAAGCAGCAAACATCTCGCTGTATGTCCCACATCCAAAGTGCCAAGAGAGAGCTTGCTCTCCCTGTCTTTGAGTACTGTTTTCACTGTCCCGGTTACCTCTTTGCTAACATTCTCTTCAGAGCCGCAGTGAAACCAGGAACCCCGTGGAGAAAGCACCCACACTGAAAGTGCCTGGAGGGAACATTGGGGCTTCTTCTCAGTGTCTCTGACATAGGGTTTCACTGTCCCGGGAAAGTCTCTGCTAACACCGTGCAGAGCGCTGTGCCCAATATACAGAAACGTCTTGCGGTATCTCCTACAGGGAAAGTGCCAGGAGGGAATTGTGGAGCTTGTTCTCAGTGTCTCTGAGAATTGCTCTGATTATCTGTGTGACCTCTTTGCTAAGACTCTCCAGAGAGACGTCCTCAAAACAAACACACATCTTGACATATCTCCCACATTGATCGCAGTGTCTCCAGAAACGGCATTCAAGGAGCCAGGAGGTTTTCTCCCTACACTGTCCATTGAGTTGTCCTCAAAACCAATATACATCCTGCTATATCTCCCACATGGAAAGTGCCAGGAGGGAGAAGTGGGGATTATGTTTAGACTTTCTCGGAACTGCTTCAAGTCAACTCGATATCTTTGTGCTGTAAATCTCCCAACAGCCAAACGCAAAAGCAGCAAACATCTCGCTGTATGTCCCACATCCAAAGTGCCAAGAGAGAGCTTGCTCTCCCTGTCTTTGAGTACTGTTTTCACTGTCCCGGTTACCTCTTTGCTAACATTCTCTTCAGAGCCGCAGTGAAACCAGGAACCACGTGGAGAAAGCACCCACACTGAAAGTGCCTGGAGGGAACATTGGGGCTTCTTCTCAGTGTCTCTGACATAGGGTTTCACTGTCCCGCGAAAGTCTCTGCTAACACCGTGCAGAGCGCTATGCCCAATATACAGAAACGTCTTGCGGTATCTCCTACAGGGAAAGTGCCAGGAGGGAATTGTCGAGCTTGTTCTCAGTGTCTCTGAGAATTGCTCTGATTATCCCTGTGACCTCTTTGCTAAGACTCTCCAGAGAGCCGTCCTCAAAACAAACACACATCTTGAAATATCTCCCACATTGATCGCAGTGTCTCCAGAAACGGCATTCAAGGAGCCAGGAGGTTTTCTCCCTACACTGTCCATTGAGTTGTCCTCAAAACCAATATACATCCTGCTATATCTCCCACATGGAAAGTGCCAGGAGGGAGAAGTGGGGATTATGTTTAGACTTTCTCGGAACTGCTTCAAATCAACTAGATATCTTTGTGCTGTAAATCTCCCAACAGCCAAACGCAAAAGCAGCAAACATCTCGCTGTATGTCCCACATCCAAAGTGCCAAGAGAGAGCTTGCTCTCCCTGTCTTTGAGTACTGTTTTCACTGTCCCGGTTACCTCTTTGCTAACATTCTCTTCAGAGCCGCAGTGAAACCAGGAACCACGTGGAGAAAGCACCCACACTGAAAGTGCCTGGAGGGAACATTGGGGCTTCTTCTCAGTGTCTCTGACATAGGGTTTCACTGTCCCGCGAAAGTCTCTGCTAACACCGTGCAGAGCGCTGTGCCCAATATACAGAAATGTCTTGCGGTATCTCCTACAGGGAAAGTGCCAGGAGGGAATTGTGGAGCTTGTTCTCAGTGTCTCTGAGAATTGCTCTGATTATCTGTGTGACCTCTTTGCTAAGACTCTCCAGAGAGCCGTCCTCAAAACAAACACACATCTTGACATATCTCCCACATTGATCGCAGTGTCTCCAGAAATGGCATTCAAGGAGCCAGGAGGTTTTCTCCCTACACTGTCCATTGAGTTGTCCTCAAAACCAATATACATCCTGCTATATCTCCCACATGGAAAGTGCCAGGAGGGAGAAGTGGGGATTATGTTTAGACTTTCTCGGAACTGCTTCAAATCAACTAGATATCTTTGTGCTGTAAATCTCCCAACAGCCAAACGCAAAAGCAGCAAACATCTCGCTGTATGTCCCACATCCAAAGTGCCAAGAGAGAGCTTGCTCTCCCTGTCTTTGAGTACTGTTTTCACTGTCCCGGTTACCTCTTTGCTAACATTCTCTTCAGAGCTGCAGTGAAACCAGGAACCACGTGGAGAAAGCACCCACACTGAAAGTGCCTGGAGGGAACATTGGGGCTTCTTCTCAGTGTCTCTGACATAGGGTTTCACTGTCCCGGGAAAGTCTCTGCTAACACCCTGCAGAGCGCTGTGCCCAATATACAGAAACGTCTTGCGGTATCTCCTACAGGGAAAGTGCCAGGAGGGAATTGCGGAGCTTGTTCTCAGTGTCTCTGAGAATTGCTCTGATTATCTGTGTGACCTCTTTGCTAAGACTCTCCAGAGAGACGTCCTCAAAACAAACACACATCTTGACATATCTCCCACATTGATCGCAGTGTCTCCAGGAACGGCATTCAAGGAGCCAGGAGGTTTTCTCCCTACACTGTCCATTGAGTTGTCCTCAAAACCAATATACATCCTGCTATATCTCCCACATGGAAAGTGCCAGGAGGGAGAAGTGGGGATTATGTTTAGACTTTCTCGGAACTGCTTCAAATCAACTAGATATCTTTGTGCTGTAAATCTCCCAACAGCCAAACGCAAAAGCAGCAAACATCTCGCTGTATGTCCCACATCCAAAGTGCCAAGAGAGAGCTTGCTCTCCCTGTCTTTGAGTACTGTTTTCACTGTCCCGGTTACCTCTTTGCTAACATTCTCTTCAGAGCTGCAGTGAAACCAGGAACCACGTGGAGAAGGCACCCACACTGAAAGTGCCTGGAGGGAACATTGGGGCTTCTTCTCAGTGTCTCTGACATAGGGTTTCACTGTCCCGGGAAAGTCTCTGCTAACACCCTGCAGAGCGCTGTGCCCAATATACAGAAACGTCTTGCGGTATCTCCTACAGGGAAAGTGCCAGGAGGGAATTGTCGAGCTTGTTCTCAGTGTCTCTGAGAATTGCTCTGATTATCTGTGTGACCTCTTTGCTAAGACTCTCCAGAGAGCCGTCCTCAAAACAAACACACATCTTGACATATCTCCCACATTGATCGCAGTGTCTCCAGAAATGGCATTCAAGGAGCCAGGAGGTTTTCTCCCTACACTGTCCATTGAGTTGTCCTCAAAACCAATATACATCCTGCTATATCTCCCACATGGAAAGTGCCAGGAGGGAGAAGTGGGGATTATGTTTAGACTTTCTCGGAACTGCTTCAAATCAACTAGATATCTTTGTGCTGTAAATCTCCCAACAGCCAAACGCAAAAGCAGCAAACATCTCGCTGTATGTCCCACATCCAAAGTGCCAAGAGAGAGCTTGCTCTCCCTGTCTTTGAGTACTGTTTTCACTGTCCCGGTTACCTCTTTGCTAACATTCTCTTCAGAGCTGCAGTGAAACCAGGAACCACGTGGAGAAGGCACCCACACTGAAAGTGCCTGGAGGGAACATTGGGGCTTCTTCTCAGTGTCTCTGACATAGGGTTTCACTGTCCCGGGAAAGTCTCTGCTAACACCCTGCAGAGCGCTGTGCCCAATATACAGAAACGTCTTGCGGTATCTCCTACAGGGAAAGTGCCAGGAGGGAATTGCGGAGCTTGTTCTCAGTGTCTCTGAGAATTGCTCTGATTATCTGTGTGACCTCTTTGCTAAGACTCTCCAGAGAGCCGTCCTCAAAACAAACACACATCTTGACATATCTCCCACATTGATCGCAGTGTCTCCAGAAACGGCATTCAAGGAGCCAGGAGGTTTTCTCCCTACACTGTCCATTGAGTTGTCCTCAAAACCAATATACATCCTGCTATATCTCCCACATGGAAAGTGCCAGGAGGGAGAAGTGGGGATTATGTTTAGACTTTCTCGGAACTGCTTCAAATCAACTAGATATCTTTGTGCTGTAAATCTCCCAACAGCCAAACGCAAAAGCAGCAAACATCTCGCTGTATGTCCCACATCCAAAGTGCCAAGAGAGAGCTTGCTCTCCCTGTCTTTGAGTACTGTTTTCACTGTCCCGGTTACCTCTTTGCTAACATTCTCTTCAGAGCCGCAGTGAAACCAGGAACCCCGTGGAGAAAGCACCCACACTGAAAGTGCCTGGAGGGAACATTGGGGCTTCTTCTCAGTGTCTCTGACATAGGGTTTCACTGTCCCGGGAAAGTCTCTGCTAACACCGTGCAGAGCGCTGTGCCCAATATACAGAAACGTCTTGCGGTATCTCCTACAGGGAAAGTGCCAGGAGGGAATTGCGGAGCTTGTTCTCAGTGTCTCTGAGAATTGCTCTGATTATCCCTGTGACCTCTTTGCTAAGACTCTCCAGAGAGCCGTCCTCAAAACAAACACACATCTTGACATATCTCCCACATTGATCGCAGTGTCTCCAGAAACGGCATTCAAGGAGCCAGGAGGTTTTCTCCCTACACTGTCCATTGAGTTGTCCTCAAAACCAATATACATCCTGCTATATCTCCCACATGGAAAGTGCCAGGAGGGAGAAGTGGGGATTATGTTTAGACTTTCTCGGAACTGCTTCAAGTCAACTCGATATCTTTGTGCTGTAAATCTCCCAACAGCCAAACGCAAAAGCAGCAAACATCTCGCTGTATGTCCCACATCCAAAGTGCCAAGAGAGAGCTTGCTCTCCCTGTCTTTGAGTACTGTTTTCACTGTCCCAGTTACCTCTTTGCTAACATTCTCTTCAGAGCTGCAGTGAAACCAGGAACCACGTGGAGAAAGCACCCACACTGAAAGTGCCTGGAGGGAACATTGGGGCTTCTTCTCAGTGTCTCTGACATAGGGTTTCACTGTCCCGCGAAAGTCTCTGCTAACACCGTGCAGAGCGCTGTGCCCAATATACAGAAACGTCTTGCGGTATCTCCTACAGGGAAAGTGCCAGGAGGGAATTGCGGAGCTTGTTCTCAGTGTCTCTGAGAATTGCTCTGATTATCTGTGTGACCTCTTTGCTAAGACTCTCCAGAGAGCCGTCCTCAAAACAAACACACATCTTGACATATCTCCCACATTGATCGCAGTGTCTCCAGAAACGGCATTCAAGGAGCCAGGACCTTTTCTCCCTACACTGTCCATTGAGTTGTCCTCAAAACCAATATACATCCTGCTATATCTCCCACATGGAAAGTGCCAGGAGGGAGAAGTGGGGATTATGTTTAGACTTTCTCGGAACTGCTTCAAATCAACTAGATATCTTTGTGCTGTAAATCTCCCAACAGCCAAACGCAAAAGCAGCAAACATCTCGCTGTATGTCCCACATCCAAAGTGCCAAGAGAGAGCTTGCTCTCCCTGTCTTTGAGTACTGTTTTCACTGTCCCGGTTACCTCTTTGCTAACATTCTCTTCAGAGCCGCAGTGAAACCAGGAACCACGTGGAGAAAGCACCCACACTGAAAGTGCCTGGAGGGAACATTGGGGCTTCTTCTCAGTGTCTCTGACATAGGGTTTCACTGTCCCGCGAAAGTCTCTGCTAACACCGTGCAGAGCGCTGTGCCCAATATACAGAAACGTCTTGCGGTATCTCCTACAGGGAAAGTGCCAGGAGGGAATTGCGGAGCTTGTTCTCAGTGTCTCTGAGAATTGCTCTGATTATCTGTGTGACCTCTTTGCTAAGACTCTCCAGAGAGCCGTCCTCAAAACAAACACACATCTTGAAATATCTCCCACATTGATCGCAGTGTCTCCAGAAACGGCATTCAAGGAGCCAGGACCTTTTCTCCCTACACTGTCCATTGAGTTGTCCTCAAAACCAATATACATCCTGCTATATCTCCCACACGGAAAGTGCCAGGAGGGAGAAGTGGGGATTATGTTTAGACTTTCTCGGAACTGCTTCAAATCAACTAGATATCTTTGTGCTGTAAATCTCCCAACAGCCAAACGCAAAAGCAGCAAACATCTCGCTGTATGTCCCACATCCAAAGTGCCAAGAGAGAGCTTGCTCTCCCTGTCTTTGAGTACTGTTTTCACTGTCCCGGTTACCTCTTTGCTAACATTCTCTTCAGAGCCGCAGTGAAACCAGGAACCCCGTGGAGAAAGCACCCACACTGAAAGTGCCTGGAGGGAACATTGGGGCTTCTTCTCAGTGTCTCTGACATAGGGTTTCACTGTCCCGGGAAAGTCTCTGCTAACACCGTGCAGAGCGCTGTGCCCAATATACAGAAACGTCTTGCGGTATCTCCTACAGGGAAAGTGCCAGGAGGGAATTGCGGAGCTTGTTCTCAGTGTCTCTGAGAATTGCTCTGATTATCTGTGTGACCTCTTTGCTAAGACTCTCCAGAGAGCCGTCCTCAAAACAAACACACATCTTGACATATCTCCCACATTGATCGCAGTGTCTCCAGGAACGGCATTCAAGGAGCCAGGACCTTTTCTCCCTACACTGTCCATTGAGTTGTCCTCAAAACCAATATACATCCTGCTATATCTCCCACATGGAAAGTGCCAGGAGGGAGAAGTGGGGATTATGTTTAGACTTTCTCGGAACTGCTTCAAATCAACTAGATATCTTTGTGCTGTAAATCTCCCAACAGCCAAACGCAAAAGCAGCAAACATCTCGCTGTATGTCCCACATCCAAAGTGCCAAGAGAGAGCTTGCTCTCCCTGTCTTTGAGTACTGTTTTCACTGTCCCCGTTACCTCTTTGCTAACATTCTCTTCAGAGCTGCAGTGAAACCAGGAACCACGTGGAGAAAGCACCCACACTGAAAGTGCCTGGAGGGAACATTGGGGCTTCTTCTCAGTGTCTCTGACATAGGGTTTCACTGTCCCGGGAAAGTCTCTGCTAACACCGTGCAGAGCGCTGTGCCCAATATACAGAAACGTCTTGCGGTATCTCCTACAGGGAAAGTGCCAGGAGGGAATTGCGGAGCTTGTTCTCAGTGTCTCTGAGAATTGCTCTGATTATCTGTGTGACCTCTTTGCTAAGACTCTCCAGAGAGCCGTCCTCAAAACAAACACACATCTTGAAATATCTCCCACATTGATCGCAGTGTCTCCAGAAACGGCATTCAAGGAGCCAGGACCTTTTCTCCCTACACTGTCCATTGAGTTGTCCTCAAAACCAATATACATCCTGCTATATCTCCCACACGGAAAGTGCCAGGAGGGAGAAGTGGGGATTATGTTTAGACTTTCTCGGAACTGCTTCAAATCAACTAGATATCTTTGTGCTGTAAATCTCCCAACAGCCAAACGCAAAAGCAGCAAACATCTCGCTGTATGTCCCACATCCAAAGTGCCAAGAGAGAGCTTGCTCTCCCTGTCTTTGAGTACTGTTTTCACTGTCCCGGTTACCTCTTTGCTAACATTCTCTTCAGAGCCGCAGTGAAACCAGGAACCCCGTGGAGAAAGCACCCACACTGAAAGTGCCTGGAGGGAACATTGGGGCTTCTTCTCAGTGTCTCTGACATAGGGTTTCACTGTCCCGGGAAAGTCTCTGCTAACACCGTGCAGAGCGCTGTGCCCAATATACAGAAACGTCTTGCGGTATCTCCTACAGGGAAAGTGCCAGGAGGGAATTGCGGAGCTTGTTCTCAGTGTCTCTGAGAATTGCTCTGATTATCCCTGTGACCTCTTTGCTAAGACTCTCCAGAGAGACGTCCTCAAAACAAACACACATGTTGACATATCTCCCACATTGATCGCAGTGTCTCCAGAAACGGCATTCAAGGAGCCAGGAGGTTTTCTCCCTACACTGTCCATTGAGTTGTCCTCAAAACCAATATACATCCTGCTATATCTCCCACATGGAAAGTGCCAGGAGGGAGAAGTGGGGATTATGTTTAGACTTTCTCGGAACTGCTTCAAGTCAACTCGATATCTTTGTGCTGTAAATCTCCCAACAGCCAAACGCAAAAGCAGCAAACATCTCGCTGTATGTCCCACATCCAAAGTGCCAAGAGAGAGCTTGCTCTCCCTGTCTTTGAGTACTGTTTTCACTGTCCCGGTTACCTCTTTGCTAACATTCTCTTCAGAGCTGCAGTGAAACCAGGAACCACGTGGAGAAAGCACCCACACTGAAAGTGCCTGGAGGGAACATTGGGGCTTCTTCTCAGTGTCTCTGACATAGGGTTTCACTGTCCCGGGAAAGTCTCTGCTAACACCCTGCAGAGTGCTGTGCCCAATATACAGAAACGTCTTGCGGTATCTCCTACAGGGAAAGTGCCAGGAGGGAATTGCGGAGCTTGTTCTCAGTGTCTCTGAGAATTGCTCTGATTATCTGTGTGACCTCTTTGCTAAGACTCTCCAGAGAGCCGTCCTCAAAACAAACACACATCTTGACATATCTCCCACATTGATCGCAGTGTCTCCAGGAACGGCATTCAAGGAGCCAGGACCTTTTCTCCCTACACTGTCCATTGAGTTGTCCTCAAAACCAATATACATCCTGCTATATCTCCCACATGGAAAGTGCCAGGAGGGAGAAGTGGGGATTATGTTTAGACTTTCTCGGAACTGCTTCAAATCAACTAGATATCTTTGTGCTGTAAATCTCCCAACAGCCAAACGCAAAAGCAGCAAACATCTCGCTGTATGTCCCACATCCAAAGTGCCAAGAGAGAGCTTGCTCTCCCTGTCTTTGAGTACTGTTTTCACTGTCCCGGTTACCTCTTTGCTAACATTCTCTTCAGAGCCGCAGTGAAACCAGGAACCCCGTGGAGAAAGCACCCACACTGAAAGTGCCTGGAGGGAACATTGGGGCTTCTTCTCAGTGTCTCTGACATAGGGTTTCACTGTCCCGCGAAAGTCTCTGCTAACACCGTGCAGAGCGCTGTGCCCAATATACAGAAACGTCTTGCGGTATCTCCTACAGGGAAAGTGCCAGGAGGGAATTGCGGAGCTTGTTCTCAGTGTCTCTGAGAATTGCTCTGATTATCCCTGTGACCTCTTTGCTAAGACTCTCCAGAGAGACGTCCTCAAAACAAACACACATGTTGACATATCTCCCACATTGATCGCAGTGTCTCCAGAAACGGCATTCAAGGAGCCAGGAGGTTTTCTCCCTACACTGTCCATTGAGTTGTCCTCAAAACCAATATACATCCTGCTATATCTCCCACATGGAAAGTGCCAGGAGGGAGAAGTGGGGATTATGTTTAGACTTTCTCGGAACTGCTTCAAGTCAACTCGATATCTTTGTGCTGTAAATCTCCCAACAGCCAAACGCAAAAGCAGCAAACATCTCGCTGTATGTCCCACATCCAAAGTGCCAAGAGAGAGCTTGCTCTCCCTGTCTTTGAGTACTGTTTTCACTGTCCCGGTTACCTCTTTGCTAACATTCTCTTCAGAGCTGCAGTGAAACCAGGAACCACGTGGAGAAAGCACCCACACTGAAAGTGCCTGGAGGGAACATTGGGGCTTCTTCTCAGTGTCTCTGACATAGGGTTTCACTGTCCCGGGAAAGTCTCTGCTAACACCCTGCAGAGTGCTGTGCCCAATATACAGAAACGTCTTGCGGTATCTCCTACAGGGAAAGTGCCAGGAGGGAATTGCGGAGCTTGTTCTCAGTGTCTCTGAGAATTGCTCTGATTATCTGTGTGACCTCTTTGCTAAGACTCTCCAGAGAGCCGTCCTCAAAACAAACACACATCTTGACATATCTCCCACATTGATCGCAGTGTCTCCAGGAACGGCATTCAAGGAGCCAGGACCTTTTCTCCCTACACTGTCCATTGAGTTGTCCTCAAAACCAATATACATCCTGCTATATCTCCCACATGGAAAGTGCCAGGAGGGAGAAGTGGGGATTATGTTTAGACTTTCTCGGAACTGCTTCAAATCAACTAGATATCTTTGTGCTGTAAATCTCCCAACAGCCAAACGCAAAAGCAGCAAACATCTCGCTGTATGTCCCACATCCAAAGTGCCAAGAGAGAGCTTGCTCTCCCTGTCTTTGAGTACTGTTTTCACTGTCCCGGTTACCTCTTTGCTAACATTCTCTTCAGAGCCGCAGTGAAACCAGGAACCACGTGGAGAAAGCACCCACACTGAAAGTGCCTGGAGGGAACATTGGGGCTTCTTCTCAGTGTCTCTGACATAGGGTTTCACTGTCCCGGGAAAGTCTCTGCTAACACCCTGCAGAGCGCTGTGCCCAATATACAGAAACGTCTTGCGGTATCTCCTACAGGGAAAGTGCCAGGAGGGAATTGCGGAGCTTGTTCTCAGTGTCTCTGAGAATTGCTCTGATTATCCCTGTGACCTCTTTGCTAAGACTCTCCAGAGAGCCGTCCTCAAAACAAACACACATCTTGACATATCTCCCACATTGATCGCAGTGTCTCCAGAAACGGCATTCAAGAAGCCAGGACCTTTTCTCCCTACACTGTCCATTGAGTTGTCCTCAAAACCAATATACATCCTGCTATATCTCCCACATGGAAAGTGCCAGGAGGGAGAAGTGGGGATTATGTTTAGACTTTCTCGGAACTGCTTCAAGTCAACTCGATATCTTTGTGCTGTAAATCTCCCAACAGCCAAACGCAAAAGCAGCAAACATCTCGCTGTATGTCCCACATCCAAAGTGCCAAGAGAGAGCTTGCTCTCCCTGTCTTTGAGTACTGTTTTCACTGTCCCGGTTACCTCTTTGCTAACATTCTCTTCAGAGCCGCAGTGAAACCAGGAACCACGTGGAGAAAGCACCCACACTGAAAGTGCCTGGAGGGAACATTGGGGCTTCTTCTCAGTGTCTCTGACATAGGGTTTCACTGTCCCGGGAAAGTCTCTGCTAACACCCTGCAGAGCGCTGTGCCCAATATACAGAAACGTCTTGCGGTATCTCCTACAGGGAAAGTGCCAGGAGGGAATTGCGGAGCTTGTTCTCAGTGTCTCTGAGAATTGCTCTGATTATCTGTGTGACCTCTTTGCTAAGACTCTCCAGAGAGCCGTCCTCAAAACAAACACACATCTTGACATATCTCCCACATTGATCGCAGTGTCTCCAGAAACGGCATTCAAGGAGCCAGGACCTTTTCTCCCTACACTGTCCATTGAGTTGTCCTCAAAACCAATATACATCCTGCTATATCTCCCACATGGAAAGTGCCAGGAGGGAGAAGTGGGGATTATGTTTAGACTTTCTCGGAACTGCTTCAAGTCAACTCGATATCTTTGTGCTGTAAATCTCCCAACAGCCAAACGCAAAAGCAGCAAACATCTCGCTGTATGTCCCACATCCAAAGTGCCAAGAGAGAGCTTGCTCTCCCTGTCTTTGAGTACTGTTTTCACTGTCCCGGTTACCTCTTTGCTAACATTCTCTTCAGAGCCGCAGTGAAACCAGGAACCACGTGGAGAAAGCACCCACACTGAAAGTGCCTGGAGGGAACATTGGGGCTTCTTCTCAGTGTCTCTGACATAGGGTTTCACTGTCCCGGGAAAGTCTCTGCTAACACCCTGCAGAGCGCTGTGCCCAATATACAGAAACGTCTTGCGGTATCTCCTACAGGGAAAGTGCCAGGAGGGAATTGTGGAGCTTGTTCTCAGTGTCTCTGAGAATTGCTCTGATTATCCCTGTGACCTCTTTGCTAAGACTCTCCAGAAAGACGTCCTCAAAACAAACACACATCTTGACATATCTCCCACATTGATCGCAGTGTCTCCAGAAACGGCATTCAAGGAGCCAGGACCTTTTCTCCCTACACTGTCCATTGAGTTGTCCTCAAAACCAATATACATCCTGCTATATCTCCCACATGGAAAGTGCCAGGAGGGAGAAGTGGGGATTATGTTTAGACTTTCTCGGAACTGCTTCAAGTCAACTCGATATCTTTGTGCTGTAAATCTCCCAACAGCCAAACGCAAAAGCAGCAAACATCTCGCTGTATGTCCCACATCCAAAGTGCCAAGAGAGAGCTTGCTCTCCCTGTCTTTGAGTACTGTTTTCACTGTCCCGGTTACCTCTTTGCTAACATTCTCTTCAGAGCTGCAGTGAAACCAGGAACCACGTGGAGAAAGCACCCACACTGAAAGTGCCTGGAGGGAACATTGGGGCTTCTTCTCAGTGTCTCTGACATAGGGTTTCACTGTCCCGGGAAAGTCTCTGCTAACACCCTGCAGAGTGCTGTGCCCAATATACAGAAACGTCTTGCGGTATCTCCTACAGGGAAAGTGCCAGGAGGGAATTGCGGAGCTTGTTCTCAGTGTCTCTGAGAATTGCTCTGATTATCCCTGTGACCTCTTTGCTAAGACTCTCCAGAGAGCCGTCCTCAAAACAAACACACATCTTGACATATCTCCCACATTGATCGCAGTGTCTCCAGGAACGGCATTCAAGGAGCCAGGACCTTTTCTCCCTACACTGTCCATTGAGTTGTCCTCAAAACCAATATACATCCTGCTATATCTCCCACATGGAAAGTGCCAGGAGGGAGAAGTGGGGATTATGTTTAGACTTTCTCGGAACTGCTTCAAATCAACTAGATATCTTTGTGCTGTAAATCTCCCAACAGCCAAACGCAAAAGCAGCAAACATCTCGCTGTATGTCCCACATCCAAAGTGCCAAGAGAGAGCTTGCTCTCCCTGTCTTTGAGTACTGTTTTCACTGTCCCGGTTACCTCTTTGCTAACATTCTCTTCAGAGCCGCAGTGAAACCAGGAACCACGTGGAGAAAGCACCCACACTGAAAGTGCCTGGAGGGAACATTGGGGCTTCTTCTCAGTGTCTCTGACATAGGGTTTCACTGTCCCGCGAAAGTCTCTGCTAACACCGTGCAGAGCGCTGTGCCCAATATACAGAAACGTCTTGCGGTATCTCCTACAGGGAAAGTGCCAGGAGGGAATTGCGGAGCTTGTTCTCAGTGTCTCTGAGAATTGCTCTGATTATCCCTGTGACCTCTTTGCTAAGACTCTCCAGAGAGACGTCCTCAAAACAAACACACATGTTGACATATCTCCCACATTGATCGCAGTGTCTCCAGAAACGGCATTCAAGGAGCCAGGAGGTTTTCTCCCTACACTGTCCATTGAGTTGTCCTCAAAACCAATATACATCCTGCTATATCTCCCACATGGAAAGTGCCAGGAGGGAGAAGTGGGGATTATGTTTAGACTTTCTCGGAACTGCTTCAAGTCAACTCGATATCTTTGTGCTGTAAATCTCCCAACAGCCAAACGCAAAAGCAGCAAACATCTCGCTGTATGTCCCACATCCAAAGTGCCAAGAGAGAGCTTGCTCTCCCTGTCTTTGAGTACTGTTTTCACTGTCCCGGTTACCTCTTTGCTAACATTCTCTTCAGAGCTGCAGTGAAACCAGGAACCACGTGGAGAAAGCACCCACACTGAAAGTGCCTGGAGGGAACATTGGGGCTTCTTCTCAGTGTCTCTGACATAGGGTTTCACTGTCCCGGGAAAGTCTCTGCTAACACCCTGCAGAGTGCTGTGCCCAATATACAGAAACGTCTTGCGGTATCTCCTACAGGGAAAGTGCCAGGAGGGAATTGCGGAGCTTGTTCTCAGTGTCTCTGAGAATTGCTCTGATTATCTGTGTGACCTCTTTGCTAAGACTCTCCAGAGAGCCGTCCTCAAAACAAACACACATCTTGACATATCTCCCACATTGATCGCAGTGTCTCCAGGAACGGCATTCAAGGAGCCAGGACCTTTTCTCCCTACACTGTCCATTGAGTTGTCCTCAAAACCAATATACATCCTGCTATATCTCCCACATGGAAAGTGCCAGGAGGGAGAAGTGGGGATTATGTTTAGACTTTCTCGGAACTGCTTCAAATCAACTCGATATCTTTGTGCTGTAAATCTCCCAACAGCCAAACGCAAAAGCAGCAAACATCTCGCTGTATGTCCCACATCCAAAGTGCCAAGAGAGAGCTTGCTCTCCCTGTCTTTGAGTACTGTTTTCACTGTCCCGGTTACCTCTTTGCTAACATTCTCTTCAGAGCCGCAGTGAAACCAGGAACCACGTGGAGAAAGCACCCACACTGAAAGTGCCTGGAGGGAACATTGGGGCTTCTTCTCAGTGTCTCTGACATAGGGTTTCACTGTCCCGGGAAAGTCTCTGCTAACACCCTGCAGAGCGCTGTGCCCAATATACAGAAACGTCTTGCGGTATCTCCTACAGGGAAAGTGCCAGGAGGGAATTGTGGAGCTTGTTCTCAGTGTCTCTGAGAATTGCTCTGATTATCCCTGTGACCTCTTTGCTAAGACTCTCCAGAAAGACGTCCTCAAAACAAACACACATCTTGACATATCTCCCACATTGATCGCAGTGTCTCCAGAAACGGCATTCAAGGAGCCAGGACCTTTTCTCCCTACACTGTCCATTGAGTTGTCCTCAAAACCAATATACATCCTGCTATATCTCCCACATGGAAAGTGCCAGGAGGGAGAAGTGGGGATTATGTTTAGACTTTCTCGGAACTGCTTCAAGTCAACTCGATATCTTTGTGCTGTAAATCTCCCAACAGCCAAACGCAAAAGCAGCAAACATCTCGCTGTATGTCCCACATCCAAAGTGCCAAGAGAGAGCTTGCTCTCCCTGTCTTTGAGTACTGTTTTCACTGTCCCGGTTACCTCTTTGCTAACATTCTCTTCAGAGCTGCAGTGAAACCAGGAACCACGTGGAGAAAGCACCCACACTGAAAGTGCCTGGAGGGAACATTGGGGCTTCTTCTCAGTGTCTCTGACATAGGGTTTCACTGTCCCGGGAAAGTCTCTGCTAACACCCTGCAGAGTGCTGTGCCCAATATACAGAAACGTCTTGCGGTATCTCCTACAGGGAAAGTGCCAGGAGGGAATTGCGGAGCTTGTTCTCAGTGTCTCTGAGAATTGCTCTGATTATCCCTGTGACCTCTTTGCTAAGACTCTCCAGAGAGCCGTCCTCAAAACAAACACACATCTTGACATATCTCCCACATTGATCGCAGTGTCTCCAGGAACGGCATTCAAGGAGCCAGGACCTTTTCTCCCTACACTGTCCATTGAGTTGTCCTCAAAACCAATATACATCCTGCTATATCTCCCACATGGAAAGTGCCAGGAGGGAGAAGTGGGGATTATGTTTAGACTTTCTCGGAACTGCTTCAAATCAACTAGATATCTTTGTGCTGTAAATCTCCCAACAGCCAAACGCAAAAGCAGCAAACATCTCGCTGTATGTCCCACATCCAAAGTGCCAAGAGAGAGCTTGCTCTCCCTGTCTTTGAGTACTGTTTTCACTGTCCCGGTTACCTCTTTGCTAACATTCTCTTCAGAGCCGCAGTGAAACCAGGAACCACGTGGAGAAAGCACCCACACTGAAAGTGCCTGGAGGGAACATTGGGGCTTCTTCTCAGTGTCTCTGACATAGGGTTTCACTGTCCCGCGAAAGTCTCTGCTAACACCGTGCAGAGCGCTGTGCCCAATATACAGAAACGTCTTGCGGTATCTCCTACAGGGAAAGTGCCAGGAGGGAATTGCGGAGCTTGTTCTCAGTGTCTCTGAGAATTGCTCTGATTATCCCTGTGACCTCTTTGCTAAGACTCTCCAGAGAGACGTCCTCAAAACAAACACACATGTTGACATATCTCCCACATTGATCGCAGTGTCTCCAGAAACGGCATTCAAGGAGCCAGGAGGTTTTCTCCCTACACTGTCCATTGAGTTGTCCTCAAAACCAATATACATCCTGCTATATCTCCCACATGGAAAGTGCCAGGAGGGAGAAGTGGGGATTATGTTTAGACTTTCTCGGAACTGCTTCAAGTCAACTCGATATCTTTGTGCTGTAAATCTCCCAACAGCCAAACGCAAAAGCAGCAAACATCTCGCTGTATGTCCCACATCCAAAGTGCCAAGAGAGAGCTTGCTCTCCCTGTCTTTGAGTACTGTTTTCACTGTCCCGGTTACCTCTTTGCTAACATTCTCTTCAGAGCTGCAGTGAAACCAGGAACCACGTGGAGAAAGCACCCACACTGAAAGTGCCTGGAGGGAACATTGGGGCTTCTTCTCAGTGTCTCTGACATAGGGTTTCACTGTCCCGGGAAAGTCTCTGCTAACACCCTGCAGAGTGCTGTGCCCAATATACAGAAACGTCTTGCGGTATCTCCTACAGGGAAAGTGCCAGGAGGGAATTGCGGAGCTTGTTCTCAGTGTCTCTGAGAATTGCTCTGATTATCTGTGTGACCTCTTTGCTAAGACTCTCCAGAGAGCCGTCCTCAAAACAAACACACATCTTGACATATCTCCCACATTGATCGCAGTGTCTCCAGGAACGGCATTCAAGGAGCCAGGACCTTTTCTCCCTACACTGTCCATTGAGTTGTCCTCAAAACCAATATACATCCTGCTATATCTCCCACATGGAAAGTGCCAGGAGGGAGAAGTGGGGATTATGTTTAGACTTTCTCGGAACTGCTTCAAATCAACTCGATATCTTTGTGCTGTAAATCTCCCAACAGCCAAACGCAAAAGCAGCAAACATCTCGCTGTATGTCCCACATCCAAAGTGCCAAGAGAGAGCTTGCTCTCCCTGTCTTTGAGTACTGTTTTCACTGTCCCGGTTACCTCTTTGCTAACATTCTCTTCAGAGCCGCAGTGAAACCAGGAACCACGTGGAGAAAGCACCCACACTGAAAGTGCCTGGAGGGAACATTGGGGCTTCTTCTCAGTGTCTCTGACATAGGGTTTCACTGTCCCGGGAAAGTCTCTGCTAACACCCTGCAGAGCGCTGTGCCCAATATACAGAAACGTCTTGCGGTATCTCCTACAGGGAAAGTGCCAGGAGGGAATTGCGGAGCTTGTTCTCAGTGTCTCTGAGAATTGCTCTGATTATCCCTGTGACCTCTTTGCTAAGACTCTCCAGAGAGCCGTCCTCAAAACAAACACACATCTTGACATATCTCCCACATTGATCGCAGTGTCTCCAGAAACGGCATTCAAGGAGCCAGGACCTTTTCTCCCTACACTGTCCATTGAGTTGTCCTCAAAACCAATATACATCCTGCTATATCTCCCACATGGAAAGTGCCAGGAGGGAGAAGTGGGGATTATGTTTAGACTTTCTCGGAACTGCTTCAAGTCAACTCGATATCTTTGTGCTGTAAATCTCCCAACAGCCAAACGCAAAAGCAGCAAACATCTCGCTGTATGTCCCACATCCAAAGTGCCAAGAGAGAGCTTGCTCTCCCTGTCTTTGAGTACTGTTTTCACTGTCCCGGTTACCTCTTTGCTAACATTCTCTTCAGAGCCGCAGTGAAACCAGGAACCACGTGGAGAAAGCACCCACACTGAAAGTGCCTGGAGGGAACATTGGGGCTTCTTCTCAGTGTCTCTGACATAGGGTTTCACTGTCCCGGGAAAGTCTCTGCTAACACCGTGCAGAGCGCTGTGCCCAATATACAGAAACGTCTTGCGGTATCTCCTACAGGGAAAGTGCCAGGAGGGAATTGCGGAGCTTGTTCTCAGTGTCTCTGAGAATTGCTCTGATTATCTGTGTGACCTCTTTGCTAAGACTCTCCAGAGAGCCGTCCTCAAAACAAACACACATCTTGACATATCTCCCACATTGATCGCAGTGTCTCCAGAAACGGCATTCAAGGAGCCAGGAGGTTTTCTCCCTACACTGTCCATTGAGTTGTCCTCAAAACCAATATACATCCTGCTATATCTCCCACATGGAAAGTGCCAGGAGGGAGAAGTGGGGATTATGTTTAGACTTTCTCGGAACTGCTTCAAGTCAACTCGATATCTTTGTGCTGTAAATCTCCCAACAGCCAAACGCAAAAGCAGCAAACATCTCGCTGTATGTCCCACATCCAAAGTGCCAAGAGAGAGCTTGCTCTCCCTGTCTTTGAGTACTGTTTTCACTGTCCCGGTTACCTCTTTGCTAACATTCTCTTCAGAGCCGCAGTGAAACCAGGAACCACGTGGAGAAAGCACCCACACTGAAAGTGCCTGGAGGGAACATTGGGGCTTCTTCTCAGTGTCTCTGACATAGGGTTTCACTGTCCCGGGAAAGTCTCTGCTAACACCGTGCAGAGCGCTGTGCCCAATATACAGAAACGTCTTGCGGTATCTCCTACAGGGAAAGTGCCAGGAGGGAATTGTGGAGCTTGTTCTCAGTGTCTCTGAGAATTGCTCTGATTATCCCTGTGACCTCTTTGCTAAGACTCTCCAGAAAGACGTCCTCAAAACAAACACACATCTTGACATATCTCCCACATTGATCGCAGTGTCTCCAGAAACGGCATTCAAGGAGCCAGGACCTTTTCTCCCTACACTGTCCATTGAGTTGTCCTCAAAACCAATATACATCCTGCTATATCTCCCACATGGAAAGTGCCAGGAGGGAGAAGTGGGGATTATGTTTAGACTTTCTCGGAACTGCTTCAAATCAACTAGATATCTTTGTGCTGTAAATCTCCCAACAGCCAAACGCAAAAGCAGCAAACATCTCGCTGTATGTCCCACATCCAAAGTGCCAAGAGAGAGCTTGCTCTCCCTGTCTTTGAGTACTGTTTTCACTGTCCCCGTTACCTCTTTGCTAACATTCTCTTCAGAGCTGCAGTGAAACCAGGAACCACGTGGAGAAAGCACCCACACTGAAAGTGCCTGGAGGGAACATTGGGGCTTCTTCTCAGTGTCTCTGACATAGGGTTTCACTGTCCCGGGAAAGTCTCTGCTAACACCGTGCAGAGCGCTGTGCCCAATATACAGAAACGTCTTGCGGTATCTCCTACAGGGAAAGTGCCAGGAGGGAATTGCAGAGCTTGTTCTCAGTGTCTCTGAGAATTGCTCTGATTATCTGTGTGACCTCTTTGCTAAGACTCTCCAGAGAGCCGTCCTCAAAACAAACACACATCTTGACATATCTCCCACATTGATCGCAGTGTCTCCAGAAACGGCATTCAAGGAGCCAGGAGGTTTTCTCCCTACACTGTCCATTGAGTTGTCCTCAAAACCAATATACATCCTGCTATATCTCCCACATGGAAAGTGCCAGGAGGGAGAAGTGGGGATTATGTTTAGACTTTCTCGGAACTGCTTCAAGTCAACTAGATATCTTTGTGCTGTAAATCTCCCAACAGCCAAACGCAAAAGCAGCAAACATCTCGCTGTATGTCCCACATCCAAAGTGCCAAGAGAGAGCTTGCTCTCCCTGTCTTTGAGTACTGTTTTCACTGTCCCGGTTACCTCTTTGCTAACATTCTCTTCAGAGCTGCAGTGAAACCAGGAACCACGTGGAGAAAGCACCCACACTGAAAGTGCCTGGAGGGAACATTGGGGCTTCTTCTCAGTGTCTCTGACATAGGGTTTCACTGTCCCGGGAAAGTCTCTGCTAACACCGTGCAGAGCGCTGTGCCCAATATACAGAAACGTCTTGCGGTATCTCCTACAGGGAAAGTGCCAGGAGGGAATTGCAGAGCTTGTTCTCAGTGTCTCTGAGAATTGCTCTGATTATCTGTGTGACCTCTTTGCTAAGACTCTCCAGAGAGCCGTCCTCAAAACAAACACACATCTTGACATATCTCCCACATTGATCGCAGTGTCTCCAGAAACGGCATTCAAGGAGCCAGGAGGTTTTCTCCCTACACTGTCCATTGAGTTGTCCTCAAAACCAATATACATCCTGCTATATCTCCCACATGGAAAGTGCCAGGAGGGAGAAGTGGGGATTATGTTTAGACTTTCTCGGAACTGCTTCAAGTCAACTCGATATCTTTGTGCTGTAAATCTCCCAACAGCCAAACGCAAAAGCAGCAAACATCTCGCTGTATGTCCCACATCCAAAGTGCCAAGAGAGAGCTTGCTCTCCCTGTCTTTGAGTACTGTTTTCACTGTCCCGGTTACCTCTTTGCTAACATTCTCTTCAGAGCTGCAGTGAAACCAGGAACCACGTGGAGAAAGCACCCACACTGAAAGTGCCTGGAGGGAACATTGGGGCTTCTTCTCAGTGTCTCTGACATAGGGTTTCACTGTCCCGGGAAAGTCTCTGCTAACACCGTGCAGAGCGCTGTGCCCAATATACCGAAATGTCTTGCGGTATCTCCTACAGGGAAAGTGCCAGGAGGGAATTGTGGAGCTTGTTCTCAGTGTCTCTGAGAATTGCTCTGATTATCTGTGTGACCTCTTTGCTAAGACTCTCCAGAGAGCCGTCCTCAAAACAAACACACATCTTGACATATCTCCCACATTGATCGCAGTGTCTCCAGAAACGGCATTCAAGGAGCCAGGAGGTTTTCTCCCTACACTGTCCATTGAGTTGTCCTCAAAACCAATATACATCCTGCTATATCTCCCACATGGAAAGTGCCAGGAGGGAGAAGTGGGGATTATGTTTAGACTTTCTCGGAACTGCTTCAAATCAACTCGATATCTTTGTGCTGTAAATCTCCCAACAGCCAAACGCAAAAGCAGCAAACATCTCGCTGTATGTCCCACATCCAAAGTGCCAAGAGAGAGCTTGCTCTCCCTGTCTTTGAGTACTGTTTTCACTGTCCCGGTTACCTCTTTGCTAACATTCTCTTCAGAGCCGCAGTGAAACCAGGAACCACGTGGAGAAAGCACCCACACTGAAAGTGCCTGGAGGGAACATTGGGGCTTCTTCTCAGTGTCTCTGACATAGGGTTTCACTGTCCCGGGAAAGTCTCTGCTAACACCGTGCAGAGCGCTGTGCCCAATATACAGAAACGTCTTGCGGTATCTCCTACAGGGAAAGTGCCAGGAGGGAATTGCGGAGCTTGTTCTCAGTGTCTCTGAGAATTGCTCTGATTATCCCTGTGACCTCTTTGCTAAGACTCTCCAGAGAGCCGTCCTCAAAACAAACACACATCTTGACATATCTCCCACATTGATCGCAGTGTCTCCAGAAACGGCATTCAAGGAGCCAGGAGGTTTTCTCCCTACACTGTCCATTGAGTTGTCCTCAAAACCAATATACATCCTGCTATATCTCCCACATGGAAAGTGCCAGGAGGGAGAAGTGGGGATTATGTTTAGACTTTCTCGGAACTGCTTCAAATCAACTAGATATCTTTGTGCTGTAAATCTCCCAACAGCCAAACGCAAAAGCAGCAAACATCTCGCTGTATGTCCCACATCCAAAGTGCCAAGAGAGAGCTTGCTCTCCCTGTCTTTGAGTACTGTTTTCACTGTCCCGGTTACCTCTTTGCTAACATTCTCTTCAGAGCTGCAGTGAAACCAGGAACCACGTGGAGAAGGCACCCACACTGAAAGTGCCTGGAGGGAACATTGGGGCTTCTTCTCAGTGTCTCTGACATAGGGTTTCACTGTCCCGCGAAAGTCTCTGCTAACACCCTGCAGAGCGCTGTGCCCAATATACAGAAACGTCTTGCGGTATCTCCTACAGGGAAAGTGCCAGGAGGGAATTGTGGAGCTTGTTCTCAGTGTCTCTGAGAATTGCTCTGATTATCCCTGTGACCTCTTTGCTAAGACTCTCCAGAGAGACGTCCTCAAAACAAACACACATCTTGACATATCTCCCACATTGATCGCAGTGTCTCCAGAAACGGCATTCAAGGAGCCAGGACCTTTTCTCCCTACACTGTCCATTGAGTTGTCCTCAAAACCAATATACATCCTGCTATATCTCCCACATGGAAAGTGCCAGGAGGGAGAAGTGGGGATTATGTTTAGACTTTCTCGGAACTGCTTCAAATCAACTAGATATCTTTGTGCTGTAAATCTCCCAACAGCCAAACGCAAAAGCAGCAAACATCTCGCTGTATGTCCCACATCCAAAGTGCCAAGAGAGAGCTTGCTCTCCCTGTCTTTGAGTACTGTTTTCACTGTCCCGGTTACCTCTTTGCTAACATTCTCTTCAGAGCTGCAGTGAAACCAGGAACCACGTGGAGAAAGCACCCACACTGAAAGTGCCTGGAGGGAACATTGGGGCTTCTTCTCAGTGTCTCTGACATAGGGTTTCACTGTCCCGGGAAAGTCTCTGCTAACACCGTGCAGAGCGCTGTGCCCAATATACAGAAACGTCTTGCGGTATCTCCTACAGGGAAAGTGCCAGGAGGGAATTGCGGAGCTTGTTCTCAGTGTCTCTGAGAATTGCTCTGATTATCTGTGTGACCTCTTTGCTAAGACTCTCCAGAGAGCCGTCCTCAAAACAAACACACATCTTGACATATCTCCCACATTGATCGCATTGTCTCCAGAAACGGCATTCAAGGAGCCAGGAGGTTTTCTCCCTACACTGTCCATTGAGTTGTCCTCAAAACCAATATACATCCTGCTATATCTCCCACATGGAAAGTGCCAGGAGGGAGAAGTGGGGATTATGTTTAGACTTTCTCGGAACTGCTTCAAATCAACTAGATATCTTTGTGCTGTAAATCTCTCAACAGCCAAACGCAAAAGCAGCAAACATCTCGCTGTATGTCCCACATCCAAAGTGCCAAGAGAGAGCTTGCTCTCCCTGTCTTTGAGTACTGTTTTCACTGTCCCGGTTACCTCTTTGCTAACATTCTCTTCAGAGCTGCAGTGAAACCAGGAACCACGTGGAGAAAGCACCCACACTGAAAGTGCCTGGAGGGAACATTGGGGCTTCTTCTCAGTGTCTCTGACATAGGGTTTCACTGTCCCGGGAAAGTCTCTGCTAACACCCTGCAGAGCGCTGTGCCCAATATACAGAAACGTCTTGCGGTATCTCCTACAGGGAAAGTGCCAGGAGGGAATTGTGGAGCTTGTTCTCAGTGTCTCTGAGAATTGCTCTGATTATCCCTGTGACCTCTTTGCTAAGACTCTCCAGAGAGCCGTCCTCAAAACAAACACACATCTTGACATATCTCCCACATTGATCGCAGTGTCTCCAGAAATGGCATTCAAGGAGCCAGGACCTTTTCTCCCTACACTGTCCATTGAGTTGTCCTCAAAACCAATATACATCCTGCTATATCTCCCACATGGAAAGTGCCAGGAGGGAGAAGTGGGGATTATGTTTAGACTTTCTCGGAACTGCTTCAAATCAACTCGATATCTTTGTGCTGTAAATCTCCCAACAGCCAAACGCAAAAGCAGCAAACATCTCACTGTATGTCCCACATCCAAAGTGCCAAGAGAGAGCTTGCTCTCCCTGTCTTTGAGTACTGTTTTCACTGTCCCGGTTACCTCTTTGCTAACATTCTCTTCAGAGCCGCAGTGAAACCAGGAACCACGTGGAGAAAGCACCCACACTGAAAGTGCCTGGAGGGAACATTGGGGCTTCTTCTCAGTGTCTCTGACATAGGGTTTCACTGTCCCGGGAAAGTCTCTGCTAACACCGTGCAGAGCGCTGTGCCCAATATACAGAAACGTCTTGCGGTATCTCCTACAGGGAAAGTGCCAGGAGGGAATTGTCGAGCTTGTTCTCAGTGTCTCTGAGAATTGCTCTGATTATCCCTGTGACCTCTTTGCTAAGACTCTCCAGAGAGACGTCCTCAAAACCAACACACATCTTGACATATCTCCCACATTGATCGCAGTGTCTCCAGAAACGGCATTCAAGGAGCCAGGAGGTTTTCTCCCTACACTGTCCATTGAGTTGTCCTCAAAACCAATATACATCCTGCTATATCTCCCACATGGAAAGTGCCAGGAGGGAGAAGTGGGGATTATGTTTAGACTTTCTCGGAACTGCTTCAAATCAACTCGATATCTTTGTGCTGTAAATCTCCCAACAGCCAAACGCAAAAGCAGCAAACATCTCGCTGTATGTCCCACATCCAAAGTGCCAAGAGAGAGCTTGCTCTCCCTGTCTTTGAGTACTGTTTTCACTGTCCCGGTTACCTCTTTGCTAACATTCTCTTCAGAGCCGCAGTGAAACCAGGAACCACGTGGAGAAAGCACCCACACTGAAAGTGCCTGGAGGGAACATTGGGGCTTCTTCTCAGTGTCTCTGACATAGGGTTTCACTGTCCCGGGAAAGTCTCTGCTAACACCGTGCAGAGCGCTGTGCCCAATATACAGAAACGTCTTGCGGTATCTCCTACAGGGAAAGTGCCAGGAGGGAATTGCCGAGCTTGTTCTCAGTGTCTCTGAGAATTGCTCTGATTATCTGTGTGACCTCTTTGCTAAGACTCTCCAGAGAGCCGTCCTCAAAACAAACACACATCTTGACATATCTCCCACATTGATCGCAGTGTCTCCAGGAACGGCATTCAAGGAGCCAGGAGGTTTTCTCCCTACACTGTCCATTGAGTTGTCCTCAAAACCAATATACATCCTGCTATATCTCCCACATGGAAAGTGCCAGGAGGGAGAAGTGGGGATTATGTTTAGACTTTCTCGGAACTGCTTCAAGTCAACTCGATATCTTTGTGCTGTAAATCTCCCAACAGCCAAACGCAAAAGCAGCAAACATCTCGCTGTATGTCCCACATCCAAAGTGCCAAGAGAGAGCTTGCTCTCCCTGTCTTTGAGTACTGTTTTCACTGTCCCGGTTACCTCTTTGCTAACATTCTCTTCAGAGCTGCAGTGAAACCAGGAACCACGTGGAGAAAGCACCCACACTGAAAGTGCCTGGAGGGAACATTGGGGCTTCTTCTCAGTGTCTCTGACATAGGGTTTCACTGTCCCGGGAAAGTCTCTGCTAACACCGTGCAGAGCGCTGTGCCAAATATACAGAAACGTCTTGCGGTATCTCCTACAGGGAAAGTGCCAGGAGGGAATTGCGGAGCTTGTTCTCAGTGTCTCTGAGAATTGCTCTGATTATCCCTGTGACCTCTTTGCTAAGACGCTCCAGAGAGCCGTCCTCAAAACAAACACACATCTTGACATATCTCCCACATTGATCGCAGTGTCTCCAGAAACGGCATTCAAGGAGCCAGGACCTTTTCTCCCTACACTGTCCATTGAGTTGTCCTCAAAACCAATATACATCCTGCTATATCTCCCACATGGAAAGTGCCAGGAGGGAGAAGTGGGGATTATGTTTAGACTTTCTCGGAACTGCTTCAAATCAACTCGATATCTTTGTGCTGTAAATCTCCCAACAGCCAAACGCAAAAGCAGCAAACATCTCGCTGTATGTCCCACATCCAAAGTGCCAAGAGAGAGCTTGCTCTCCCTGTCTTTGAGTACTGTTTTCACTGTCCCGGTTACCTCTTTGCTAACATTCTCTTCAGAGCTGCAGTGAAACCAGGAACCACGTGGAGAAGGCACCCACACTGAAAGTGCCTGGAGGGAACATTGGGGCTTCTTCTCAGTGTCTCTGACATAGGGTTTCACTGTCCCGGGAAAGTCTCTGCTAACACCCTGCAGAGCGCTGTGCCCAATATACAGAAACGTCTTGCGGTATCTCCTACAGGGAAAGTGCCAGGAGGGAATTGCGGAGCTTGTTCTCAGTGTCTCTGAGAATTGCTCTGATTATCCCTGTGACCTCTTTGCTAAGACTCTCCAGAGAGACGTCCTCAAAACAAACACACATCTTGACATATCTCCCACATTGATCGCAGTGTCTCCAGAAACGGCATTCAAGGAGCCAGGAGGTTTTCTCCCTACACTGTCCATTGAGTTGTCCTCAAAACCAATATACATCCTGCTATATCTCCCACATGGAAAGTGCCAGGAGGGAGAAGTGGGGATTATGTTTAGACTTTCTCGGAACTGCTTCAAATCAACTAGATATCTTTGTGCTGTAAATCTCCCAACAGCCAAACGCAAAAGCAGCAAACATCTCGCTGTATGTCCCACATCCAAAGTGCCAAGAGAGAGCTTGCTCTCCCTGTCTTTGAGTACTGTTTTCACTGTCCCGGTTACCTCTTTGCTAACATTCTCTTCAGAGCTGCAGTGAAACCAGGAACCACGTGGAGAAGGCACCCACACTGAAAGTGCCTGGAGGGAACATTGGGGCTTCTTCTCAGTGTCTCTGACATAGGGTTTCACTGTCCCGGGAAAGTCTCTGCTAACACCCTGCAGAGCGCTGTGCCCAATATACAGAAACGTCTTGCGGTATCTCCTACAGGGAAAGTGCCAGGAGGGAATTGCCGAGCTTGTTCTCAGTGTCTCTGAGAATTGCTCTGATTATCTGTGTGACCTCTTTGCTAAAACGCTCCAGAGAGCCGTCCTCAAAACAAACACACATCTTGACATATCTCCCACATTGATCGCAGTGTCTCCAGAAACGGCATTCAAGGAGCCAGGAGGTTTTCTCCCTACACTGTCCATTGAGTTGTCCTCAAAACCAATATACATCCTGCTATATCTCCCACATGGAAAGTGCCAGGAGGGAGAAGTGGGGATCATGTTTAGATTTTCTCGGAACTGCTTCAAATCAACTAGATATCTTTGTGCTGTAAATTTCCCAACAGCCAAACGCAAAAGCAGCAAACATCTCGCTGTATGTCCCACATCCAAAGTGCCAAGAGAGAGCTTGCTCTCCCTGTCTTTGAGTACTGTTTTCACTGTCCCGGTTACCTCTTTGCTAACATTCTCTTCAGAGCTGCAGTGAAACCAGGAACCACGTGGAGAAGGCACCCACACTGAAAGTGCCTGGAGGGAACATTGGGGCTTCTTCTCAGTGTCTCTGACATAGGGTTTCACTGTCCCGGGAAAGTCTCTGCTAACACCCTGCAGAGCGCTGTGCCCAATATACAGAAACGTCTTGCGGTATCTCCTACAGGGAAAGTGCCAGGAGGGAATTGCCGAGCTTGTTCTCAGTGTCTCTGAGAATTGCTCTGATTATCTGTGTGACCTCTTTGCTAAAACGCTCCAGAGAGCCGTCCTCAAAACAAACACACATCTTGACATATCTCCCACATTGATCGCAGTGTCTCCAGAAACGGCATTCAAGGAGCCGGGAGGTTTTCTCCCTACACTGTCCATTGAGTTGTCCTCAAAACCAATATACATCCTGCTATATCTCCCACATGGAAAGTGCCAGGAGGGAGAAGTGGGGATCATGTTTAGATTTTCTCGGAACTGCTTCAAATCAACTAGATATCTTTGTGCTGTAAATTTCCCAACAGCCAAACGCAAAAGCAGCAAACATCTCGCTGTATGTCCCACATCCAAAGTGCCAAGAGAGAGCTTGCTCTCCCTGTCTTTGAGTACTGTTTTCACTGTCCCGGTTACCTCTTTGCTAACATTCTCTTCAGAGCTGCAGTGAAACCAGGAACCACGTGGAGAAAGCACCCACACTGAAAGTGCCTGGAGGGAACATTGGGGCTTCTTCTCAGTGTCTCTGACATAGGGTTTCACTGTCCCGGGAAAGTCTCTGCTAACACCCTGCAGAGCGCAGTGCCCAATATACAGAAACGTCTTGCGGTATCTCCTACAGGGAAAGTGCCAGGAGGGAATTGCGGAGCTTGTTCTCAGTGTCTCTGAGAATTGCTCTGATTATCTGTGTGACCTCTTTGCTAAGACTCTCCAGAGAGACGTCCTCAAAACAAACACACATCTTGACATATCTCCCACATTGATCGCAGTGTCTCCAGAAACGGCATTCAAGGAGCCAGGAGGTTTTCTCCCTACACTGTCCATTGAGTTGTCCTCAAAACCAATATACATCCTGCTATATCTCCCACATGGAAAGTGCCAGGAGGGAGAAGTGGGGATTATGTTTAGACTTTCTCGGAACTGCTTCAAATCAACTCGATATCTTTGTGCTGTAAATCTCCCAACAGCCAAACGCAAAAGCAGCAAACATCTCGCTGTATGTCCCACATCCAAAGTGCCAAGAGAGAGCTTGCTCTCCCTGTCTTTGAGTACTGTTTTCACTGTCCCAGTTACCTCTTTGCTAACATTCTCTTCAGAGCCGCAGTGAAACCAGGAACCACGTGGAGAAGGCACCCACACTGAAAGTGCCTGGAGGGAACATTGGGGCTTCTTCTCAGTGTCTCTGACATAGGGTTTCACTGTCCCGGGAAAGTCTCTGCTAACACCGTGCAGAGCGCTGTGCCCAATATACAGAAACGTCTTGCGGTATCTCCTACAGGGAAAGTGCCAGGAGGGAATTGTCGAGCTTGTTCTCAGTGTCTCTGAGAATTGCTCTGATTATCCCTGTGACCTCTTTGCTAAGACTCTCCAGAGAGCCGTCCTCAAAACAAACACACATCTTGACATATCTCCCACATTGATCGCAGTGTCTCCAGAAACGGCATTCAAGGAGCCAGGAGGTTTTCTCCCTACACTGTCCATTGAGTTGTCCTCAAAACCAATATACATCCTGCTATATCTCCCACATGGAAAGTGCCAGGAGGGAGAAGTGGGGATTATGTTTAGACTTTCTCGGAACTGCTTCAAATCAACTAGATATCTTTGTGCTGTAAATCTCCCAACAGCCAAACGCAAAAGCAGCAAACATCTCGCTGTATGTCCCACATCCAAAGTGCCAAGAGAGAGCTTGCTCTCCCTGTCTTTGAGTACTGTTTTCACTGTCCCGGTTACCTCTTTGCTAACATTCTCTTCAGAGCTGCAGTGAAACCAGGAACCACGTGGAGAAGGCACCCACACTGAAAGTGCCTGGAGGGAACATTGGGGCTTCTTCTCAGTGTCTCTGACATAGGGTTTCACTGTCCCGGAAAAGTCTCTGCTAACACCGTGCAGAGCGCTGTGCCCAATATACAGAAACGTCTTGCGGTATCTCCTACAGGGAAAGTGCCAGGAGGGAATTGTCGAGCTTGTTCTCAGTGTCTCTGAGAATTGCTCTGATTATCTGTGTGACCTCTTTGCTAAGACTCTCCAGAGAGACGTCCTCAAAACCAACACACATCTTGACATATCTCCCACATTGATCGCAGTGTCTCCAGAAACGGCATTCAAGGAGCCAGGAGGTTTTCTCCCTACACTGTCCATTGAGTTGTCCTCAAAACCAATATACATCCTGCTATATCTCCCACATGGAAAGTGCCAGGAGGGAGAAGTGGGGATTATGTTTAGACTTTCTCGGAACTGCTTCAAATCAACTCGATATCTTTGTGCTGTAAATCTCCCAACAGCCAAACGCAAAAGCAGCAAACATCTCGCTGTATGTCCCACATCCAAAGTGCCAAGAGAGAGCTTGCTCTCCCTGTCTTTGAGTACTGTTTTCACTGTCCCGGTTACCTCTTTGCTAACATTCTCTTCAGAGCTGCAGTGAAACCAGGAACCACGTGGAGAAAGTACCCACACTGAAAGTGCCTGGAGGGAACATTGGGGCTTCTTCTCAGTGTCTCTGACATAGGGTTTCACTGTCCCGGGAAAGTCTCTGCTAACACCCTGCAGAGCGCTGTGCCCAATATACAGAAACGTCTTGCGGTATCTCCTACAGGGAAAGTGCCAGGAGGGAATTGTCGAGCTTGTTCTCAGTGTCTCTGAGAATTGCTCTGATTATCTGTGTGACCTCTTTGCTAAGACTCTCCAGAGAGCCGTCCTCAAAACCAACACACATCTTGACATATCTCCCACATTGATCGCAGTGTCTCCAGAAACGGCATTCAAGGAGCCAGGACCTTTTCTCCCTACACTGTCCATTGAGTTGTCCTCAAAACCAATATACATCCTGCTATATCTCCCACATGGAAAGTGCCAGGAGGGAGAAGTGGGGATTATGTTTAGACTTTCTCGGAACTGCTTCAAATCAACTAGATATCTTTGTGCTGTAAATCTCCCAACAGCCAAACGCAAAAGCAGCAAACATCTCGCTGTATGTCCCACATCCAAAGTGCCAAGAGAGAGCTTGCTCTCCCTGTCTTTGAGTACTGTTTTCACTGTCCCGGTTACCTCTTTGCTAACATTCTCTTCAGAGCTGCAGTGAAACCAGGAACCACGTGGAGAAGGCACCCACACTGAAAGTGCCTGGAGGGAACATTGGGGCTTCTTCTCAGTGTCTCTGACATAGGGTTTCACTGTCCCGGGAAAGTCTCTGCTAACACCGTGCAGAGCGCTGTGCCCAATATACAGAAACGTCTTGCGGTATCTCCTACAGGGAAAGTGCCAGGAGGGAATTGTGGAGCTTGTTCTCAGTGTCTCTGAGAATTGCTCTGATTATCCCTGTGACCTCTTTGCTAAGACTCTCCAGAGAGACGTCCTCAAAACCAACACACATCTTGACATATCTCCCACATTGATCGCAGTGTCTCCAGAAACGGCATTCAAGGAGCCAGGAGGTTTTCTCCCTACACTGTCCATTGAGTTGTCCTCAAAACCAATATACATCCTGCTATATCTCCCACATGGAAAGTGCCAGGAGGGAGAAGTGGGGATTATGTTTAGACTTTCTCGGAACTGCTTCAAATCAACTAGATATCTTTGTGCTGTAAATCTCCCAACAGCCAAACGCAAAAGCAGCAAACATCTCGCTGTATGTCCCACATCCAAAGTGCCAAGAGAGAGCTTGCTCTCCCTGTCTTTGAGTACTGTTTTCACTGTCCCGGTTACCTCTTTGCTAACATTCTCTTCAGAGCTGCAGTGAAACCAGGAACCACGTGGAGAAGGCACCCACACTGAAAGTGCCTGGAGGGAACATTGGGGCTTCTTCTCAGTGTCTCTGACATAGGGTTTCACTGTCCCGCGAAAGTCTCTGCTAACACCGTGCAGAGCGCTGTGCCCAATATACAGAAACGTCTTGCGGTATCTCCTACAGGGAAAGTGCCAGGAGGGAATTGGGAGCTTGTTCTCAGTGTCTCTGAGAATTGCTCTGATTATCCCTGTGACCTCTTTGCTAAGACTCTCCAGAGAGCCGTCCTCAAAACAAACACACATCTTGACATATCTCCCACATTGATCGCAGTGTCTCCAGAAACGGCATTCAAGGAGCCAGGAGGTTTTCTCCCTACACTGTCCATTGAGTTGTCCTCAAAACCAATATACATCCTGCTATATCTCCCACATGGAAAGTGCCAGGAGGGAGAAGTGGGGATTATGTTTAGACTTTCTCGGAACTGCTTCAAATCAACTCGATATCTTTGTGCTGTAAATCTCCCAACAGCCAAACGCAAAAGCAGCAAACATCTCGCTGTATGTCCCACATCCAAAGTGCCAAGAGAGAGCTTGCTCTCCCTGTCTTTGAGTACTGTTTTCACTGTCCCGGTTACCTCTTTGCTAACATTCTCTTCAGAGCCGCAGTGAAACCAGGAACCACGTGGAGAAAGCACCCACACTGAAAGTGCCTGGAGGGAACATTGGGGCTTCTTCTCAGTGTCTCTGACATAGGGTTTCACTGTCCCGGGAAAGTCTCTGCTAACACCCTGCAGAGCGCTGTGCCCAATATACAGAAACGTCTTGCGGTATCTCCTACAGGGAAAGTGCCAGGAGGGAATTGTCGAGCTTGTTCTCAGTGTCTCTGAGAATTGCTCTGATTATCCCTGTGACCTCTTTGCTAAGACTCTCCAGAGAGACGTCCTCAAAACCAACACACATCTTGACATATCTCCCACATTGATCGCAGTGTCTCCAGAAACGGCATTCAAGGAGCCAGGACCTTTTCTCCCTACACTGTCCATTGAGTTGTCCTCAAAACCAATATACATCCTGCTATATCTCCCACATGGAAAGTGCCAGGAGGGAGAAGTGGGGATTATGTTTAGACTTTCTCGGAACTGCTTCAAATCAACTTGATATCTTTGTGCTGTAAATCTCCCAACAGCCAAACGCAAAAGCAGCAAACATCTCGCTGTATGTCCCACATCCAAAGTGCCAAGAGAGAGCTTGCTCTCCCTGTCTTTGAGTACTGTTTTCACTGTCCCGGTTACCTCTTTGCTAACATTCTCTTCAGAGCCGCAGTGAAACCAGGAACCACGTGGAGAAGGCACCCACACTGAAAGTGCCTGGAGGGAACATTGGGGCTTCTTCTCAGTGTCTCTGACATAGGGTTTCACTGTCCCGGGAAAGTCTCTGCTAACACCCTGCAGAGCGCTGTGCCCAATATACAGAAACGTCTTGCGGTATCTCCTACAGGGAAAGTGCCAGGAGGGAATTGTGGAGCTTGTTCTCAGTGTCTCTGAGAATTGCTCTGATTATCTGTGTGACCTCTTTGCTAAGACTCTCCAGAGAGACGTCCTCAAAACAAACACACATCTTGACATATCTCCCACATTGATCGCAGTGTCTCCAGAAACGGCATTCAAGGAGCCAGGACCTTTTCTCCCTACACTGTCCATTGAGTTGTCCTCAAAACCAATATACATCTTGCTATATCTCCCACATGGAAAGTGCCAGGAGGGAGAAGTGGGGATTATGTTTAGACTTTCTCGGAACTGCTTCAAATCAACTCGATATCTTTGTGCTGTAAATCTCCCAACAGCCAAACGCAAAAGCAGCAAACATCTCGCTGTATGTCCCACATCCAAAGTGCCAAGAGAGAGCTTGCTCTCCCTGTCTTTGAGTACTGTTTTCACTGTCCCGGTTACCTCTTTGCTAACATTCTCTTCAGAGCTGCAGTGAAACCAGGAACCACGTGGAGAAGGCACCCACACTGAAAGTGCCTGGAGGGAACATTGGGGCTTCTTCTCAGTGTCTCTGACATAGGGTTTCACTGTCCCGGGAAAGTCTCTGCTAACACCGTGCAGAGCGCTGTGCCCAATATACAGAAACGTCTTGCGGTATCTCCTACAGGGAAAGTGCCAGGAGGGAATTGTCGAGCTTGTTCTCAGTGTCTCTGAGAATTGCTCTGATTATCTGTGTGACCTCTTTGCTAAGACTCTCCAGAGAGACGTCCTCAAAACCAACACACATCTTGACATATCTCCCACATTGATCGCAGTGTCTCCAGAAACGGCATTCAAGGAGCCAGGAGGTTTTCTCCCTACACTGTCCATTGAGTTGTCCTCAAAACCAATATACATCCTGCTATATCTCCCACATGGAAAGTGCCAGGAGGGAGAAGTGGGGATTATGTTTAGACTTTCTCGGAACTGCTTCAAATCAACTCGATATCTTTGTGCTGTAAATCTCCCAACAGCCAAACGCAAAAGCAGCAAACATCTCGCTGTATGTCCCACATCCAAAGTGCCAAGAGAGAGCTTGCTCTCCCTGTCTTTGAGTACTGTTTTCACTGTCCCGGTTACCTCTTTGCTAACATTCTCTTCAGAGCTGCAGTGAAACCAGGAACCACGTGGAGAAAGTACCCACACTGAAAGTGCCTGGAGGGAACATTGGGGCTTCTTCTCAGTGTCTCTGACATAGGGTTTCACTGTCCCGGGAAAGTCTCTGCTAACACCCTGCAGAGCGCTGTGCCCAATATACAGAAACGTCTTGCGGTATCTCCTACAGGGAAAGTGCCAGGAGGGAATTGTCGAGCTTGTTCTCAGTGTCTCTGAGAATTGCTCTGATTATCTGTGTGACCTCTTTGCTAAGACTCTCCAGAGAGCCGTCCTCAAAACCAACACACATCTTGACATATCTCCCACATTGATCGCAGTGTCTCCAGAAACGGCATTCAAGGAGCCAGGACCTTTTCTCCCTACACTGTCCATTGAGTTGTCCTCAAAACCAATATACATCCTGCTATATCTCCCACATGGAAAGTGCCAGGAGGGAGAAGTGGGGATTATGTTTAGACTTTCTCGGAACTGCTTCAAATCAACTAGATATCTTTGTGCTGTAAATCTCCCAACAGCCAAACGCAAAAGCAGCAAACATCTCGCTGTATGTCCCACATCCAAAGTGCCAAGAGAGAGCTTGCTCTCCCTGTCTTTGAGTACTGTTTTCACTGTCCCGGTTACCTCTTTGCTAACATTCTCTTCAGAGCTGCAGTGAAACCAGGAACCACGTGGAGAAGGCACCCACACTGAAAGTGCCTGGAGGGAACATTGGGGCTTCTTCTCAGTGTCTCTGACATAGGGTTTCACTGTCCCGGGAAAGTCTCTGCTAACACCGTGCAGAGCGCTGTGCCCAATATACAGAAACGTCTTGCGGTATCTCCTACAGGGAAAGTGCCAGGAGGGAATTGTGGAGCTTGTTCTCAGTGTCTCTGAGAATTGCTCTGATTATCCCTGTGACCTCTTTGCTAAGACTCTCCAGAGAGACGTCCTCAAAACCAACACACATCTTGACATATCTCCCACATTGATCGCAGTGTCTCCAGAAACGGCATTCAAGGAGCCAGGAGGTTTTCTCCCTACACTGTCCATTGAGTTGTCCTCAAAACCAATATACATCCTGCTATATCTCCCACATGGAAAGTGCCAGGAGGGAGAAGTGGGGATTATGTTTAGACTTTCTCGGAACTGCTTCAAATCAACTAGATATCTTTGTGCTGTAAATCTCCCAACAGCCAAACGCAAAAGCAGCAAACATCTCGCTGTATGTCCCACATCCAAAGTGCCAAGAGAGAGCTTGCTCTCCCTGTCTTTGAGTACTGTTTTCACTGTCCCGGTTACCTCTTTGCTAACATTCTCTTCAGAGCTGCAGTGAAACCAGGAACCACGTGGAGAAGGCACCCACACTGAAAGTGCCTGGAGGGAACATTGGGGCTTCTTCTCAGTGTCTCTGACATAGGGTTTCACTGTCCCGCGAAAGTCTCTGCTAACACCGTGCAGAGCGCTGTGCCCAATATACAGAAACGTCTTGCGGTATCTCCTACAGGGAAAGTGCCAGGAGGGAATTGGGAGCTTGTTCTCAGTGTCTCTGAGAATTGCTCTGATTATCCCTGTGACCTCTTTGCTAAGACTCTCCAGAGAGCCGTCCTCAAAACAAACACACATCTTGACATATCTCCCACATTGATCGCAGTGTCTCCAGAAACGGCATTCAAGGAGCCAGGAGGTTTTCTCCCTACACTGTCCATTGAGTTGTCCTCAAAACCAATATACATCCTGCTATATCTCCCACATGGAAAGTGCCAGGAGGGAGAAGTGGGGATTATGTTTAGACTTTCTCGGAACTGCTTCAAATCAACTCGATATCTTTGTGCTGTAAATCTCCCAACAGCCAAACGCAAAAGCAGCAAACATCTCGCTGTATGTCCCACATCCAAAGTGCCAAGAGAGAGCTTGCTCTCCCTGTCTTTGAGTACTGTTTTCACTGTCCCGGTTACCTCTTTGCTAACATTCTCTTCAGAGCCGCAGTGAAACCAGGAACCACGTGGAGAAAGCACCCACACTGAAAGTGCCTGGAGGGAACATTGGGGCTTCTTCTCAGTGTCTCTGACATAGGGTTTCACTGTCCCGGGAAAGTCTCTGCTAACACCCTGCAGAGCGCTGTGCCCAATATACAGAAACGTCTTGCGGTATCTCCTACAGGGAAAGTGCCAGGAGGGAATTGTGGAGCTTGTTCTCAGTGTCTCTGAGAATTGCTCTGATTATCCCTGTGACCTCTTTGCTAAGACTCTCCAGAGAGACGTCCTCAAAACCAACACACATCTTGACATATCTCCCACATTGATCGCAGTGTCTCCAGAAACGGCATTCAAGGAGCCAGGACCTTTTCTCCCTACACTGTCCATTGAGTTGTCCTCAAAACCAATATACATCCTGCTATATCTCCCACATGGAAAGTGCCAGGAGGGAGAAGTGGGGATTATGTTTAGACTTTCTCGGAACTGCTTCAAATCAACTTGATATCTTTGTGCTGTAAATCTCCCAACAGCCAAACGCAAAAGCAGCAAACATCTCGCTGTATGTCCCACATCCAAAGTGCCAAGAGAGAGCTTGCTCTCCCTGTCTTTGAGTACTGTTTTCACTGTCCCGGTTACCTCTTTGCTAACATTCTCTTCAGAGCCGCAGTGAAACCAGGAACCACGTGGAGAAGGCACCCACACTGAAAGTGCCTGGAGGGAACATTGGGGCTTCTTCTCAGTGTCTCTGACATAGGGTTTCACTGTCCCGGGAAAGTCTCTGCTAACACCCTGCAGAGCGCTGTGCCCAATATACAGAAACGTCTTGCGGTATCTCCTACAGGGAAAGTGCCAGGAGGGAATTGTGGAGCTTGTTCTCAGTGTCTCTGAGAATTGCTCTGATTATCTGTGTGACCTCTTTGCTAAGACTCTCCAGAGAGACGTCCTCAAAACAAACACACATCTTGACATATCTCCCACATTGATCGCAGTGTCTCCAGAAACGGCATTCAAGGAGCCAGGACCTTTTCTCCCTACACTGTCCATTGAGTTGTCCTCAAAACCAATATACATCTTGCTATATCTCCCACATGGAAAGTGCCAGGAGGGAGAAGTGGGGATTATGTTTAGACTTTCTCGGAACTGCTTCAAATCAACTCGATATCTTTGTGCTGTAAATCTCCCAACAGCCAAACGCAAAAGCAGCAAACATCTCGCTGTATGTCCCACATCCAAAGTGCCAAGAGAGAGCTTGCTCTCCCTGTCTTTGAGTACTGTTTTCACTGTCCCGGTTACCTCTTTGCTAACATTCTCTTCAGAGCTGCAGTGAAACCAGGAACCACGTGGAGAAGGCACCCACACTGAAAGTGCCTGGAGGGAACATTGGGGCTTCTTCTCAGTGTCTCTGACATAGGGTTTCACTGTCCCGGGAAAGTCTCTGCTAACACCGTGCAGAGCGCTGTGCCCAATATACAGAAACGTCTTGCGGTATCTCCTACAGGGAAAGTGCCAGGAGGGAATTGTCGAGCTTGTTCTCAGTGTCTCTGAGAATTGCTCTGATTATCCCTGTGACCTCTTTGCTAAGACTCTCCAGAGAGACGTCCTCAAAACAAACACACATCTTGACATATCTCCCACATTGATCGCAGTGTCTCCAGAAACGGCATTCAAGGAGCCAGGACCTTTTCTCCCTACACTGTCCATTGAGTTGTCCTCAAAACCAATATACATCCTGCTATATCTCCCACATGGAAAGTGCCAGGAGGGAGAAGTGGGGATTATGTTTAGACTTTCTCGGAACTGCTTCAAATCAACTAGATATCTTTGTGCTGTAAATCTCCCAACAGCCAAACGCAAAAGCAGCAAACATCTCGCTGTATGTCCCACATCCAAAGTGCCAAGAGAGAGCTTGCTCTCCCTGTCTTTGAGTACTGTTTTCACTGTCCCGGTTACCTCTTTGCTAACATTCTCTTCAGAGCTGCAGTGAAACCAGGAACCACGTGGAGAAGGCACCCACACTGAAAGTGCCTGGAGGGAACATTGGGGCTTCTTCTCAGTGTCTCTGACATAGGGTTTCACTGTCCCGCGAAAGTCTCTGCTAACACCGTGCAGAGCGCTGTGCCCAATATACAGAAACGTCTTGCGGTATCTCCTACAGGGAAAGTGCCAGGAGGGAATTGGGAGCTTGTTCTCAGTGTCTCTGAGAATTGCTCTGATTATCCCTGTGACCTCTTTGCTAAGACTCTCCAGAGAGCCGTCCTCAAAACAAACACACATCTTGACATATCTCCCACATTGATCGCAGTGTCTCCAGAAACGGCATTCAAGGAGCCAGGAGGTTTTCTCCCTACACTGTCCATTGAGTTGTCCTCAAAACCAATATACATCCTGCTATATCTCCCACATGGAAAGTGCCAGGAGGGAGAAGTGGGGATTATGTTTAGACTTTCTCGGAACTGCTTCAAATCAACTAGATATCTTTGTGCTGTAAATCTCCCAACAGCCAAACGCAAAAGCAGCAAACATCTCGCTGTATGTCCCACATCCAAAGTGCCAAGAGAGAGCTTGCTCTCCCTGTCTTTGAGTACTGTTTTCACTGTCCCGGTTACCTCTTTGCTAACATTCTCTTCAGAGCCGCAGTGAAACCAGGAACCACGTGGAGAAAGCACCCACACTGAAAGTGCCTGGAGGGAACATTGGGGCTTCTTCTCAGTGTCTCTGACATAGGGTTTCACTGTCCCGGGAAAGTCTCTGCTAACACCCTGCAGAGCGCTGTGCCCAATATACAGAAACGTCTTGCGGTATCTCCTACAGGGAAAGTGCCAGGAGGGAATTGTCGAGCTTGTTCTCAGTGTCTCTGAGAATTGCTCTGATTATCCCTGTGACCTCTTTGCTAAGACTCTCCAGAGAGACGTCCTCAAAACCAACACACATCTTGACATATCTCCCACATTGATCGCAGTGTCTCCAGAAACGGCATTCAAGGAGCCAGGACCTTTTCTCCCTACACTGTCCATTGAGTTGTCCTCAAAACCAATATACATCCTGCTATATCTCCCATATGGAAAGTGCCAGGAGGGAGAAGTGGGGATTATGTTTAGACTTTCTCGGAACTGCTTCAAATCAACTCGATATCTTTGTGCTGTAAATCTCCCAACAGCCAAACGCAAAAGCAGCAAACATCTCGCTGTATGTCCCACATCCAAAGTGCCAAGAGAGAGCTTGCTCTCCCTGTCTTTGAGTACTGTTTTCACTGTCCCGGTTACCTCTTTGCTAACATTCTCTTCAGAGCCGCAGTGAAACCAGGAACCACGTGGAGAAGGCACCCACACTGAAAGTGCCTGGAGGGAACATTGGGGCTTCTTCTCAGTGTCTCTGACATAGGGTTTCACTGTCCCGGGAAAGTCTCTGCTAACACCGTGCAGAGCGCTGTGCCCAATATACAGAAACGTCTTGCGGTATCTCCTACAGGGAAAGTGCCAGGAGGGAATTGCAGAGCTTGTTCTCAGTGTCTCTGAGAATTGCTCTGATTATCTGTGTGACCTCTTTGCTAAGACTCTCCAGAGAGACGTCCTCAAAACAAACACACATCTTGACATATCTCCCACATTGATCGCAGTGTCTCCAGAAATGGCATTCAAGGAGCCAGGACCTTTTCTCCCTACACTGTCCATTGAGTTGTCCTCAAAACCAATATACATCCTGCTATATCTCCCACATGGAAAGTGCCAGGAGGGAGAAGTGGGGATTATGTTTAGACTTTCTCGGAACTGCTTCAAATCAACTCGATATCTTTGTGCTGTAAATCTCCCAACAGCCAAACGCAAAAGCAGCAAACATCTCGCTGTATGTCCCACATCCAAAGTGCCAAGAGAGAGCTTGCTCTCCCTGTCTTTGAGTACTGTTTTCACTGTCCCGGTTACCTCTTTGCTAACATTCTCTTCAGAGCCGCAGTGAAACCAGGAACCCCGTGGAGAAAGCACCCACACTGAAAGTGCCTGGAGGGAACATTGGGGCTTCTTCTCAGTGTCTCTGACATAGGGTTTCACTGTCCCGCGAAAGTCTCTGCTAACACCGTGCAGAGCGCTGTGCCCAATATACAGAAACGTCTTGCGGTATCTCCTACAGGGAAAGTGCCAGGAGGGAATTGGGAGCTTGTTCTCAGTGTCTCTGAGAATTGCTCTGAGTATCTGTGTGACCTCTTTGCTAAGACTCTCCAGAGAGCCGTCCTCAAAACAAACACACATCTTGACATATCTCCCACATTGATCGCAGTGTCTCCAGAAACGGCATTCAAGGAGCCAGGAGGTTTTCTCCCTACACTGTCCATTGAGTTGTCCTCAAAACCAATATACATCCTGCTATATCTCCCACATGGAAAGTGCCAGGAGGGAGAAGTGGGGATTATGTTTAGACTTTCTCGGAACTGCTTCAAATCAACTAGATATCTTTGTGCTGTAAATCTCCCAACAGCCAAACGCAAAAGCAGCAAACATCTCGCTGTATGTCCCACATCCAAAGTGCCAAGAGAGAGCTTGCTCTCCCTGTCTTTGAGTACTGTTTTCACTGTCCCGGTTACCTCTTTGCTAACATTCTCTTCAGAGCCGCAGTGAAACCAGGAACCACGTGGAGAAGGCACCCACACTGAAAGTGCCTGGAGGGAACATTGGGGCTTCTTCTCAGTGTCTCTGACATAGGGTTTCACTGTCCCGGGAAAGTCTCTGCTAACACCCTGCAGAGCGCTGTGCCCAATATACAGAAACGTCTTGCGGTATCTCCTACAGGGAAAGTGCCAGGAGGGAATTGTCGAGCTTGTTCTCAGTGTCTCTGAGAATTGCTCTGATTATCCCTGTGACCTCTTTGCTAAGACTCTCCAGAGAGCCGTCCTCAAAACAAACACACATCTTGACATATCTCCCACATTGATCGCAGTGTCTCCAGAAACGGCATTCAAGGAGCCAGGACCTTTTCTCCCTACACTGTCCATTGAGTTGTCCTCAAAACCAATATACATCCTGCTATATCTCCCACATGGAAAGTGCCAGGAGGGAGAAGTGGGGATTATGTTTAGACTTTCTCGGAACTGCTTCAAATCAACTCGATATCTTTGTGCTGTAAATCTCCCAACAGCCAAACGCAAAAGCAGCAAACATCTCGCTGTATGTCCCACATCCAAAGTGCCAAGAGAGAGCTTGCTCTCCCTGTCTTTGAGTACTGTTTTCACTGTCCCGGTTACCTCTTTGCTAACATTCTCTTCAGAGCCGCAGTGAAACCAGGAACCACGTGGAGAAGGCACCCACACTGAAAGTGCCTGGAGGGAACATTGGGGCTTCTTCTCAGTGTCTCTGACATAGGGTTTCACTGTCCCGCGAAAGTCTCTGCTAACACCGTGCAGAGCGCTGTGCCCAATATACAGAAACGTCTTGCGGTATCTCCTACAGGGAAAGTGCCAGGAGGGAATTGTCGAGCTTGTTCTCAGTGTCTCTGAGAATTGCTCTGATTATCCCTGTGACCTCTTTGCTAAGACTCTCCAGAGAGACGTCCTCAAAACAAACACACATCTTGACATATCTCCCACATTGATCGCAGTGTCTCCAGAAACGGCATTCAAGGAGCCAGGACCTTTTCTCCCTACACTGTCCATTGAGTTGTCCTCAAAACCAATATACATCCTGCTATATCTCCCACATGGAAAGTGCCAGGAGGGAGAAGTGGGGATTATGTTTAGACTTTCTCGGAACTGCTTCAAATCAACTCGATATCTTTGTGCTGTAAATCTCCCAACAGCCAAACGCAAAAGCAGCAAACATCTCGCTGTATGTCCCACATCCAAAGTGCCAAGAGAGAGCTTGCTCTCCCTGTCTTTGAGTACTGTTTTCACTGTCCCGGTTACCTCTTTGCTAACATTCTCTTCAGAGCTGCAGTGAAACCAGGAACCACGTGGAGAAAGTACCCACACTGAAAGTGCCTGGAGGGAACATTGGGGCTTCTTCTCAGTGTCTCTGACATAGGGTTTCACTGTCCCGGGAAAGTCTCTGCTAACACCCTGCAGAGCGCTGTGCCCAATATACAGAAACGTCTTGCGGTATCTCCTACAGGGAAAGTGCCAGGAGGGAATTGTCGAGCTTGTTCTCAGTGTCTCTGAGAATTGCTCTGATTATCCCTGTGACCTCTTTGCTAAGACTCTCCAGAGAGACGTCCTCAAAACCAACACACATCTTGACATATCTCCCACATTGATCGCAGTGTCTCCAGAAACGGCATTCAAGGAGCCAGGACCTTTTCTCCCTACACTGTCCATTGAGTTGTCCTCAAAACCAATATACATCCTGCTATATCTCCCACATGGAAAGTGCCAGGAGGGAGAAGTGGGGATTATGTTTAGACTTTCTCGGAACTGCTTCAAATCAACTCGATATCTTTGTGCTGTAAATCTCCCAACAGCCAAACGCAAAAGCAGCAAACATCTCGCTGTATGTCCCACATCCAAAGTGCCAAGAGAGAGCTTGCTCTCCCTGTCTTTGAGTACTGTTTTCACTGTCCCGGTTACCTCTTTGCTAACATTCTCTTCAGAGCTGCAGTGAAACCAGGAACCACGTGGAGAAGGCACCCACACTGAAAGTGCCTGGAGGGAACATTGGGGCTTCTTCTCAGTGTCTCTGACATAGGGTTTCACTGTCCCGGGAAAGTCTCTGCTAACACCCTGCAGAGCGCTGTGCCCAATATACAGAAACGTCTTGCGGTATCTCCTACAGGGAAAGTGCCAGGAGGGAATTGTGGAGCTTGTTCTCAGTGTCTCTGAGAATTGCTCTGATTATCCCTGTGACCTCTTTGCTAAGACTCTCCAGAGAGACGTCCTCAAAACCAACACACATCTTGACATATCTCCCACATTGATCGCAGTGTCTCCAGAAACGGCATTCAAGGAGCCAGGAGGTTTTCTCCCTACACTGTCCATTGAGTTGTCCTCAAAACCAATATACATCCTGCTATATCTCCCACATGGAAAGTGCCAGGAGGGAGAAGTGGGGATTATGTTTAGACTTTCTCGGAACTGCTTCAAATCAACTCAATATCTTTGTGCTGTAAATCTCCCAACAGCCAAACGCAAAAGCAGCAAACATCTCGCTGTATGTCCCACATCCAAAGTGCCAAGAGAGAGCTTGCTCTCCCTGTCTTTGAGTACTGTTTTCACTGTCCCGGTTACCTCTTTGCTAACATTCTCTTCAGAGCTGCAGTGAAACCAGGAACCACGTGGAGAAGGCACCCACACTGAAAGTGCCTGGAGGGAACATTGGGGCTTCTTCTCAGTGTCTCTGACATAGGGTTTCACTGTCCCGGGAAAGTCTCTGCTAACACCCTGCAGAGCGCTGTGCCCAATATACAGAAACGTCTTGCGGTATCTCCTACAGGGAAAGTGCCAGGAGGGAATTGTCGAGCTTGTTCTCAGTGTCTCTGAGAATTGCTCTGATTATCCCTGTGACCTCTTTGCTAAGACTCTCCAGAGAGACGTCCTCAAAACCAACACACATCTTGACATATCTCCCACATTGATCGCAGTGTCTCCAGAAACGGCATTCAAGGAGCCAGGACCTTTTCTCCCTACACTGTCCATTGAGTTGTCCTCAAAACCAATATACATCCTGCTATATCTCCCACATGGAAAGTGCCAGGAGGGAGAAGTGGGGATTATGTTTAGACTTTCTCGGAACTGCTTCAAATCAACTCGATATCTTTGTGCTGTAAATCTCCCAACAGCCAAACGCAAAAGCAGCAAACATCTCGCTGTATGTCCCACATCCAAAGTGCCAAGAGAGAGCTTGCTCTCCCTGTCTTTGAGTACTGTTTTCACTGTCCCGGTTACCTCTTTGCTAACATTCTCTTCAGAGCCGCAGTGAAACCAGGAACCACGTGGAGAAGGCACCCACACTGAAAGTGCCTGGAGGGAACATTGGGGCTTCTTCTCAGTGTCTCTGACATAGGGTTTCACTGTCCCGGGAAAGTCTCTGCTAACACCCTGCAGAGCGCTGTGCCCAATATACAGAAACGTCTTGCGGTATCTCCTACAGGGAAAGTGCCAGGAGGGAATTGTCGAGCTTGTTCTCAGTGTCTCTGAGAATTGCTCTGATTATCCCTGTGACCTCTTTGCTAAGACTCTCCAGAGAGACGTCCTCAAAACAAACACACATCTTGACATATCTCCCACATTGATCGCAGTGTCTCCAGAAACGGCATTCAAGGAGCCAGGACCTTTTCTCCCTACACTGTCCATTGAGTTGTCCTCAAAACCAATATACATCCTGCTATATCTCCCACATGGAAAGTGCCAGGAGGGAGAAGTGGGGATTATGTTTAGACTTTCTCGGAACTGCTTCAAATCAACTCGATATCTTTGTGCTGTAAATCTCCCAACAGCCAAACGCAAAAGCAGCAAACATCTCGCTGTATGTCCCACATCCAAAGTGCCAAGAGAGAGCTTGCTCTCCCTGTCTTTGAGTACTGTTTTCACTGTCCCGGTTACCTCTTTGCTAACATTCTCTTCAGAGCTGCAGTGAAACCAGGAACCACGTGGAGAAAGTACCCACACTGAAAGTGCCTGGAGGGAACATTGGGGCTTCTTCTCAGTGTCTCTGACATAGGGTTTCACTGTCCCGGGAAAGTCTCTGCTAACACCCTGCAGAGCGCTGTGCCCAATATACAGAAACGTCTTGCGGTATCTCCTACAGGGAAAGTGCCAGGAGGGAATTGTCGAGCTTGTTCTCAGTGTCTCTGAGAATTGCTCTGATTATCCCTGTGACCTCTTTGCTAAGACTCTCCAGAGAGACGTCCTCAAAACCAACACACATCTTGACATATCTCCCACATTGATCGCAGTGTCTCCAGAAACGGCATTCAAGGAGCCAGGACCTTTTCTCCCTACACTGTCCATTGAGTTGTCCTCAAAACCAATATACATCCTGCTATATCTCCCACATGGAAAGTGCCAGGAGGGAGAAGTGGGGATTATGTTTAGACTTTCTCGGAACTGCTTCAAATCAACTCGATATCTTTGTGCTGTAAATCTCCCAACAGCCAAACGCAAAAGCAGCAAACATCTCGCTGTATGTCCCACATCCAAAGTGCCAAGAGAGAGCTTGCTCTCCCTGTCTTTGAGTACTGTTTTCACTGTCCCGGTTACCTCTTTGCTAACATTCTCTTCAGAGCTGCAGTGAAACCAGGAACCACGTGGAGAAGGCACCCACACTGAAAGTGCCTGGAGGGAACATTGGGGCTTCTTCTCAGTGTCTCTGACATAGGGTTTCACTGTCCCGGGAAAGTCTCTGCTAACACCCTGCAGAGCGCTGTGCCCAATATACAGAAACGTCTTGCGGTATCTCCTACAGGGAAAGTGCCAGGAGGGAATTGTGGAGCTTGTTCTCAGTGTCTCTGAGAATTGCTCTGATTATCCCTGTGACCTCTTTGCTAAGACTCTCCAGAGAGACGTCCTCAAAACAAACACACATCTTGACATATCTCCCACATTGATCGCAGTGTCTCCAGAAACGGCATTCAAGGAGCCAGGAGGTTTTCTCCCTACACTGTCCATTGAGTTGTCCTCAAAACCAATATACATCCTGCTATATCTCCCACATGGAAAGTGCCAGGAGGGAGAAGTGGGGATTATGTTTAGACTTTCTCGGAACTGCTTCAAATCAACTCGATATCTTTGTGCTGTAAATCTCCCAACAGCCAAACGCAAAAGCAGCAAACATCTCGCTGTATGTCCCACATCCAAAGTGCCAAGAGAGAGCTTGCTCTCCCTGTCTTTGAGTACTGTTTTCACTGTCCCAGTTACCTCTTTGCTAACATTCTCTTCAGAGCCGCAGTGAAACCAGGAACCACGTGGAGAAGGCACCCACACTGAAAGTGCCTGGAGGGAACATTGGGGCTTCTTCTCAGTGTCTCTGATGTCGGGTTTTACTGTCCCCAGAAAGTCTCTGCTAACACCCTGCAGAGCGCAGTGCCCAATATACAGAAACGTCTTGCGGTATCTCCTACAAGGAAAGTGCCAGGAGGGAATTGTCGATCTTGTTCTCAGTGTCTCTCACCCTGCAGAGCGCTGTGCCCTATATACACAAAAATCTTGCGCTATCTCCAACATGTAAAATGCCAGGAGAGAATTGCAGGAATTCATCGCAGTGCCTCCAAGAATGGCATTCAATGTGCCAGAAACTTTCCTGCCTACAGTCTCCAGGGAGATTTCCTCAAAACCAATAAGCATCCCGCTATATGTCCTAAATGGAAAGTGTCAGGAGGGAAATATAGGACTTGCTCTGCCTATCTTTGAATACTGCTTTCTACTCTCCTGGTTAAGTCTTTGCTAACATTCTCTCCAGGGAGTTGCCCTCAAAACCAACACACATCTTGACATATCTCCCACATGGAAAGTGCCAGCAGGGAAAAATGGGGACTGTTCTTAGACTCGAGAGGATCTGCTTCAAGTCACCTTGTATCTCCTTGGCTACATTCTTCAAAGAGATAGGTGCAAAACAATCAAAAAATAATCTTGCTGTGTCTCCAACATGGAAAGTGCCAGGAGGGAATTCTAGGGCTTATTCTGTCTCTCAGAATTGTTCTGATGCCCCGGCTACATCTCTGCTAAGACGCTTGCATTGCCCATAGACCTACGACATCTTCAGGCGTCGAACCAGTCTCCAGACATATGGGCATTTTTGTGCCTGGCACGGCGCCAAGTGGGAAAGGGTGTTTTTAAGGCTGAAGGCGCCATGAAAGCCTGCAGCCCCCAGGTGTGTGGGGCTACGCAAGCGGTTCCCAAAGAGCTTTAGAAGAAGGCCTAGTTTTCCCTGCTGGCTCTTTGGGCGTGGGACCAATCTCCAGCCATATGGCCATTTTTGTGCCTGGCGCAGCGCCAAGTGGGAAAGGGTGGTTTTGAGGCTGAAGGCAGCAGGAAAGCCTGCAGCCCCCAGGTGTGTGGGGCTACGCAAGCGGTTCCCAAAGAGCTTTAGAAGAAGGCACAGTTTTCCCTGCTGGCTCTTTGGGCGTGGGACCAATCTCCAGACATATGGCCATTTTTGTGCCTGGCGCAGCGCCAAGTGGGAAAGGGTGGTTTTGAGGCTGAAGGCAGCAGGAAAGCCTGCAGCCCCCAGGTGTGTGGGGCTACGCAAGCGGTTCCCAAAGAGCTTTAGAACAAGGCATAGTTTTCCCTGCTGGCTCTTTGGGCGTGGGACCAATCTCCAGACATATGGCCATTTTTGTGCCTGGCGCGGCGCCAAGTGGGAAAGGGTGGTGTCGAGGCTGAAGGCAGCAGGAAAGCCTGCAGCCCCCACGTCTGTGGGGCTACGCAAGCGGTTCCCAAAGAGCTTTAGAAGAAGGCATAGTTTTCCCTGCTGGCTCTTTGGGCATGGGACCAATCTCCAGCCATATGGCCATTTTTGTGCCTGGCGCAGCTCCAAGTGGGAAAGGGTGGTTTTGAGGCTGAAGGCAGCAGGAATGCCTGCAGCCCCCAGGTGTGTGGGGCTACGCAAGCGGTTCCCAAAGAGCTTTAGAACAAGGCATAGTTTTCCCTGCTGGCTCTTTGGACATGGGACTAATCTCCACACATAGGGCCATTTTTGTGCCATGCGCGGCGCCAAGTGGGAAAGGGTGGTTTTGAGGCTGAAGGCAGCAGGAATGCCTGCAGCCCGCAGGTGTGTGGGGCTACGCAAGCGGTTCCCAAAGAGCTTTAGAACAAGGCATAATTTTCCCTGCTGGCTCTTTTGGCGTGGCACCAATCTCCAGACATATGGCCATTTTTGTGCCTGGCGTGGCGCCAAGTGGGAAAGGGTGGTTTTGAGGCTGAAGGCAGCAGGAAAGCCTGCAGCCCCCAGGTGTGTGGGGCTACGCAAGCGGTTCCCAAAGAGCTTTAGAAGAAGGCATAGTTTTCCCTGCTGGCTCTTTGGGCGTGGGACCCATCTCCAGCCATATGGCCATTTTTGTGCCTGGCGCGGCACCAAGTGGGAAAGGGTGTTTTTGAGGCTGAAGGCAGCAGGAAATCCTGCAGCCCCCAGGTGTGTGGGGCTACGCAAGCGGTTCCCAAAGAGCTTTAGAACAAGGCATAGTTTTCCCTGCTGGCTCTTTGGACATGGGACTAATCTCCAGCCATAGGGCCATTTTTGTGCCTGGCGCAGCGCCAAGTGGGAAAGGGTGGTGTCGAGGCTGAAGGCAGCAGGAAAGCCTGCAGCCCCCAGGTGTGTGGGGCTACGCAAGCGGTTCCCAAAGAGCTTTAGAAGAAGGCATAGTTTTCCCTGCTGGCTCTTTGGGCGTGGGACCAATCTCCAACCATATGACCATTTTTGTGCGTGGCGCGGCGCCAAGTGGGAAAGGGTGGTTTTGAGGCTGAAGGCAGCAGGAAACCCTGCAGCCCCCAGGTGTGTGGGGCTACTCAAGCGTTTCCCAAAGAGCTTTAGAAGAAGGCATAGTTTTCCCTGCTGGCTCTTTGGGCGTGGGACCAATCTCCAGCCATATGGCCATTTTTGTGCCTGGCGCGGCGCCAAGTGGGAAAGGGTGGTTTTGAGGCTGAAGGCAGCAGGAAAGCCTGCAGCCCCCAGGTGTGTGGGGCTACGCAAGCGGTTCCCAAAGAGCTTTAGAAGAAGGCATAGTTTTCCCTGCTGGCTCTTTGGGCGTGGGACCAATCTCCAGCCATATGGCCATTTTTGTGCCTGGCGCAGCTCCAAGTGGGAAAGGGTGGTTTTGAGGCTGAAGGCAGCAGGAATGCCTGCAGCCCGCAGGTGTGTGGGGCTACGCAAGCGGTTCCCAAAGAGCTTTAGAAGAAGGCATAGTTTTCCCTACTGGCTCTTTGGGCGTGGGACCAATCTCCAGACATATTGCCATTTCTATGCCTTGCGCGGCGCCAAGTGGGAAAGGGTGGTTTTGAGGCTGAAGGCAGCAGGAAAGCCTGCAGCCCCCAGGTGTGTGGGGCTACGCAAGCGGTTCCCAAAGAGCTTTAGAAGAAGGCATAATTTTCCCTGATGGCTCTTTGGGCGTGGGACCAATCTCCAGACATATGGCCATTTTTGTGCCTGGCGCGGCGCCAAGTGGGAAAGGGTGGTTTTGAGGCTGAAGGCAGCAGGAAAGCCTGCAGCCCCCAGGCGTGTGGGGCTACGCAAGCGGTTCCCAAAGAGCTTTAGAACAAGGCATAGTTTTCCCTGCTGGCTCTTTGGGCGTGGGACCAATCTCCAGCCATATGGCCATTTTTGTGCCTGGCGCGGCACCAAGTGGGAAAGGGTGGTTTTGAGGCTGAAGGCAGCAGGAAAGCCTGCAGCTCCAGGTCTGTGGTGCTACGCAAGCGGTTCCCAAAGAGCTTTAGAAGAAGGCATAGTTTTCCCTGCTGGCTCTTTGGGCGTGGGACCAATCTCCAGCCATATGGCCATTTTTGTGCCTGGCGCGGCGCCAAGTGGGAAAGGGTGGTTTTGAGGCTGAAGGCAGCAGGAATGCCTGCAGCCCCCAGGTCTGTGGGGCTACGCAAGCGGTTCCCAAAGAGCTTTAGAACAAGGCCTAGTTTTCCCTGCTGGCTCTTTGGGCGTGGGACCAATCTCCAGCCATATGGCCATTTTTGTGCCTGGCGCGGCGCCAAGTGGGAAAGGGTGGTTTTGAGGCTGAAGGCAGCAGGAAAGCCTGTGCCCCGAGGTCTGTGGGGCTACACAAGTGGTTCCCAGAGAGCTTTAGAACAAGGCATAGTTTTCCCTGCTGGCTCTTTGGGCGTGGGACCCATCTCCAGCCATATGGCCATTTTTGTGCTTGGAGCGACGCCAAGAGGGAAAGGGCGGTTTGAGGCTGAAGGCAGCAGGAAAGCCTGCAGCCCCCAGGTCTGTGGGGCTACGCAAGTGGTTCCCAAAGAGCTTTAGAACAAGGCATAGTTTTCCCTGCTGGCTCTTTGGGCGTGGGACCAATCTACAGACATATGGCCATTTTTGTGCCTAGCGTGGTGCCAAGTGGGAAAGGGTGGTTTTGAGGCTGAAGGCAGCAGGAAAGCATGCAGCCCCCCGGTCTGTGGGGCTACGCAAGCGGTTCCCAAAGAGCTTTAGAAGAAGGCATAGTTTTCCCTGCTGGCTCTTTGGGCGGGGGACAAATCTCCAGCCATATGGCCATTTTTGTGCCTGGCGCGGCACCAAGTGGGAAAGGGTGGTTTTTAGGCTGAAGGCAGCAGGAATGCCTGCAGCCCACACGTCTGTGGTGCTACGCAAGAGGTTCCCAAAGAGCTTTAGAAGAAGGCATAGTTTTCCCTGCTGGCTCTTTGGGCGGGGGACCCATCTCCACACATATGGCCATTTTTGTGCCATGCGCGGCGCCAAGTGGGAAAGGGTGGTTTTGAGGCTGAAGGCAGCAGGAAAGCCTGCAGCCCGCAGGTCTGTGGTGCTACGCAAGCGGTTCCCAAAGAGCTTTAGAACAAGGCCTAGTTTTCCCTGCTGGCTCTTTGGGCGTGGGACCAATCTCCAGACATATGGCCATTTTTGTGCCTGGCGCGGCTCCAAGTGGGAAAGGGTGGTGTTGAGGCTGAAGGCAGCAGGAATGCCTGCAGCCCGCAGGTCTGTGATGCTACGCAAGCAGTTCCCAAAGAGCTTTAGAACAAGGCATAGTTTTCCCTGCTGGCTCTTTGGGCATGGGACCCATCTCCAGCCATATGGCCATTTTTGTGCCTGGCGCGGCGCCAAGTGGGAAAGGGTGGTGTCGAGGCTGAAGGCAGCAAGAGAGCCCGCAGCCCGCAGGTCTGTGGGGCTACGCAAGCGGTTCCCAAAGAGCTTTAGAACAAGGCATAGTTTTCCCTGCTGGCTCTTTGGGCGGGGGACCCATCTCCACACATATGGCCATTTTTGTGCCTGGCGCGGCGCCAAGTGGGAAAGGGTGGTTTTGAGGCTGAAGGCAGCAGGAAAGCCTGCAGCCGCCAGGTGTGCGGGGCTACGCAAGCGGTTCCCAAAGAGCTTTAGAAGAAGGCATAGTTTTCCCTGCTGGCTCTTTGGGCGTGGGACTAATCTACAGACATATGGCCATTTTTGTGCCATGCGCGGCGCCAAGTGGGAAAGGGTGGTTTTGAGGCTGAAGGCAGCAGGAAAGCCTGCAGCCCGCAGGTCTGTGGTGCTACGCAAGCGGTTCGCAAAGAGCTTTAGAACAAGGCATAGTTTTCCCTGCTGGCTCTTTGGGCGTGGGACCAGGCTCCAGACATATGGCCATTTTTGTGCCTGGCGCGGCGCCAAGTGGGAAAGGGTGGTTTTGAGGCTTAAGGCAGCAGGAAAGCCTGCAGCCCCCAGGTCTGTGGGGCAACACAAGCAGTTACCAAAGAGCTTTAGAACAAGGCATAGTTTTCCCTGCTGGCTCTTTGGGCATGGGACCCATCTCCAGACATATGGCCATTTTTGTGCCATGCGCGGCGCCAAGTGGGAAAGGGTGGTTTTGAGGCTGAAGGAAGCAAGAGAGCACGCAGCCCGCAGGTGTGCGGGGCTACGCAAGCGGTTCCCAAAGAGCTTTAGAAGAAGGCATAGTTTTCCCTGCTGGCTCTTTGGGCGGGGGACCCATCTCCAGCCATATGGCCATTTTTGTGCCTGGCTTGGTGCCAAGTGGGAAAGGGTGGTGTCGAGGCTGACGGCAGCAGGAAAGCATGCAGCTCCAGGTCTGTGATGCTACGCAAGCAGTTCCCAAAGAGCTTTAGAACAAGGCATAGTTTTCCCTGCTGGCTCTTTGGGCGTGGGACCAGTCTCCAGACATATGGCCATTTTTGTGCCTGGCGCGGCGCCAAGTGGGAAAGGGTGGTTTTGAGGCTGAAGGCAGCAGGAAAGCCTGCAGCTCCAGGTGTGTGGGGCTACGCAAGCGGTTCCCAAAGAGCTTTAGAAGAAGGCATAGTTTTCCCTGCTGGCTCTTTGGGCGTGGGACCAATCTCCAGACATATGGCCATTTTTGTGCCTGGCGCGGCGCCAAGTGGGAAAGGGTGGTTTTGAGGCTGAAGGCAGCAGGAATGCCTGCAGCTCGCAGGTCTGTGGTGCTACGCAAGCGGTTCCCAAAGAGCTTTAGAACAAGGCATAATTTTCCCTGCTGGCTCTTTGGGCATGGGACCCATCTCCAGCCATATGGCCATTTTTGTGCCTGGCGCGGCGCCAAGTGGGAAAGGGTGGTGTCGAGGCTGAAGGCAGCAAGAGAGCCCGCAGCCCGCAGGTCTGTGGGGCTACGCAAGCGGTTCCCAAAGAGCTTTAGAACAAGGCATAGTTTTCCCTGCTGGCTCTTTGGGCGGGGGACCCATCTCCACACATATGGCCATTTTTGTGCCTGGCGCGGCGCCAAGTGGGAAAGGGTGGTTCTGAGGCTGAAGGCAGCAGGAAAGCCTGCAGCCCCCAGGTCTGTTGGGCTACGCAAGCGGTTCCCAAAGAGCTTTAGAACAAGGCATAGTTTTCCCTGCTGGCTCTTTGGGCGGGGGACCCATCTCCACACATATGGCCATTTTTGTGCCTGGCGCGGCGCCAAGTGGGAAAGGGTGGTTTTGAGGCTGAAGGCAGCAGGAATGCCTGCAGCTCCAGGTCTGTGGGGCTACGCAAGCGGTTCCCAAAGAGCTTTAGAAGAAGGCATAGTTTTCCCTGCTGGCTCTTTGGGCGGGGCACCAACCTCCAAACATATGGCCATTTTTGTGCCTGGCGCGGCGCCAAGTGGGAAAGGGTGGTTTTGAGGCTGAAGGCAGCAGGAAAGCCTGCAGCCCCCAGGTCTGTGGGGCTACGCAAGCGGTTCCCAAAGAGCTTTAGAACAAGGCATAGTTTTCCCTGCTGGCTCTTTGGGCGTGGGACCATTCTCCAGATATATGGCCATTTTTGTGCCTGGCGTGGTGCCAAGTGGGAGATGGTGGTTTTGAGGCTGAAGGCAGCAGGAAAGCCTGCAGCTCCAGGTGTGTGGGGCTACGCAAGCGGTTCCCAAAGAGCTTTAGAAGAAGGCATAGTTTTCCCTGCTGGCTCTTTGGGCGTGGGACCAATCTCCAGACATATGGCCATTTTTGTGCCTGGCGCGGCGCCAAGTGGGAAAGGGTGGTTTTGAGGCTGAAGGCAGCAGGAATGCCTGCAGCTCGCAGGTCTGTGGTGCTACGCAAGCGGTTCCCAAAGAGCTTTAGAACAAGGCATAATTTTCCCTGCTGGCTCTTTGGGCATGGGACCCATCTCCAGCCATATGGCCATTTTTGTGCCTGGCGCGGCGCCAAGTGGGAAAGGGTGGTGTCGAGGCTGAAGGCAGCAAGAGAGCCCGCAGCCCGCAGGTCTGTGGGGCTACGCAAGCGGTTCCCAAAGAGCTTTAGAACAAGGCATAGTTTTCCCTGCTGGCTCTTTGGGCGGGGGACCCATCTCCACACATATGGCCATTTTTGTGCCTGGCGCGGCGCCAAGTGGGAAAGGGTGGTTCTGAGGCTGAAGGCAGCAGGAAAGCCTGCAGCCCCCAGGTCTGTTGGGCTACGCAAGCGGTTCCCAAAGAGCTTTAGAACAAGGCATAGTTTTCCCTGCTGGCTCTTTGGGCGGGGGACCCATCTCCACACATATGGCCATTTTTGTGCCTGGCGCGGCGCCAAGTGGGAAAGGGTGGCTTTGAGGCTGAAGGCAGCAGGAATGCCTGCAGCTCCAGGTCTGTGGGGCTACGCAAGCGGTTCCCAAAGAGCTTTAGAAGAAGGCATAGTTTTCCCTGCTGGCTCTTTGGGCGGGGCACCAACCTCCAAACATATGGCCATTTTTGTGCCTGGCGCGGCGCCAAGTGGGAAAGGGTGGTTTTGAGGCTGAAGGCAGCAGGAAAGCCTGCAGCCCCCAGGTCTGTGGGGCTACGCAAGCGGTTCCCAAAGAGCTTTAGAACAAGGCATAGTTTTCCCTGCTGGCTCTTTGGGCGTGGGACCATTCTCCAGACATATGGCCATTTTTGTGCCTGGCGTGGTGCCAAGTGGGAGATGGTGGTTTTGAGGCTGAAGGCAGCAGGAAAGCCTGCAGCTCCAGGTGTCTGGGGCTACGCAAGCGGTTCCCAAAGAGCTTTAGAACAAGGCATAGTTTTCCCTGCTGGCTCTTTGGGCGGGGGACCAATCTACAGACATATGGCCATTTTTGTGCCATGCGCGGCGCCAAGTGGGAAAGGGTGGTTTTGAGGCTGAAGGCAGCAGGAAAGCCTGCAGCCCGCAGGTCTGTGGTGCTACGCAAGCGGTTCCCAAAGAGCTTTAGAACAAGGCATAGTTTTCCCTGCTGGCTCTTTGGGCGTGGGACCAGGCTCCAGACATATGGCCATTTTTGTGCCTGGCGCGGCGCCAAGTGGGAAAGGGTGGTTTTGAGGCTTAAGGCAGCAGGAAAGCCTGCAGCCCCCAGGTCTGTGGGGCAACACAAGCAGTTACCAAAGAGCTTTAGAACAAGGCCTAGTTTTCCCTGCTGGCTCTTTGGGCGTGGGACCAATCTCCAGCCATATGGCAATTTTTGTGCTGGCGCGGCGCCAAGTGGGATAGGGTGGTTTTGAGGCTGAAGGCAGCAGGAAAGCCTGCATCCCCCAGGTCTGTGGGGCTACGCAAGCAGTTCCCAAAGAGCTTTAGAACAAGGCATAGTTTTCCCTGCTGGCTCTTTGGGCGTGGGACCATTCTCCAGACATATGGCCATTTTTGTGCCTGGCGTGGTGCCAAGTGGGAGATGGTGGTTTTAAGGCTGAAGGCAGCAGGAAAGCCTGCAGCTCCAGGTGTCTGGGGCTACGCAAGCGGTTCCCAAAGAGCTTTAGAAGAAGGCATAGTTTTCCCTGCTGGCTCTTTGGGCGGGGGACCAATCTCCAGACATATGGCCATTTTTGTGCCATGCGCGGCGCCAAGTGGGAAAGGGTGGTTTTGAGGCTGAAGGCAGCAGGAAAGCCTGCAGCCCGCAGGTCTGTGGTGCTACGCAAGCGGTTCCCAAAGAGCTTTAGAAGAAGGCATAGTTTTCCCTGCTGGCTCTTTGGGCGTGGGACCAGGCTCCAGACATATGGCCATTTTTGTGCCTGGCGCGGCGCCAAGTGGGAAAGGGTGGTTTTGAGGCTTAAGGCAGCAGGAAAGCCTGCAGCCCCCAGGTCTGTGGGGCAACACAAGCAGTTACCAAAGAGCTTTAGAACAAGGCCTAGTTTTCCCTGCTGGCTCTTTGGGCGTGGGACCAATCTCCAGCCATATGGCCATTTTTGTGCTGGCGCGGCGCCAAGTGGGAAAGGGTGGTTTTGAGGCTGAAGGCAGCAGGAAAGCCTGCAGCTCCAGGTGTGTGGGGCTACGCAAGCAGTTCCCAAAGAGCTTTAGAACAAGGCATAGTTTTCCCTGCTGGCTCTTTGGGCGTGGGACTAATCTCCAGACATATGGCCATTTTTGTGCCTGGCTTGGTGCCAAGTGGGAAAGGGTGGTTTTGAGGCTGAAGGCAGCAGGAAAGCCTGCAGCCCCCCGGTGTGTGGGGCTACGCAAGCGGTTCCCAAAGAGCTTTAGAAGAAGGCATAGTTTTCCCTGCTGGCTCTTTAGGCGTGGGACCAATCTCCAGCCCTATGGCCATTTTTGTGCCTGGCGCGGCGCCAAGTGGGAAAGGGTGGTTCTGAGGCTGAAGGCAGCAGGAAAGCCTGCAGCCCCCCGGTGTGTGGGGCTACGCAAGCGGTTCCCAAAGAGCTTTAGAACAAGGCATAGTTTTCCCTGCTGGCTCTTTGGGCATGGGACCCATCTCCAGCCATATGGCCATTTTTGTGCCTGGCGCGGCGCCAAGTGGGAAAGGGGGGTGTCGAGGCTGAAGGAAGCAAGAGAGCCCGCAGCCCGCAGGTCTGTGGGGCTACGCAAGCGGTTCCCAAAGAGCTTTAGAACAAGGCATAGTTTTCCCTGCTGGCTCTTTGGGCGGGGCACCAACCTCCAAACATATGGCCATTTTTGTGCCTGGCGCAGCGCCAAGTGGGAAAGGGTGGTTTTGAGGCTGAAGGCAGCAGGAAAGCCTGCAGCCGCCAGGTGTGTGGGGCTACGCAAGCGGTTCCCAAAGAGCTTTAGAACAAGGCATAGTTTTCCCTGCTGGCTCTTTGGGCGTGGGACCAGTCTCCAGACATATGGCCATTTTTGTGCCTGGCGCGGCGCCAAGTGGGAAAGGGTGGTTTTGAGGCTTAAGGCAGCAGGAAAGCCTGCAGCCCCCAGGTCTGTGGGGCAACACAAGCAGTTACCAAAGAGCTTTAGAACAAGGCCTAGTTTTCCCTGCTGGCTCTTTGGGCGTGGGACCAATCTCCAGCCATATGGCCATTTTTGTGCCTGGCGCGGCGTCAAGTGGGAAAGGGTGGTTTTGAGGCTGAAGGCAGCAGGAAAGCCTGCAGCTCCAGGTGTGTGGGGCTACGCAAGCAGTTCCCAAAGAGCTTTAGAACAAGGCATAATTTTCCCTGCTGGCTCTTTGGGCGTGGGACCCATCTCCACACATATGGCCATTTTTGTGCCTGGCTTGGTGCCAAGTGGGAAAGGGTGGTGTCGAGGCTGACGGCAGCAGGAAAGCCTGCAGCTCCAGGTCTGTGATGCTACGCAAGCGGTTCCCAAAGAGCTTTAGAACAAGGCATAGTTTTCCCTGCTGGCTCTTTGGGCGGGGCACCAACCTCCAAACATATGGCCATTTTTGTGCCTGGCGCGGCGCCAAGTGGGAAATGGTGGTTTTGAGGCTGAAGGCAGCAGGAAAGCCTGCAGCCCCCAGGTCTGTGGGGCTACGCAAGCGGTTCCCAAAGAGCTTTAGAACAAGGCATAGTTTTCCCTGCTGGCTCTTTGGGCGTGGGACCAGTCTCCAGATATATGGGCATTTTTGTGCCTGGCGCGGCGCCAAGTGGGAAAGGGTGGTTTTGAGGCTGAAGGCAGCAGGAAAGCCTGCAGCCCCCAGGTGTGCGGGGCTACGCAAGCGGTTCCCAAAGAGCTTTAGAACAAGGCATAGTTTTCCCTGCTGGCTCTTTGGGCGTGGGACTAATCTCCAGCCATATGGCCATTTTTGTGCCTGGCTTGGTGCCAAGTGGGAAAGGGTGGTTTTGAGGCTGAAGGCAGCAGGAAAGCCTGCAGCCCCCAGGTCTGTGGGGCAACACAAGCAGTTACCAAAGAGCTTTAGAACAAGGCATAGTTTTCCCTGCTGGCTCTTTGGGCGTGGGACCAATCTCCAGCCATATGGCCATTTTTGTGCCTGGCGCGGCGCCAAGTGGGAAAGGGTGGTTTTGAGGCTTAAGGCAGCAGGAAAGCCTGCAGCCCCCAGGTCTGTGGGGCAACACAAGCAGTTACCAAAGAGCTTTAGAACAAGGCCTAGTTTTCCCTGCTGGCTCTTTGGGCGTGGGACCAATCTCCAGCCATATGGCCATTTTTGTGCTGGCGCGGCGCCAAGTGGGAAAGGGTGGTTTTGAGGCTGAAGGCAGCAGGAAAGCCTGCAGCTCCAGGTGTGTGGGGCTACGCAAGCAGTTCCCAAAGAGCTTTAGAACAAGGCATAGTTTTCCCTGCTGGCTCTTTGGGCATGGGACCCATCTCCAGCCATATGGCCATTTTTGTGCCTGGCGCGGCGCCAAGTGGGAAAGGGTGGTGTCGAGGCTGAAGGCAGCAAGAGAGCCCGCAGCCCCCAGGTGTGTGGGGCTACGCAAGCGGTTCCCAAAGAGCTTTAGAACAAGGCATAGTTTTCCCTGCTGGCTCTTTGGGCGTGGGACTAATCTCCAGACATATGGCCATTTTTGTGCCTGGCTTGGTGCCAAGTGGGAAAGGGTGGTTTTGAGGCTGAAGGCAGCAGGAAAGCCTGCAGCCCCCCGGTGTGTGGGGCTACGCAAGCGGTTCCCAAAGAGCTTTAGAAGAAGGCATAGTTTTCCCTGCTGGCTCTTTAGGCGTGGGACCAATCTCCAGCCATATGGCCATTTTTGTGCCTGGCGCGGCGCCAAGTGGGAAAGGGTGGTTTTGAGGCTGAAGGCAGCAGGAAAGCCTGCAGCCCCCCGGTGTGTGGGGCTACGCAAGCGGTTCCCAAAGAGCTTTAGAACAAGGCCTAGTTTTCCCTGCTGGCTCTTTGGGCATGGGACCCATCTCCAGCCATATGGCCATTTTTGTGCCTGGCGCGGCGCCAAGTGGGAAAGGGTGGTGTCGAGGCTGAAGGAAGCAAGAGAGCCCGCAGCCCGCAGGTCTGTGGGGCTACGCAAGCGGTTCCCAAAGAGCTTTAGAACAAGGCATAGTTTTCCCTGCTGGCTCTTTGGGCGGGGCACCAACCTCCAAACATATGGCCATTTTTGTGCCTGGCGCGGCGCCAAGTGGGAAATGGTGGTTTTGAGGCTGAAGGCAGCAGGAAAGCCTGCAGCCCCCAGGTCTGTGGGGCTACGCAAGCGGTTCCCAAAGAGCTTTAGAACAAGGCATAGTTTTCCCTGCTGGCTCTTTGGGCATGGGACCCATCTCCAGCCATATGGCCATTTTTGTGCCTGGCGCGGCGCCAAGTGGGAAAGGGTGGTGTCGAGGCTGAAGGCAGCAAGAGAGCCCGCAGCCCGCAGGTGTGTGGGGCTACGCAAGCGGTTCCCAAAGAGCTTTAGAACAAGGCATAGTTTTCCCTGCTGGCTCTTTGGGCGTGGGACCAGTCTCCAGATATATGGGCATTTTTGTGCCTGGCGCGGCTCCAAGTGGGAAAGGGTGGTTTTGAGGCTGAAGGCAGCAGGAAAGCCTGCAGCCCCCAGGTGTGCGGGGCTACGCAAGCGGTTCCCAAAGAGCTTTAGAACAAGGCATAGTTTTCCCTGCTGGCTCTTTGGGCGTGGGACTAATCTCCAGCCATATGGCCATTTTTGTGCCTGGCTTGGTGCCAAGTGGGAAAGGGTGGTTTTGAGGCTGAAGGCAGCAGGAAAGCCTGCAGCCCCCCGGTGTGTGGGGCTACGCAAGCGGTTCCCAAAGAGCTTTAGAAGAAGGCCTAGTTTTCCCTGCTGGCTCTTTGGGCGTGGGACCAATCTCCAGCCATATGGCCATTTTTGTGCCTGGCGCGGCGCCAAGTGGGAAAGGGTGGTTCTGAGGCTGAAGGCAGCAGGAAAGCCTGCAGCCCCCACGTCTGTGGGGCTACGCAAGCGGTTCCCAAAGAGCTTTAGAACAAGGCATAGTTTTCCCTGCTGGCTCTTTGGGCATGGGACCCATCTCCAGCCATATGGCCATTTTTGTGCCTGGCGCGGCGCCAAGTGGGAAAGGGTGGTGTCGAGGCTGAAGGAAGCAAGAGAGCCCGCAGCCCGCAGGTCTGTGGGGCTACGCAAGCGGTTCCCAAAGAGCTTTAGAACAAGGCATAGTTTTCCCTGCTGGCTCTTTGGGCGGGGCACCAACCTCCAAACATATGGCCATTTTTGTGCCTGGCGCGGCGCCAAGTGGGAAAGGGTGGTTTTGAGGCTGAAGGCAGCAGGAAAGCCTGCAGCCCCCAGGTGTGTGGGGCTACGCAAGCGGTTCCCAAAGAGCTTTAGAACAAGGCATAGTTTTCTCTGCTGGCTCTTTGGGCGTGGGACCAGTCTCCAGCCATATGGCCATTTTTGTGCCATGCGCGGCGCCAAGTGGGAAAGGGTGGTTTTGAGGCTTAAGGCAGCAGGAAAGCCTGCAGCCCCCAGGTGTGTGGGGCAACACAAGCAGTTCCCAAAGAGCTTTAGAACAAGGCCTAGTTTTCCCTGCTGGCTCTTTGGGCGTGGGACCAATCTCCAGCCATATGGCCATTTTTGTGCCTGGCGCGGCGCCAAGTGGGAAAGGGTGGTTTTGAGGCTGAAGGCAGCAGGAAAGCCTGCAGCTCCAGGTGTCTGGGGCTACGCAAGCAGTTCCCAAAGAGCTTTAGAACAAGGCATAATTTTCCCTGCTGGCTCTTTGGGCGGGAGACCCATCTCCACACATATGGCCATTTTTGTGCCTGGCGCGGCGCCAAGTGGGAAAGGGTGGTTTTGAGGCTGAAGGCAGCAGGAAAGCCTGCAGCTCCAGGTGTGTGGGGCTATGCAAGCGGTTCCCAAAGAGCTTTAGAACAAGGCATAGTTTTCCCTGCTGGCTCTTTGGGCGGGGGACCCATCTCCACACATATGGCCATTTTTGAGCCTGGCGCGCCGCCAAGTGGGAAAGGGTGGTTTTGAGGCTGAAGGCAGCAGGAAAGCATGCAGCCCCCAGGTCTGTGGGGCTACGCAAGAGGTTCCCAAAGAGCTTTAGAACAAGGCATAGTTTTCCCTGCTGGCTCTTTGGGCGTGGGACCAATCTCCAGACATATGGCCATTTTTGTGCCTGGCGCGGCGCCAAGTGGGAAAGGGTGGTTTTGAGGCTGAAGGCAGCAGGAATGCCTGCAGCCCGCAGCTCTGTGGTGCTACGCAAGCGGTTCCCAAAGAGCTTTAGAACAAGGCATAGTTTTCCCTGCTGGCTCTTTGGGCATGGGACCCATCTCCAGCCATATGGCCATTTTTGTGCCTGGCGCGGCGCCAAGTGGGAAAGGGTGGTGTCGAGGCTGAAGGCAGCAGGAAAGTCTGCAGCCCCCACATCTGTTGAGCTACGTAAGCGGTTCCCAAAGAGCTTTAGAACAAGGCATAGTTTTCCCTGCTGGCTCTTTGGGCAGGTGACCCATCTCCAGAAATATGGCCATTTTTGTGCCTGGCGCGGCGCCAAGTGGGAAAGGGTGGTGTCGAGGCTGACGGCAGCAGGAAAGCCTGCAGCTCCAGGTCTGTGGTGCTACGCAAGCGGTTCCCAAAGAGCTTTAGAACAAGGCATAGTTTTCCCTGCTGGCTCTTTGGGCGGGGCACCAACCTCCAAACATATGGCCATTTTTGTGCCTGGCGCGGCGCCAAGTGGGAAAGGGTGGTGTCGAGGCTGACGGCAGCAGGAAAGCCTGCAGCTCCAGGTCTGTGGTGCTACGCAAGCGGTTCCCAAAGAGCTTTAGAACAAGGCATAGTTTTCCCTGCTGGCTCTTTGGGCGGGGCACCAACCTCCAAACATATGGCCATTTTTGTGCCTGGCGCGGCGCCAAGTGGGAAAGGGTGGTTTTGAGGCTGAAGGCAGCAGGAAAGCCTGCAGCCCCCAGGTCTGTGGGGCAACACAAGCAGTTACCAAAGAGCTTTAGAACAAGGCCTAGTTTTCCCTGCTGGCTCTTTGGGCGTGGGACCAATCTCCAGCCATATGGCCATTTTTGTGCCTGGCGCGGCGCCAAGTGGGAAAGGGTGGTTTTGAGGCTGAAGGCAGCAGGAAAGCCTGCAGCTCCAGGTGTGTGGGGCTACGCAAGCAGTTCCCAAAGAGCTTTAGAACAAGGCATAATTTTCCCTGCTGGCTCTTTGGGCGTGGGACCCATCTCCACACATATGGCCATTTTTGTGCCTGGCTTGGTGCCAAGTGGGAAAGGGTTGTGTCGAGGCTGACGGCAGCAGGAAAGCCTGCAGCTCCAGGTCTGTGATGCTACGCAAGCGGTTCCCAAAGAGCTTTAGAACAAGGCATAGTTTTCCCTGCTGGCTCTTTGGGCGGGGCACCAACCTCCAAACATATGGCCATTTTTGTGCCTGGCGCGGCGCCAAGTGGGAAATGGTGGTTTTGAGGCTGAAGGCAGCAGGAAAGCCTGCAGCCCCCAGGTCTGTGGGGCTACGCAAGCGGTTCCCAAAGAGCTTTAGAACAAGGCATAGTTTTCCCTGCTGGCTCTTTGGGCATGGGACCCATCTCCAGCCATATGGCCATTTTTGTGCCTGGCGCGGCGCCAAGTGGGAAAGGGTGGTGTCGAGGCTGAAGGCAGCAAGAGAGCCCGCAGCCCGCAGGTCTGTGGGGCTACGCAAGCGGTTCCCAAAGAGCTTTAGAACAAGGCATAGTTTTCCCTGCTGGCTCTTTGGGCGTGGGACCAGTCTCCAGATATATGGGCATTTTTGTGCCTGGCGCGGCTCCAAGTGGGAAAGGGTGGTTTTGAGGCTGAAGGCAGCAGGAAAGCCTGCAGCCCCCAGGTGTGCGGGGCTACGCAAGCGGTTCCCAAAGAGCTTTAGAACAAGGCATAGTTTTCCCTGCTGGCTCTTTGGGCGTGGGACTAATCTCCAGCCATATGGCCATTTTTGTGCCTGACTTGGTGCCAAGTGGGAAAGGGTGGTTTTGAGGCTGAAGGCAGCAGGAAAGCCTGCAGCCCCCCGGTGTGTGGGGCTACGCAAGCGGTTCCCAAAGAGCTTTAGAAGAAGGCATAGTTTTCCCTGCTGGCTCTTTGGGCGTGGGACCAATCTCCAGCCATATGGCCATTTTTGTGCCTGGCGCGGCGCCAAGTGGGAAAGGGTGGTTCTGAGGCTGAAGGCAGCAGGAAAGCCTGCAGCCCCCACGTCTGTGGGGCTACGCAAGCGGTTCCCAAAGAGCTTTAGAACAAGGCCTAGTTTTCCCTGCTGCCTCTTTGGGCATGGGACCCATCTCCAGCCATATGGCCATTTTTGTGCCTGGCGCGGCGCCAAGTGGGAAAGGGTGGTGTCGAGGCTGAAGGAAGCAAGAGAGCCCGCAGCCCGCAGGTCTGTGGGGCTACGCAAGCGGTTCCCAAAGAGCTTTAGAACAAGGCATAGTTTTCCCTGCTGGCTCTTTGGGCGGGGCACCAACCTCCAAACATATGGCCATTTTTGTGCCTGGCGCGGCGCCAAGTGGGAAAGGGTGGTTTTGAGGCTGAAGGCAGCAGGAAAGCCTGCAGCCCCCAGGTGTGTGGGGCTACGCAAGCGGTTCCCAAAGAGCTTTAGAACAAGGCATAGTTTTCTCTGCTGGCTCTTTGGGCGTGGGACCAGTCTCCAGACATATGGCCATTTTTGTGCCTGGCACGGCGCCAAGTGGGAAAGGGTGGTTTTGAGGCTTAAGGCAGCAGGAAAGCCTGCAGCCCCCAGGTGTGTGGGGCAACACAAGCAGTTACCAAAGAGCTTTAGAACAAGGCCTAGTTTTCCCTGCTGGCTCTTTGGGCGTGGGACCAATCTCCAGCCATATGGCCATTTTTGTGCCTGGCGCGGCGCCAAGTGGGAAAGGGTGGTTTTGAGGCTGAAGGCAGCAGGAAAGCCTGCAGCTCCAGGTGTGTGGGGCTACGCAAGCAGTTCCCAAAGAGCTTTGGAACAAGGCATAATTTTCCCTGCTGGCTCTTTGGGCGGGGGACCCATCTCCACACATATGGCCATTTTTGTGCCTGGCGCGGCGCCAAGTGGGAAAGGGTGGTTTTGAGGCTGAAGGCAGCAGGAAAGCCTGCAGCTCCAGGTGTGTGGGGCTATGCAAGCGGTTCCCAAAGAGCTTTAGAACAAGGCATAGTTTTCCCTGCTGGCTCTTTGGGCGGGGGACCCATCTCCACACATATGGCCATTTTTGTGCCTGGCGCGGCGCCAAGTGGGAAAGGGTGGTTTTGAGGCTGAAGGCAGCAGGAAAGCATGCAGCCCCCAGGTCTGTGGGGCTACGCAAGAGGTTCCCAAAGAGCTTTAGAACAAGGCATAGTTTTCCCTGCTGGCTCTTTGGGCGTGGGACCAATCTCCAGACATATGGCCATTTTTGTGCCTGGCGCGGCGCCAAGTGGGAAAGGGTGGTTCTGAGGCTGAAGGCAGCAGGAATGCCTGCAGCCCGCAGCTCTGTGGTGCTACGCAAGCGGTTCCCAAAGAGCTTTAGAACAAGGCATAGTTTTCCCTGCTGGCTCTTTGGGCATGGGACCCATCTCCACCCATATGGCCATTTTTGTGCCTGGCGCGGCGCCAAGTGGGAAAGGGTGGTGTCGAGGCTGAAGGCAGCAGGAAAGTCTGCAGCCCCCACATCTGTTGGGCTACGTAAGCGGTTCCCAAAGAGCTTTAGAAGAAGGCATAGTTTTCCCTGCTGGCTCTTTGGGCAGGGGACCCATCTCCAGAAATATGGCCATTTTTGTGCCTGGCGCGGCGCCAAGTGGGAAAGGGTGGTGTCGAGGCTGACGGCAGCAGGAAAGCCTGCAGCTCCAGGTCTGTGGTGCTACGCAAGCGGTTCCCAAAGAGCTTTAGAACAAGGCATAGTTTTCCCTGCTGGCTCTTTGGGCGGGGGACCCATCTCCAGCCATATGGCCATTTTTGTGCCTGGCGCGGCGCCAAGTGGGAAAATGTGGTTTTGAGGCTGAAGGCAGCAGGAAAGCCTGCAGCTCCAGGTGTCTGGGGCTACGCAAGCGGTTCCCAAAGAGCTTTAGAACAAGGCATAGTTTTCCCTGCTGGCTCTTTGGGTGTGGGACCCATCTCCAACCATATGGCCATTTTTGTGCCTGGCGCGGCGCCAAGTGGGAAAGGGTGGTTTTGAGGCTGAAGGCAGCAGGAAAGCCTGCAGCCCCCAGGTGTGTGGGGCTACGCAAGCGGTTCCCAAAGAGCTTTAGAAGAAGGCATAGTTTTCCCTGCTGGCTCTTTGGGCGTGGGACCAATCTCCAGACATATGGCCATTTTTGTGCCTGGCGCGACGCCAAGTGGGAAAGGGTGGTTTTGAGGCTGAAGGCAGCAAGAAAGCCCGCAGCCCCCAGGTGTGTGGGGCTACGCAAGCGGTTCCCAAAGAGCTTTAGAACTAGGCATAGTTTTCCCTGCTGGCTCTTTGGGCGGGCGACCCAACTCCAGCCATGTGGCCATTTTTGTGCCTGGCGCGGCGCCAAGTGGGAAAATGTGGTTTTGAGGCTGAAGGCAGCAGGAAAGCCTGCAGCTCCAGGTGTGTGGGGCTACGCAAGCGGTTCCCAAAGAGCTTTAGAAGAAGGCATAGTTTTCCCTGCTGGCTCTTTGGGCATGGGACCCATCTCCAGCCATATGGCCATTTTTGTGCCTGGCGCGGCGCCAAGTGGGAAAGGGTGGTGTCGAGGCTGAAGAAAGCAAGAGAGCCCGCAGCCCGCAGGTCTGTGGGCTACGGAAGCGGTTCCCAAAGAGCTTTAGAACAAGGCATAGTTTTCCCTGCTGGCTCTTTGGGCGTGGCACCAGTCTCCAGATATATGGCCATTTTTGTGCCTGGCTTGGTGCCAAGTGGGAAAGGGTGGTTTTGAGGCTGAAGGCAGCAGGAAAGCCTGCAGCCCCCAGGTGTGCGGGGCTACGCAAGCGGTTCCCAAAGAGCTTTAGAACAAGGCATAGTTTTCCCTGCTGGCTCTTTGGGCGTGGGACCAGTCTCCAGACATATGGCCATTTTTGTGCCTGGCGCGGCGCCAAGTGGGAAAGGGTGGTTTTGAGGCTGAAGGCAGCAGGAAAGCCTGCAGGTCCAGGTGTCTGGGGCTACGCAAGCGGTTCCCAAAGAGCTTTAGAACAAGGCATAATTTTCCCTGCTGGCTCTTTGGGCGTGGGACCCATCTCCACACATATGGCCATTTTTGTGCCTGGCTTGGTGCCAAGTGGGAAAGGGTTGTGTCGAGGCTGACGGCAGCAGGAAAGCCTGCAGCTCCAGGTCTGTGGTGCTACGCAAGCGGTTCCCAAAGAGCTTTAGAACAAGGCATAGTTTTCCCTGCTGGCTCTTTGGGCGGGGCACCAACCTCCAAACATATGGCCATTTTTGTGCCTGGCGCGGTGCCAAGTGGGAAAGGGTGGTTTTGAGGCTGAAGGCAGCAGGAAAGCCTGCAGCTCCAGGTGTCTGGGGCTACGCAAGCGGTTCCCAAAGAGCTTTAGAACAAGGCATAGTTTTCCCTGCTGGCTCTTTGGGCGGGGGACCCATCTCCAGACATATGGCCATTTATGTGCCTGGCGCGGCGCCAAGTGGGAAAGGGTGGTTTTGAGGCTGGAGGCAGCAGGAAAGCCCGCAGCCCCCAGGTCTGTGGGGCTACACAAGAGGTTCCCAAAGAGCTTTAGAACTAGGCATAGTTTTCCCTGCTGGCTCTTTTGGCAGGGGACCCATCTCCAGAAATATGGCCATTTTTGTGCCTGGCGCGGCGCCAAGTGGGAAAGGGTGGTGTCGAGGCTGACGGCAGCAGGAAAGCCTGCAGCTCCAGGTCTGTGGTGCTACGCAAGCGGTTCCCAAAGAGCTTTAGAACAAGGCATAGTTTTCCCTGCTGGCTCTTTGGGCGGGGGACCCATCTCCAGCCATATGGCCATTTTTGTGCCTGGCGCGGCGCCAAGTGGGAAAGGGTGGTTTTGAGGCTGAAGGCAGCAAGAAAGCCCGCAGCCCCCAGGTCTGTGGGGCTATGCAAGCGGTTCCCAAAGAGCTTTAGAACAAGGCATAGTTTTCCCTGCTGGCTCTTTGGGCGGGGGACCCATCTCCAGACATATGGCCATATTTGTGCCTGGCGCGGCGCCAAGTGGGAAAGGGTGGTTTTGAGGCTTAAGGCAGCAGGAAAGCCTGCAGCCGCCAGGTGTGTGGGGCTACGCAAGCGGTTCCCAAAGAGCTTTAGAAGAAGGCATAGTTTTCCCTGCTGGCTCTTTGGGCGTGGGACCAATCTCCAGCCATATGGCCATTTTTGTGCCTGGCGCAGCGCCAAGTGGGAAAGGGTGGTTCTGAGGCTGAAGGCAGCAGGAAAGCCTGCAGCCCCCAGGTGTGTGGGGCTACGCAAGCGGTTCCCAAAGAGCTTTAGAACAAGGCATAGTTTTCCCTGCTGCCTCTTTGGGCATGGGACCCATCTCCAGCCATATGGCCATTTTTGTGCCTGGCGCGGCGCCAAGTGGGAAAGGGTGGTGTCGAGGCTGAAGGAAGCAAGAGAGCCCGCAGCCCGCAGGTCTGTGGGGCTACGCAAGCGGTTCCCAAAGAGCTTTAGAACAAGGCATAGTTTTCCCTGCTGGCTCTTTGGGCGGGGCACCAACCTCCAAACATATGGCCATTTTTGTGCCTGGCGCGGCGCCAAGTGGGAAAGGGTGGTTTTGAGGCTGAAGGCAGCAGGAAAGCCTGCAGCCCCCAGGTGTGTGGGGCTACGCAAGCGGTTCCCAAAGAGCTTTAGAACAAGGCATAGTTTTCTCTGCTGGCTCTTTGGGCGTGGGACCAGTCTCCAGACATATGGCCATTTTTGTGCCTGGCGCGGCGCCAAGTGGGAAAGGGTGGTTTTGAGGCTTAAGGCAGCAGGAAAGCCTGCAGCCCCCAGGTGTGTGGGGCAAAACAAGCAGTTACCAAAGAGCTTTAGAACAAGGCATAATTTTCCCTGCTGGCTCTTTGGGCGGGGGACCCATCTCCACACATATGGCCATTTTTGTGCCTGGCGCGGCGCCAAGTGGGAAAGGGTGGTTTTGAGGCTGAAGGCAGCAGGAAAGCCTGCAGCTCCAGGTGTGTGGGGCTATGCAAGCGGTTCCCAAAGAGCTTTAGAACAAGGCATAGTTTTCCCTGCTGGCTCTTTGGGCGTGGGACCAATCTCCAGACATATGGCCATTTTTGTGCCTGGCGCGGCGCCAAGTGGGAAAGGGTGGTTTTGAGGCTGAAGGCAGCAGGAATGCCTGCAGCCCGCAGGTCTGTGGTGCTACGCAAGCGGTTCCCAAAGAGCTTTAGAACAAGGCATAGTTTTCCCTGCTGGCTCTTTGGGCATGGGACCCATCTCCAGCCATATGGCCATTTTTGTGCCTGGCGCGGCGCCAAGTGGGAAAGGGTGGTGTCGAGGCTGAAGGCAGCAGGAAAGTCTGCAGCCCCCACATCTGTTGGGCTACGGAAGCGGTTCCCAAAGAGCTTTAGAAGAAGGCATAGTTTTCCCTGCTGGCTCTTTGGGCAGGGGACCCATCTCCAGAAATATGGCCATTTTTGTGCCTGGCGCGGCGCCAAGTGGGAAAGGGTGGTGTCGAGGCTGACGGCAGCAGGAAAGCCTGCAGCTCCAGGTCTGTGGTGCTACGCAAGCTGTTCCCAAAGAGCTTTAGAACAAGGCATAGTTTTCCCTGCTGGCTCTTTGGGCGGGGGACCCATCTCCAGCCATATGGCCATTTTTGTGCCTGGCGCGGCGCCAAGTGGGAAAATGTGGTTTTGAGGCTGAAGGCAGCAAGAAAGCCTGCAGCCCCCAGGTGTGTGGGGCTATGCAAGCGGTTCCCAAAGAGCTTTAGAACAAGGCATAGTTTTCCCTGCTGGCTCTTTGGGTGTGGGACCCATCTCCAGCCATATGGCCATTTTTGTGCCTGGCTTGGTACCAAGTGGGAAAGGGTGGTTTTGAGGCTGAAGGCAGCAGGAAAGCCTGCAGCCCCCAGGTCTGTGGGGCAACACAAGCGGTTCCCAAAGAGCTTTAGAACAAGGCCTAGTTTTCCCTGCTGGCTCTTTGGGCATGGGACCCATCTCCAGCCATATGGCCATTTTTGTGCCTGGCTTGGTGCCAAGTGGGAAAGGGTGGTGTCGAGGCTGACGGCAGCAGGAAAGCCTGCAGCTCCAGGTCTGTGATGCTACGCAAGCGGTTCCCAAAGAGCTTTAGAACAAGGCATAGTTTTCCCTGCTGGCTCTTTGGGCGGGGCACCAACCTCCAAACATATGGCCATTTTTGTGCCTAGCGCGGCGCCAAGTGGGAAAGGGTGGTTTTGAGGCTTAAGGCAGCAGGAAAGCCTGCAGCCCCCAGGTCTGTGGGGCAACACAAGCAGTTACCAAAGAGCTTTAGAACAAGGCATAGTTTTCCCTGCTGGCTCTTTGGGCGTGGGACCAATCTCCAGCCATATGGCCATTTTTGTGCCTGGCGCGGCGCCAAGTGGGAAAGGGTGGTTTTGAGGCTGAAGGCAGCAGGAAAGCTTGCAGCCCCCAGGTGTGTGGGGCTACGCAAGCGGTTCCCAAAGAGCTTTAGAAGAAGGCATAGTTTTCCCTGCTGGCTCTTTGGGCGTGGGACCCATCTCCAGACATATGGCCATTTATGTGCCTGGCGCGGCGCCAAGTGGGAAAGGGTGGTTTTGAGGCTGAAGGCAGCAAGAAAGCCCGCAGCACCCAGGTGTGTGGGGCTACGCAAGCGGTTCCCAAAGAGCTTTAGAAGAAGGCATAGTTTTCCCTGCTGGCTCTTTGGGCGGGCGACCCATCTCCGGACATATGGCCATATTTGTGCCTGGCGCGGCGCCAAGTGGGAAAGGGTGGTTTTCAGGCTTAAGGCAGCAGGAAAGCCTGCAGCTCCAGGTCTGTGGTGCTACGCAAGCGGTTCCCAAAGAGCTTTAGAACAAGGCATAGTTTTCCCTGCTGGCTCTTTGGGCGGGGCACCAACCTCCAAACATATGGCCATTTTTGTGCCTGGCGCGGCGCCAAGTGGGAAAGGGTGGTTTTGAGGCTGAAGGCAGCAGGAAAGCCTGCAGCTCCAGGTGTGTGGGGCTATGCAAGCGGTTCCCAAAGAGCTTTAGAACAAGGCATAGTTTTCCCTGCTGGCTCTTTGGGCGTGGGACCAATCTCCAGACATATGGCCATTTTTGTGCCTGGCGCGGCGCCAAGTGGGAAAGGGTGGTTTTGAGGCTGAAGGCAGCAGGAAAGCATGCAGCCACCAGGTCTGTGGGGCTACGCAAGCGGTTCCCAAAGAGCTTTAGAACAAGGCATAGTTTTCCCTGCTGGCTCTTTGGGCGTGGGACCAATCTCCAAACATATGGCCATTTTTGTGCCTGGCGCGGCGCCAAGTGGGAAAGGGTGGTTTTGAGGCTGAAGGCAGCAGGAATGCCTGCAGCTCCAGGTCTGTGGTGCTACGCAAGCGGTTCCCAAAGAGCTTTAGAACAAGGCATAATTTTCCCTGCTGGCTCTTTGGGCATGGGACCCATCTCCAGCCATATGGCCATTTTTGTGCCTGGCGCGGCGCTAAGTGGGAAAGGGTGGTTTTGAGGCTGAAGGCAGCAGGAAAGCCTGCAGCCCCCAGGTCTGTGGGGCAACACAAGCGGTTCCCAAAGAGCTTTAGAACAAGGCCTAGTTTTCCCTGCTGGCTCTTTGGGCATGGGACCCATCTCCAGCCATATGGCCATTTTTGTGCCTGGCTTGGTGCCAAGTGGGAAAGGGTGGTGTCGAGGCTGACGGCAGCAGGAAAGCCTGCAGCTCCAGGTCTGTGATGCTACGCAAGCGGTTCCCAAAGAGCTTTAGAACAAGGCATAGTTTTCCCTGCTGGCTCTTTGGGCGGGGCACCAACCTCCAAACATATGGCCATTTTTGTGCCTGGCGCGGCGCCAAGTGGGAAAGGGTGGTTTTGAGGCTTAAGGCAGCAGGAAAGCCTGCAGCCCCCAGGTCTGTGGGGCAACACAAGCAGTTACCAAAGAGCTTTAGAACAAGGCATAGTTTTCCCTGCTGGCTCTTTGGGCGGGGCACCAACCTCCAAACATATGGCCATTTTTGTGCCTAGCGCGGCGCCAAGTGGGAAAGGGTGGTTTTGAGGCTGAAGGCAGCAGGAAAGCCTGCAGCTCCAGGTGTGTGGGGCTATGCAAGCGGTTCCCAAAGAGCTTTAGAACAAGGCATAGTTTTCCCTGCTGGCTCTTTGGGCGTGGGACCAATCTCCAGACATATGGCCATTTTTGTGCCTGGCGCGGCGCCAAGTGGGAAAGGGTGGTTTTGAGGCTGAAGGCAGCAGGAAAGCATGCAGCCACCAGGTCTGTGGGGCTACGCAAGCGGTTCCCAAAGAGCTTTAGAACAAGGCATAGTTTTCCCTGCTGGCTCTTTGGGCGTGGGACCAATCTCCAAACATATGGCCATTTTTGTGCCTGGCGCGGCGCCAAGTGGGAAAGGGTGGTTTTGAGGCTGAAGGCAGCAGGAATGCCTGCAGCTCCAGGTCTGTGGTGCTACGCAAGCGGTTCCCAAAGAGCTTTAGAACAAGGCATAATTTTCCCTGCTGGCTCTTTGGGCATGGGACCCATCTCCAGCCATATGGCCATTTTTGTGCCTGGCGCGGCGCTAAGTGGGAAAGGGTGGTTTTGAGGCTGAAGGCAGCAGGAAAGCCTGCAGCCCCCAGGTCTGTGGGGCAACACAAGCGGTTCCCAAAGAGCTTTAGAACAAGGCCTAGTTTTCCCTGCTGGCTCTTTGGGCATGGGACCCATCTCCAGCCATATGGCCATTTTTGTGCCTGGCTTGGTGCCAAGTGGGAAAGGGTGGTGTCGAGGCTGACGGCAGCAGGAAAGCCTGCAGCTCCAGGTCTGTGATGCTACGCAAGCGGTTCCCAAAGAGCTTTAGAACAAGGCATAGTTTTCCCTGCTGGCTCTTTGGGCGGGGCACCAACCTCCAAACATATGGCCATTTTTGTGCCTGGCGCGGCGCCAAGTGGGAAAGGGTGGTTTTGAGGCTTAAGGCAGCAGGAAAGCCTGCAGCCCCCAGGTCTGTGGGGCAACACAAGCAGTTACCAAAGAGCTTTAGAACAAGGCATAGTTTTCCCTGCTGGCTCTTTGGGCGTGGGACCAATCTCCAGCCATATGGCCATTTTTGTGCCTGGCGCGGCGCCAAGTGGGAAAGGGTGGTTTTGAGGCTGAAGGCAGCAGGAAAGCTTGCAGCCCCCAGGTGTGTGGGGCTACGCAAGCGGTTCCCAAAGAGCTTTAGAAGAAGGCATAGTTTTCCCTGCTGGCTCTTTGGGTGGGGGACCCATCTCCAGACATATGGCCATTTATGTGCCTGGCGCGGCGCCAAGTGGGAAAGGGTGGTTTTGAGGCTGAAGGCAGCAAGAAAGCCCGCAGCACCCAGGTGTGTGGGGCTACGCAAGCGGTTCCCAAAGAGCTTTAGAAGAAGGCATAGTTTTCCCTGCTGGCTCTTTGGGCGGGGGACCCATCTACAGACATATGGCCATATTTGTGCCTGGCGCGGCGCCAAGTGGGAAAGGGTGGTTTTCAGGCTTAAGGCAGCAGGAAAGCCTGCAGCTCCAGGTCTGTGGTGCTACGCAAGCGGTTCCCAAAGAGCTTTAGAACAAGGCATAGTTTTCCCTGCTGGCTCTTTGGGCGGGGCACCAACCTCCAAACATATGGCCATTTTTGTGCCTGGCGCGGCGCCAAGTGGGAAAGGGTGGTTTTGAGGCTGAAGGCAGCAGGAAAGCCTGCAGCTCCAGGTGTGTGGGGCTATGCAAGCGGTTCCCAAAGAGCTTTAGAACAAGGCATAGTTTTCCCTGCTGGCTCTTTGGGCGTGGGACCAATCTCCAGACATATGGCCATTTTTGTGCCTGGCGCGGCGCCAAGTGGGAAAGGGTGGTTTTGAGGCTGAAGGCAGCAGGAAAGCATGCAGCCACCAGGTCTGTGGGGCTACGCAAGCGGTTCCCAAAGAGCTTTAGAAGAAGGCATAGTTTTCCCTGCTGGCTCTTTGGGCGTGGGACCAATCTCCAAACATATGGCCATTTTTGTGCCTGGCGCGGCGCTAAGTGGGAAAGGGTGGTTTTGAGGCTGAAGGCAGCAGGAATGCCTGCAGCTCCAGGTCTGTGGTGCTACGCAAGCGGTTCCCAAAGAGCTTTAGAACAAGGCATAATTTTCCCTGCTGGCTCTTTGGGCATGGGACCCATCTCCAGCCATATGGCCATTTTTGTGCCTGGCGCGGCGCCAAGTGGGAAAGGGTGGTGTCGAGGCTGAAGGCAGCAAGAGAGCCCGCAGCCTGCAGGTCTGTGGGGCTATGCAAGCGGTTCCCAAAGAGCTTTAGAACAAGGCATAGTTTTCCCTGCTGGCTCTTTGGGCGTGGGACCAGTCTCCAGATATATGGCCATTTTTGTGCCTGGCGCGGCGCCAAGTGGGAAAGGGTGGTTTTGAGGCTGACGGCAGCAGGAAAGCCTGCACCGCCCAGGTGTGTGGGGCTACTCAAGCGGTTCCCAAAGAGCTTTAGAAGAAGGCATAGTTTTCCCTGCTGGCTCTTTGGGCGTGGGACCAATCTCCAGACATATGGCCATTTTTGTGCCTGGCGCGGCGCCAAGTGGGAAAGGGTGGTTCTGAGGCTGAAGGCAGCAGGAAAGCCTGCAGCCCCCACATCTGTTGGGCTACGCAAGCGGTTCCCAAAGAGCTTTAGAAGAAGGCATAGTTTTCCCTGCTGGCTCTTTGGGCGGGGGACCCATCTCCACACATATGGCCATTTTTGTGCCTGGCTTGGTGCCAAGTGGGAAAGGGTTGTGTCGAGGCTGACGGCAGCAGGAAAGCCTGCAGCTCCAGGTCTGTGATGCTACGCAAGCGGTTCCCAAAGAGCTTTAGAACAAGGCATAGTTTTCCCTGCTGGCTCTTTGGGCGGGGCACCAACCTCCAAACATATGGCCATTTTTGTGCCTGGCGCAGCGCCAAGTGGGAAAGGGTGGTTTTGAGGCTGAAGGCAGCAGGAAAGCCTGCAGCCCCCCGGTGTGTGGGGCTACGCAAGCGGTTCCCAAAGAGCTTTAGAACAAGGCATAGTTTTCCCTGCTGGCTCTTTGGGCGTGGGACCAGTCTCCAGATATATGGCCATTTTTGTGCCTGGCGCGGCGCCAAGTGGGAAAGGGTGGTTTTGAGGCTGACGGCAGCAGGAAAGCCTGCACCGCCCAGGTGTGTGGGGCTACTCAAGCGGTTCCCAAAGAGCTTTAGAAGAAGGCATAGTTTTCCCTGCTGGCTCTTTGGGCGTGGGACCAATCTCCAGACATATGGCCATTTTTGTGCCTGGCGCGGCGCCAAGTGGGAAAGGGTGGTTCTGAGGCTGAAGGCAGCAGGAAAGCCTGCAGCCCCCACATCTGTTGGGCTACGCAAGCGGTTCCCAAAGAGCTTTAGAAGAAGGCATAGTTTTCCCTGCTGGCTCTTTGGGCGGGGGACCCATCTCCACACATATGGCCATTTTTGTGCCTGGCTTGGTGCCAAGTGGGAAAGGGTTGTGTCGAGGCTGACGGCAGCAGGAAAGCCTGCAGCTCCAGGTCTGTGATGCTACGCAAGCGGTTCCCAAAGAGCTTTAGAACAAGGCATAGTTTTCCCTGCTGGCTCTTTGGGCGGGGCACCAACCTCCAAACATATGGCCATTTTTGTGCCTGGCGCAGCGCCAAGTGGGAAAGGGTGGTTTTGAGGCTGAAGGCAGCAGGAAAGCCTGCAGCCCCCCGGTGTGTGGGGCTACGCAAGCGGTTCCCAAAGAGCTTTAGAACAAGGCATAGTTTTCCCTGCTGGCTCTTTGGGCGTGGGACCAGTCTCCAGACATATGGCCATTTTTGTGCCTGGCGTGGTGCCAAGTGGGAAAGGGTGGTTTTGAGGCTGAAGGCAGCAGGAAAGCCTGCAGCTCCAGGTGTCTGGGGCTACGCAAGCGGTTCCCAAAGAGCTTTAGAACAAGGCATAGTTTTCTCTGCTGGCTCTTTGGGCGGGGGACCCATCTCCATCCATATGACCATTTTTGTGCCTGGCGCGGCGCCAAGTGGGAAAGGGTGGTTTTGAGGCTGAAGGCAGCAGGAAAGCCTGCAGCTCCAGGTCTGTGGTGCTACGCAAGCGGTTCCCAAAGAGCTTTAGAACAAGGCATAGTTTTCCCTGCTGGCTCTTTGGGCGGGGGACCAATCTCCAGACATATGGCCATTTTTGTGCCTGGCGCGGCGCCAAGTGGGAAAGGGTGGTTTTGAGGCTGAAGGCAGCAAGAAAGCCCGCAGCCCCCAGGTGTGTGGGGCTACGCAAGCGGTTCCCAAAGAGCTTTAGAAGAAGGCATAGTTTTCCCTGCTGGCTCTTTGGGCGTGGCACCAGTCTCCAGACATATGGCCATTTTTGTGCCTGGCTTGGTGCCAAGTGGGAAAGGGTGGTTTTGAGGCTGAAGGCAGCAGGAAAGCCTGCAGCCCCCAGGTGTGTGGGGCTACGCAAGCGGTTCCCAAAGAGCTTTAGAACAAGGCATAGTTTTCCCTGCTGGCTCTTTGGGCATGGGACCCATCTCCAGCCATATGGCCATTTTTGTGCCTGGCTTGGTGCCAAGTGGGAAAGGGTGGTGTCGAGGCTGAAGGAAGCAAGAGAGCCCGCAGCTCCAGGTCTGTGATGCTACGCAAGCGGTTCCCAAAGAGCTTTAGAACAAGGCATAGTTTTCCCTGCTGGCTCTTTGGGCGGGGCACCAACCTCCAAACATATGGCCATTTTTGTGCCTGGCACGGCGCCAAGTGGGAAAGGGTGGTTTTGAGGCTGAAGGCAGCAGGAAAGCCTGCAGCCCCCAGGTGTGTGGGGCTACGCAAGCGGTTCCCAAAGAGCTTTAGAAGAAGGCATAGTTTTCCCTGCTGGCTCTTTGGGTGGGGGACCCATCTCCAGACATGTGGCCATTTATGTGCCCGGCGCGGCGCCAAGTGGGAAAGGGTGGTTTTGAGGCTGAAGGCAGCAAGAAAGCCCGCAGCACCCAGGTGTGTGGGGCTATGCAAGCGGTTCCCAAAGAGCTTTAGAAGAAGGCATAGTTTTCCCTGCTGGCTCTTTGGGCGGGCGACCCATCTCCGGACATATGGCCATATTTGTGCCTGGCGCGGCGCCAAGTGGGAAAGGGTGGTTTTCAGGCTTAAGGCAGCAGGAAAGCCTGCAGCTCCAGGTCTGTGGTGCTACGCAAGCGGTTACCAAAGAGCTTTAGAACAAGGCATAGATTTCCCTGCTGGCTCTTTGGGCGGGCGACCCAACTCCAGCCATGTGGCCATTTTTGTGCCTGGCGCGGCGCCAAGTGGGAAAATGTGGTTTTGAGGCTGAAGGCAGCAGGAAAGCCTGCAGCTCCAGGTCTGTGGGGCTACGCAAGCGGTTCCCAAAGAGCTTTAGAACAAGGCATAGTTTTCCCTGCTGGCTCTTTGGGCATGGGACCCATCTCCACACATATGGCCATTTTTGTGCCTGGCTTGGTGCCAAGTGGGAAAGGGTGGTGTCGAGGCTGACGGCAGCAGGAAAGCCTGCAGCTCCAGGTCTGTGATGCTACGCAAGCGGTTCCCAAAGAGCTTTAGAACAAGGCATAGTTTTCCCTGCTGGCTCTTTGGGCGGGGCACCAACCTCCAAACATATGGCCATTTTTGTGCCTGGCGCGGCGCCAAGTGGGAAAGGGTGGTTTTGAGGCTGAAGGCAGCAGGAAAGCATGCAGCCACCAGGTCTGTGGGGCTACGCAAGCGGTTCCCAAAGAGCTTTAGAACAAGGCATAGTTTTCCCTGCTGGCTCTTTGGGCGGGGCACCAACCTCCAGACATATGGCCATTTTTCTGCCTGGCGCGGCGCTAAGTGGGAAAGGGTGGTTTTGAGGCTGAAGGCAGCAGGAATGCCTGCAGCTCCAGGTCTGTGGTGCTACGCAAGCGGTTCCCAAAGAGCTTTAGAACAAGGCATAATTTTCCCTGCTGGCTCTTTGGGCATGGGTCCCATCTCCAGCCATATGGCCATTTTTGTGCCTGGCGCGGCGCCAAGTGGGAAAGGGTGGTGTCGAGGCTGAAGGCAGCAGGAAAGCCTGCAGCTCCAGGTCTGTGGGGCTATGCAAGCGGTTCCCAAAGAGCTTTAGAACAAGGCATAGTTTTCCCTGCTGGCTCTTTGGGCGTGGGACTAGTCTCCAGATATATGGCCATTTTTGTGCCTGGCGCGGCGCCAAGTGGGAAAGAGTGGTTTTGAGGCTGACGGCAGCAGGAAAGCCTGCACCGCCCAGGTGTGTGGGGCTACTCAAGCGGTTCCCAAAGAGCTTTAGAAGAAGGCATAGTTTTCCCTGCTGGCTCTTTGGGCGGGGCACCAATCTCCAGCCATATGGCCATTTTTGTGCCTGGCGCAGCGCCAAGTGGGAAAGGGTGGTTCTGAGGCTGAAGGCAGCAGGAAAGCCTGCAGCCCCCAGGTGTGTGGGGCTACGCAAGCGGTTCCCAAAGAGCTTTAGAAGAAGGCATAGTTTTCCCTGCTGCCTCTTTGGGCATGGGACCCATCTCCAGCCATATGGCCATTTTTGTGCCTGGCGCGGCGCCAAGTGGGAAAGGGTGGTGTCGAGGCTGAAGGAAGCAAGAGAGCCCGCAGCCCGCAGGTCTGTGGGGCTACGCAAGCGGTTCCCAAAGAGCTTTAGAACAAGGCATAGTTTTCCCTGCTGGCTCTTTGGGCGGGGCACCAACCTCCAAACATATGGCCATTTTTGTGCCTGGCGCGGCGCCAAGTGGGAAAGGGTGGTTTTGAGGCTGAAGGCAGCAGGAAAGCCTGCAGCCCCCAGGTCTGTGGGGCTACGCAAGCGGTTCCCAAAGAGCTTTAGAACAAGGCATAGTTTTCTCTGCTGGCTCTTTGGGCGTGGGACCAGTCTCCAGACATATGGCCATTTTTGTGCCTGGCGCGGCGCCAAGTGGGAAAGGGTGGTTTTGAGGCTTAAGGCAGCAGGAAAGCCTGCAGCCCCCAGGTCTGTGGGGCAACACAAGCAGTTACCAAAGAGCTTTAGAACAAGGCATAGTTTTCCCTGCTGGCTCTTTGGGCGTGGGACCAATCTCCAGCCATATGGCCATTTTTGTGCCTGGCGCGGTGCCAAGTGGGAAAGGGTGGTTTTGAGGCTTACGGCAGCAGGAAAGCCTGCAGCTCCAGGTGTGTGGGGCTACGCAAGCAGTTCCCAAAGAGCTTTAGAACAAGGCATAATTTTCCCTGCTGGCTCTTTGGGCGGGGGACCCATCTCCACACATATGGCCATTTTTGTGCCTGGCGCGGCGCCAAGTGGGAAAGGGTGGTTTTGAGGCTGAAGGCAGCAGGAATGCCTGCAGCTCCAGGTGTGTGGGGCTATGCAAGCGGTTCCCAAAGAGCTTTAGAACAAGGCATAGTTTTCCCTGCTGGCTCTTTGGGCGTGGGACCAATCTCCAGACATATGGCCATTTTTGTGCCTGGCGCGGTGCCAAGTGGGAAAGGGTGGTTTTGAGGCTGAAGGCAGCAGGAATGCCTGCAGCCCGCAGGTCTGTGGTGCTACGCAAGCGGTTCCCAAAGAGCTTTAGAACTAGGCATAGTTTTCCCTGCTGGCTCTTTGGGCATGGGACCCATCTCCACCCATATGGCCATTTTTGTGCCTGGCGCGGCGCCAAGTGGGAAAGGGTGGTGTCGAGGCTGAAGGCAGCAGGAAAGTCTGCAGCTCCCACATCTGTTGGGCTACGCAAGTGGTTCCCAAAGAGCTTTAGAAGAAGGCATAGTTTTCCCTGCTGGCTCTTTGGGCAGGGGACCCATCTCCAGAAATATGGCCATTTTTGTGCCTGGCACGGCGCCAAGTGGGAAAGGGTGGTGTCGAGGCTGACGGCAGCAGGAAAGCCTGCAGCTCCAGGTCTGTGGTGCTACGCAAGTGGCTCCCAAATAGCTTTAGAACAAGGCATAGTTTTCCCTGCTGGCTCTTTGGGCGGGGGACCCATCTCCGGACATATGGCCATATTTGTGCCTGGCGCGGCGCCAAGTGGGAAAGGGTGGTTTTCAGGCTTAAGGCAGCAGGAAAGCCTGCAGCTCCAGGTCTGTGGTGCTACGCAAGCGGTTACCAAAGAGCTTTAGAACAAGGCATAGATTTCCCTGCTGGCTCTTTGGGCGGGCGACCCAACTCCAGCCATGTGGCCATTTTTGTGCCTGGCGCGGCGCCAAGTGGGAAAATGTGGTTTTGAGGCTGAAGGCAGCAGGAAAGCCTGCAGCTCCAGGTCTGTGGGGCTACGCAAGCGGTTCCCAAAGAGCTTTAGAACAAGGCATAGTTTTCCCTGCTGGCTCTTTGGGCATGGGACCCATCTCCACACATATGGCCATTTTTGTGCCTGGCTTGGTGCCAAGTGGGAAAGGGTGGTGTCGAGGCTGACGGCAGCAGGAAAGCCTGCAGCTCCAGGTCTGTGATGCTACGCAAGCGGTTCCCAAAGAGCTTTAGAACAAGGCATAGTTTTCCCTGCTGGCTCTTTGGGCGGGGCACCAACCTCCAAACATATGGCCATTTTTGTGCCTGGCGCGGCGCCAAGTGGGAAAGGGTGGTTTTGAGGCTGAAGGCAGCAGGAAAGCATGCAGCCACCAGGTCTGTGGGGCTACGCAAGCGGTTCCCAAAGAGCTTTAGAACAAGGCATAGTTTTCCCTGCTGGCTCTTTGGGCGGGGCACCAACCTCCAGACATATGGCCATTTTTCTGCCTGGCGCGGCGCTAAGTGGGAAAGGGTGGTTTTGAGGCTGAAGGCAGCAGGAATGCCTGCAGCTCCAGGTCTGTGGTGCTACGCAAGCGGTTCCCAAAGAGCTTTAGAACAAGGCATAATTTTCCCTGCTGGCTCTTTGGGCATGGGTCCCATCTCCAGCCATATGGCCATTTTTGTGCCTGGCGCGGCGCCAAGTGGGAAAGGGTGGTGTCGAGGCTGAAGGCAGCAGGAAAGCCTGCAGCTCCAGGTCTGTGGGGCTATGCAAGCGGTTCCCAAAGAGCTTTAGAACAAGGCATAGTTTTCCCTGCTGGCTCTTTGGGCGTGGGACTAGTCTCCAGATATATGGCCATTTTTGTGCCTGGCGCGGCGCCAAGTGGGAAAGAGTGGTTTTGAGGCTGACGGCAGCAGGAAAGCCTGCACCGCCCAGGTGTGTGGGGCTACTCAAGCGGTTCCCAAAGAGCTTTAGAAGAAGGCATAGTTTTCCCTGCTGGCTCTTTGGGCGGGGCACCAATCTCCAGCCATATGGCCATTTTTGTGCCTGGCGCAGCGCCAAGTGGGAAAGGGTGGTTCTGAGGCTGAAGGCAGCAGGAAAGCCTGCAGCCCCCAGGTGTGTGGGGCTACGCAAGCGGTTCCCAAAGAGCTTTAGAAGAAGGCATAGTTTTCCCTGCTGCCTCTTTGGGCATGGGACCCATCTCCAGCCATATGGCCATTTTTGTGCCTGGCGCGGCGCCAAGTGGGAAAGGGTGGTGTCGAGGCTGAAGGAAGCAAGAGAGCCCGCAGCCCGCAGGTCTGTGGGGCTACGCAAGCGGTTCCCAAAGAGCTTTAGAACAAGGCATAGTTTTCCCTGCTGGCTCTTTGGGCGGGGCACCAACCTCCAAACATATGGCCATTTTTGTGCCTGGCGCGGCGCCAAGTGGGAAAGGGTGGTTTTGAGGCTGAAGGCAGCAGGAAAGCCTGCAGCCCCCAGGTCTGTGGGGCTACGCAAGCGGTTCCCAAAGAGCTTTAGAACAAGGCATAGTTTTCTCTGCTGGCTCTTTGGGCGTGGGACCAGTCTCCAGACATATGGCCATTTTTGTGCCTGGCGCGGCGCCAAGTGGGAAAGGGTGGTTTTGAGGCTTAAGGCAGCAGGAAAGCCTGCAGCCCCCAGGTCTGTGGGGCAACACAAGCAGTTACCAAAGAGCTTTAGAACAAGGCATAGTTTTCCCTGCTGGCTCTTTGGGCGTGGGACCAATCTCCAGCCATATGGCCATTTTTGTGCCTGGCGCGGTGCCAAGTGGGAAAGGGTGGTTTTGAGGCTTACGGCAGCAGGAAAGCCTGCAGCTCCAGGTGTGTGGGGCTACGCAAGCAGTTCCCAAAGAGCTTTAGAACAAGGCATAATTTTCCCTGCTGGCTCTTTGGGCGGGGGACCCATCTCCACACATATGGCCATTTTTGTGCCTGGCGCGGCGCCAAGTGGGAAAGGGTGGTTTTGAGGCTGAAGGCAGCAGGAATGCCTGCAGCTCCAGGTGTGTGGGGCTATGCAAGCGGTTCCCAAAGAGCTTTAGAACAAGGCATAGTTTTCCCTGCTGGCTCTTTGGGCGTGGGACCAATCTCCAGACATATGGCCATTTTTGTGCCTGGCGCGGTGCCAAGTGGGAAAGGGTGGTTTTGAGGCTGAAGGCAGCAGGAATGCCTGCAGCCCGCAGGTCTGTGGTGCTACGCAAGCGGTTCCCAAAGAGCTTTAGAACTAGGCATAGTTTTCCCTGCTGGCTCTTTGGGCATGGGACCCATCTCCACCCATATGGCCATTTTTGTGCCTGGCGCGGCGCCAAGTGGGAAAGGGTGGTGTCGAGGCTGAAGGCAGCAGGAAAGTCTGCAGCTCCCACATCTGTTGGGCTACGCAAGTGGTTCCCAAAGAGCTTTAGAAGAAGGCATAGTTTTCCCTGCTGGCTCTTTGGGCAGGGGACCCATCTCCAGAAATATGGCCATTTTTGTGCCTGGCACGGCGCCAAGTGGGAAAGGGTGGTGTCGAGGCTGACGGCAGCAGGAAAGCCTGCAGCTCCAGGTCTGTGGTGCTACGCAAGTGGTTCCCAAAGAGCTTTAGAACAAGGCATAGTTTTCCCTGCTGGCTCTTTGGGCGGGGGACCCATCTCCAGCCATATGGCCATTTTTGTGCCTGGCGCGGCGCCAAGTGGGAAAATGTGGTTTTGAGGCTGAAGGCAGCGAGAAAGCCTGCAGCCCCCAGGTGTGTGGGGCTATGCAAGCGGTTCCCAAAGAGCTTTAGAACAAGGCATAGTTTTCCCTGCTGGCTCTTTGGGCGTGGGACCCATCTCCAGCCATATGGCCATTTTTGTGCCTGGCGCGGCGCCAAGTGGGAAAGGGTGGTTTTGAGGCTGAAGGCAGCAGGAAAGCCTGCATCCCCCAGGTGTGTGGGGCTACGCAAGCGGTTCCCAAAGAGCTTTAGAAGAAGGCATAGTTTTCCCTGCTGGCTCTTTGGGCGTGGGACCAATCTCCAGACATATGGCCATTTTTGTGCCTGGCGCGATGCCAAGTGGGAAAGGGTGGTTTTGAGGCTGAAGGCAGCAAGAAAGCCCGCAGCCCCCAGGTGTGTGGGGCTACGCAAGCAGTTCCCAAAGAGCTTTAGAACAAGGCATAGTTTTCCCTGCTGGCTCTTTGGGTGGGCGACCCAACTCCAGCCATGTGGCCATTTTTGTGCCTGGCGCGGCGCCAAGTGGGAAAGGGTGGTGTCGAGGCTGAAGGAAGCAAGAGAGCCCGCAGCCCGCAGGTCTGTGGGGCTACGCAAGCGGTTCCCAAAGAGCTTTAGAACAAGGCCTAGTTTTCCCTGCTGGCTCTTTGGGCGTGGCACCAGTCTCCAGACATATGGCCATTTTTGTGCCTGGCTTGGTGCCAAGTGGGAAAGGGTGGTTTTGAGGCTGAAGGCAGCAGGAAAGCCTGCAGCCCCCAGGTCTGTGGGGCAACACAAGCAGTTACCAAAGAGCTTTAGAACAAGGCCTAGTTTTCCCTGCTGGCTCTTTGGGCATGGGACCCATCTCCAGCCATATGGCCATTTTTGTGCCTGGCTTGGTGCCAAGTGGGAAAGGGTTGTGTCGAGGCTGACGGCAGCAGGAAAGCCTGCAGCTCCAGGTCTGTGATGCTACGCAAGCGGTTCCCAAAGAGCTTTAGAACAAGGCATAGTTTTCCCTGCTGGCTCTTTGGGCGGGGCACCAACCTCCAAACATATGGCCATTTTTGTGCCTGGCGCGGCGCCAAGTGGGAAAGGGTGGTTTTGAGGCTTAAGGCAGCAGGAAAGCCTGCAGCCCCCAGGTCTGTGGGGCAACACAAGCAGTTACCAAAGAGCTTTAGAACAAGGCATAGTTTTCCCTGCTGGCTCTTTGGGCGTGGGACCAATCTCCAGCCATATGGCCATTTTTGTGCCTGGCGCGGCGCCAAGTGGGAAAGGGTGGTTTTGAGGCTGAAGGCAGCAGGAAAGCCTGCAGCCCCCAGGTGTGTGGGGCTACGCAAGCGGTTCCCAAAGAGCTTTAGAAGAAGGCATAGTTTTCCCTGCTGGCTCTTTGGGTGGGGGACCCATCTCCAGACATATGGCCATTTATGTGCCTGGCGCGGCGCCAAGTGGGAAAGGGTGGTTTTGAGGCTGAAGGCAGCAAGAAAGCCCGCAGCACCCAGGTGTGTGGGGCTATGCAAGCGGTTCCCAAAGAGCTTTAGAAGAAGGCATAGTTTTCCCTGCTGGCTCTTTGGGCGGGCGACCCATCTCCGGACATATGGCCATATTTGTGCCTGGCGCGGCGCCAAGTGGGAAAGGGTGGTTTTCAGGCTTAAGGCAGCAGGAAAGCCTGCAGCTCCAGGTCTGTGGTGCTACGCAAGCGGTTACCAAAGAGCTTTAGAACAAGGCATAGATTTCCCTGCTGGCTCTTTGGGCGGGCGACCCAACTCCAGCCATGTGGCCATTTTTGTGCCTGGCGCGGCGCCAAGTGGGAAAATGTGGTTTTGAGGCTGAAGGCAGCAGGAAAGCCTGCAGCTCCAGGTCTGTGGGGCTACGCAAGCGGTTCCCAAAGAGCTTTAGAACAAGGCATAGTTTTCCCCGCTGGCTCTTTGGGCATGGGACCCATCTCCAGCCATATGGCCATTTTTGTGCCTGGCTTGGTGCCAAGTGGGAAAGGGTGGTGTCGAGGCTGACGGCAGCAGGAAAGCCTGCAGCTCCAGGTCTGTGATGCTACGCAAGCGGTTCCCAAAGAGCTTTAGAACAAGGCATAGTTTTCCCTGCTGGCTCTTTGGGCGGGGCACCAACCTCCAAACATATGGCCATTTTTGTGCCTGGCGCGGCGCCAAGTGGGAAAGGGTGGTTTTGAGGCTGAAGGCAGCAGGAAAGCCTGCAGCTCCAGGTGTGTGGGGCTATGCAAGCGGTTCCCAAAGAGCTTTAGAACAAGGCATAGTTTTCCCTGCTGGCTCTTTGGGCGTGGGACCAATCTCCAGACATATGGCCATTTTTGTGCCTGGCGCGGCGCCAAGTGGGAAAGGGTGGTTTTGAGGCTGAAGGCAGCAGGAAAGCATGCAGCCACCAGGTCTGTGGGGCTACGCAAGCGGTTCCCAAAGAGCTTTAGAAGAAGGCATAGTTTTCCCTGCTGGCTCTTTGGGCGTGGGACCAATCTCCAAACATATGGCCATTTTTGTGCCTGGCGCGGCGCTAAGTGGGAAAGGGTGGTTTTGAGGCTGAAGGCAGCAGGAATGCCTGCAGCTCCAGGTCTGTGGTGCTACGCAAGCGGTTCCCAAAGAGCTTTAGAACAAGGCATAATTTTCCCTGCTGGCTCTTTGGGCATGGGACCCATCTCCAGCCATATGGCCATTTTTGTGCCTGGCGCGGCGCCAAGTGGGAAAGGGTGGTGTCGAGGCTGAAGGCAGCAAGAGAGCCCGCAGCCCGCAGGTCTGTGGGGCTATGCAAGCGGTTCCCAAAGAGCTTTAGAACAAGGCATAGTTTTCCCTGCTGGCTCTTTGGGCGTGGGACCAGTCTCCAGATATATGGCCATTTTTGTGCCTGGCGCGGCGCCAAGTGGGAAAGGGTGGTTTTGAGGCTGACGGCAGCAGGAAAGCCTGCACCGCCCAGGTGTGTGGGGCTACTCAAGCGGTTCCCAAAGAGCTTTAGAAGAAGGCATAGTTTTCCCTGCTGGCTCTTTGGGCGGGGCACCAACCTCCAAACATATGGCCATTTTTGTGCCTGGCGCAGCGCCAAGTGGGAAAGGGTGGTTTTGAGGCTGAAGGCAGCAGGAAAGCCTGCAGCCCCCCGGTGTGTGGGGCTACGCAAGCGGTTCCCAAAGAGCTTTAGAAGAAGGCATAGTTTTCCCTGCTGGCTCTTTGGGCGGGGGACCCATCTCCACACATATGGCCATTTTTGTGCCTGGCTTGGTGCCAAGTGGGAAAGGGTTGTGTCGAGGCTGACGGCAGCAGGAAAGCCTGCAGCTCCAGGTCTGTGATGCTACGCAAGCGGTTCCCAAAGAGCTTTAGAACAAGGCATAGTTTTCCCTGCTGGCTCTTTGGGCGGGGCACCAACCTCCAAACATATGGCCATTTTTGTGCCTGGCGCAGCGCCAAGTGGGAAAGGGTGGTTTTGAGGCTGAAGGCAGCAGGAAAGCCTGCAGCCCCCCGGTGTGTGGGGCTACGCAAGCGGTTCCCAAAGAGCTTTAGAACAAGGCATAGTTTTCCCTGCTGGCTCTTTGGGCGTGGGACCAGTCTCCAGACATATGGCCATTTTTGTGCCTGGCGTGGTGCCAAGTGGGAAAGGGTGGTTTTGAGGCTGAAGGCAGCAGGAAAGCCTGCAGCTCCAGGTGTCTGGGGCTACGCAAGCGGTTCCCAAAGAGCTTTAGAACAAGGCATAGTTTTCTCTGCTGGCTCTTTGGGCGGGGGACCCATCTCCATCCATATGAACATTTTTGTGCCTGGCGCGGCGCCAAGTGGGAAAGGGTGGTGTCGAGGCTGACGGCAGCAGGAAAGCCTGTAGCTCCAGGTCTGTGGTGCTACGCAAGCGGTTCCCAAAGAGCTTTAGAACAAGGCATAGTTTTCCCTGCTGGCTCTTTGGGCGGGGGACCAATCTCCAGACATATGGCCATTTTTGTGCCTGGCGCGGCGCCAAGTGGGAAAGGGTGGTTTTGAGGCTGAAGGCAGCAAGAAAGCCCGCAGCCCCCAGGTGTGTGGGGTTACGCAAGCGGTTCCCAAAGAGCTTTAGAACTAGGCATAGTTTTCCCTGCTGGCTCTTTGGGCGGGCGACCCAACTCCAGCCATGTGGCCATTTTTGTGCCTGGCGCGGCGCCAAGTGGGAAAATGTGGTGTCGAGGCTGACGGCAGCAGGAAAGCCTGCAGCTCCAGGTCTGTGATGCTACACAAGCGGTTCCCAAAGAGCTTTAGAACAAGGCATAGTTTTCCCTGCTGGCTCTTTGGGCGGGGCACCAACCTCCAAACATATGGCCATTTTTGTGCCTGGCGCGGCGCCAAGTGGGAAAGGGTGGTTTTGAGGCTTAAGGCAGCAGGAAAGCCTGCAGCCCCCAGGTCTGTGGGGCAACACAAGCAGTTACCAAAGAGCTTTAGAACAAGGCATAGTTTTCCCTGCTGGCTCTTTGGGCGTGGGACCAATCTCCAGCCATATTGCCATTTTTGTGCCTGGCGCGGCGCCAAGTGGGAAAGGGTGGTTTTGAGGCTGAAGGCAGCAGGAAAGCCTGCAGCCCCCAGGTGTGTGGGGCTACGCAAGCGGTTCCCAAAGAGCTTTAGAAGAAGGCATAGTTTTCCCTGCTGGCTCTTTGGGTGGTGGACCCATCTCCAGACATGTGGCCATTTATGTGCCTGGCGCGGCGCCAAGTGGGAAAGGGTGGTTTTGAGGCTGAAGGCAGCAAGAAAGCCCGCAGCACCCAGGTCTGTGGGGCTATGCAAGCGGTTCCCAAAGAGCTTTAGAAGAAGGCATAGTTTTCCCTGCTGGCTCTTTGGGCGGGCGACCCATCTCCGGACATATGGCCATATTTGTGCCTGGCGCGGTGCCAAGTGGGAAAGGGTGGTTTTCAGGCTTAAGGCAGCAGGAAAGCCTGCAGCTCCAGGTCTGTGGTGCTACGCAAGCGGTTACCAAAGAGCTTTAGAACAAGGCATAGATTTCCCTGCTGGGTCTTTGGGCGGGCGACCCAACTCCAGCCATGTGGCCATTTTTGTGCCTGGCTTGGTGCCAAGTGGGAAAGGGTGGTGTCGAGGCTGACGGCAGCAGGAAAGCCTGCAGCTCCAGGTGTCTGGGGCTACGCAAGCGGTTCCCAAAGAGCTTTAGAACAAGGCATAGTTTTCCCTGCTGGCTCTTTGGGCGTGGGACCAGTCTCCAGATATATGGCCATTTTTGTGCCTGGCGCGGCGCCAAGTGGGAAAGGGTGGTTTTGAGGCTGACGGCAGCAGGAAAGCCTGCACCGCCCAGGTGTGTGGGGCTACTCAAGCGGTTCCCAAAGAGCTTTAGAAGAAGGCATAGTTTTCCCTGCTGGCTCTTTGGGCGTGGGACCAATCTCCAGACATATGGCCATTTTTGTGCCTGGCGCGGCGCCAAGTGGGAAAGGGTGGTTCTGAGGCTGAAGGCAGCAAGAAAGCCCGCAGCCCGCAGGTGTGTGGGGCTACGCAAGCGGTTCCCAAAGAGCTTTAGAACAAGGCATAGTTTTCCCTGCTGGCTCTTTGGGCGGGCGACCCAACTCCAGCCATGTGGCCATTTTTGTGCCTGGCGCGGCGCCAAGTGGGAAAATGTGGTTTTGAGGCTGAAGGCAGCAGGAAAGCCTGCAGCTCCAGGTCTGTGGGGCTACGCAAGCGGTTCCCAAAGAGCTTTAGAAGAAGGCATAGTTTTCCCTGCTGGCTCTTTGGGCGTGGCACCAGTCTCCAGACATATGGCCATTTTTGTGCCTGGCTTGGTGCCAAGTGGGAAAGGGTGGTTTTGAGGCTGAAGGCAGCAGGAAAGCCTGCAGCCCCCAGGTGTGCGGGGCTACGCAAGCGGTTCCCAAAGAGCTTTAGAAGAAGGCATAGTTTTCCCTGCTGGCTCTTTGGGCATGGGACCCATCTCCAGCCATATGGCCATTTTTGTGCCTGGCTTGGTGCCAAGTGGGAAAGGGTGGTGTCGAGGCTGACGGCAGCAGGAAAGCCTGCAGCTCCAGGTCTGTGGTGCTACGCAAGCGGTTCCCAAAGAGCTTTAGAACAAGGCATAGTTTTCCCTGCTGGCTCTTTGGGCGGGGCACCAACCTCCAAACATATGGCCATTTTTGTGCCTGGCGCGGCGCCAAGTGGGAAAGGGTGGTTTTGAGGCTTAAGGCAGCAGGAAAGCCTGCAGCCCCCAGGTCTGTGGGGCTATGCAAGCGGTTCCCAAAGAGCTTTAGAAGAAGGCATAGTTTTCCCTGCTGGCTCTTTGGGCGTGGGACCAATCTCCAGACATATGGCCATTTTTGTGCCTGGCGCGGCGCCAAGTGGGAAAGGGTGGTTTTGAGGCTGAAGGCAGCAGGAAAGCCTGCAGCCCCCAGGTGTGTGGGGCTACGCAAGCGGTTCCCAAAGAGCTTTAGAAGAAGGCATAGTTTTCCCTGCTGGCTCTTTGGGTGGGGGACCCATCTCCAGACATATGGCCATTTATGTGCCTGGCGCGGCGCCAAGTGGGAAAGGGTGGTTTTGAGGCTGAAGGCAGCAAGAAAGCCCGCAGCACCCAGGTGTGTGGGGCTATGCAAGCGGTTCCCAAAGAGCTTTAGAAGAAGGCATAGTTTTCCCTGCTGGCTCTTTGGGCGGGCGACCCATCTCCGGACATATGGCCATATTTGTGCCTGGCGCGGTGCCAAGTGGGAAAGGGTGGTTTTCAGGCTTAAGGCAGCAGGAAAGCCTGCAGCTCCAGGTCTGTGGTGCTACGCAAGCGGTTACCAAAGAGCTTTAGAACAAGGCATAGATTTCCCTGCTGGCTCTTTGGGCGGGCGACCCAACTCCAGCCATGTGGCCATTTTTGTGCCTGGCTTGGTGCCAAGTGGGAAAGGGTGGTGTCGAGGCTGACGGCAGCAGGAAAGCCTGCAGCTCCAGGTGTGTGGGGCTACGCAAGCGGTTCCCAAAGAGCTTTAGAACAAGGCATAGTTTTCCCTGCTGGCTCTTTGGGCGTGGGACCAGTCTCCAGATATATGGCCATTTTTGTGCCTGGCGCGGCGCCAAGTGGGAAAGGGTGGTTTTGAGGCTGACGGCAGCAGGAAAGCCTGCACCGCCCAGGTGTGTGGGGCTACTCAAGCGGTTCCCAAAGAGCTTTAGAAGAAGGCATAGTTTTCCCTGCTGGCTCTTTGGGCGTGGGACCAATCTCCAGACATATGGCCATTTTTGTGCCTGGCGCGGCGCCAAGTGGGAAAGGGTGGTTCTGAGGCTGAAGGCAGCAGGAAAGCCTGCAGCCCCCACATCTGTTGGGCTACGCAAGCGGTTCCCAAAGAGCTTTAGAAGAAGGCATAGTTTTCCCTGCTGGCTCTTTGGGCGGGGGACCCATCTCCACACATATGGCCATTTTTGTGCCTGGCTTGGTGCCAAGTGGGAAAGGGTTGTGTCGAGGCTGACGGCAGCAGGAAAGCCTGCAGCTCCAGGTCTGTGATGCTACGCAAGCGGTTCCCAAAGAGCTTTAGAACAAGGCATAGTTTTCCCTGCTGGCTCTTTGGGCGTGGGACCAGTCTCCAGACATATGGCCATTTTTGTGCCTGGCGTGGTGCCAAGTGGGAAAGGGTGGTTCTGAGGCTGAAGGCAGCAGGAAAGCCTGCAGCTCCAGGTGTCTGGGGCTACGCAAGCGGTTCCCAAAGAGCTTTAGAACAAGGCATAGTTTTCTCTGCTGGCTCTTTGGGCGGGGGACCCATCTCCATCCATATGACCATTTTTGTGCCTGGCGCGGCGCCAAGTGGGAAAGGGTGGTGTCGAGGCTGACGGCAGCAGGAAAGCCTGCAGCTCCAGGTCTGTGGTGCTACGCAAGCGGTTCCCAAAGAGCTTTAGAACAAGGCATAGTTTTCCCTGCTGGCTCTTTGGGCGGGGGACCCATCTCCAGACATATGGCCATTTTTGTGCCTGGCGCGGCGCCAAGTGGGAAAGGGTGGTTTTGAGGCTGAAGGCAGCAAGAAAGCCCGCAGCCCGCAGGTGTGTGGGGCTACGCAAGCGGTTCCCAAAGAGCTTTAGAACTAGGCATAGTTTTCCCTGCTGGCTCTTTGGGCGGGCGACCCAACTCCAGCCATGTGGCCATTTTTGTGCCTGGCGCGGCGCCAAGTGGGAAAATGTGGTTTTGAGGCTGAAGGCAGCAGGAAAGCCTGCAGCTCCAGGTCTGTGGGGCTACGCAAGCGGTTCCCAAAGAGCTTTAGAAGAAGGCATAGTTTTCCCTGCTGGCTCTTTGGGCGTGGCACCAGTCTCCAGACATATGGCCATTTTTGTGCCTGGCTTGGTGCCAAGTGGGAAAGGGTGGTTTTGAGGCTGAAGGCAGCAGGAAAGCCTGCAGCCCCCAGGTGTGCGGGGCTACGCAAGCGGTTCCCAAAGAGCTTTAGAAGAAGGCATAGTTTTCCCTGCTGGCTCTTTGGGCATGGGACCCATCTCCAGCCATATGGCCATTTTTGTGCCTGGCTTGGTGCCAAGTGGGAAAGGGTGGTGTCGAGGCTGACGGAAGCAGGAAAACCTGCAGCTCCAGGTCTGTGGTGCTACGCAAGCGGTTCCCAAAGAGCTTTAGAACAAGGCATAGTTTTCCCTGCTGGCTCTTTGGGCGGGGCACCAACCTCCAAACATATGGCCATTTTTGTGCCTGGCGCGGCGCCAAGTGGGAAAGGGTGGTTTTGAGGCTTAAGGCAGCAGGAAAGCCTGCAGCCCCCAGGTCTGTGGGGCTATGCAAGCGGTTCCCAAAGAGCTTTAGAAGAAGGCATAGTTTTCCCTGCTGGCTCTTTGGGTGTGGGACCAATCTCCAGCCATATGGCCATTTTTGTGCCTGGCGCGGCGCCAAGTGGGAAAGGGTGGTTTTGAGGCTGAAGGCAGCAGGAAAGCCTGCAGCCCCCAGGTGTGTGGGGCTACGCAAGCGGTTCCCAAAGAGCTTTAGAAGAAGGCATAGTTTTCCCTGCTGGCTCTTTGGGTGGGGGACCCATCTCCAGACATGTGGCCATTTATGTGCCTGGCGCGGCGCCAAGTGGGAAAGGGTGGTTTTGAGGCTGAAGGCAGCAAGAAAGCCCGCAGCACCCAGGTGTGTGGGGCTATGCAAGCGGTTCCCAAAGAGCTTTAGAAGAAGGCATAGTTTTCCCTGCTGGCTCTTTGGGCGGGCGACCCATCTCCGGACATATGGCCATATTTGTGCCTGGCGCGGCGCCAAGTGGGAAAGGGTGGTTTTCAGGCTTAAGGCAGCAGGAAAGCCTGCAGCTCCAGGTCTGTGGTGCTACGCAAGCGGTTACCAAAGAGCTTTAGAACAAGGCATAGATTTCCCTGCTGGCTCTTTGCGCGGGCGACCCAACTCCAGCCATGTGGCCATTTTTGTGCCTGGCGCGGCGCCAAGTGGGAAAAAGTGGTTTTGAGGCTGAAGGCAGCAGGAAAGCCTGCAGCTCCAGCTCTGTGGGGCTACGCAAGCGGTTCCCAAAGAGCTTTAGAACAAGGCATAGTTTTCCCTGCTGGCTCTTTGGGCATGGGACCCATCTCCACACATATGGCCATTTTTGTGCCTGGCGCGGCGCCAAGTGGGAAAGGGTGGTGTCGAAGCTGAAGGAAGCAGGAAAGCCTGCAGCCCCCAGGTGTGTGGGGCTACGCAAGCGGTTCCCAAAGAGCTTTAGAACAAGGCATAGTTTTCCCTGCTGGCTCTTTGGGCGTGGCACCAGTCTCCAGACATATGGCCATTTTTGTGCCTGGCTTGGTGCCAAGTGGGAAAGGGTGGTTTTGAGGCTGAAGGCAGCAGGAAAGCCTGCAGCCCCCAGGTGTGCGGGGCTACGCAAGCGGTTCCCAAAGAGCTTTAGAACAAGGCATAGTTTTCCCTGCTGGCTCTTTGGGCGTGGGACCCATCTCCAGCCATATGGCCATTTTTGTGCCTGGCTTGGTGCCAAGTGGGAAAGGGTGGTGTCGAGGCTGACGGCAGCAGGAAAGCCTGCAGCTCCAGGTCTGTGATGCTACGCAAGCGGTTCCCAAAGAGCTTTAGAACAAGGCATAGTTTTCCCTGCTGGCTCTTTGGGCGGGGCACCAACCTCCAAACATATGGCCATTTTTGTGCCTGGCGCGGCGCCAAGTGGGAAAGGGTGGTTTTGAGGCTGAAGGCAGCAGGAAAGCCTGCAGCTCCAGGTGTGTGGGGCTATGCAAGCGGTTCCCAAAGAGCTTTAGAACAAGGCATAGTTTTCCCTGCTGGCTCTTTGGGCGTGGGACCAATCTCCAGACATATGGCCATTTTTGTGCCTGGCGCGGCGCCAAGTGGGAAAGGGTGGTTTTGAGGCTGAAGGCAGCAGGAAAGCCTGCAGCCCCCCGGTGTGTGGGGCTACGCAAGCGGTTCCCAAAGAGCTTTAGAACAAGGCATAGTTTTCCCTGCTGGCTCTTTGGGCGTGGGACCAGTCTCCAGACATATGGCCATTTTTGTGCCTGGCGTGGTGCCAAGTGGGAAAGGGTGGTTTTGAGGCTGAAGGCAGCAGGAAAGCCTGCAGCTCCAGGTCTGTGGGGCTACGCAAGCGGTTCCCAAAGAGCTTTAGAACAAGACATAGTTTTCCCTGCTGGCGCTTTGGGCGGGGGACCCATCTCCAGCCATATGGCCATTTTTGTGCCTGGCGCGGCGCCAAGTGGGAAAATGTGGTTTTGAGGCTGAAGGCAGCAAGAAAGCCCGCAGCCCCCAGGTCTGTGGGGCTATGCAAGCGGTTCCCAAAGAGCTTTAGAACAAGGCATAGTTTTCCCTGCTGGCTCTTTGGGTGTGGGACCCATCTCCAGCCATATGGCCATTTTTGTGCCTGGCGCGGCGCCAAGTGGGAAAGGGTGGTTTTGAGTCTGAAGGCAGCAGGAAAGCCTGCAGCCCCCAGGTGTGTGGGGCTACGCAAGAGGTTCCCAAAGAGCTTTAGAAGAAGGCATAGTTTTCCCTGCTGGCTCTTTGGGCGTGGGACCCATCTCCAGACATATGGCCATTTTTGTGCCTGGCGCGACGCCAAGTGGGAAAGGGTGGTTTTGAGGCTGAAGGCAGCAGGAAAGCCTGCAGCCCCCAGGTGTTTGGGGCTACGCAAGCGGTTCCCAAAGAGCTTTAGAAGAAGGCATAGTTTTCCCTGCTGGCTCTTTGGGTGGGGGACCCATCTCCAGCCATATGGCCATTTTTGTGCCTGGCGCGGCGCCAAGTGGGAAAATGTGGTTTTGAGGCTGAAGGCAGCAAGAAAGCCCGCAGCCCCCAGGTCTGTGGGGCTATGCAAGCGGTTCCCAAAGAGCTTTAGAACAAGGCATAGTTTTCCCTGCTGGCTCTTTGGGTGTGGGACCCATCTCCAACCATATGGCCATTTTTGTGCCTGGCGCGGCGCCAAGTGGGAAAATGTGGTTTTGAGGCTGAAGGCAGCAGGAAAGCCTGCAGCCCCCAGGTCTGTGGGGCTACACAAGCAGTTCCCAAAGAGCTTTAGAACAAGGCATAGTTTTCCCTGCTGGCTCTTTGGGCGGGGCACCAACCTCCAGACATATGGCCATTTTTGTGCCTGGCGCGGCGCCAAGTGGGAAAGGGTGGTTTTGAGGTTGAAGGCAGCAGGAAAGCCTGCAGCCCCCCGGTGTGTGGGGCTACGCAAGCGGTTCCCAAAGAGCTTTAGAACAAGGCATAGTTTTCCCTGCTGGCTCTTTGGGCGTGGGACCCATCTACAGCCATATGGCCATTTTTGTGCCTGGCGCGGCGCCAAGTGGGAAAGGGTGGTTTTGAGGCTGAAGGCAGCAGGAAAGCCTGCAGCTCCAGGTGAGTGGGGCTACGCAAGCGGTTCCGAAAGAGCTTTAGAACAAGGCATAGTTTTCCCTGCTGGCTCTTTAGGCGTGGGACCCATCTCCAGACTTATGGCCATTTTTGTGCCTGGCGCGGCGCCAAGTGGGAAAGGGTGGTTTTGAGGCTGAAGGCAGCAGGAAAGCCTGCAGCCCCCAGGTGTGTGGGGCTATGCAAGCGGTTCCCAAAGAGCTTTAGAAGAAGGCATAGTTTTCCCTGCTGGCTCTTTGGGCGTGGGACCCATCTCCAGCCATATGGCCATTTTTGTACCTGGCGCGGCGCCAAGTGGGAAAGGGTGGTTTTGAGGCTTACGGCAGCAGGAAAGCCTGCAGCTCCAGGTCTGTGGGGCTACGCAAGCAGTTACCAAAGAGCTTTAGAAGAAGGCATAGTTTTCCCTGCTGGTTCTTTGGGCGGGGCACCAACCTCCAGACATATGGCCATTTTTGTGCGTGGCGCGGCGCCAAGTGGGAAAGGGTGGTTTTGAGGCTGAAGGCAGCAGGAAAGCCTGCAGCCCCCTGGTCTGTGGGGCTACGCAAGCAGTTCCCAAAGAGCTTTAGAACAAGGCATTGTTTTCCCTGCTGGCTCTTTGGGCGGGGGACCCATCTCCAGCCATATGGCCATTTTTGTGCCTGGCGCGGCGCCAAGTGGGAAAGGGTGGTTTTGAGGCTGAAGGCAGCAGGAAAGCCTGCAGCTCCAGGTGTGTGGGGCTACGCAAGCGGTTCCCAAAGAGCTTTAGAACAAGGCATAGTTTTCCCTGCTGGCTCTTTGGGCGGGGCACCAACCTCCAGCCATATGGCCATTTTTGTGCCTGGCGTGACGCCAAGTGGGAAAGGGCGGTTTTGAGGCTGAAGGCAGCAGGAAAGCATGCAGCCCCCAGGTCTGTGGTGCTACACAAGCGGTTCCCAAAGAGCTTTAGAACAAGGCATAGTTTTCCCTGCTGGCTCTTTGGGCGGGGGACCCATCTCCAGCCATATGGCCATTTTTGTGCCTGGCGCGGCGCCAAGTGGGAAAATGTGGTTTTGAGGTTGAAGGCAGCAGGAAAGCCTGCAGCCACCAGGTCTCTGGGGCTACACAAGCAGTTACCAAAGAGCTTTAGAACAAGGCATAGTTTTCCCTGCTGGCTCTTTGGGCGGGGGACCCATCTCCAGACATATGGCCATTTATGTGCCTGGCGCGGCGCCAAGTGGGAAAATGTGGTTTTGAGGCTTAAGGCAGCAAGAAAGCCCGCAGCCCCCAGGTCTGTGGGGCTATGCAAGCGGTTCCCAAAGAGCTTTAGAACAAGGCATAGTTTTCCCTGCTGGCTCTTTGGGTGTGGGACCCATCTCCAACCATATGGCCATTTTTGTGCCTGGCGCAGCGCCAAGTGGGAAAATGTGGTTTTGAGGCTGAAGGCAGCAGGAAAGCCTGCAGCCCCCAGGTCTGTGGGGCTACACAAGCAGTTCCCAAAGAGCTTTAGAACAAGGCATAGTTTTCCCTGCTGGCTCTTTGGGCCGGGGACCCATCTCCAGCCATATAGCCATTTTTGTGCCTGACGCGGTGCCAAGGGGGAAAATGTGGTTTTGAGGCTGAAGACAGCAGGAAAGCCTGCAGCTCCAGGTGTGTAGGGCTACGCAAGCGGTTCCCAAAGACCTTTAGAAGAAGGCATAGTTTTCCCTGCTGGCTCTTTGGGCGGGGGACCCATCTCCAGACTTATGGCCATTTTAGTGCCTGGCGCAGCGCCAAGTGGGAAAGGGTGGTTTTGAGGTTGAAGGCAGCAGGAAAGCCCGCAGCCCCCCGGTCTGTGGGGCTACGCAAGCAGTTCCCAAAGAGCTTTAGAACAAGGCATTGTTTTCCCTGCTGGCTCTTTGGGCGTGGGACCAATCTCCAGCCATATGGCCATTTCTGTGCCTGGCGCGGCGCCAAGTGGGAAAGGATGGTTTTGAGGCTGAAGGCAGCAGGAAAGCCTGCAGCTCCAGGTGTGTGGGGCTATGCAAGCGGTTCCCAAAGAGCTTTAGAAGAAGGCATAGTTTTCCCTGCTGGCTCTTTGGGCGTGGGACCAATCTCCAGACTTATGGCCATTTTTGTGCCTGGCGCGGCGCCAAGTGGTAAAGGGTGGTTTTGAGGGTGAAGGCAGCAGGAATGCCTGCAGCCCCCAGGTCTGTGGGCTACGCAAGCGGTTCCCAAAGAGCTTTAGAACAAGGCATAGTTTTCCCTGCTGGCTCTTTGGGCGGGGCACCAACCTCCAGCCATATGGCCATTTTTGTGCCTGGCGCGGCGCCAAGTGGGAAAGGGTGGTTTTGAGGCTGAAGGCAGCAGGAAAGCCTGCATCCCCCAGGTCTGTGGGGCTACGCAAGCGGTTCCCAAAGAGCTTTAGAAGAAGGCATAGTTTTCCCTGCTGGCTCTTTGGGCGTGGGACCCATCTCCAGCCATATGGCCATATTTGTGCCTGGCGCGGCGCGAAGTGGGAAAGGGTGGTTTTGAGGCTGAAGGCAGCAGGAAAGCCTGCATCCCCCAGGTGTGTGGGGCTACGCAAGCGGTTCCCAAAGAGCTTTAGAACAAGGCATAGTTTTCCCTGCTGGCTCTTTGGGCGTGGGACCCATCTCCAGCCATATGGCCATTTTTGTGCCTGGCGCGGCGCCAAGTGGGAAAGGGTGGTTTTGAGGCTGACGGCAGCAGGAATGCCTGCAGCTCCAGGTCTGTGGTGCTACGCAAGCGGTTCCCAAAGAGCTTTAGAACAAGGCATAGTTTTCCCTGCTGGCTCTTTGGGCGTGGGACCAATCTCCAGACATATGGCCATTTTTGTGCCTGGCGCGGCGCCAAGTGGGAAAGGGTGGTTTTGAGGCTGAAGGCAGCAGGAAAGCCTGCAGCCCGCAGGTCTGTGGGGCTACGCAAGCAGTTACCAAAGAGCTTTAGAACAAGGCCTAGTTTTCCCTGCTGGCTCTTTGGGCGTGGGACCAATCTCCAGACATATGGCCATTTTTGTGCCTGGTGCGGCGCCAAGTGGAAAGGGTGGTTTTGAGGCTGAAGGCAGCAGGAAAGTCTGCAGCCCCCAGGTGTGTGGGGCTACGCAAGCGGTTCCGAAAGAGCTTTAGAACAAGGCATAGTTTTCCCTGCTGGCTCTTTGGGCGTGGGACCAGTCTCCAGCCATATGGCCATTTTTGTGCCTGGCGCGGCGCCAAGTGGGAAAGGGTGGTGTCGAGGCTGAAGGCAGCAGGAAAGCCTGCAGCTCCAGGTGTGTGGGCCTACGCAAGCGGTTCCCAAAGAGCTTTAGAACAAGGCATAGTTTTCCCTGCTGGCTCTTTGGGTGGGGGACCCATCTCCAGCCATATGGCCATTTTTGTGCCTGGCGCGGCGCCAAGTGGGAAAGGGTGGTGTCGAGGCTGACGGCAGCAGGAAAGCCTGCAGCTCCAGGTCTGTGGTGCTACGCAAGCGGTTCCCAAAGAGCTTTAGAACAAGGCCTAGTTTTCCCTGCTGGCTCTTTGGGCGTGGGACCAATCTCCAGCCATATGGCCACTTTTGTGCCTGGCGCGGCGCCAAGTGGAAAAGGGTGGTGTCGAGGCTGACGGCAGCAGGAAAGCCTGCAGCTCCACGTCTGTGGTGCTACGCAAGCAGTTCCCAGAGAGCTTTAGAACAAGGCATAGATTTCCCTGCTGGCTCTTTGGGCGTGGGACCCATCTCCAGACATATGGCCGTTTATGTGCCTGGTGCGGCGCCAAGTGGGAAAGGGTGGTTTTGAGGCTGAAGGCAGCAGGAAAGCCTGCAGCCCACAGGTCTGTGGGGCTACGCAAGCGGTTTGCAAAGAGCTTTAGAACAAGGCAGTATTTGGCTCACTTCCCGGGACAGCCTCAACTCAGCTCCTGGGATGCCTCCGGAAGGCTCCCGGCCTGGCTCCGCATGGCTCCTAGGCCACACTCCATTCAGCTCCTTGGACCAACTCAACTTGCCCCCATGTGCCGCCTCAGCTTGCCTTTTGGAGCCCGCTCAGCTCGGCTCCTTGCACCAACGTACCTTGACTGCTGGTGGCAGCTCAGCTCGGATCCTGAACAGCAAAGCTCGATTTTTGGGGACGCCTCCACTCAATTCTTGGGAACGACACAGCTCAGCTCCAGGGGGTGGCTGCACTCAGCACGCTCAGCATCTCTGCCCGACTACTGAGCTGTCTCCGCTCGGCCCTCGCCAGAGACTTGCCTGGTCTTTTGACACAAAGTCAGATGGACTCTTGTGGCCAGCTCTGCCCAACTCCTTGGCCAGCTCATCTTGGCTCCTGGGACGGCTCATGGAGGCTCCTACATTGCCTCCGCAGGGTTCCTAGGGCCAGCTCAGCTCCTGGCGCTATCTCCGCATCCTTCCTTGTCCCCGCTGAGCTCGACTCTTTGGTCCAGCTGTGCTCTGCTCTGCTCCTACACCTGCATCAGCGTCACTCCTGTGACGGACTTGCCTGGCCGTTTGTGGCCAGCGCAGCTTGATATTTGGGCTCTGTTTGGCTCCGTTCCCGTGACCGCCTCACCTCGGCTCCTGGAACGTTGCCATAAGGCTCCTGGCCTGGCTCCGCATGGCTCCTAGGCCACACTCCACTCAGCTCCTTGGACCAACTCAAATTGCTTCCATGGGCCGCCTTGGCTTGCCTATTGGAGCCGGCTCAGCTTGACTACTTGGTCCAGTGCTGCTCTGCTCCTAGGCCTGCATCAGCTTCACTCCTGTGACAAACTTGCCTGGGTCTTTGTCGCCAGTGCGGCTCGACCTAAGGCCTCTCTTTGGCTCACCTCTGGGACCGTCTCCACTCGGCTCATGGGAAACCTCTGTAAGGCTCCTGGCCTGGCTCCGCATGCATCCCAGGGAACTCTCAACTCAGCTCCGTGGACCAACTCAATGTGCTTCTATGTGTTGCCTCGGCTTGCCTTTTGGAACCAGGTCAGCTTGATTCCTTGGATTAACCTATCTTGACTCCTGGTGGCAGCACACCTCGGAACCTGAGGCCAGTGAAGCTCAACTTTGGGGCTGCCTCCCCTCATTTCCTGGGACCAACGCAGCTCAGCTCCGGGGGCTTGCTCGTCCCAGCATCTGTTGCATATCGGCCCGAATCCTTAGCTTACACAGCTCAGCCCTCGCCGCAGCCTTGCCTGGTCTTATGGCACAAAGTCAGATGGGCTCCTGCGGCCAGCTCTGCCCAACTCCTTGGCCAGCTCATCTTGGCTCCTGGGACGGCTCATGGAGGCTCCTACGTTGGCTCCGCAGGGTTCCTAGGGCCGGCTCAGCTCCTGGCGCTATCTCAGCCTCGTTCCGTGTGCCGGCTCGACACGGCTCCTTGGTACAGCTCTGCTTTGCTCCTGGGCCTGCATCAGCTTGGCTCCTGTGATGGACTCGCCTCGGCGTTTGTTGCCAGTGAGGCTCAACCTTGCCGCTGTTGTTGCGTGAAAAGGGGCAAAGTGGTTTTAGCAGAAGATAAACCCCCTTGCGTTCTAACACTCCTCACCGAGGTGGGAGGCTATGTGCGGCTAGGTTTAAATTCTGAGTGGTGCCCAATTCAGCACTATCAGTCCAATCGTGTTTAATATGTATTAAACTATTATGATTTGGATACACTAATAGTGGACTGCACCTTCAGTCTAGTCGTGCTCATGAACTGGCACGGCCACTCTCAAGTCTTTGGTCGCGTTCAGTGAGAAACCAAAACGACTAGCTACTTAAAAAAGTGCAGTTTATTTAAACAACAGATATATAGGTTCTTAGGATTGCCGGTGATAAATACACTGTCTGCAAAGCACGTGCAAATGAAAGTATTGTTACATATACAAAACGCGCGACAAAGTTATAAACGATACAGCCTGGCTTTAAATGTAGAAAAAGAGAGTCTCTAGAGAAATTTCTAAGTTTCCCGAGGAAGCACTCAGTATAATCTAAGTCTTACCCAAAGGCGTCCCTATGGGGGGGAAGAGAGGCTCAGCCCGTCGACTGATCCCAGAAGTCAGTGATGTAATTCTTTATGATGGTGTCTTCCCTGGGTATCCCCCCTGTCTTGGTCTATTTTTATACTATTTGTTATCTTCAAGGTGGAGTTTGAGTGACTTTAGTCATACATACTTTTATCATGATTGGTGTAAATTTCTCTCGCTTCACAATTAAAGGTATAGTTTACGAGAAATTCAGGGCACAGACTCAAGAAGGAGTGGTCGCACCTTGGAGGCGGGTAGGCTTCGGGATGGAGGTGTGTTTTGGTTTTATAATGACATTATAATGAGCAAAGTTCGCACAAAGGACAGCATTTCATCAACATTTGACAAAAAGTTGGCTCTGAGCATCTAGTGGGCAGCTAATTGGCAGCTTATCTGTTTCATGGTATCATCCCATTCCTGTATCCGCTATACATCATAAGGTAAAGCCACGGAATAATTGCATCCCGTCCCGTACCTCATGTAGCTTATCAGGGAACCACAGATGTTGTGTCCTTCATGCCAGCTGCGGCTATTTTCTACCTCAGAAGCCTCTTGATTTTATACTTTTCCTTAATGTGTGAACAATGCTGTACTTTTGTATTCTTTAGCCAATTTAGTATTTATTCCACATAATCCACCCCGTGACTACAGTCACTCAAGCTCCACGATACTCAATACTGATAGGAAAGATCACATGTGTTCTTGTGGTGAGGGATATCAATCAAGTGCAAATACATCTCGTGGAGTGATCAAATGAGTTAAACTTTTCATCATAATCCAAAGTCTAACATACAAAACAATTGTCAAAGCGAAGCACAATACAGTGAGTATTAGTAAAACAACAACAGGATGGAGCATCTTGTTATAAAGTCCTGTAACTGTCGGTGACCATCCAAAAAGAGTATCTCCCCATCCATGTCCTCCGTCTCTCTTGACTCTTTCCAGCACTTGGTGTATTTCTTCAACATCATGATGGACGGTAATCAAAGTTCTCTGTCCATTTTCTTGGGCCTCTTTCAACAGTCGCTTCAATTCATCGTGTTGTAGTAACTTCTTCACCAGTGAGAGATTCATTCCGATGGGGGTAGGCAACAAATCTCGAATCAATGTATAATTAGATTGTAGCAATTGAAAAGATGTAACAGGAGCTGAATAATTGAAGTCACATCCGATAATGTTAGTAAAGTTACAAACACAAAGGTTTGAGTGATTACTTATATCAACTACTATGTCATCTATGAATACAAGACTACAGGGAGACCTCATGCAAACACACCCTTTCCCAATATATACAAGCACAGTCTCTGGGGTTTCATCGGGATGTATCTCAAAGTGTCAAACATTCTGGTTGGTGTCAAGACAAAGGTCTTGTGCTTTCAGGGTATTACTCTCACAAATGAATCCTTGTTGGTCTTGTGAAACACATGCGTCAACATCAACAGTTTGCCACTTATTCTCATTTTGTTGTGCCCACACTCTGTGCTCTATTGGATAGAGTATAGCTCCTTGGTGATTCAACCCCAGTGCGATGATTCAGTATATGGTGTATACTGAGGCATTGCGTATCGTTAAGACAAAAGCTGTGGCCTTGCTCTCAATGGGATCATAGGTGAAGTTAACCAGATACCACCTGGACTGAAATTTTTTCTCAAATTCAATTGCGTTATCCCATATTACTTTTCAAATTTCGGTGGGCAAGGTGCCTTCTTCACCTTCCCTTACGATTGCGGCTGTCATAGATTGCATCCACAGTTGGGCTCGGATACAACTAAGAGCCAAGGAAACATTGGGTTGGGTTGTACCAAGTGCATCTGTGATCAGCTGATGGTCTTTTTCACCCGTTTCTTCCCACTGAGGCAATATATTCGATAAAAGCCGTTGGTGGTTTCCCAATGCTAATAGAAAGGACTGTAGGGGATGTCTTAATTTGTCCAGATCAGTAGTGGTTGTGACGAGTTTGTTGGCAAGTATCTCAGCATCTATACTATTTAAGACTCCCAGGCCTGTTCCTAAGATACCAGTCACATCCCTCTTCAGTCGTTGTGAAGTGGCAAAAGTTCGTTTGCATAACCATGCTGACCATTCTGCATAAGATGTACTTAGGAATGGTAAACAAGTGGGTTTGATCGCAGAGATTTTAATCTGCATTGACAATTCTGCTCGTTTGAGGGAATATGTGGGATTAAACAGTATCTGTTGTTGACCTGTGTGTTTAATAACGTAAGGGCCAATGTTGAAAATGTAAGGAGTTAGACTAATGGAGGGCTTAGAAGGTATGCCTTTGAGAGTTTGTGGGGGTGTAGGTTGTGGATTTATTTCGGCAAGTTCAGGTGTATTTGAGTCAATCATAAATTCAAATAACAATTCTGTGCCCTTGTAGCCCCAAATACAATACACTATTGTAGGTTTGATAAAAGTGAAATTGTGCCAGCAATCTGAATTTGGCTCCATAATTTTGTAACAGTCAGTGTTGTATTTGTCTGGTTTGGTAGAGTCTACATAGATGTTTTAATTACAGTTGGCCTGTGGTGAGTAGACCCATTGATAAATCGGCAACCAATGTGTATTCTCTTTCCAAGGGTGGCCTCGATTTTAGCCATTTGAAGTGAATCATTCCATCTCCATTTATCTCTGGAATATACTTCACTTGCTTGTATAACCAGAGTGGAGAGATTTAAACCCCTTTTGTTTCCTGGTGTTCCGGTGCTTGCAGTGTACCGTGACAATGCATTATCCCAAAGGTCAGGTGCTACGTCTATCTTGAATTCAAATAGCAGCGCTATTTCATCCTGTTGCCAACGACAAGTTACAAGAGTGGGTTCAACAAGAGTAAAATTATACCAGCAATCCCACTTGTCGGTGACACAGTGCTTTGTTGTCATTGAGCGTGGGTTCTGAGGGCGAAATATCTCTATTCTCATGGCCTTCTCATGGTTTGAGCCGTTGATCATTCTACACCCTACTCGGGCTTCCACCCCTGCCTTACCTTTCAGGACTGGGTACCAACTATTCCAGGTCCACTCATGTAACACCTCATTTTCCTGTAGAACTACAGTGGCCAAACGCAATTCTCCCTTTCTAGTACCTGCCATCGCATTGTGTTTAACAAAGGCTTGAGACCATGGCCACTCTGGGTCTCTCTGACTACAAACAACAGAGAATAAAAAGGTAAAACTGAATAGCACCAATTCCATCTGCCAACTCGTCATTTTAGAATTTGGGCCTCCAGGTAGCCATACATAATAAAAATAGTATTATTGCCAGGATCAATGTCAGGATTCCCTGGAGACACTCAAAGGTAGCGTAGGCCAATCCGTCTGTACAGCTCATCCAAGGTTCCTGTAAGACACAAAGGAAAAGAAAATCTGCTCGGTCTTATTCGACCGACAGGGTTAAAAAGAAGGCGAGATCCACCGGGTGCTGATCCGGTGTATCTTCCCTGAACAGTCCTTGGCTTCCCATGCATAGGGATTTTTGGGAGTAGCTAGCACCATTGGTACCGTCCCAATTTGAGGCATTTTCACTAGCACAGGTTGCCTAGGGTGAAATCTTCCGGGGTATTTTCCCGGTTCATTGGGAGCCTTTGGAGAGATAATATTGGCAGATACACAGAAAGCTTTCATTTTAGGACAGCCGTCTCCACTCCATCTGTTATTTAATTGATGGATGGCATCATCCAATCGCAAATGCCAACCAGGTTCATGAGTTTTTGCAAAACGCTTAACCAATCCATTGGTGCCGTTCAACAATGCCATTAGCCTGGGGATAATAGGGAGTATGAAATACCCATCGAATCCCTTCTTCTTTGGCCCAATCTTGTACCACCGAAGCGGTAAAGTGTGAACCGTTATCACTTTGGATTTCCTCGGGAAGGGGAAGTGTGCTGAGCCACCCTTTTAGGCCTTTCACTGTGTTGTTCCCGGTAGCTGATTTGAAGCTGGTGGCCATAGTGAGGCTGGAGATAATCTCCACTCCTACCAGGACATATCTTTTCCCACCTGATAATCTCAAGGGCCCAATATAGTCAATCTGCCATGAATGCCACAACGCTTTCTTGTCCCGAATGTGTAAGGGAGGCGCCTTACTCGGATGATCTTTGCTGAGTCGTAGGCGACATTGTGAACAGGCAGTCACTATTTGTTCGCACAGCTTAACCGACACGGGCCACCCCCGGCCTAGACCTTCCCGATACAGGTCAGCACAGCCCGTGCGGCCACGTTTAACATGTAACCATTCAAGTAAGCGTTCCCATTCCCGACCATCATCTACAATGTCAATTTGCTGCAGCCGCGTGAGGCTATCTACCTGTTGGTTGAACTGAGCAGTGATCGAGTTTGAACGATCATGGCCTTTTACCCAACCAATGTGCAATGTTCTCTGTTCTCCTATTTCTAACAGTTGCTTCCAACTGTCCGTCTCCCAAACTGGGACTCTGTTCACCTGCCAATCATTGGCTGCCCAGTGTCCTATCCATTCAGTGGCTCCTTTAAAAACAGCATATGAGTCAGTGTAAATGGAGGTGGCTCCATGTTGTGCAGCTAGTAGGACAGCTCTGAGTTCCCCTACTTGTGCACTACCCTCCCCTGTTTCAATCGCTCTTTCTCCCGTTGCTACTTCCAGTGCTACGGCCTTATATTTCCACTTATTGTTTTCACGGTGAGATGACGCATCAGTAAACCACACTCCTGTAAGATCACTGCCTTCCTTCAAAGGAGGAGCTTCTTGTATCGGAGATGGTCTATTTGGTGGGGATTGGAACAATAGGGCACCATCTATATCCTTTTGCAGCTTGGATACTTTAACATTGCCTTCAGAGACTGGCATGATTTCATTAATGCCTTCTAAATAAGCATACCACTTTCGAACTGTAGGTTTCTGGGCAATGCCAGCTGGTGGTGTTGTCCCTTTACGGACCACATCTAGGAGGCGAAAAGGTCCCCGAATGATCACACTCTGTTCTCTTCTTATCTGCTCTGTTCGTTGCAACGCTCGCACTAGGGACAGTAAACCCTTCTCAAGGTCTGAATATCTGCTCTCAGTATCATTGAAGGAGTGAGAGCTAAATTCTAATGGTCTCTCCGGTCCTGCTGGTCCTTTCTGCCATAAATTACAATGGGAACCATGTTCACTGAACCCCCATTCTACGTGGACAGGGTCAGTTGGATGTATGGGGCCAAGCTGTTGGAATAACCTTAGCTCCTTTATTAGTAATTGCAGAGCATTAGTGTGTTGTTTAGTCCACTCCCAGGATCTACCCTTTTTGAGCAAACTATAAAGGGGGCGAGCAATGATGGAAAAGCCAGGGATGTGTTTACGCCAATAACTTAAAGTTCCCAGAACTTGCTGTAACTCCTTCACGCTGGATGGATTCTGTCCATGCTCTATTTTTTCCAGGGTATCCTGAGGGACAGAAGCAGCTCCCTTAATCCACCAGACCCCCAGGAATTTAACTTCCTGTGCAGGTCCCTGACACTTTGAGTCTGGAATTTCCAATCCTAAACCAAGTAATGGTTTTCGGATGTTTTCCATCATGTCTTTTACACTTTCTTGGTTCTCTCCCCCTATTAGGATGTCATCAATATATTGGTATACCGTACATCCCTGTGAAACAGGAATCTCTGATAGCACTTTAGCTAAAGCATTATGAGCAATAGTGGGGGAATGTTTGTATCCTTGTGGAAGTCGGTTAAAGGTATATTGGACTCCTTTCCACGTGAATGCAAACCGCGCTTTGTCTTGCTCAAGGAGGGGAATCATAAAAAACATGTCTTTAACATCTAAGGCAGCCATCCAAGGATGGGCAGCTCCTTGTATCATTGTCACAATTTCCGCGATATTTGGAACTGCGGCAGTGAGGGGTGCAGTGTTGGCATTCAACTTTCGGTAATCTACTGTGAAACGCCATTGCCCGTTTGGTTTCTTTACCGGCCACACTGGTGAATTATAAGGCGAGTGAGTCCTCTTGATGATGTCTCTTTTTTCTAAATCTGATACCACCCCGTCTGCTCCTGCAAGCGCAGCTGCAGGCAGTGGATACTGCCGGACATTAGTGATTTTAGAGGGAGGTAAAGGCATGGAAGTTTCCAAGAGACTCAATTTCACTGTGTCTATTACTTTTTCGCATCCTGCAAAACTCCACACAGTTCCATCTGGGAGTTTCCACATTCGCCCACGCAGCACGTCAAATCCTAGGAGGTTAGTACGCGAGGCACCCACTAACACTTCCGCCCTGGTCATTCGCTGCTCTCCCGGCAACCAGAGGTTAATTTTTGCAACGGGGCATGTTTTTACCACACCATCAGTTCCTGCGAAGTTGTGCCGTTTCATTAGTGATTGCAGACATTTGGGCTCCGGTATCAATAATAAAGTTTACTGACATCCTCCGGCGTCCGACAGGAATGGCGATAATAGGTTCAGAATCTTTATGAGAGAGCCATTGAATAGCTAGTACCCGCCGGACAGGGTGGCTCACTGCCCTCCCCGGGGATAGGAGTTTTTTGGCTGGGACTCTGACAAATCAATCAAATTACGCTCCGGTGCAGAAGGCACAATTTTCTCACAGCTTGGGGATTCTCTGGTTAGACTTTTCTCCCCAGCCGAATTATTCTTTCTAGTTAGAGATTGGACTAGCGTACGGAGATCTCCCATAGGGACACCGTGCAAGAATTGTCGGGGCACCCCAATTGTAGGGCTTTACGCCACAACTCATTCCGGTCCTTATCAGGCTTAAACCTTTCCACCGGTTTGGGGTTTTGAGTGTGAGTTCGGACTTGGCGAACCTTTCGGGGGTGTTCGGAGGATTTTTCGCTGGTTAGGCTGGCTAGTTAGGCTAGCTGCTTTCCATATCGCCGCAAACAGATCAGAGTAGCCTCTAGCTCTAATCTCTAATGGCTCTCCCCTCTCTCGCGGATCCATACCACCTGCCCAAAAGGCTGCTCGAGCAGTTAGGGAATAATTATGATCCTCGTCCATTGTAGTTAAAAACACTCCTGGTCCCCAAGAGTCTCCTGCTTCTTCCTCACTCAACATAATTCTATCTCCTCCTTCAGAAGAAACTCGCCACACATACTCAACAGCTGATTCTTCTGGCCGCCTCGAATATTTTTCCCTTATTTTCGCTAACTCTGTTGGTGTCCACGGAATAGTACGCACAGTGTTGCGGACTTCCTCATCATCCTCATCAACTGTGGTTTCAGTTTTAATCAGAGGTCGTAAAGGAAAGACTCGAGATTTCACTGTAAAAGTCCTTTCCTCCTCATCGTCTTCCTCATCTTCACTATTAGACCAAAAATCTCTGGTCTGGGTTCCAGAATTTGGATAACACATTAACTTACGAATCTGTTGGACCTGGGTCGAGGGCTGCATTTTATCTAAGAGCCCAGTCACCCTTTCCAATAACATTTTAAGTTGGCGATTTTCACTCCCAAGTTGAGCATTCCGGTTTCCTAAACATTCATTCTCACTCACAAGCTTATCAACTTGAGTTCTTAATTTTTCTCCTGTCTCCTTTTACAAGGCTAATGATGACTTCAGCACCTCATTCTCCGATTTCAGGGTTGCATATTCTACAGCTGAAATCAGATTAGGAGCAGGGGTTTCTCTAGCTTCTTGTTGTGCACAAGATAAACAGGCGCCTAACACAGCACAAATCACACCCTTGCCTTTCCCCGCTCTGAGCTTCTGTGAAGCCCGACACTCTTCAATACGTTCCACCACTTTCTCTTCATCCTTCCAAAATTTTTGGGCCCACTCCTTCCCAGCCTGGGAAGGGGCACAATCCTATTTTTGCAGCAGTTTATCCATGGCAATCCTGCCGACTACGCCAAATTCTGTTGCGTGAAACGGGGCCAAGCGGTTTTGGCAGAAGCTAAACCCCCTTGCGTTCTAACACTCCTCACCGAGGTGGGAGGCTAGGTGCGGCTGGGTTTAAATTCTGAGTGATGCCCAATTCAGCACTATCAGCCCAATTGCGTTTAATATGTGTTAAACTATTACGATTTGGATACACTAATAGTGGGCTGCACCTTCAGTCTAGTCGTGCTTATGAACTAGCACGGCCTCTCTCAAGTTTTGGTCGCGTTCAGTGAGAAAGCGAAACGACTAGCTACTGAAACAGTGCAGTTTATTTAAACAACAGATATACAGGTTCTTTAGGATTGCCAGTGATAAATACACTGGCTGCAAAGCACGTGCAAATAAAGATATTGCTAAGTATACAAACGCGCGACAAAATTATAAACGATACAGCCTGGCTATAAATGTAGGGTAGAGATTCTCTAGAGAAATTTCTAAGTCCCCGAGAAAGCGCTCGGTGTAATTGAAGTCTTACCCAAAGGCATCCCTATGCGGGGGAAGAAAGGCTCAGCCCGTCGACTGATCCCAGAAAGCAGCGGTGGAATTCTTCGCGATGGTGTCTTCCCTGACATCCCCTCTTTCTTGGGCTATTTTTATATTATTTTTTGGTCTTCAAAGTGGAGTTTGAGTGACTTTAGTCATATGTACTTTTATTATGATTAATGTACTCAAGGAGGAGTGTTCACACCCCGGGGGCGGATAGCCTCTGGGATGGAGGTGTGTTTTGGTACATTGTGGTGAGCAAAGTTCGCACAAAAGGACAGCATTTCATCAACATTTGACGAAATGTTGGCTCGGGTAGCGTGTAGGCCGCTTATCAGTTCCGTAGTACCATCTCGTCCCCATATCTGCTATTCGTCACAAGGGAAGACCATGGAACAAGCGCGTTCCATTCCATCCCTCGTGTAGTTTCGCAAACAACCGTGTACAGGGAATCACAGATGTTGCATTCTTCGTGTGCTAGCTGCGGCTGTATTCTACCTCAGAAGCCTCTTGATTTTATAACTTTCCTTAATGTGTGAACAATGCTGTATTTTTGTATTCTTGGCCAATTTAGTAATTATTCCACAAGAATAACCAATGGTTGCCGATTTATCAACAGGTCTACTCACCACAGGCCAACTGTAATTAAAACCATCTATGTAGACTCTACCAAACCAGACAAATACAACACTGATTCTTACAAAATTATGGAGCCAAATTCAGATTGCTGGCACAATTTCACTTTCATCAAAACTACAGTAGTGTACTGTATTTGGGTCTACAAGGGCACAGAATTGTTATTTGAATTTATGATTGACTCAAATACACCTGAACTTGCCGAAATAAATCCACAACCTACACCCCCACAAACTCTCAAAGGCGCTCTCTCTTCCAAGAGAAAAAAAAACACCTCTCTCTCTTCTAAGCCCTCCATTAGACTAACTCCTTACATTTTCAACATTGGCCCTTACGTTATTAAACACACAGGTCAACAACAGATACTGTTTAATCCCACATATTCCCTCAAACGAGCAGAATTGTCAATGCAGATTAAAATCTCTGCGATCAAACCCACCTACTTATCATTCCTGAGTACATCTTATGCAGAATGGTCAGCATGGTTATGCAAACGAACTTTTGCCACTTCACAACGACTGAAGAGGGATGTGACTGGTATCTTAGGAACAGGCCTGGGAGTCTTAAATAGTATAGATGCTGAGATACTTGCCAATAAACTCGTCACAACCACTACTGATCTGGACAAATTAAGACATCCCCTACAGTCCTTTCTATTAGCATTGGGAAACCGCCAACGGCTTTTATCGAATATATTGCCTCAGTGGGAAGAAACGGGTGAAAAAGACCATCAGCTGATCACAGATGCACTTGGTACAACCCAACCCAATGTTTCCTTGGCTCTTAGTTGTATCCGAGCCCAACTGTGGATGCAATCTATGACAGCCGCAATCGTAAGGGAAGGTGAAGAAGGCACCTTGCCCACCGAAATTTGAAAAGTAATATGGGATAACGCAATTGAATTTGAGAAAAAATTTCAGTCCAGGTGGTATCTGGTTAATTTCACCTATGATCCCATTGAGAGCAAGGCCACAGCTTTTGTCTTAACGATACGCAATGCCTCAGTATACACCATATACTGAATCATCGCACTGGGGTTGAATCACCATGGAGCTATACTCTATCCAATAGAGCACAGAGTGTGGGCACAACAAAATGAGAATAAGTGGCAAACTGTTGATGTTGACGCATGCGTTTCACGAGACCAACAAGGATTCATTTGTGAGAGTAATACTCTCAAAGCACAAGACCTTTGTCTTGACACCAACCAGAATGTTTGTCACTTTGAGAAACATCCCGATGAAACCCCAGAGACTGTGCTTGTATATATTGGGAAAGGGTGCGTTAGCATGAGGTCTCCCTGTAGTCTTGTATTCAGAGATGACATAGTAATCACTCAAATCTTTGTTTTTGAACTTTACTAACACAAAGTTATGGGATGCGACTTCAATTATTAAGCTCCTGTTACATCTTTTCAATTGCTACAATCTAATTATACATTGATTCGAGATTTGTTGCCTACCCTCATCGGAATGAATCTCTCCCTGGTGAAGAAGCTGCTAAAACACAATGAATTGAAGCGACTCTTGAAAGAGGCCCAAGAAAATAGACAACTTTGATTACCGTCCATCATCAGGTTGAAGAAATACACCAAGCGTTGGAAAGAGTCAAGAGAGGCGGAGGACATGGATGGGAGATACTCTTTTTGGATGGTCACCGACAGTTACAGGACTTTATAACAAGATGCTTCACTCTGTTGTTGTTTTACTAATACTCACTGTATTGTCCTTCGCTTAGACAATTGTTTTGCATGTTAGACTTTGGATTATGATGAAAATGTTAACTCACTTGATCACTCCGCGAGAAGGATTTCCACCTGATATCCCTCACTACAAGAACACATATGATCTTTCTTATCAGTGTTGAGTACGTCGACCTTGAGTGACTGTAGACAAAGGGAGGACAATGTGGACTAAATACTAAACTGGCGAAAAAGACAAACCCTAGCTACACCTAGGCACCCACACCGGTGAGGAGTGTAAGAACGAAAGGGGCGGCTTATTTTCTGCCAAAACCGCTTGGCCCCTTTTCACGAAACACGCACAGACAGTGGGGCTGCGGGCTTTTCCGTCCTTTTCCCTTCCCTTCCCTTTGGGAACTGCTTGCGTGCCCCCACAGACCTGGGGGCTGCAGGCTTTCCTGGCGCCTTCAGCCTCAAAAACCACCCTTTCCCACTTGGCACCGTGCTAGACTCCAAAATTCCCATATGTCTGGAGATTGGTCCCACGCCCAAACAGCCAGCAGGGAAAATTTTGGCTTGTTCTAAAGCTCTTTGGGAACTGCTTGCGTGACCCCAGAGAACCTGGGCCTACAGGCTTTCCTGGCGCCTTCAGCCTCAAAAGCACCATTTCCCACTTGCGCCGCGCCAGGCTCCAAAATGTCCATATGTCTAGAGTCCCACACCCAAAGAGGCAGGAGGAAAAACTGTGGCTTATTCTAAAGCTCTTTGGGAAATGCTTGCGTAGCCCAAAAGACCTCGGGGCTGTGGGCTTTCCTGCTGCCTTACCTCAAAACCAACCTTTCCCACTTGGCACCAGCCTCTGTGGACGTTGGACCAATGTCTAGGCATATGGTCATTTTGGAGACTGGCATGGCGCCAAGAGGGAAATGGTTTTTTTTGAGGCTGAAGGCTCTTTGGGCGTGGGACCCATCTCCAGAAATAGGCGATTTGGGAGGCTGGCGAGGCGCCAAATAAGAAAGGGTGGTTTTGAGCCTGAATGTAGCAGGAAAGCCTGCAGCCCCCAGGTCTGTGGGGCTACGCAAGAGGTTCCCAAAGAGCTTTAGAACAAGGCATAGTTTTCCCTGCTGGCTCTTTGGGTGGGGGATCCATCTCCAGCCATATGGCCATTTTTGTGCCTGGCGCGGCGCCAAGTGGTAAAGGGTGGTTTTGAGGCTGAAGGCAGCAGGAAAGCCCACAGCCCCCAGGTCTGTGGGGCTACGCAAGCGGTTTCCAAAGAGATATAGAACAAGGCAGTATTTGGCTCACCTCCCGGGACAGCCTCAACTCAGCTCCTGGGATGCCTCCGGAAGGCTCCCGGCCTGGCTCCGCATGGCTCCTAGGCCACACTCCACTCAGCTCCTTGGACCAACTCAACTTGCCCCCATGTGCCGCCTCAGCTTGCCTTTTGGAGCCCGCTCAGCTCGGCTCCTTGCACCAATGTACCTTGACTGCTGGTGGCAGCTCAGCTTGGATCCTGAACAGCAAAGCTCGATTTTTGGGGACGCCTCCACTCAGTTCTTGGGAACGACACAGCTCAGCTCCACGGGCTGGCTGCCCTCAGCATGCTCAGCATCTCGGCCCGACTACTGAGCTGTCTCCGCGCGGCCCTCGCCAGAGACTTGCCTGGTCTTTTGACACAAAGTCAGATGGACTCTTGTGGCCAGCTCTGCCCAACTCCTTGGCCAGCTCATCTTGGCTCCTGGGACGGCTCATGGAGGCTCCTACGTTGCCTCCGCAGGGTTCCTAGGGCCAGCTCAGCTCCTGGCGCTATCTCCGCATCCTTCCTTGTCCCCGCTGAGCTCGACTCTTTGGTCCAGCTGTGCTCTGCTCTGCTCCTACACCTGCATCAGCGTCACTCCTGTGATGGACTTGCCTGGCTGTTTGTGGCCAGCGCAGCTTGATATTTGGGCTCTGTTTGGCTCCGTTCCCGTGACCGCCTCACCTCGGCTCCTGGGACGTTGCCATAAGGCTCCTGGCCTGGCTCCGCATGGCTCCTAGGCCACACTCCACTCAGCTCCTTGGACCAACTCAAATTGCTTCCATGGGCCACCTTGGCTTGCCTATTGGAGCCGGCTCAGCTTGACTACTTGGTCCAGTGCTGCTCTGCTCCTAGGCCTGCATCAGCTTCACTCCTGTGACAAACTTGCCTGGGTCTTTGTCACCAGTGCGGCTCGACCTAAGGCCTCTCTTTGGCTCACCTCTGGGACCGTCTCCACTCGGCTCATGGGAAACCTCTGTAAGGCTCCTGGCCTGGCTCCACATGCCTCCCAGGGAACTCTCAACTCAGCTCCGTGGACCAACTCAACGTGCTTCTATGTGTTGCCTCGGCTTGCCTTTTGGAACCAGGTCAGCTTGATTCCTTGGACTAACCTATCTTGACTCCTGGTGGCAGCACACCTCGGAACCTGAGGCCAGTGAAGCTCAACTTTGGGGCTGCCTCCCCTCGTTTCCTGGGACCAACGCAGCTCAGCTCCGGGGGCTTGCTCGTCCCAGCATCTGTTGCATATCAGCCCGAATCCTTAGCTTACACAGCTCAGCCCTCGCCGCAGCCTTGCCTGGTCTTATGGCACAAAGTCAGATGGGCTCCTGCGGCCAGCTCTGCCCAACTCCTTGGCCAGCTCATCTTGGCTCCTGGGACGGCTCATGGAGACTCCTACGTTGGCTCCGCAGGGTTCCTAGGGCCGGCTCAGCTCCTGGCGCTATCTCAGCCTCGTTCCCTGTGTCGGCTTGACATGGCTCCTGGGTCCAGCTCCGCTTTGCTCCTGGGCCTGCATCAGCTTGGCTCCTGTGATGGACTCGCCTCGGCGTTTGTTGCCAGTGAGGCTCAACCTTGCCGCTGTATTTGGCTCACCTCCCGGGACAGCCTCAACTCAGCTCCTGGGATGCCTCCGGAAGGCTCCCGGCCTGGCTCCGCATGGCTCCTAGGCCACACTCCACTCAGCTCCTTGGACCAACTCAACTTGCCCCCATGTGCCGCCTCAGCTTGCCTTTTGGAGCCCGCTCAGCTCGGCTCCTTGCACCAACGTACCTTGACTGCTGGTGGCAGCTCAGCTTGGATCCTGAACAGCAAAGCTCGATTTTTGGGGACGCCTCCACTCAGTTCTTGGGAACGACACAGCTCAGCTCCACGGGCTGGCTGCCCTCAGCATGCTCAGCATCTCGGCCCGACTACTGAGCTGTCTCCGCGCGGCCCTCGCCGGAGACTTGCCTGGTCTTTTGACCCAAAGTCAGATGGGCTCCTGCGGCCAGCTCTGCCCAACTCCTTTGCCGGCTCGTCAAGGCTCCTACCTTGGCTCCGCAGGCTTCCTAGGACTAGGACTGACACAGCTCAGCTCCAGGGGCTGGCTGCCCTCAGCATGCTCGGCATCTCGGCCCGACTCATGAACTGAATCCACTCGGCCCTCGCAGCAGCCTTGCCTGGTCTTTTGACACAAAGTCAGACGGACTCTTGTGGCCAGCTCTGCCCAACTCCTTGGCCAGCTCATCTTGGCTCCTGGGACGGCTCATGGAGGCTCCTACGTTGCCTCCGCAGGGTTCCTAGGGCCAGCTCAGCTCCTGGCGCTATCTCCGCATCCTTCCTTGTCCCCGCTGAGCTCGACTCTTTGGTCCAGCTGTGCTCTGCTCTGCTCCTACACCTGCATCAGCGTCACTCCTGTGACGGACTTGCCTGGCTGTTTGTGGCCAGCGCAGCTTGATATTTGGGCTCTGTTTGGCTCCGTTCCCACGACCGCATCACCTCGGCTCCTGGGACGTTGCCATAAGGCTCCTGGCCTTGCTCCGCATGGCTCCTAGGCCACACTCCACTCAGCTCCTTGGACCAACTCAACTTGACCCCATGTGCCGCCTCAGCTCAGCTTTGAAACCAGCTCAGATTGGCTCCTTGGACTAAAACACCATGACAACTGGTGGAAGCTCAGCTCCCATCCTGAGGACAGCGAAGCTTGACTTTTGGGGACGCCTCCACGCGGTTCCTGCGAATGACACAGCTCAGCTCCAGGGGCTGGCTGCGCTCAGCATTCTCAGCATCTCGGCCCATCTCCTGAGCTGTCTCCGCGCGGCCCTCGTCGCAGCCTTGCCTGGTCTTATGGCACAAAGTCAGATGGACTCCTGCGGCCAGCTCTGCCCAACTCCTTCGCCGGCTCGTCAAGGCTCCTACCTTGGCTCCACAGGCTTCCTAGGACTAGGACTGACACAGCTCAGCTCCAGGGGCTGGCTGCCCTCAGCATGCTCGGCATCTCGGCCCGACTCATGAACTGAATCCACTCGGCCCTCGCAGCAGCCTTGCCTGGTCTTTTGACCCAAAGTCAGATGGACTCTTGTGGCCAGCTCTGTCCAACTCCTTGGCCAGCTCATCTTGGCTCCTGGGACGGCTCATGGAGGCTCCTACATTGCCTCCGCAGGGTTCCTAGGGCCAGCTCAGCTCCTGGCGCTATCTCCGCATCCTTCCTTGTCCCCGCTGAGCTCGACTCTTTGGTCCAGCTGTGCTCTGCTCTGCTCCTACACCTGCATCAGCGTCACTCCTGTGATGGACTTGCCTGGCTGTTTGTGGCCAGCGCAGCTTGATATTTGGGCTCTGTTTGGCTCCGTTCCCGCGACCGCCTCACCTCGGCTCCTGGGACGTTGCCATAAGGCTCCCGGCCTGGCTCCGCATGGCTCCTAGGCCACACTCCATTCAGCTCCTTGGACCAACTCAACTTGCCCCCATGTGCCGCCTCAGCTTCCCTTTTGGAGCCCGCTCAGCTCGGCTCCTTGCACCAACGTACCTTGACTGCTGGTGGCAGCTCAGCTCGGATCCTGAACAGCAAAGCTCGATTTTTGGGGACGCCTCCACTCAGTTCTTGGGAACGACACAGCTCAGCTCCAGGGGCTGGCTGCACTCAGCATGCTCAGCATCTCTGCCCGACTACTGAGCTGTCTCCGCTCGGCCCTCGCCAGAGACTTGCCTGGTCTTTTGACACAAAGTCAGATGGACTCTTGTGGCCAGCTCTGCCCAACTCCTTGGCCAGCTCATCTTGGCTCCTGGGACGGCTCATGGAGGCTCCTACGTTGCCTCCGCAGGGTTCCTAGGGCCAGCTCAGCTCCTGGCGCTATCTCCGCATCCTTCCTTGTCCCCGCTGAGCTCGACTCTTTGGTCCAGCTGTGCTCTGCTCTGCTCCTACACCTGCATCAGCGTCACTCCTGTGACGGACTTGCCTGGGCATTTGTGGCCAGCGCAGCTTGATATTTGGGCTCTGTTTGGCTCCATTCCCGCGACAGCCTCACCTTGGCTCCTGGGACGTTGCCATAAGGCTCCTGGCCTGGCTCCGCATGGCTCCTAGGCCACACTCCACTCAGCTCCTTGGACCAACTCAAATTGCTTCCACGGGCCGCCTTGGCTTGCCTATTGGCAATTGGCATCCCTCTGTGCTGGGGTATGGTCCATGGGTGGTGGGTGCTGGGCAGTGATGCTGGGCGGTCCTGTCCCCGAGGGGGCCGTCCCTGCCAGCTACATGGCCGGGCTGAGCCCTTGATCCCTTCCTTCCCCAGAAAAGCCTGAAGGAAATGCGGAGCCTCAGCCCAGTCCCGCAGGAGGTGCGCAGCATGGTGGGCTGGGAGGTGCTGGGGGGTGGCTCGCCTGGTGGGCAGCGAAGCAGAAGGGGGAGGAGGAGGGGGCAGATGCCAGCATTTGGCACTGTGAGATGGTTTCCAAGTCCCGCCGGGGGCTGCTGCTCCTGAAACACCAGCGCAGCCCCTTGGGCTGGGAAGCGGGGCTGGGCAGCAGGCCTGGAGCACCGAATGCCCTTGCTGGAGAGCAAAAGGCCTCGCTGCCGTGGCCCGGGGAGTCAGGGAGGGTTTGCCGCTCCCCAGGCTCGACTGCTCAGACGCTGCCGGCCCAGAGGCCAGCAAAGCACTAAGGGGGCTGGGGAGGTTGCGGGAGGCTGTGGCCGTGGGCCCCGGGGCTCTGTGCGGGGGGGGCAGCCTTTGCCTTGGGGCTCTCGTGGTGTCCTTGAGTTTGGCCCCGGGAGGCGGTGCCTTGGAGACAGGCAGTGGGGACATGGCGGGGGGGCCTGGGCTCTGTCCTTGCCGCTGCATGGCTGCCTGTAACCCTGCTCCCCTTGGCCTCCTCTTCCCAGGAGGGCAGTGGCAGCCTTTCTTCCCCCACCGAGTCCCCACAGGCGGACATGGACACCCAGCACGGGGCAAGCTCCGTGCCGGGGATGGAGGAACCAGGGGCACAGCCTGTGCCAAGCGCAAGCAAGGGGGCTCCCGGGACACAGCCTGGCTCCGAGGAGACGCAAGCAGGGACACACAGAGCACCAGTGAGCCCTGAGAAGGCGGCAGGCGCTCCTTCAGATGGGAAGAGCATTTCTGATGCCAGCGCCACAGCCCCCAGGATGCAGCCAGGGGCCCCTGGCACTCCCAGCACCACACAGGGGACGGAGCCAGGATCCCCCGGCACCCAAATCACCACCCCGGGCATGCAGCCAGCGTTCCCTGGCATCAAGACCACCAGCCCAGGAGAGAAGCCAGGGGCCCCTGGCGCCCAGAGCACCACCCCAGGGGTGCAGCCAGGACCCTCCAGCACCCAAATCACCACCCCAGGGATGGAGGCAGCATTCCCTGGCATCAAGACCACCAGCCCAGGAGAGAAGCCAGGGTCCCCTGGCACCTGGACCGCCACCCCAGGGGTGCAGCTAGGATCCCCCGGAATGTCCCATTTGCAAGAGCCAGCAATGCCCTGGGGGTCCTCAGCCTCCAGCAGTGCCTCTGGCATTGGCATGGAGATGGTGGAGGCTCTCCGCCAGTCTGGGCAGCTTGGCCACACGAAGGAGCAGGTGGCCCACCTGGAAGCCACCAAGTCAGACCACGCCGAGCGTGAGGAGACGCACTTGCTCTTCTCGGAGGGAGGTAGGAACCCTGAGGGGGCTGGTGGGGGGTGTTTCGTGTGGGAACACCCTGGGCTGGGGGCTCATCGTGCTCAGAGCCTGGCCCCAAGGGCGAGACCCCCTCACTGACAGCATGTCCCCTTGGACCATGTCCCTCTAGATGACAACAGCATCGCCCTCCGGGGTCAGGTGTCCTCCCTGCAGAGCCTTGCCAGCGAGCTGCAGGAGGTGAAGGAGAAGGTGAGCCGGTGGCAGTGCCCGAGGGGGCTGCAGGGAGGCCAGGGGGGATTTGGAGAGGGAGGGGGCAGCCAAAGGGCCCCCCCCCCGCCCCGCAAAGGGACAGCACGGGGTGCCATGCCCTGACTCTGCCACCACCGCCGTTCCCAGATCAGGCAGCTGGAGGATGCCCTTGGAAAGTCGTGGGTGGCTGGAGCGGACTGGAGAGCAGATGGCAGCGACCAGATCGCCCTGCAACTGGGGTAAGAGGAAGGGAGAGGGTTTGCTACCCCATGGGGCTGCAAGGGAGCCCAGTGGCTGGGAGCATCCCAGTCTGAGGGGTGAGGGACACCCCCCTGAGTGGCCCCGATGAGGCTCAGCCTGCCTGTGCACCCATCTTGCTGGCCAGGTCCATTCTGCAGGAGACAAAGCAAGAGGTGTTGGAGCTGAAGGACCTGGGACTGGAAGAGTTAAAGCGAGAGGTGCTGGAGCTGAAGGACCTGGGACTGCAGGAGTTAAAGCAAGAGGTGCTGGAGCTGAAGGAGCTGGGACTGCAGGAGTTAAAGCAAGAGGTGCTGGAGCTGAAGGAGCTGGGACTGCAGGAGTTAAAGCAAGAGGTGCTGGAGCTGAAGGAGCTGGGACTGCAGGAGTTAAAGCAAGAGGTGCTGGAGCTGAAGGAGCTGGAGTTACAGAAGATAAAGCGTGAGCTGAAGGAGCTGGGAGAACACCAGGACATGACCGAGGCCACGCTGAAGCAGCTGGTGACAGAGGTGGCCGAGCTGATGCAGGCTCAGGTGAGGTCTAGGGGGAGTGCTCCCACTGCCCACCGGCTGGGTGGGGGGGTCCTGGCAGGGTTCCCGGCCACGGCCCCTGGCCGGCTGCAGCCATCGAGCCTCCACAGCACCTTGGCTTCTTGGCTGCATCCATTCCATCTGAGAGCCGATCCCTTCTCCCCTTCCTGCAGCAGGACAAGCTGAAGGCGATGGAGAGCGCAGGGCAGGAGCAGGCAGAGGCGCAGGCAGCATGCCCTGCCTGCTGTGGGGACACCGGAGCGCAGGTGGGGCAGCTCCTGCAGCGCTACGAGAAGCTCCAGGAGGTGGTGGACTCCCTGATGTCCCGGCGGGCGATGGGCAAGGTGCCGAGGCAGCTGCCGAGGCAGAGCCAGGTAGGGAGATGGCGGCATGGGGGGCTTGGGAGGGGGCCGCCAGGACTCCCCTGGCTGGTCGTGCTGTGCTGTAACATGGGGGAGCCCCTCGCTGCTCCCCACATTGCCTTGTACAAGTCAGCAGCACGGAAGGAAATGAAAGCCTTGGTGCAAATGTCCTGCTGGCACCGAGAGCCTTTGGCCACCGGCCAAGTAACCTGGCTCTGTCGCCACGGGGCAGCCAGTCCCCCCTTGCACAGCACCGCCCTGTCATCTTCCTCCCTGCAGCAGGATGAGGAGGTGCTGAAGCGCGTCCAGGCCACCCTTGTGCAGGTGCAAGGCAGCTACGAAAAGCTCAGCTCCGTCGTGGGGAACCTCCTGCGTGACAGTCAGCGGCAGCAGCAAGATACCAAGGTGGGTGGCTGAAAGCCCCACGGGGTCAGAGCATCCTCCAGGCAGAGCCTGGGCACCACAAGGAGTTTGTCCCTTTCCCGCAGGTTTTTAAGGGGGGTGGGAGATGGATGGGGGGCGCTGAGCTGGCTGGGAGGCAGCTGCGACGCTGCCGTGGCATCATGGGGTGCTTTCTGTGTTGGCAGGCTCTGTTCCAGTCCCTGGAGAAGCTGGTGAAGGGCAAAGCAGACAAGAATGACCTGATGCTGGCACTCGATGTGGTATGGCCTCGAGGGTCCCCAGCAGCAGCCAAGGGGGTCCCAGGCAGGGTGACAATCACCCCTTGTCCCTTGGGTGCTTGGTGGCAGAACCTGCCGGGGGGAGGGAAGATTTCCAGACTGGCTGCGCGTCCCTCGCCAGGTCCCTCTGTCTCCCCACGGGTCCCTTTGGCGGCTGGCACCAACCCCATGGGGGTGATGGGGCAAGCAGGGCCACGTAGCCACTTCTCCCTCTCCTCCCAACACGAGCTGGCCCTGCCTAGGCTACCTTCGTCCTTTCCCCACCGCTCTCCTGCCCTTCCCTCTTGCTAGAAAGCAGACAAAACCAGCCTGGCTGGCAAAGTCAACCGCAGCGAGTTCGACACAAGGATGGAGCGGCTGACTGAGATGCTCGAGGAGGTGCTGAGCCGGCAGACGGGCCAGGAGAAGGTCCAGCAAGAGCTTAGTGAAGAGGTGGCCTCCAAGGTGAGGGGTGTCTCGTCTCTGCCACGCAAAACCTGCTCCTTCAGGGCTTGGCATCCCTCCGAGGATCCCTCTGCCAGCTGTCCCAGCCGGGGACCACCATGTCCCATCCCGGGGCAGCTGGCTGAGGGGGGGCACCTGTCCACAGCTGGACCGCCAGGAGCTGGGGGCTCTGCAGAAGCAGCTGGAGGGGCACTGGGAGAGCAACCTCAAGCAGCTCCAGGAGGGCTCACAGGCAGGGGCTGATGATGCAGCTGGCATTAAGAAGTGAGTGCAATGGGGACGGCGGCGGCTTCAGGGACACCTCGCTGCTGCCTGCGAGCTGCCTGCCTGTGTCCCCCCCAGGAGCTCACCCAGCCCTTTTCTCCCCACTCCAGCCCGCTGCTGACCCATTTCCACTGCCTGTCCTGCGACCGGCCCCTCGACATGTCGGTGCCTGGCCCGTGAGTAGCACCTGGCGCTGTGGGCGGGACGGGGGGGCGATGGGTGCTGGCAGTGCCCCGCCGTGCCAGGCACAGGGGTTCAGGGCTCTGCCTGGGGGGTCTGACACTGCCCAGCCCCCTCGCGGCCCTGCCTGGCAGCAGGGGGACGCAGAGCCCTCCCCAGGGAGCAGGGGGTGCCGTGGGCTACAAGCCCATGGGTTTCAGGGCACTGCCGCGTCACCCATCTACGGCTCCTGCCCTCCCCAGGCACATCGTGACCATCCCATCCCTGCCGCCGCTGTCCCCCCGCCTCGCCGAGCACCCCCGTACCATTCTCAAGCCAGAGCAGGAACAGCAGCACGAGCACAGGTAGGGGACACGGGGACCCATCCCCGTCCCACTGGGGTGCAGGGTGGCCTGGCCCCGGCGAGGGAGAGCTCTTCCCCAGGTGGGGGCGGTGGGGTCCGGGCGGACCTGGGCAGGGCAGGGGAGCAGAGCTGTGCTGCAGAGGGTCAGCTGTGCTTACCCCGCCTCTGAGGGGTTTTACAGCCCCCCCTCGCTGCCCGTCTGGCCCAAGTCTCTGTCTCGAGGGCGCTGAAGCCACGTGCGATGAGTTGTGTCCGGTCTCAGCCTGACCTCGGGCTTAGGGAGGTCAGGGTCCTTCTCCCAAACAAGTTGCTGAAATCAAGCGCTGCAGCCGGGACAGCCCAGCTCCTGCCTCCTGCTGTCCTTGGCGTGGGGTGCAGGGACCTGCCACTGCCACGGCCAGCTCCCGGGGGCTGTGGGGAAAGAGCAGATCCAGCAGGACGGCCGGGGGTTCTCCTGCAGCAGGCGGAGGGGAGCCGGGAGGGACAGACCCCAGCGGGGAGCAGCCCCTGGCCCCCTCCCTGCCGTAGCAGGCTGAAGCACGGGCTGCCACGGTGCCGGGCACTGAGCATCCGCGTACCCCGTCCCACAGGCAGCCGCCAGCCGAGGTCAAGTACCCCACCGTGCCGCGGAGCTGCGGGGGCCGCCACACTGTCACCACCCCGCTGCAGCGCCGCCAGGGCCTCCAGCTCCCCCGGCGCCTCCAGCCGCTCCTGCTCCCCAACAAGGTAGGGATGACAAAGGTAGGGATACGGCGGGGGCCACTGAGGCCGAGCCTCTGCGGGGGCGGGGGGGGGGGCATCTGTGCCTCACTTTCCCCAGGGAGAGCTGGCCGTGGGAGGGTTGCCAAGGGATGCCGAGTTCGGCCCCGTGGCTCAGCCAGCCCGCTCTCTCATTCCCAGTGCAACGTGGTGGACCTGTTGGCAAAGGACGGCTGCATGTCCAGGGAGCAGCTGGACAGTCCCGTGCTCACGGACAAAGAGGGTACGGCCGGGGCTGGCTTGGGGAGAGGATCCCATGGGTGTGAAGGGGCAGCGGGGAGGGCAGGGCACCCACGAGGTGCTGGGTTTTCCCCACCCATGTCCCCCCCACTGCCCCCACCCCAGCTCACGCTGCTCTCTCCTGCCACCCCTGCTGCCTGACAGGGCCAGCACAGCACCAGCCCGGGCTGCACAAGGCAGCGGAGAGCAAGAGCGACTCGTCCGACTGCCACCTCCCTCACGCACCAAGGCCCCCGCGGGACAGACCCAGGAGCCAGGCAGCTGGGCAGGGACAGCTGCTCTCCAGAAAGTGATTTCTTATTTAACTAATAAAAAGCCCTTGATGTTATTTTGTGTTGGTTTTTTTTTCCCTTTGTTTTGGCCATGAACGGCGGTCACAGGGACAGAGGGGGCATCCCCTTGACAAATCACAGCCCCCAGTTCCGCTCTCCCCCCTCAGAGCCCAGTGGGAAATACAGCAGGCAGTGGGCTTGTGGGCTCCTGTCGCCTCTGCGCGGGAGTTCTGCTCTGGGCTTCCCTGGGATGGTGACGCAGCTTTCTGCCATTGGGAGCCACGATGCAGATTTCAAGCGCTGTCATGGAACGGCGCTGGCTGCAGTGCTGCGCCTGCCAAGTGAGCGCCTCCGACACACAGGAACACCAGGAGCAACACAACACACTCCCTTTTACATGGCACGGTGATTTATGATCAAAGCGCAACAAATTGCTGCTCCTGAGCACTGCAGCACAGTTTGTACGTGCAAACCAAGAGGTGCCCAGGCAGCTCATCGTGCTGGCCCTGTTCTTGCTCCAGATGCACCAGGAAGGGACGCCTCAGCCCTAACAAGAGGCAGCAGCCACCAGCTGTGCATTCACTGTTGGCAACGTTGAGAGAGCCACCCCCACTCTTCTAGAAGCTGACACACGCACCGCTGGCATCTTACAGACGCGCAGTTAGTCCAGAGTGCTTCCAGGGTGTTCGGGGACAGCAGTTCAGTGTTCAGCTACAGCAGAGCAGAGCGGGAAGAAAAGCAGAGCCAAGTATCAGCTGCTCATTCCCAGGAAGGCCTGGGTCGCTACACACTCCTGGGTAAATTCCTGTGCGAGACACTGAAGCTCGTACAGAAGCTCTGCAGTCACAGCCAAAATTGTTACTTTTCTGACTGAAAGATCCATTTCTTTCTAGACTATATAGCCAGAAAGCAGGGTAAAGAGGAGGTGAGGTATTGATTCCGAAGGTGTGCAAAAGCATTTCTTTGTCAGTGATGGAATAAAAGGACACGGTCTTCTTTTGTAGCTCCAGCAAAACTCCAACCTTCAACGGTTTATCCTTGCAGAATAACGTTTCTTGATATCTGTGCCACGCTGACAGCTGCTCTTTGGGACCTAGCCATTCTACACACCAGGAATGCTCCGCTCTTCCTAATTGGTCCCTTTTTCCAAGAAGTTCATCAGCAACTCCAACAGCCCACCCATCGCTGGCCTGGGGAATTACTTCCCAGTAGTGGCATCCCGCAGAGAAGCTCTGGGAACACGTCACTTGGCTGATGCAGAATCTCTTGGGCGATGGCTTTAATAACAGTGGATGTGCATCCCTACTCAAAACAGAAAGAAAACCAACAGCCACACGATAAACTTTCACCAAAGTTCAATCCTGCAAATCAGCAGAAATCCTCAACCAAGCACCAATGACTGCATCCTGAGCACACGGAAACATTTAACAGGCACAGCTGAGGAAACAGCCACGACAGACTCACGCACTCCAGCGTGAAGGGGAAGGTACTTGCTACCTTACAGGACGGATCTTATTCCTAACCACAGTCGTACTAAAAAATGTGCCGATAATAAATGGGACGCTTCCCTCAATAGAACTGACATAGTCACCCGTTCACTGGGACATGTTCTTGCACATTTGATCAGCAAAAACACTTGTTCTATGTTTTCAGCTACAGCTGTAGTACTCTGTGTTGACTGTAAAAATAGTTCTGTAAAAATGTGCCGTGGTTTTGGCCAGACTGGCCGATCAGAACGACAGATGGCCCTCCCCCCACTCTCTCCTCAGAGAGGAGAGGAAGAGATAAGGAGATTTACGAGTTTAGAAAAAGAACTAAACTACTTTAATGAAAATAATAATAAATAAGAAAATAGTAAATAGTAATAGAATAATAAAAATTAAAGAAAAAAAGTGTACAATATATACAAAACCGTATCCAGCTCCCAGGATGACGATGGCGTCAGCAGCAGACACAGGGAAAGTTCCAGACTGGACTCAGCGACGGACAGGAGCTGAATTCTGGAACTAGAGTCCGGAGTGCTCGGATCGGGATCAAAGGCAGATGAACAGACAGGGTCCTCCTCAGACGTCGGCCATTGAAGAAAAAACGAGCCAGAGCCCCCTTGGCCCCTTTGATCCCTCAGCTTTTATACTGAGCGTGATGCAGATGGGATGGAATACCCTGTTGGGCAGTCTGGGGTCACCTGTCCCCTCTGCTCCTCCCTGCGGGTGGGACCCTGTGTATCGCAATGCTTTCAGTTAGCTGCATCACACAATAGAATGCAACAAATGTGGAAGTCGTTGACAGTATTTACCATTTAACCCAGGGTAAACAAAATTATGCATAAAGTAAATATATTCCTTTTCTGACCTCTTCAAGTCTGTCCAAAGCATCCTCCAGTTTTCTTCTTCTTTCCAAGGCCAGAAGCCAGACTTGCTGCCATTTGCTGACTAGAAGGTTTGCCCGTGGATTCTGGGTTTCCATTTGCGCCTGGGCTGCTGACAGATACGTGCCTGGTGCTGGGGAACGCTTTCCTGTTAAAACATGACAAAATGGGTTAAGTCTCACTCAGTTCAAACAAAACAAACATTCACACGAAGGGTACTTGACCTTCCTCAAACTACTCCTTCCTGTCCCAGATAACGAGCCCATACCCTGATCGGATTGCAGCTGGTGGGATTTTTTGTTTGCATTCTTTTACCATCGCTGGGGAAGGACCACGTGGTTCTTGAAGTAGTTTTTGTGTAGTGGCTGCACTAGTGAAGCCACACAGGTTAAATCGAATCTTTGCAGACCTCCCAGAGAGCTGAAAGGTAAACAACCCGATTTTGGAAGCAGGTTCCACGGACGGGTAAGTATAAAGTACAACGGGTAAGCATATCTAAAAACGCAAAAAGCAATTTCCTCACTTGATGATTCACTTTCCATTCGACTTCACTGAACACACTTCCTAATTGGATCCACATAAATGGATAAATGCGCGTCTCGTTTGATTTAGTTCTTCTAAGCTAAGCACTGGAAGGTATTCGTTATTTTATTTTCCTAACAGGGCGAAAAAGAGGGATATTCACAGAAGCAGATGCATCTTTTCCCGTCCTTCCTGATGAGGCTCACTAGGAACAAGGTCTATTCTTGCCAAAGTTATTCCAGAGATGGATGTTTTTCCAGGCTACCACAGGATGCACTCCTGTGTGAACTTCCTAACCTACAAACTCCGTTTTACAAAAAGGAGGCAGATTCACTCATGTGTTTGCTGAACTCCTTCAGTACTGAAGGCAGATGAAGCCACAAACGACGTCTGGACGCTTCTTCAGAGTAAACCACTTCCGTTAGATAAGAATATAAAAGGTTCATGGAGCGGACGCTGGATTTGTGACTTTATTTTTTTTTGAGGGCCTGTTTCTAACAGTAGTTGCACAGGGCACGTAGGTATCTTCTCTGCTCAAGTTCCAACCGACCACACAAAAGGCTTCAGCAGCTGCAGAGCTGCATTACCACAAACAAGGAAAATGCCTTAATTATCCGTGTCCCGTCAATTTCAATCAATTCTCTCTACATCCAAAAGGGACTCTGAATACTTTTCACATCATCTGCAGGCCAAAAATTAAATGGCAGATTGAAAGGAAAGGAGAGGATTTAGGAGGTTAGTTTGAAATCTTCAGGCCTAGGAACAACACATCATCATGGACAGCACACCAAGTCACACAAGGAGGCAGAGAAGATCTCTTGCTCCTGGGAGGCACTCTTCAAAATAAAAGGCACAACAGAAGCATGCTTCCGTGGGCTCCACAGGCACAATAACCAGTAAAAATACTAAAAAACATATTTAAAAAAAACCCTAAATTGTATGTAACAAGAGAAGAAGATGGGGGCATGGACACCTTCCTAAAGTTGGCTGAGATTTTCAGAGAAGCTTTCCATTCTTCTTGTTAGTTGGATCCAATTGGGATAAAATTCTGCAGAATTCAAAACAGCAAATGGCCATTTTCTGAGAAGGAAGAAACAAGAACGAAAGATGCGTAATGGCCGCATACATTTTGTGAGACCTGGCTTAAACAGAACTAATCAAGGAGGTTACTGCTTCAGGGACAGCAGCACGTTCAATAACTTTTAAGTTCCCTGGGTCAAATTAAGGTGAATAAAAGTGGAGACTAGGGTGAGGTGCTCTGTTTAGCTAAAACCTATGTCACTTGCATGGCACACGCAAAGGAAGGAAAGAATATGGAGGAGTAAGAGGAAAAATATTAGTTAATCCAAGCCTGCGTTTCAGCTATACTCTGCATCTTGAAAATCTCCAGAGAATTATTTATGGAGTGCTAAGTTTTACTACAAGACTCATCACTCACATAAACATCAAAGGAACATTTCAGTTAATGCTCATCATAATTACATACATGATGTTTGGCAAGTTCAATTTCAATAGCCCTGGGGTCTCCACCCAGAGGTTTCTGTTCATTCAGCAAGTCTTCTGTATGCGTCAGCCACGTCAGCAACTCATCCAGGGCGCGCTGGAACTGCCCCAAGGCGAACAAGACACCTTCCAGCTTGCGCTAGAGTAAAAATAAAATTAACAAGGAAATGCTTTCACAATGCTATTGAATTGGCTTATGGTTAGCATTAGTCACCACAATCCAGAGCAGCGTCCGTGCATCTGATATCATAAACCCAGGGAGAAACAGTCATCCAAGACAAGCAACAGCTTCGTACTCAGAGCCGAGGTTGCCATTCCCCTGTAAAGCCTCACACGCCAGGCTTAAATCCCTAACCTTCCGAGACCCCATGTAGCCAGAGCAGAGTTAAGCTGGAAGGTTCTCTCGTCGGAGATACGACAGTAGTTTTTTATCACTTACAACAGAATTTCAATAGAAATGCAATTTGCTGCATGATCTTTAAAACCTTTTCTTTGTTGTGAAATGATTCCATTTAGGAAAAAAAATACACTTCAAAGCACTGCATCTTTAAATCTCTCTTTCACTTTGATAACTTAAGGAAAGAGCACTGAAACAGTTAAGGATTAGGTTGTGTCTTTTTTTTTTTTTTAAACTGCTCAGTTCAGCAGCTAATATTACTTTTGCACATATAAACATGTTTTCAAACGCTACTTAAGATATCATCAACTAATCAAAATGAAATAATAATGATTCAAGATGGCACTGCTGACAGAGGAAGTGACAAAAAATACTGCTAAGGGTTTAAAAACCACAAAAGCAACTCAATAAATTCTAAAATTCAAATTATATTATATATAGAATCATAGAATCACTGAGGTTGGAAGGGACCTTTAAGATCATCAAGTCCAACCATTAACCTACCCTGACAAAAACCACTTCTAAACCATGTCCCTAAGCACCACATCTACCCTTTTTTTAAACACCTCCAGGGATGGTGAATCCACCACCTCCCTGGGCAGCCTGTTCCAATGTTTAATAACCCTTTCAGTGAAAAAATGTTTCCTAATATCCAATCTAAACCTCCCCTGACTTAACTTGAACCCGTTTCCTCTTGTCCTATCACTTGTCACCAGGGAGAAGAGGTCAGCCCCCATCTCTCTACAACCTCCTTTCAGGGAGTTGTAGAGGGTGATAAGGTCTCCCCTCAGCCTCCTCTTCTCCAGGCTAAACAACCCCAGCTCCCTCAGCCGTTCCTCATAAGGTTTGTCCTCCAGACCCCTCACCAGCTTTGTAGCCCTTCTCTGGACACGCTCCAACACCTCACTGTCCTTCTTGTAGTGAGGGGCCCAAAACTGAAGGCAGTACTCGAGGTGGGGCCTCACCAGTGCCGAGTACAGAGGCACCATCACTTCCCTATCCAGCTCACCACGCTATTCCTGATACAGGCCAGGATGCTGTTGCCCTTCTTGGCCATCTGGGCACACTGCTGGCTCATATTCAGCCGGCTGTCCACCAACACCCCCAGGTCCTTTTCTGCCAGGCAACTTTCGAGCTACTCCGCCCCAATCCTGTAGCGCTGCATGGGGTTGTTGTGACCCAAGTGCAGGACCCGGCACTTGGCCTTGTTGAACCTCATACCATTGGCCTCAGCCCATCGGTCCAGCCTGTCCAGATCTCTCTGCAGAGCCAACCTACCCTCAAGCAGATCAACACGCCTGCCTAGTTTAGTGTCACCTGCGAACTTACTGAGGGTGCATTCGATCCCTTCATCCAGATCATTGATAAAGATATTAAAGAGAACCGGCCCCAGCACCGAGCCCTGGGGGACACCACTTGTGACCGGACACCAACTGGATTTAACTCCATTTACCACCACTCTCTGGGCATGGCCGTCCACCCAGTTCTTTACCCAGTGAAGAGTACACCTCTCCAGGCCATGAGCAGCCAGTTTCTCCAGGAGGATGCTGTGGGAAACAGTGTCAAAAGCTTTGCAAAAATCCAAGTAGATAACATCCACAGCCTTTCCCTCATCCACTAAGTGGGTCACCTTATCATAGAAGGAGATCAGGTTTCACAGGCATGACCTGCCCTTCACAAACCCATGCTGACTGGGCCTGATCACCCTGTTCTCCTGCATGTGCCGTGCAATGGCACCGAGGATGATCTGTTCCATGACCTTCCCAGGCACCGCGGTCAGGCTGACTGGCCTGTAGTTCCCCGGATCCTCCTTCCGGCCCTTCTTGTGGATGGGTGTCACATTTGCCAACCTCCAGTCAGCTGGGACCTCCCCGGTTATCCAGGACCGCTCATAAATGATGCAAAGTGGCCTGGCGAGCACTTCCGCCAGCTCCTTCAGTACCCTTGGGTGGATCCCATCCGGCCCCATAGATTTGTGCACCTCCAGGTGCTGAAGCAGGTCCCTCACCATTTCCCTTTGGATTATAGCTCTGTAAAATTTCCAAACCAAAAGGAATAAATGTGTAAATTGATGCAAACATGATACACACTAAGAAGCTTTTCTCAAAAATCTAAGTCATGAAGAAAGCCCCCACCTTCAAGTTTATTTACCTGTCTAGTGATGACTTTTTCTTCTAGGCTCTCCCACATTAGTTTGAGCTCTGAGACAAGGTCTTGAGCTGTGTGCTTGCCACTCTCCTCTGTTACCTTCTGCAGCAACAGCTCTGCCTGACGGCTCAGGCCTTCCATTTCTATCTGCTGCTGATAAGCTTCTGTCTTAAATTGCTATGGTAAATAGAAGAAGAATACACATAAACTTATCACAAGTAATGACCTTCTGGAATACAGCACAGTACAGCAGTATTTGCAATACCAATGCATCCCTCTCAGCTTTCGTACGTTTGGGGGATTGTCATCCAGGGTAAAAATGCTTGTAAGACACCGATCACCCCGACGGTCGCAGCAAACTGAGAAGCTGCAGCAGTGTCTTAATGTTCTAGCAGGTATTGCTAACTGTGACCACAGAATGGCAAAGATGGCTAATAGGAAAGTATTCTCCAACGATCTCTCTGGTCTGTACAAAAGGCAGAACGCATCTGGAGTCACTTCTAGCTCTGGGGGTTGTGATAATACCATCCGTGAAACTTCAGATAGAATTGTTTTTCAGAAGACCTGAAAGCAAATCTTCTTCAGTAGAACACCCTCTCTGGTACATGCAACTGGGACAGCACTCTGAACAACTCGCCTAGGTGTGTTCTTCTGAAGTACGTAAGATTATGGGTCATTTGAAGTTACATCATAAAATAGATAGACTAAACAACCTGCCCACAGCCAAAAAAAGTACAAGCGAGCCATGAAACCAAGGACATTACCTGATCGTTACACATCCCTGGTTTTTATATATCGCATAACAGCCTACCGACGTCAGGAGCATGCTCAAGTCACAGATCCACAAAGACAGGCTTCTGAAGGTCTAAGTTAGCCTGAAATTTTGATTTTCAGCTTACTAATGTGCTGTGAACGTTGTGGTCTGTGTGAGCATTTAGGTAAAGCCTGCAATTGCAGAAGTGAAGCTGTGGAGGCATTCTTTCAGAGCCTCAAGGAAGCTGTTCACGGTAGAAACCAGAACACGTAAAAGTCACAGCAAAAGAACCCTGCACATAATAACCTTACAGCCTGTGAAAGACAAGGAATGCCACTACAAGTATTTCTCCGCTGTCGGAACACACTCACAAAATAAAATGTACTTTCACCAAAATTTGGAATAGATTTTAAAATTAAACACATTTTAAAATGAAAAGTGTGCAATGAAATGTTATCTGAAATTTTCATACAGATTCTTTTCTACTAGAAGTTGAAAATTGCTTTTGACTCTTGAAAAATACAGAAAAATACTAAACACCACAGGAAAATGCAGAACGATGAAAATAGAAATGAAATCAATTGCTCGTTCATACCTTAAGTTCCTCAGTTTGCTGCTTCACCGTCTCCAGACCTGTTCCAACTGGGGACATAGATGCCAACCCGCTGCCAGCAATGTCCACCCAGTCAAACATTGCCTGAAAATCACAGTATGAAATTGAAGCATGAGCAGAGAAATAGTGTCAGATTTCAAAGTTGCATTAAGTAAAATACCAGAATTTTTTACTCCAGAGAATAATATTGCTGTGCGCTTTGAAAACAAAACAAAGCAAAACAAAACCAAACAGCTTTCTTCAGCGGAACCTAGGGGTTTTTTGCAATACAAGGGATCCAGTATTAACTAAAGTATTCCACGTAATGGTTACGAGAATGTACATGCTGCAAGACTGAACCCCTATTAGCAGCAATATCCTGCCAGTACTATTCATGCGGACTAGTACTCTACTTCTGGAGTAAAATCAGCAATTTTTATGAATACCCCGAAAGGTTAAATACAAGACAAACTCTGTTCTGCACTCCTTCGGAGCAAAGATGGAAGGTGGTAGCTGAATGATAACACACTTTAAATGATGATGACAAAAGAACTTCTGCTGAAGGATAACGGTATCTGTATCAGGAAGATGGAACACGACCCATTCAGTACAGATTAGACAGTGATGGCCAATACTTGAGCTTGACTGAATCTCCTCAGGATAAGGCAGTTGGAACTTCAAAAAACAAATGAAGTCTCCCCAGTTCTGAGGCTTTGTGGGTACTTCCCTTACTCCTGATATAATGCAGAACGACCTCAAGAACACTCCAGTTAAAGATTAAGAACACCTATAGCACTCTGGGCAATTAATTACACAGAGGAAAAAATACCTCTGCCAGGCCCTTTTTCCTCCTGCCTGTTATCTGTGATTCATTACGGAGAAGGGCTTAGGACGGCTTCTCAGAGCTGCCCACTGCTACACAACTCCTTGGGAAAAGGAGAACTAACCCCCCCAACACGCTCAACAGGGTGAGGCAGCTGTAGCTAACAATCTGCCCACAATACTTTTAATATTGTCTATTGAAATGAGCGTAAGGCGGCAGTTAAATACAGTTCTTTTACAAAGTACCAAGCTTGTAGGATGTACAATGTGCAGCCCCAGGAAATACAAAGCTCTCAAAGCAACGGCAATGTTCCTAATGTAACCCTTCAAGTCAACCTCTGTGCAGTATGAAAAGAAGAGACCTTGGAGAAAAAAACATGGAAAACAAGATGTTGCATTATTATTAAGATGTGTTCTGCTGCTTGGTCTGCACCGAACACACAAGCAACTGCCCTCAGTGTCATGTGAAACTCTGTTTTTAAAGATCTAATGAACCAAGAAAGACAGTAATTCCACTGGGCAAAAAGACAGCTTTGCAAAATCTGACCATGAAAACCCTTCTACTGTTTCCATCTTCCAGCCATTCACTGACAAAAGACATGAGGCCTGCCACTCAGCCAAAACTTGCAAAGAATAGGCAAAAAAATGAAATAAAATACAGCGCATATAGAGAAAAGATATCTTAAAAAACTGCTGGAAAGTTTACCTACCGATTTTAAAAGTGAATCATCTTCCAAAGTATTGTGATTGGATAAATTACGGTAAGAATTAGTATGATGCTCCAGTATGTCTACATTCTTAGTATAATTACACTAAGAATTCCTGTAATGGTCCAGTAACATTATGTTACTATTTTGGGCTTAAAATAGTCAAACTGAAATATTTGACTTATAAAAAAGGTGGAATAAAATTGAAGTTCTTTCACTGTCCTCCACTCAAAGAAAACAGCTGCAGGTGAGTATACGGACCTGTATTCTGTTCCTTTTGGATCATGTAAACATGTCACACCTTCAACTCGCCTACTATGTTACGTACTGACTCCCACCAGGAAATGGGAGCAGGATTACTATAAACTTGTGTCTTACCAATAAAGGGCACATCAATTTCGAATCTATACATAGAGGAGTATGTGAACAACTACATGCAGAAAACAACCCAAACAGACTTAGTCTTTAATGGAAGAAAAACCTCCAACCCAACCAACCCCGAGAAAAAATATCTGCCTACTGAAGAAAACAGTCGCTAGAATCAGTGACACATGTCACCTTCCCAATCACGTAACATTTTTTACTACAACCACATTAAGTCCTATTGACTCAAGACTGGGTTAGGTGTATCACACCATCTTACCTGCAGTCCTTCTTGGTATGGAACAGCTGCCTGCAGAGCTCCAACAAGCTTATCTGCCTGTTCTTTCCTTGTTTTGCTTAAGGCATCCCAGGCAGAATTCAGCTGCAAATAGGTGAAATTTACTCCAATGGACAAAAGAATGTTACTGCTGCTGTATAATGTGCGTTCACTCATTATTCACTCATCAATAACACCAATAAACTAAGCATGAATAGTTCACATTAATTCCGTGTTAAAACTCTTGTTCTCCTTATCACTGCATAGTTACTTTCCTTCAGAATGCACTCGATGTTCTGGATGACAAAAGCTGTAAAATTCAATACTGATACTGAATAGTTTTCTTAACCTACGGATTACAGTCAATATGGGAAATAGTATCATTAAATCATTTGGAACTGCATCCTTATCAAAAAGGTAGCTTAAAAGAAACATACCCTGCTGAACACTGGAGAAACTGTCAGTACTCTGTAGCCATCCAAGCAGGATTGTCTCAGCCAAGATGTTGCACTTGGCATAAACCAGATACGTTTCAAATTTATTCCAGCATTCCTATTGCAAAAAGTAGCCATCTATTGCAGTAATCAGTGACTATTTCCACAAAAACCCTTTCTGTCTTTTACAGAACTTTTAACCCATAAATCAATACAATAAAATTGTCTATACATTCTAAACTAATACGAGCCAAGATCCATTTACTTGAAAAGCAACCCTTATGTTATCATAAAAGCTTCAGGGGTATCTTACATTTGCCGCAAAATGTCTATTTGCAAAATTTGTTGGGGGCAGGGAGGATATACAATTTCAGCTGAAGAAGCACCTGGCGTAGCAGATTCAAGCACCTGCATTTCCCATACCTCATCTATGCTCTTGTGGACAATAGGTTTGTCAGGCTCTCCACAAGCAGCTACAAGGTCAGAGCCAAGGCTCAGAACTGTTGCTAGTTCCTCTTGTAGTCCATCAATTTCTTCTTCAGCAGCCTACAAAGAGAAAAAAAATCAATGCCGCTCACACTAACTTTAATAATCTATGTACAGCTTGTTTTCAAGATAGGACATGGCAGGATTCGGCCTGTGGTTTCTTTAAAGTCCCTTGGACTTACAATCTGACGCTTAAAACACAAGCATCCCTTTGCAGGGTCAGAGTGAAATCAACTGACACCAGTCTAAATTAGAACAATGGCTTATGATGGCACTTTGCATGAGATGAAAAAAAATAAACAGGAAGTTTTCAATTAGATTTCTTTAATCAGAGTGTTTTCTTTTTCAGAGGTTGTCAGTCAACCCTCAAATCTTTAACTATCAGCATGAATAATTACAGGCTTAGAGCATAATACATAGAGCACGATACATGCGTACACCTTTCATTTAGATGTTACCTATTACTCAGGGAATCTCAAGTACGTATCACTTTCAAAGTCTCAGTGACGTGCTTATTATATACGTGTTTATAAGCAGATATGCAAATATAAGGACAGGCACACGTTGCACGCTCATTGCAATTCAGAACTGGTACATGTTATTTACCACAGACTCTTGAGATATCACTATAGTAAATTCCTACACAATTATCCCTCTTGGTCTCTAAAAAAATAGCCTCCTGTGGTATTTCATAGTAATTCTGTCTTTTCTCCGCATACCGTAAATAAAATACTTTAAGTCAACAAAATACTTTCTACTGACCTCAGCATCTTCTTGCTGTTGCTTGACTACAGATGGGTCGACTCCAGGTCCCTCCAGTTCTCCAATGAGCTCCTGAGTATCTTTAATAGCAGCTGCAAGAGCCACGTGACTACACCACAACTTTGCGGCTAGTTTCATTACATCCGACAATTTGGCCTCCCTCTCCTCAGTCAAGGTCTGGATGTCTTCCCAAATGAGGACCATTTGGTCTAGTTTATCTTGAACAGCTAAACAACAGAGGAACTAGATTACGACCTTGGCAAACGATTCTTGGCCAAAAATCTCTCTACAGTTCTACAGCAGAAACATATGGGTATCTTTTAAAATTTAGACTGTAAAATTGTTTCTTTACAGGACGACTCATAACCTTAAGTGGAAACAACCACCATAACCTTAAAAAATAAAACAAAGGTCATATCCACGATGAATTATTTTAAACAAATACTTTGCTTTTATACATCTTCTCCAGCTTCTCCAGGAGAACACAATCCCCAGATCAGTGGTCATCAGAAATGAACATTTTTATATGCTGCAGCTTGCTGCATTTCCACTACGTGAAACTTTCCTCCATCTATTATTACCTTTAGCAGGTATATCCTTATCGGCTCCTTCTGAGCGAGCAATCATTTCCTTCCCTCTCTGTTTAAGCGTCTCATACACCGGCTGAAGCTTTTCCAGATCCACTGACACGTTCTTATCTTCACTGATTTGCTCTTTAATCTTCTCAACCTCTGCTGAGATTGAAGGTGGCTGCCTCAGACGTTCAGCTGTGCCTTTCAGACTCTCAAGAGTCAAATCTGTCTTGTCATGAAACTGGTAGGGTGGTAAAGGACAGAAAGAAGTGGCAGAGAAATTAGGAAAAAAAAAACCAACTGAAAAATGGCATTTGAAATTGTCTTGGAAAAATGTACTTTAAAATTAACATATTTAACATCTCTAGCCAACAGACGTATGTGCCGCTTGCAATACTGCCCTTCGTGGTTCTTCCCCTCTCTCAATATCTACATTACAAAAATGACCTTGCAAAATGGTACTTCCTCTCAGATTGAAGAATTTTACTATGAAGTCCGGTTTCAGTCCTGAGACGTTCCATCTGAAGATACTATACATAGAGCAGAATCTACTTGCCTTTAGTCCTGTGTCATTCATACAGTAGGTTGTACCTTATTTTGGAGAGCCATGACTCGTTGGCTCTTTCATGAGCCATTTCATCATTTTAGCAAGCTGTTTACCTGAGTAGTAAATACATACTTTTTCATATCAGGACCAATACACTGGCATATAACCACTGGTTAAGATTCGATATGTATGGTCATTCAAAAAGACGTCTGCTAGTGCCCAGGTGATGCTTGTTACTGCAGTAAAGGAACGTTACTTTCTGCAACTAAAAGCACACAACAGCGTGTGTTATGTTGACCCACAGTTGACCGAGCCCAGGGAGGTGTCCAGAAACTCAATTACAGCTCTGTAACATGGTTCACCCTTTGGTATAGGTCCAAAGATAGCCTTTACTATATGCTTTTGGATCCCTAGAGAATCCTAAAAACACCTCACCACCGTGCCCCTTTCAATTTACAGAAATTAGTAAACCTTGGGTGCATTTAACAATCCCTCCGGGATCTACAAAAAGCACTCTTGACTACACTTGGGAAAGGTGCCAGAAAGAGCACAGCAAAACAAGATTGCCTGATGGGAACAAATAGCTACATCCTTTCTATGCAAAGGAATACAGGCAATGCGAATGGAATGACTTTTTCCCACCACACAACCCACTTCAAATCAGACACTGTGACCAACGTTACGGACTCAGTGTTTTTGTTAGAAGTGCGAATATCATAGGAGCCAGCAAAATGTGTTATGGAAGATAAGTAGCCTTCCCACCTTCCGGACTTCTGGAAAACTGATTGCAGCAACAAAACCTTACAAAAGTGGTAAAGACGGAAATTAAATTGGCACTATTCAGGTCTAATTTTAGGAGAGATATATATTAGATTTTAAAATTGTTGGCACATTCAGTGGGCTTCCTTGTACTCGTATTTCAATGAATGAGACGAGGTGTTTTAGAACTTAAAAGGAAGAAAATGCAAGTCATTACAACCTCTCATTCTGGCTCCATAGGTTATGGGGTGCCTTTGATACGTAGTGCTGCCACATATTCCACTTGGATAGAAAAACCTTCCCCTGGGCTCAGCTCCAGCAACTGAGGCCCAGTTTTGTCCATCTTACCTATATGAGGCTTGTGCTCAGCCATCAGCCCACGCAGTTGCTATAACAAACAAAATGACTTATCAGTTTCTTAGGCTTGCACCACCACATTACAGCTGTCCACACTTCCAACACATCCAGCTGGCGAGAAATGCCAAACACCCTTCATCCTAATGTCAAGCGCAAATACTATCAAACAAAGGTAGTGATTGCTCTGCCAGTGATGGCTCCCATTCCAACAGAGAGCTACCCAGGCTTTAAACACCACAATTAGAGACCCACTGGAAAGGTCCATGCAATACCCTCGTAGGACAGATGATTGATTACAGGCAAAATATAAGATGCTAACTATGCATATGATCTTGGCAACAGACACTCCCCATATCTAGTACCTATAACGACAGAAATGGCAACAGTATTCCAGGCATGTGCATAACGCCACTGCATATAGACTTTTCATGGTGGTATTTGTCACTTGCCTCAAACCCTTCCACTGAAGAACATCACAGAAAGAGGTACTGGCATTGCAAGAATATGAATTCAAATGATCCTTGCTTTAAGAAGAGGGAAGTAGCACAAGGAAGAGTCAGAGAAATCAGTGAAAAGGAGAAAAGGACAAGGAAGACCGATTAGGAGAGACTATCAACCTAGTTTAGCAGCCTCCTCTCTGGCCACAAGACCCCTCTGTCTTCACAACAGCGCTATTTCTTAATTGACACAAAGTTTAGCAAGTAATTAATAAGTAAATTAAATCTGATCTCAGCTGTCTACTCCCTCTCATCATCCACCCCCTAAGTAAGTCAAAACTGTGCATAAAACTTGTGGTAGTGAAAGGTCACAAGGTGCCTTCCAACTTGCCGAAGGATCTGGGTTTTGTTTACTTGCACCCGTAGATCTGACAAAAGGGAAAGGTTTCTTGTGGGAGTAGCCCCATCCTTCCCTCCACTTTTATTTATTTCCTCAGCTCATTCCTCCCTTTTCAGGAAAATCCCACTCTCTTGTCAGGCACTGTCCCTCCTGGTGCTGTGAACTCCACGCCTTTCTACCCTATAGCCCCTGTGCAGGAACATGAGAGGCACATGCTCTGTTCCGCTCAGCTCAGACTTTGTTTAAGTTAATGAAGGCACAGAAAAGGGCCTGTGTCAGTCTCAGTGTAAATACATCCTCTTGTCTTCAACTAAGGTTCTTCCCTTAAAAAGACATCCTGATACTGGCTCACTTACTTGCTCCTCCCCAGAAGAGGAGAGGTTGAGAAGATTGAAAAGACGGTGACCATGACTCTCAGCAGCCCTCTGAGGGCAAAACAGCAATGAAAACACAAATCCCCCTGACTCTAGCTCTTACCCAGAATGTAACTCCTTGTACACCTTGTAGCAAGAAAAATAATGTTGATTAGCGGAGAAGAGGCAAAGGTGAAACTAAGAGCAGCCTGAAATTTTTTAGAAAATGATTTTGTGTGGTTTATTTCTGTGCACAAAGAGATGATTTGACACAAGGCCCACAAGAGTGCACATTTCTGGGTCCAAACCTTACGCTAGTGCTCTGCCCACGGCTTAGTTCAAACCAAACTGACTGCGTGCGACTCACACAGAACCGACTCTATGAATTCCATGACTGGGAATAAAGACAGGCATCAGTAAATACATCAGAACAGAAAGGTAAGTGAATACAGAAAATGGTTTTCCATTCACATTCAGAACCTTTTTTTTTTTTGAATAGAACAATAAATGATTTGATCTTGTCCACGATCTACCATTGGGTAAACAATTCCAGTAAACAAGTATTCCAGATCAGATTACGTGTTAAAATTGCCTGACATTAATCTTCCACTTAACAAACAAATCCCAGCTAATGGCATAGCTCAGAGAAAATGCAAAAATAGAAGCTCATCTGAAGGGCCTTCACGCAAGCAGAATGATTGGGGGGACAATCCTGTAAGTAAAGCAAGCATGATTTGGCTCACAGGGACTAGTCAAGCTAGTTTGTAAAGCTCGTGTTATATAGCTAGTCTGAATAGAGCCTGTTTGTTCATTGTGGACATAATAGGAAGACAAATGAGTGAACCCACTGTTTACCAGTACATAATAGTGGCATATCTTCATTAACTGGTCACAGAGTAAAACTCCGAAGCCAGGGTTCGTCCTATCTAACTGGAGTTGCTTAATTGAGGCAGCTAAAAACACCCCAAACCTAGTTACTCTGTGCTCAGCAGGGAGAGAGAGGTCTGTCCAGTAGCCACATGGGTTTGACCTCACTGCACAGTGCGAGCTGCACACTCAGCCTGGGGCCTCTGTGCAGAAGAGAGAGAGAGAAACCAAGAGGCCCAGGGAGCAGGAAAGAAGGGCGACGGGGAAAGTAGAGGGAGAGGAAGGATGACAGAGAGAGAGAGGGACTTGGAGAGAAGAGAAAGGGCGGAGAGGGAGCAGAGCACAGCAGGAGAGAGGAAGGGAGGTACAGGGAGGCGAAAAACAGGACCCAGAGGGAAAGGGGAAGGGCAGGGAGGAACAGGGAGGCAGAAGAGGGCTGACAGGAGCCCAAGGGCCCAGGACTCACCGCAGCTCCCGGCTCTGCAGATCTGTCCTGTCGGCCTGTGCCAGCCTCCCCTCAGCCGACACAAGATGGCCGCCGGGAGCCCTGTGCTGGGTCCACAACTCCCAGCGTGCCCCGGGGCGCCCCCTCCTGCCCTCTGACCCCGCGGGAACCATGGCCGCCTCCCCGGGGCTGCCCTCGCCCAGGGCCAGGCCCTGGAGCACGGCTGGGGCCGGGAGGAGGAGGTCAGGGAGGGAGAGAAGGTTGGGAGAGGGCGGCGGGGTGGGGGGAGAGGGGCGGGAAGGGCCAGAGGGCCGGGGAGAGCAGGGGGGAGCTGGTCAGGGAGCTGCGGGAGGAGAAGTGCTGGTGAGGAGCGGGAAGAGATGGAGGGCAAGAGATGCTGGTTAAGCTGGCAGAGCAGCGCGGAGAGCCGCCTGACAGCAAAGGTGCCCGGTGGCCGCAGAGGAGCCCAGGGGAGCTGATTCTTTTGGAGGCCACCAGGGCAGCCTTCCTCCGCCCCTGGTTTTGGTGAGCGATGGAGCAGTGCAGAGCCGTCCCTCAGGCATGCAGGCCTCAGGAGGGCTTCCCAGTGCCCCAGTGAGAGATCCTGCTCCCAGGAAGCGCCTCCCATGGAGCAAAGGCCATATCCAGCCACCCGGCGCTGGGTACGGCTGCCCCAAGGGGTGTCTCAAGGAGGACGGGGCCGTCCGTCTGATGGCTCTGACACACAAATGGTGAGCTGAAGCCCCGTGGCCGTGGCTGGCTGGGTCAAAGTCTCCGAGTTTAGTGACATTTGGTGAACTCCTGCACTAAGTATCGCATGACTTGAAACATCCCTGAAAAAATGGGGGAGGTTTGTCTGCGTGTTCTGCACGCTTCTGGATGCTAGACTGTGGCTAGGAGGGAATGTGCTTAGTTATCTCTCAAAGGGAGACAAAAGAAGTGCCTAAGTAAGGGTCAGCGTAACTCTTCAGAGCTTTGGCTGTTTAAATGTTGACCTGAACTTCTACAGAAACGGTAAAACGCTTGCACTTTTCTTCTCTTCTAGTTCCTGCGTGGGTACAGGGAAGAAGGCAGCAGACGTACACATTAGCTAAACCTCCTTCTTATTGCCAGCCGTGAAGGCGCCTCTCGGCTGGGAGCCCGAGAAGGACCCCGTGTTACAATTCTTGCTCCTTTATGTGCCACCCTAAGGTGATTCACATATGCATTGTCACAGTCTAGGAAACCTATTGGCTTTGGCCATGAGGTCGCCTGTTACCGTTCACTTTGGAGGAGTCGTTGACGTGACCCGCTTTGCAAGCACGCTTCATTCATACTTAGTAGCTGAGTTTGCACTCTTTCGTTGCACCTTGGTGGCTTTCAGCTCGTTTCCATCTGGTTTCTTGTAACAACAGACCCACTTGCATAGGTGAGCTCACTGCTGGTCAAGTTTTCTTGCGCGTGTCTCGGAAGCCATCTTTACCGAGGAGCTTCTTCTTTGTAGCCCAATGTGCTGGTCAGCTTTTTCAGCAGGGCTAGTTCAGAGCCTACGCGGCAGGACACAGCTGCTGCCTGAAAAGTTTGCCTTCTATCCCACAGGAGCTTGATGGTGAAAGCGCCACTTCTAGCTTTGCGAGGGAGACAGGGAGGACCAAAGCTCCCTGAGCTTTGTTGGGCTGAGCTGGCCTTCGGGATAACTCGGCTGCTTCCTTTGCCACTTGCTTGGCTACTTTTTTCCAGCCAGTGATGGTTTACTGCCCACTGCTCCTCAACGGCCATCCTCTTGCAAAGGTAATTACGATTTGAGCTTTAGGACAGATGGTACAGTAGGTAGATACGGGATCAAAGTATAGGCTCAGTACAGGCAATGTCCAGCCTCCAACGCTGGGGCCAGTGGGGAGGCTGATACCCCTTCTCTGCACCCAGGAAGTTTCTGTGCTCCTCGGAGGGGCTGGGAGCATGATATGAATGCCCAGAGCTCTGCAGCACCATGTAGTGGGCACTGCTGTAGGGCCAGCTCAGACTGGGCTGTTCTTCTCATCTGCACCAGGGAGAAGGCAAAGGAGGTGTGGAGATCTGGGAGGGTTTGGACTGGGCTAGAAAGTTCCTGGGAGAGGAATACACCGGTGTTCAGCAATGCTGTGTGAATGTGCAGGGTGAGGACTCACGCCAGTGGGTTTGTTGTGCAGAGCCAGGTCTTGGGAAGGGAGCTGAGACACATGGGCACAGGAGAGAGCAGGCTGGTCCATGCCCTTGCTCACAGGGACAGACTGGGAAGGTGTCCCAGGGCATTTGTACCCCCCCAGCCTCTCACACCAACCATTTCCAGCTCTGGCTGCTATCCCCAGCTTATGGATGAGTTGTGCTCTGTAGCCATCTCCTTCCTCCTGCTGGGCCTGTCAGTTCTGGGCTCTCTCCCGATCCAGACCCCAGCAGACCCCAGAGCAGGGCTGTCTGAGAGCTCTGCGTGGAACGTGGTTGGGGCTGGGCAGGGGCTGGGTGCTTCAGGAGCCCTGCCAAAGCAGGAGGACCGTGGTGGGACAAGGGCCTGCTGTAGGGACCATGCTGGAGAGATGTTTCCCAGCCCTGGATGCACCCTGCCCTGTGTGGTGTTGGCAGAGAGAGGCTGTGGGGCTGCATGTGGGGCAGCGGGGCAGGGCTGGCACAGGGGAAGTGGGGACTAATGGGATGCACCCAAGGGTGCCGGGTGAGCTGCCTGGTGTCATTGTAAAGCTGCTCTTATGGCCTTTGAAATGTCAGGGTGATGAGGGAAGGTTCTGACGACCGGGGAGGCAGACAGGGCAGCCGTTTTCAAGAAGGGCAGGAAGGGCAGCCTGGGAAAGTACAGGCTGGTGAGCCTCACCTCAGCCCCTGGGGAGGCGATGGAACAAATCTTCCTGCACGCCAGTCCCAAGCATACAAAGGGCAAGATTTGAAAGAGCCAGCATGCATTGAGCAAGCTGCCCGGCCAGCCTGATTGCCATCCACAACAAGATAAATGGCCGCATCCACAAGTAGGAAGCAGGGAATTTGATGTACTTGTGCTTTAGCAAGGCCATTGACACAGTCACCCCTCGTCTCCTTGCAGGCAAACCGGTGAGACCTGCACTGGAGAAATGGACCATAGCCGGGGTGGAAAGTTGGCTATGACAATCAGGCCAAAAATGCTGGTTCCTTGTGATGTCCCTCTGTTACCAACACCTGGCCTGCACAGTTTAACCACTTGATTCATAGTCTGGACAAGGGGACTCAGCACACTGATGGACAATGTCAAATTGAGGGGCCTGCCTGAGAAACCTCATGGAGTTGCCTCCGCACTGAGCACAGGGCTTGGACTAGATGACACCCACAGATCTCTCCTTCCCTAAGCAACTCAGCCAGCCAATGAATCATTCCGATGAGAGCACTGGAAAGGCAGGAAAGGCAGACGGAGAAGAAGGGACAGAGACACAGGAGAAGAGAGATAAACTATGTGGATAAAAATAGAGCAGTTCCTCAGAATCCAAGTCAATAGTAGGAAATGTTTTTTGCTGAACAACCGTACCTGTGTCTCTCACACACAGACAGAACTTCCTGCAGACAATGGAAAGGAACTGTGGCTGGATGGTCTAAAAACTCCTTTGAGAAGTGCCTGTAACACAGGTGTGATGAGATTTGGCTATTCGGAGCATTTCGCTGAAGTTGGGCCCCTGCTTCCCTCCATCAGGCGAGAGCTCTTGAGCGTGCGACTCGCTCCTTGCACACAGTCAGGAGTGACCTGGCCAGTCCTGGGCAGGGAGTGTTTTGGGATGCAGTGGGCTCCGTGTGGGACAGACGGGTGTCTTTTGTAACGGGCTGGGTCTGATTATAAGGGAAATGTTTAGAAAATGTCAACAAAATGAAACAAAAAAGAAATGAAGAACAAGTTCTAAAGGAGAGAAAAGAGCTTACCCTTTTGGAATTACAATCCTTTTTGTTCTCATCCTCCTTCTTTGGTTTAGTTACGTTTTAATGTTGCAGACTTAGAGGGGCGATTTTGTGTGCTGTCTCCATTTGGAAGGGAAAGTGATTTTCAGATTTTCAGGTGGGATGCATTTAACGGGACACAAATGTCCTCAGCTGTAGGGACCCAGGTGCCTCTTGCCAGTGCAGAGGCCCTGAGACCCTCTGCCCAGCCTCCCTGTGCAGCTGCTGGGGGCTCTGGTGTCCCTCAGCTCTCACGTGCTGGCTGCCAGTCCCAGGCAAATGCATCAGGTAACTGGGGCGTCGAGCAACTGAGGTCTGCCTGAGAAGCTAAGGAATTGTTTTCCACATTTAAAAAAATAAGAGCACATTTTCACCAGCCGAGATGATTGAATACGTTTCATAAAATGAAGATGTTTTCCCATGATGCCAAAAAGGGCATTTTCAGGAAGTGTATTAACCTCAGGACAAGAAATTAGCATTCTCTGGAGCACTGTGTTATACTTTTTATGAAACTGCATCACTTTGTACTTTTGTTTGCGCGTAATTAAGAAAAACCCTTCCGTGCCTGTGTGCAGCCAGTTCTCCAGGTGGGAAGTGGTGCCCGGGAGCTGTAACGTGCAAATACAGACTTCCGTGGGAAAAGGTTAGATTTTAACATTGTGATGTTAAAATCATGGCCAGGTGGCCATGGAGAGAAATGGCAGGGTTGGGGCGGTGAGGAGGAACTGTCTGTACGGTGTTTGCCATCAAGGAGACAGCTTTTCCTACATGTCCAGAGCTCCTTAGGAGGCACCCTGGATGAATATCAGCTGAAGAATGTTTGCAACACTTATTCTGTCAGCTGGGAAAAAAGAACAAAAAAACAAACCAAAAATCCCAAAAAGCCTTTTCCCTTTGGATATTCATTGAAATCTCCCTCGTTAAAGTCCTGAAACCTCTCCAACCAGCTGTACAAGACTTGAAGAATCTTATGGGGAAAGGCATGGGTCATCAGAGCTTTTTGCATTTTAACGACCATGTGATGTATTTGGTGCTGACTCCCATGAACCTCAGTTACCGTGAGGAGAGTGAACAAACCACTTGAGAAGTTAAAGTCAGATGGCTCTGATGCTGAGTCAACCTCTGATGTGTTCTGTCAAGGAAAGGTCCATTTTAATGACATCAGAAGCACCCACACAAACCATCCGCCGGCTCCTTCCTAAAAGCTACACAGGCAGTGGGGAAATCACAGGCCATGTTCCTGCTCCTGCCCTACCAGGTACGCGGGCAGCAGTGACTTCACCAGCTCCTACACAACCCATGGGCCTCTTCCTGGCCTGTCAGCTGAGCGGTCACAGGTGACCTTGCAAACACCTACACAAGATGGGGGCTTAGTCCTGGCCTACCAGCTTCTCAGGCACCTGGGACCTCAAAACACCCAACACAAGACATGTTTCTCCTGGGCTCCTCAGGCACCAGTGACATCGCAGAGACATCCGCAAGCCAGGTGACAGCTCCTGGCCTGTCGTCTGCGCAGGCACCAGTGACCTCCAGGCACCTACACGAGCTGTGCACCTGGGCCTGCCTTATCAGCTACTCAGCCAAGAGTGACATCCCAAGGACAAGCCCGAGCCACGTGTCTCCTAGCAGCTACACCAGCACCAGTGACCTCACCAGCCCCTACAGGAGCCCTGGCCTTGCTCCTGCTCTATCAGCTACTCAGGCACCAGAGACCTGACCCCCACATCTCCCCCTGCTTGCTGTCTGCTCACCTCTGAGATACGACTCCTCACAAGCTCCTGCACACACCAGAAGCCTCCTCTTGGCCTGTTGGCTACTCAGGCAGCAGCTCCTCGCAAGCACATACCAACCTATTTGCTGCGTGCTCGTCTTTTGGGGGGACCCAAGCCAGTACTGACCCCCCTCTCCGTCACTTGCTCACCCCTCCTAGAAGGGGGCCGTAGCCCCTGGGCATGTTCCAGCGTGTCCGTGCCCCACCACCTTTCGGGCACCCCTCCGCCCTCTTGAATTCCCCCCAGCCCACCCTGTCAGGGCTTGTTCTGCAGCCTGGTAAAGTGGGGGACCCCCACCGGGCCTTTCCCTTCTGCTTCCGTTCACACTTAAACTCTAATTCTTCACTACACTAAATCTTATCGAAGGGGGATTTACTCAATTCAAAACGACAATTCCAATTTTCAATAATTCCAGACTTTCGATTCAAAATTACTAATTTAATTTCTATAGCTGTATGAATGTCGACCTATATCAAAATGTATATGCATATACAGAAATACATATATAAGTAGTGTATCTATTTATAAATGAATAAATAAATTCATTAATAGAATTATACACTTCCTTTCATAGATACATTCCTCTAGATGTATGTATCGCCTACCAATCTTATACTTTTATATCCAAGCACTTCCTGGGCCAAAGGAGGCAGGCAGCCAATCCCAGGGGCTGTGTTCCTCTAAAGAAGTTGCCATGGTCAGTGGCCCAGCTGAAGTGCCTCTGTACCAACACACGCAGCCTGGGGAACAAAGAGGAGGAGCTGAGCACCCTTGTGCAGCTGGAATCCTCACGGCTGGGGTTTGCTACAGGCCACCCGAGCAAGAGGAGCCTTTTGACGAAGCGTTCTTACTTCACCTCCAGGCAGCACCACACTCAGAGGCTGAGATCTACTGGGGGACTCCAGTCACCCTGGCAGCTGCTGGAAGAGCATCCCATGAAGCTGTGAGCAGTGCAGGAGACTCATGGAGGGTGTTGACGAAGGGATTGAGGGCAGCCCTGCAGAGAAGGGCGTGAGGATGCTGGGGCTGGAGTAACTGAACATGAGCTGGACACGTGCGCTGGCAGCCCAGAAAGCCAAGCGCATCCTGGGCTGCATGAGAAGAAGCGTGGCCAGCAGGTGGAGGGAGGGGATTCTCCTCCTCTACGCTGCTGTGGTGAGACCCCAGCTGGGGAACAGCGTCCAGCTCAGGGGTGCCAAGCACAAGACAGACACGGACCTGTTAGCGTGCGTGTAGAGTAGGGCCACAAAAATGCTGTGAAAGCTGGAACACCTTCATGGAGAAAAGCTGAGAGAGTTGGGGGTGTTTAGGGAAGGCTCCAGGGAGACCTTATTGCAGGAATCCAACATAGAAAGGAGGCGCATGGGACAGTCGAGGAGAGACTGTGTACCAAGGCCTGCAGTGACAGGATGAGGACCAGGGCTTTAAGGTGTGTCCCCAGGGTGTCCCCGTCCCACCCGACCTGCGCCTCCTCCCCCGGCAAGCCCAGCTCCGCCATGATGCCAGCGGGCGGTGGGGCAACGACCACTCAAACTGGAAACCGGACCCACTTCCGGCGCAGGGGATGATGGGAGATGGAGTACAGGCCAGTGCGCACCAGCCATCCCAGTACGGGCCAGTGATCCCAGTATGGACCAGCATAGCCCGTTCCCAGTGTGGTCCCAGTGCTCCCAGTGCGGTCCCAGTGCTGCCAGTATGACCCCCTGACTCCCCCCAGTGCTCCCAGTGCTGTCCCAGTGCTCCCAGTATGACTTCCTGACACACCCCAGTGCTCCCAGTGCTATCCCTGTGCTCCCAGTATGACCCCCTGACTCCCCCCAGTGCTCCCAGTACGGTCCCAGTACTCCCAGTATGACCCCCTGACTCCCCCCAGTGCTCCCTGTGCGGTCCCAGTGCTCCCAGTATGACCCCCTGACTCCCCCCAGTGCTCCCAGTGCTGTCACAGTGCTCCCAGTATGACCCCCTGACTCCCCCCAGTGCTCCCAGTGCTGTCCCAGTGCTCCCAGTATGACTCCCTGATTCCCCCCAGTGCTCCCAGTATGGCCCCAGTGCTCCTAGTATGGCTCTCTGACTCCCCCCAGTGCTCCCAGTGCTGTCCCAGTGCTCCCAGTATGACCCCCTGACTCCCCCCAGTGCTCCCAGTGCTGTCACAGTGCTCCCAGTATGACTCCCGGACTCCCCCCAGTGCTCCCAGTGCTGTCCCAGTGCTCCCAGTATGACCCCCTGACTCCCCCCAGTGCTCCCAGTGCTGTCACAGTGCTCCCAGTATGACTCCCGGACTCCCCCCAGTGCTCCCAGTGCTGTCCCAGTGCTCCCAGTATGACTCCCGGACTCACCCCAGTGCTCCCAGTGCTGTCCCAATGCTCCCAGTATGACTCCCTGACTCCCCCCAGTGCTCCCAGTATGGCCCCAGTGCTCCTAGTATGGCTCTCTGACTCCCCCCAGTGCTCCCAGTGCTGTCACAGTGCTCCTAGTATGACCCCCTGACTCCCCCCAGTGCTCCCAGTGCTATCCCTGTGCTCCCAGTATGACTCCCGGACTCCCCCCAGTGCTCCCAGTGCGGTCCCAGTGCTGCCAGTATGACCCCCTGACTCCCCCCAGTGCTCCCAGTGCTGTCCCAGTGCTCCCAGTATGACTTCCTGACACACCCCAGTGCTCCCAGTGCTATCCCTGTGCTCCCAGTATGACCCCCTGACTCCCCCCAGTGCTCCCTGTGCGGTCCCAGTGCTCCCAGTATGACCCCCTGACTCCCCCCAGTGCTCCCAGTGCTGTCACAGTGCTCCCAGTATGACCCCCTGACTCCCCCCAGTGCTCCCAGTGCTGTCCCAGTGCTCCCAGTATGACTCCCTGATTCCCCCCAGTGCTCCCAGTATGGCCCCAGTGCTCCTAGTATGGCTCTCTGACTCCCCCCAGTGCTCCCAGTGCTGTCCCAGTGCTCCCAGTATGACCCCCTGACTCCCCCCAGTGCTCCCAGTGCTGTCACAGTGCTCCCAGTATGACTCCCGGACTCCCCCCAGTGCTCCCAGTGCTGTCCCAATGCTCCCAGTATGACTCCCTGACTGCCCCCAGTGCTCCCAGTATGGCCCCAGTGCTCCTAGTATGGCTCTCTGACTCCCCCCAGTGCTCCCAGTGCGGTCCCAGTGCTCCCAGTATGACCCCCTGACTCCCCTCAGTGCTCCCAGTGCGGTCCCAGTGCTCCCAGTATGATTCTCTGACTCCCCCCAGTGCTCCCAGTGCTGTCCCAGTGCTCCCAGTGTGACCCCCCTGACTCCCCACAGTGCTCCCACTGCACTCCCAGTGCTCCCAGTATGATTCCCTGACTCCCCCCAGTGCTCCCAGTGCTGTCCCAATGCTCCCAGTATGACTCTCTGACTCCCCTCCGTGCTCCCAGTGCTGTCCCAGTGCTCCCAGTATGACCCCCTGACTCCCCCCACTGCTCCCAGTGCACTCCCAGTGCTCCCAGTATGATTCCCTGACTCCCCCCAGTGCTCCCAGTGTGGTACCAGTGCTCCCAGTATGACTTCCATAATCCCCCCAGTGCTCCCAGTACAGTCCCAGTGCTCCCAGTATGACTTCCTGACTCCCCCCAGTGCTCCCAGTGTGGTCCCAATGCTCCCAGTATGACTCCCTGAATCCCTGGTAACTCCCTGAGTTCTCAGGGCTCATTGAGAGGCTTTGAACTGGATTTGAAGGGGGGTGGGGACGGTCCTGGGCTTGCTGGGGAGCTGCCAGGGCGTAGTTGCTCAGCGCTCGTGGGCCAGTGTGCCAGTATTTCTGGTAGCCAGAAGGCACACCACATCTCAAGGGTCACAACTACACACACGACTCCCTCTCTGCAATGCTGATACACCAGTGCACGCGGCGTGGGGAATGAGCAGGAAGAGCTGGGGATCTGTGCGCGATTGCAGGGCCATGATCTCATTGCAGTTACTGAGACGTGGTGGGACAGCTCGCGTGACTGGAATGCTGTCATGGATGGCTACGTCCTTTCCCGGAAAGACAGGCCAGCGAGGCGTGGTGGTGGAGTTGCACTCCATGGGAGAGAGCATTTGGAATGCATCGGGCTCTCACTAGGGGCGGATGACGAGAGGGTCGAGAGCTTATGGGTGAGGATTAAGGGGCAGGCAAACATGAGGGACACTGTTGTGGGTGTTTATCACAGGCCACCTGATCAGGATGGGGAAGCTGATGAGGCTTTCTACAGACAGCTGAAGGTAGCCTCGCAATCGCAGGCCTTGGTTCTCATGGGGGACTTCCATCACCCCGATATCTGCTGGGCAGACCACGCAGCCAGGCACGCACAGTCCAGGAGGCTCCTCCAGTGCACTGATGACAACTTCTTGACACAGGTGGTGCAGGAGCCAACAAGGAGAGGAGCACTCCTACACCTGGTACTGACAAACACAGAGGGACTGGTGGGGGACATTAAGGTTGGGGGCACCCTAGGTTGTAGTGATCATGAAATGATGGAGTTCAGGATCATGGGTACTATGCACAAAACAACAAGAAGTAAAATTACAGCCTCGGATTTCAGGAGGGCTAACTTTGACCTCTTCAAGAAACTGCTTGGAGAGATCCCGTGGGCTAGGGCTCTGGAAGGCAAAGGGGCTCAAGAGAGCTGGTTGGTATTCAAAGACCACTTCCTCCAGCTCAGGATTGGTGCACCCCTAAGAGAAAGAAATCGGCCAAGGGACGCAGGAGACCTGCATGGTTGAGCAGGGAGCTTCTGAAAAAGCTCAAGTGGAAGAAGGAAGTCTACAATACGTGGAAGAAGGGACTGACCCCTTGGGAGGATTACAGGAATGCCGCCAGAGCGTGCTGGGATGAAACAAGGAAAGCCAAGGCTGCCTTGGAATTAAACCTGGCTAGGGATGTCAAGCTCAACAGGAAGGGCTTCTACAAGTATATTGGAAGCAAAAGGAAGAGCAGAGAAGTTGTGGGCCCACTGTTGAATGAGACAGGAGCCATGGGGACAGCGGATGCAGAGAAGGCAGAGTTACTGAATGCCTTCTTTGCTTCGGTCTTTACTGCTCGGCCCAGCCCTCAGGAGTCCCAGGCGTTGCGGGAAGTAACGGGGAAAGAAGAACACTTCCCTTGGATTGAGGAGGATCGAGTGAGGGATCAATTAGATCAATCAGATATTCACAAGTCCATGGGCCCCGATGGGATGCTCCCGAGAGTGCTGAGGGAGCTGGCGGAAGTCATTGCTGGGCCGCTCTCCATTATCTTTGAAAGGTCCTGGAGAACAGGCGAGGTGCCTGAGGACTGGAGGAAAGCCAACGTCCCTCCAGTCTTCAAAAAAGGGCAAGAAGGAGGAGCCGGGGAACTACAGGCCGGTCAGCCTCACCTCCATCCCTGGAAAGATGATGGAACAGCTCGTTGTGGGCGTCATCTCAAGGCAGGTGGAGGAAAAGAAAGCTATCAGAAGTACTCAACATGGATTCACCAAGGGGAAATCATGTCTGACTAATCTGATAGCCTTCTATGACGGCGTGACTGGATGGATAGATGAGGGGAGGGCGGTAGATGTGGTCTACCTTGACTTAGGCAAGGCATTCGACATGGTCTCCCACAGCATCCTCATAGGGAAGCTTAGGAAGAGTGGGCTTGATGAATGGACAGTAAGGTGGATAGATAACTGGTTGAAAGACAGAGCTCAGAGGGTGGTGATTAGGGGCACAGAGTCTAGTTGGAGGTCAGTGAGGAGTGGTGTTCCCCAGGGGTTAGTGCTGGGTCCACTCCTCTTCAATATCTTCATCAATGACCTGGTCGAGGGGACAGAGTGCACCCTCAGCAAGTTTGCCGATGACACAAAGCTGGGAGGGGTGGCTGACACACCGGAAGGCTGTGCCGCCATCCAGAGAGACCTGGACAGGCTGGAGAGTTGGGCAGAGAGGAACCTTATGAAATTCAACCAGGGCAAGTGTAGGGTGCTGCACCTGGGGAGGACTAACCCCGTGCACCAGGACAGGTTGGGGGCTGACCTGCTGGAGAGCAGCTCGGTGGAAAGAGACCTGGGAGTCCTGGTGGACAACAGGGTGACCATGAGCCAGCAATGGGACCTTGTGGCCAAGAAGGCCAATGGCATCCTGGGGTGCATCAAGAAGAGTGTGGCCAGCAGGTGGAGGGAGGTCATCCTCCCCCTCTACTCTGCCCTGGTGAGGCTGCATCTGGAGTACTGTGTCCAGCTCTGGGCTCCCCGGTTCAAGAAGGACAGGGAACTGCTGGAGAGGGTGCAGCAGAGAGCTACCAAGATGATGAGGGGGCTGGAACACCTCTCTTATGCAGAAAGACTGAGGGATTTGGGTCTCTTCAGTCTGGAAAAAAGATGACTGAGGGGGGACCTTATCAACACTTATAAATACTCAAAGGGTGGGTGTCAGGAGGATGGGGCCAGGCTCTTCTCAGTGGTGCCCGGGGACAGGACAAGAGGTAACGGGCACAAACTTGAGCATAGGAAGTTCCACCTAAACATGAGGAGGAACTTCTTTACTTTAAGGGTGGCAGAGCCCTGGCACAGGCTGCCCAGGGAGGTGATGGAGTCTCCGTCTCTGGAGACATTCCAACCCCGCATGGACGCGTTCCTGTGCAACCTGCTGTAGGTGACCCTGCTCTGGCAGCAGGTTGGACTAGATGACCTCCAGAGGTCCCTTCCGACCCTATGATTCTGTGATTCCCCCCAGTGCTCCCAGTATGGTCTCAGTGCTCCCAGTTTGACTCCCTGACTCCCCCCAGTGCTCCCAGTACAGTCCCAGTGCTCCCAGTATGACCCCCTGAGTCCCCCCAGTGCTCCCAGTGCAGTCCCAGTGCTCCAAGTATGACTCTCTGAATCGTCTCAGTGCTCCCAGTAGGGTCCCAGTGCTCCCACTATGACCCCCTGACTCCCCCCAGTGCTCCCAGTATGGCCCCAGTGCTCCCAGCATGACTCTCTGATTCCCCCCAGATATTAAAGTAGAGATCTTAAAGTGAACTGGCCCCAATACCGAGCCCTGGGGAACAAGCATCAGGGTGACCATCTGCACACAAACATTAACAGCTGACCAAAGGGAGCTTGAGTCCAGGGGCAGCTGGAGAAATGCTGGGATTTGGCCAACAGAAATTCTTGAAGTCTTTCAAGGAGAAGTGTCCAGTCCTGCATCCCGGGGAAGAATAACCCCAATGCAGCAGGACAGGCTGGGACCTGATGTGCTGAGCAGTGACCCTGCGGAGACGGGGCTGGGCACCCTGAGGGACGCCTCATGAGCCAGTGGTGCACGCTCGCTATGAACAAGGCCGGCTGTCTACGGGGCTGCAGGAGGAGGAGCGTGTGCCCCCCAGGCAACTAGAGTCACCTTCCCCTTTGACTCAGCACTGCTGTGGCCCAACGCACACAGCTGTGTCCCAGCGTGCGGCTCCACATTTTGGAGAAGTGGAGAGGACCTGGAGAGTGTCCAGAGGAGGTCTGCCAAGATGGGCTTTAGGGCCCAGTGCACGTGCACTGGTGGAGAGGCTGAGGGACCTGGGCTTCTCTGGCCCAGTGGCAGGGAGGCTCTGGGCACTATTGGAATAGCCTGAACCTGGTTGAAGGGTTGTTTCAGAGACAATGGATCTTTTCTTTGGTGGAAAACAGCAGGAGAAAGAAATAATGCAACAAAGGGCAGCCTGGGAGATGGAGACTGGACACCAGGAAAAAGAAATGCCACGCCAAGGGCAGTGCTGTGCTGCAACAGATCACCCAGAGGGAGTCGGGATCAGCCCAAGGCGTTGTGTTTCAGGAACAGCCAAGGACGATGGAGAGAGATGAGTAAAGGCAGTGAGACGCTGAGGGGAGAGCAAGACGGGGAAGCAGGGGGTTGTCTGCAGCCTGCAGGGGAAGAGGAGCAGATGTGGGACACCATAGCACAGACAGGGGTGCAGACGATCGAGGGAGTTGGCAAGGCTGAAAGCCCCCAACAGTGCTTATGTCTTTCTCCTCTTGGCTGTGGCTGTTGTCTGTGCCACCAAGGCTACCAGAAGACACCTTATCCTTACAGCACTAGGGCCTTAGCGCCTCCTCTTCCCCACCCGGGAGCCATCATTCTGTCTTTCTGCCCTTGGCATTGCATGTCCTCCCATCACAATGCCCCAGGAAGAGCCCTGAGCTGTGCTTGTGGGGCAGGATCTCCCTTCCCAGGGGCTGGAGGCCAGGGCTTGGCCCTTTGCCTTCCTCTCACACATTCAGCATTAGCCAGCGTCAGAGACACCTCTCCATTGCCTTTGCCTACCTGCCCTCACCGCCTCCAGTTTTCCCTCGAATGAGCCCCCAGGAGCCTTTGGCAGTAATGGCCCTCAGTGGGACCCATTAACGCTCCAAGAAACTTGCAAAATTACATCTGACGTTGACTTCTGGAGAGGTTTCATCAGCTTCCCCTGTGTCTGAGCCTCATGGGCTCAGCACCAAAACCACCAGAGAGGGCATTAAAATGCCTTGGGCTGGTCCTGCTCAGTATAGAAATGGGGGTTGGCCGGGCGGCAGGAATCCGTGTTCGCTGCTCGGGATGGGCATCGGGTGGTAAGCAATTGTGCTGCATCACTCCTGGTTTCCTATTTTCTTTTACAATGATTGTTATTTTCTTTCCCGTTACTGGTCTATCAAACTGGCTGTATCTCAACCCATGAGATTTTTATTCCTTTTTCTCCCTCTTCTCCCTATCCCTCTGCAGGGGGTCGGGGGGCAGTGAGTGAAGAGCTGCGTGGTCTTTACCCCCCTGACAAGGCTGAGGAGTGAGCTGGCTCTGCTCATGTCACTGCAGCTTTAGGACAACCAGGAGTTTCCCTGAGGTTTTCCTGCAGGAATATGCTGAGCAGCTCCTCTGCGTTACAAGTGGATCACAGATGAGGTAACTAGTGAATGGCAGAAGCTGTAACCCCTTTCCCAAATCCCCGCTGCTGTGGAGCAGGGATGACTCCTTGGGAGCCCACAAGCAGAGCTCTGCTCCTCACGGCACACTTGGCCAGCAACAATGAGAGCTCCAACAAGGGCAATGCAGAAAGCTCCCGCAAAAAAGGACACAGGCAAAGTGTGTTTTCGGGGCTTGGGTTTGGAAGGGCAGGCAATGGGAAGAGATTTGCTCAGAGCTGTCCTGACTTGTGAGTGTGCTTTCCTCCTTTGGCAGTACCTTGGGAACAAAGGGATCCGATGTCCAACGGCAGCTCCATCACCCACTTCCTCCTCCTGGCATTCGCAGACACGCGGGAGCTGCAGCTCTTGCACTTCTGCCTCTTCCTGGGCATCTACCTGGCTGCCCTCCTGGGCAATGGCCTCATCATCACTGCCGTAGCCTGTGACCACCGCCTCCACACCCCCATGTACTTCTTCCTCCTCAACCTCGCCCTCCTCGACCTGGGTGCCATCTCCACCACTCTGCCCAAGGCCATGGCCAGCTCCCTCTGGGACACCAGGGCCATCTCTTACACTGGATGTGTTGCACAGCTCTTTCTGTTTCTCACCTTGATGTCAGCAGAGTTTTATCTTCTGACAGTCATGGCCTATGACCGCTACGTGGCCATCTGCAAACCCCTGCACTATGGGTCCCTCCTGGGCAGCAGAGCTTGTGTCCACATGGCAGCAGCTGCCTGGGGCAGTGGCTTTCTCTATGCTGTGCTGCACACAGCTAATACATTTTCAATACCTCTCTGCCAAGGGAATGGCCTAGACCAGTTCTTCTGTGAAACTCCCCAGATCCTCAAGCTCTCCTGCTCACAATCAGACTACCTCAGGGAAGCTGGCCTTCTGGTGGTTAGTGCTTTTGGCTTTTTGGGGTGTTTTGTTTTCATTGCGGTGTCCTATGTGCAGATCTTCAGGGCTGTGACGAGGATCCCCTCACAGCAGGGAAGACAGAAAGCCTTTTCCACGTGCCTCCCTCACCTGGCCGTGGTTTCCCTCTTTATCACCACTGGGGTGTTTTCCAACCTGAAGCCGCCCTCCGTCTCCTCTTCATTCCTGAATCTAGTGCTGTCATTTCTGTACTCGGTGGTGCCTCCAGCAGTGAACCCCCTCATCTACAGCATGAGGAACCAGGAGCTCAAGGATGCCCTGAGGAAACTGATTGGACATTTTTTCATCAGCCATAGACTGTGTACCTTCCTCTGCAAAGGATTCACAGCATCTGGTGTGACAAGCATTCACTATTCCTCCTCTCCTCCTTGACTTTTCACTTCTCATCTGTGACAAAAAAAATTTATGTAAATGAAGAGTCAGTAAGCGTGTTTCAGTCAGTGTGTGTTTAAATAAACAAAAAATGAACCAGCTAACACTTTGTCTGAGACCCATCAGCAGCAGGGCTGAATAAACGGGAGATGAGAAGACCTTTCTGGCTGCAGCAGCCTGGGGCAGGCTGTCCCAGTGCCACTCTGTCACTGGGGCGGCAGGAGCTGCCTGAGGGTCCCCAGGGCCAGGGCTCTTGTACTGGGCTGGGGAGAGGGGATGGCAGTGAGGGGCTGCAGACCCCTCAGAATATCCTGGGGAGGAGGACACAGGGGCCCACTGACTGCCTTTGCCTTGTGCCCACATGCCCCCCATCTCTGGGGCTGACCCTCCTCTGCCCCCCAGCAGCTGCGGTGCCCTTCAGAGGGGCTGTGGCTGTGGAGCGAGTGCCCAGAGCTCTGCAGCACCCTGGGGCAGGCTCTGCTGTTGGGCCAGCGCAGACTGGGCTGGGATGGAGAGAGGGCAGGGGAGGTGGCAGAGCTTGGAGGGAGCTGGGCTGGGCTGGAAAGTGCCCAGGAGGAAAAATCCTCGGAGTGCAGCTTGTACCGTGTGCCCATGTGGGGTGAGGACTCACACCAGAGTGTTTGTGGTGCAGAGCCAGGGCTTGTGGAATTGGTGTCCATCTCCAGGGTTTGGTAGTGGTGGGGCTGAAGGGATGGGCCTCTGTGAGAAGAGACCAGGGGCTGCTTCTGTGCCAGACAGAGCTGGTTCCAGACGTCTCCAAAAGAAACCCACCGCTGGCCAAAACTGAGCCCATCAACGAGGGTGGTGGAACTTCTGTGAGAGTGTATTTAAGAGAGGACACAAGTGCTCGAGTGGGAGAGGAGTGAGGGAAAAAGCAGTGTGAGAAACAGCCCTGAAAACACCAGGGTGAGTGAAGAAGGAGGGAGAGGAGGTGCTACAAGTGCCAGAGCAGATGGTCTCCTGCAGCCTGTGGAGAATACCACAGTAGAGCAGGTATTTCCCTGCAGCCTAAGGAGAGGAGCACAGCAGAGGAGGTAATCCCTGCACTTGGTGGAGGACCCAACACTGGAGAGGTTGGATATTTCCTGAAAGAATTTCAGCTTGAGGAGAGCCCATGCTGTAGCAGGTTTATCTCGAAAGACTGTAGCCTGTAAGAGGGACCCCATGGGAAAAGTGGTAGAAGGAAGGAGCAGCAGAGAGGAATTGTTATGGACGGACCAGGACCCCCATTCCCCATCGCCCTGCACTGCTCAGGGGGAAGGAGGGAGAGGAGCTGGGAACGAAGCAGCAAAGTTCAGCAAGGGAAAAAATGTGTGGGAGGAGGCTTTCCAGGCGATAAGGTCTTCCATCGGTCCTATGCTTCTTTGGCCCTCAGCCTTTGCAGCTGCACATGCCTGGCCTGCCCACTTACCTTCACTACTGTCCCCTTTGTACGAGGCCCACACACATCTTGGCACGCCCAGCGTAACGTGGCCTCCACCAAAGCTGGAGCCCACCTGGGCTTGGAGGCAGGGAGGGACCCGGTCCCCTCTGTCTGGGGCTGGGCACAACTTTTCCCTGGAAACCTCCCTGAGGAGAACTCCTCGTCTGTGTCAGCCTGGGGCCCGGCAGGGGTGGCCCAGGGACAAGGGCTGCTGGGGCAGGGATGAAGGAGCTCAGCTGGGACAGCGTTAGACTGAAGATCTAAAGGTGCCTGGTTCAGCCCTGGGCTTCAGCAGTGATTTTTCTCCCTCTGCTTTTTGCAGAGCCCGTCTGCTGCCTTCCAGCCTGCCCCAGCCCTGCTTGCTCCTTCACCTCTTGCCAGAGCACTGTCCCTGCCCTGGACCTGCACATCTGCGCCTTAGAAGGAGCCTTCCTCCAGCCCCACAAGTCCCCAGCCTCCCCCTGGGCAGGACTCTCCACTCAGGGCTGCTTTGGGGTGGTCTCCAGCTGTGCCTCCTTCCCTGCTCCACAGGATTGGGATGTGTCCTCTGCGAGGTCTCTGAACGACCCAGTTCCTCTCCTCTTTGTCATGCTCAATGGTGCAGAGTCTGTTCCCCTCCTCAGGCGCCTCCTGCACCTTGTCTTCAGTTCCCAGAGCAGAGGCCACTGGACCCATAGTCTCAGGGAGAGGCACTCCCTGGAGCTGCGGCCTGAATGGCAGCATCCTTCCCCCGGGGGGGTGTTGCAGTGAGACCTCTGATGTGCCCAGGACAGCTGACAAAGCCACGCTGAGGATCACCCACCGGAGTGCATGGCCATCGGTATTGTTTAGTCACACGCTGTCCTGAGCAGAATTTCTTGGCCCCCTTTGCCCTCCTGCTCCAATGACTGGTAACACGCCAATATGCTCCTCTCTGGGCATCAGCCCCATGGAGATGGACACCTGCCCTTCACCCCACCTCCAGGAATGCTGTGGGGCAGAGGGGTGCAGGAGGAGGCCCGCTACATGGATGAGGGCGTGTGAGCTTTCTGCCCCCATGTTGCCCCATCGCACACCCTGGGGTGCCATCAGAGCCTGGGGGCACCTCACCCCAGGGAGGGCATGTCCCTCACCTTGTTGTACTTCTCCTCCTGTTCCGCTGCGCCCAGATGTGGCACACAGGGGGGTTGCCCTTGCCCTGGGGGGCAGAGGAGGCTCAGGAGTTTTCTCCTCTCCGTTGGCCCTGGAGGGGGCCAGAGCGTGGGAGCAGCACCTGCAGCCAGAGCCTCCTTCTGCCCCATCGCCCTTCAGAGACGCTGGAGGGGCAGTGCTCTGCAGTGCAGCCCTGTGCTGGGATCAGGCCCCAGGGGAGAGGCAGTGCGGACTTCCCCCATCTCAGGAGGGCTCAAGTGCTGTTTCCTGCAGAGGGTCCCTGGGCACCCAGGGGACAAAGGGGCTGTGCTTGTCACAGACCCCTCATGGGAGGAGAGTGTCTCCTGCTGGGAAGGCTCCAGAGGGTGTAGCTCAGTGGCAGAGCACCCACTTTGCATGTGGGAGATCCTGGCTTCCATCCCCAGCATCTCCAAGGGGGTTCTTCCCTGAATGCCCAGCCTCAGGGAATCATAGAATCATAGAATCATAGAATCTTCATGGTTGGAAAGGACCTTTGAGATCATCGAGTCCAACCATACACACACACACACAAAAAAAAAAATCCCCAAAAACCCCAACAACCTGCAATCTGTGCCATTCAGAGAATGCTCTGAAATGCCAAGTCTAGACGTTCCTTAAACACCTCTAGGGATGGTGACTCAACCCCCTCCCTGGGCAGGCTGTTCCAGTGCCTGACCACTCTGTCAGTAAAGTCATTCTTCCTAATATCTAACCTAAACCTCCCCTGCCGCAGCTTCAGACCATTTCCTCTGGTCCTGTCATTATTCCCTTGGGACAAGAGGCCAACAGCCACCTCTCTACACCCTCCTTTCAGGGAGTTGTAGAGGGCAATGAGGTCTCCCCTCAGCCTCCTCTTCTCCAAGCTAAACATGCCCAGCTCCCTCAGCCTCTCCTCATATGCCCTGGTCTCCAGACCCCTCACCAGCCTGGTCGCTCTCCTCTGGACACACTCCAGCACCTCAATGTCCCTCTTGTACAGAGGGGCCCAGAACTGAACACAACACTCGAGGTGAGGCCTCACCAGTGCCAAGTACAGAGGCACCATCACTTCCCTGCTCCTGCTGGCCACGCTGTTCCTGATACAAGCCAGAATGCTGTTGGCCTTCTTGGCCACCTGGGCACACTGCTGGCTCATGTGAAGCAGGCCATCCAGCAGCACCCCCAGGTCCTTTTCTGCCGGGCAGCTTTCCAGCCACTCTTCCCCAAGCCTGTAGCGTTGCTTGGGGTTGTTGCGACTGAAATGCAGGACCTGGCACTTGGCCTTGTTGAACCTCACACAGTTGGCCTTGGCCCATTGATCCAGCCTGTCCAGGGCCCTCTGGAGAGCCTTCCTACCCTCCAGCAGATCAACACTCCCACCCAGTTTGGTGTCATCTGCAAACTTACTGAGGGTGCACTCAATCCCCTCATCCACATCATTGATAAAGATATTAAACAAAACTGGCCCCAAAACTGAGCCCCGAGGGACACCACTGGTGACCGGCCGCCAAAAGGATTTCACCCCATTAATCACAACTCTCTGGGCACGGCCATCCAGCCAGGTTTTTACCCAGCGAAGAGTACACTTGTCTATGCCATGATTCATCAGCTTCTCCAGGAGAAGGCTGTGGGGGACGGTGTCAAAGGCCTTGCCAAAGTCCAGATAGACAACGTCCACAGCCTTCCCCGCATCCAGAAGGCGGGTGACGTGGTCATAGAAAGAGATCAGGTTGGTTAAGCGGGACCTCCCCTTCCTAAACCCCTGCTGGCTGGCCCTGATCCCTTGGCTGCCCTGCGCTTGCCGTGAGAGCTCACTCAAGGTGATCCTCTCCATGATCTTTCCTGGTACCGAGGTCAGGCTGACAGGCCTGTAGTTCCCCACATCCTCCTTCTGACCCTTCTTGTAGATGGGCATCACATTGGCCACCCGCCAGTCATCTGGTACCTCCCCTGTTGACCAAGATAGTTGATAAATGATGGAAAGGCTGGAGCTGGAGCCTCTGGCCCTCTGCAGGCACTGTGGGCCTGCCCTGCCCAGCCAGGGTCTGGCTGTGGGGTGAGGAGGGCTGTGTGCGCTGCCTCTTTGGAGCCCCCTCTCAGGAGAGAGGCGGGCAGCTGTGCTGGACCTGAGCTCAGCTCACTGCCCTGCACCACACACCCACCCAAGACGTGCCCCCTCCCCACCGCCTTGTCTTTGGGCTCTGGTTTCCTCCAGCCACCCTCGGGGAGACACTAAAGCACCTGGGCAGGCAAGTACAGCTCTGGCTCAAAGGCTTTTAATAAGAACCGATATGGGGGCCCCTGTGTAAAAACAGGGGAATCAAAATCGAGGAAACCCCTGGCAGTTTCTGCTGCCCGTGGGAAAAGGGAGAGGGTTCCCTGGTGCTCACGGCTCTCCCAGCTGCACAGACCTCTCCTCCCTCCTGGCTGCCCCCAGCTGCACTGCAGGGACGGGCTCTCCTGGCCCGGGGCTCAGGGACTGTTGTGCACTGAGCTCCGGTGTCACAGCCTCTGTGTCCTCAGGGGGATGTGCCACAGACACCTCTTCAGCATCGTCATAGCCCGTGCTCTCTGGGGACAGGGATCAGCCATCCCCCTTAGCTCCGGGGGCACCAGCACCTCTCTGGGAGAGCAGGTTTGGCCCTGCAAGAAGCAAGGCAGGCCATTGCATGTTCACCCCATGGGGTGCCTCTCCTGGGCTGTACGTCACCTTCCTCCCTTCTCCTCACCAGTCTTGAGACGTTCAGCTCCCTCTCCCACCCACGGTCCCCCCAAGGAAAAACTCCTGGGGCAGGTTCCCCCACCCCAGCACATTGGGCTCTCGTTGTGACAGCGAATTATCCAATGCCAGGGATGCCACCCCAGGAACCAGCAGCTCTTTCTTTCCCTCTCACCTCCAGGGGTATCCATGGGTCTGGATCCTTCCTCTGCCACCCTGGGCATTTCCCAGTCTTCCTGCCCAGGGGAAGGATCCTCCCCAGGGTCAGAAACCTCCCTGGCACCATCATAGCCATCAGCTGGGTCACCTCCAGGCAGGACAGGGACGTCTGAAAGGAGAGGAGAGCTGGTGACAGTGAGAAGATGCGTTCTGCAGAGCAGAGGATGGGAGGATGCGCAGGGACGTGGGGCTCCGACGTCGGTGTTTGCAGCCCCACAGGAGATCCCGCCCGTCCTCCCAGCTCCGAGGGTGACGCTCAGTGACACTGCTGTCCATCACATGTCTGCAGAGAGGAGAGATCCACCCCTTCCTGCCCCCATTACCTGGTGCTGACCCCAGACCATCCTCCTCCTTGCTGTCCCCGGGGTAGGGCTGCAGCTTGCTCAGGGACCCCTCTGAATAGGAGCCTGGAGAGAGGCCCAGCAGGTGTGAGGGGAGTGCGCTCTGCTGACCCAGCTTGTGCTCAGTGCTGCTGGGGACGTGGGACCCACAGAGCCACGGCTGCACGGGGACGAGGGCTCAGGGCTCACCCTGCTGCCCTGGGACAAAGCCCATCTCCAAGGGCCTGCCAGAGCTGCCCTGGGACAGCCCCTTCCCTCACCCCTCAGGTGTCCCCCAGGGTGCAGGGGCAGGCAGAGAGGGGCTGTCCCCAAATGGGACGCGCAGAGCAGGTGGGGAGAAAGCTTCTCTCCTGGGCCCAGGACATGGGTGCTCCCCACACAGATCCAACAGCCCCACAACCGCACGAACCATGGGTTAGGGGGCTGCAGGGGTCAACCCTGGGTGGCAGCCAGGGGAAAGAGCACTGTAGATGTGTCCTCAATGAGGGACGCACACCAACCTGAGCCGCTGAACCTTGCCTGCTTCTGCCATGCTGGGCTGGAACCGATCTCCTCGTACATGGCCTCGGGGAAGGGCTCCTGAGCTCTCTCAGAGCCCGTGGACAGAGGCAGGGCTGGCCCAGGGATGGTCAGAGAGGGGATGGGATCCCGCAGAGAGCACGCACTCTTGTCCCCCCAGCTCTGCCTCTCCCGCTCACTGACACCCCACGGCACCCCTGGCCTTGCCAGCAGGCATCTTCCCCTGGGAAGGGACCCGCCTCTGCGCCCAGCCCTGGCGCTTCGCACTTGCCCGGCCAGGAGGGCCAGGAGCAGGCAGAGAACGGCTTTCAGGATGATGCACATGATGATGGGCAATGAGACTCTCCCACTGCTGGTCAGACGGCCCCGGGTGGGATCTGCATGGCAGGAACACAGAAAGGGCAGCACCAGGCCTGGGAGAGGTGAGGGGCCGGCACACCCCAGTCCTGACCCCCATTACATACCGGGTTTCAGGGGATGAGGGATGGGGAAGCTCCCACCTGAGTGGGTGAATGACAGCCCTCCCCAGCCTCCCGCCCCACCGCTACCCCGGTGCCTCCTCCTGGGAGTTTCACAGCCCAGCAAGGAGCCCCTTCCCTCCGGCTGTGGGTCACAGCCTGGCCCCAAGAAGACCCGGCGCTGGTGGGGAGGACGGGTTACCTGCTGGAGGGGTTGGTGCTGCTGTCCTGGGTGCACGGTGTGCGCACGTGTGCATGTGTAGACATCCCTGCCACATCCCACCCAAATCGCCCCTCCTGCATGACTGGTGAGCACGGCCAGGAAGGAGCGCAGGGCCCAGAGCAGGGACAGAGCCGGCAGCCCGGGAGGTGCCCCTGGGGGCTGCAGGGCCCTGCGGGCAGAAGCTGGAGGACATCCAGCCCCACCGAAGCTGCTGCCCACTCGGCAAAAGGCTCTCCTGCTCTGCAGGGATGGCCTTGCGCTCAGGAGCTCTGGAGCCGTGATGGCAGCCAATGGGGAAAAGGGCTCCCTGTGAGGTGTCCCAGCCCTGCCGCTCACCTGAGGAGTTCACGGCCGCGTCCTCCTTATGGCGGCAGGCACCGCTGTCCCCAGGCCGGGCCCAGCAGTCCTGCAGAGATGGCTCTGTCCCCCGGCACTCCACCTGCTCCAGCCAGATGGGGCCGCTCCCCTCCCCAAATGCAGCCTCGGCCAGGGCAGACACCGCAGGGCCACAGCCCAGCTGCCTGCATGCCACCTCGGCATCCCACATGTCCCAAGAGTCGTCACACACCGTCCCCCAGGAGCCGCGGTGCCACACCTCCACTCGGCCAGAGCACCCCTTCTCCCCTCCCACGGCACGAATCTTCTCCCTGTCTGGAGAAGGCAGAGAGCTCCCAGGGCCGCGGGACAGCAGGCAGAGCCCTGCCAGGCGAGAGGGGCATGCAGAGGAGCAGCTGCCTGTGCAGCTCGGGGTGCTGGAGCACGCAGCCATTGGGACCGGGGGCGTTTCTGGCTGACTCCCTGCAGAGGGAAACACTGTGGTGAAGGGGCTGCTGCAGGGGGGGCGTGCAGCAGAGAGTGGGGCTCAGCTCAGCTCGTGCCACCCACCCATGGCAGCAGTTGAACCCCGGTCCTTCAGGGGACACACACTCGGCAATGTGGGGGACCCTGACTGCTCGGCCCCAAAGGGACCCTGGGTCACAGAGCAGCAGGAGGGTGTCCATGGAAGGGACACTCCTCAGAGCCCTGGCTGTTCCCTTCTGGGACCTTGCCTCGAGAAACCTCTGCCTCAACCAGGCGAAGCTGGGAGCCCGGCTGGCAACCGCTGGTGAATGTGTGGGGCTCCAGGAGAGGAAGTCCCATTTTTGGTACCAGCAGCAGAAGCATCTGGCTTGGAAATGAAAGGCCCCTGCAGGCCCAGGAATTTGACCATGCCCAGCCAGGAGCAGGATCGCAGGGGATGCTGGTGCCCGGCTAGCTCAGGATTACCCTTGCAGGTGATGTGGGTCTCATCTCGCAGGTCGTCGCATGACTGCGGGTGCCAGGGAGCGGAGGGACACTGCCAGAAGGAGCTGTTTCTCTCCCCACACTCCACACGATCCAGCCAGGCCGTGCCAGACAGCCTGCCGTGGGGCCGTTGTGTTTCCAGGGACCCTCTGTCCCCGCAGCCCAGCTCCTTGCATGCCAGCGACACAGTTTCAGGAGTCACGGAGTTGGAGCAAACGCTCCCCCACGTCCCATTGTAGAAAACCTGCAGGCGCCCGGAGCAGTTGGTGCCGTTCTCCAGCCTCAGGGCCATGAACTCTGGGAGGAAAGGCAGCGAGGGGGAACAGGCTGGTCTGGGGCTGGGGGAGCAGGGACACCCCTGCACCCGCCAGGCCCTCAGACAGGCAAAGGCACGTCCAGCAAGTCCCCCTTGCACCCACGGACAGAGAAATGTCCCTGATGGACAGACACCCCTGCCCTCCCTGCTGCCCGTCAGGGACAGCGGAGCGCCCCAGGGACCCCCGGTGGGACTGAGGGCACCTGTGCATGGGTGTCCCCACGATGGCCTTTGTCAGGGGCTCAGAGCTGGCCAGGAACAGCCTCGGCCGTGTCCGGCTCTCCCCTCGTCCCGGCCTGCCTGGGCGCTGGGCTCCCACCACAGCTCCCGGCACACACCTGAGCAGACGACTCCTGCGTCCTCTTTGTGCCCGCAGCCGTGCTGCCCCCAGGACCCTGCCGGGCAGTCCCAGAGAGCAGCTTCGGCCCCGGAGCAGTTCACGCTCTCCAGCCAGATCTGAGCGGAGCCTTCCCCGAAGCGAGCGGAGCCAACCGCCTCCAGCGCCCCTCCGCAGCCCAGCTGGCGGAAAACGACGGCAGCATCAGACAGGTCCCAGCCATCATCGCAGACGCTCCCCCAGCTGCCCTGGTAGTAGATCAGGGTAGTAGATCAGGTAGTAGTAGATGCCAGCGCAGCGCCCAGGCCCGTTCACCAGCCACACCTGACGGCTCCCTGTAGCAGGAGGAAACCCCGGCTGCCGTCAAGGGCCGGCTGCCCACCCAGCCCAGAGCCTGGGGGGGCTGTGCAGCGCCACTCACCCCGGCAAACGACCCCCACGTCCTCGGCAATCCCTGCTTCCAGCGCTCTCTCAGGCAGGGAGGTGTTGCAGAGGGTCAGGTTGGCCTCGTGCCCTGCACACCGCACCCCGCGCAGCCCCACGGGACCCGTCCCTCTCTGAGCCTTCGGGGGGTTGTAGGCTGCCTCTGCCTCTCCGCACTGCAGCTGCCGGCACACCACGCTGGCCTCCTGCACGTCCCACTGCTCATCCAGGACTCTGCCCCACGTCCCGTGCTGGAAGATCTCCACTCGCCCGTCGCACGGGCTTCCTCCACCCACCAGCCGCAGGGATGCGAAGCGAGCTGGGCCTGGGGAGAGCAGCCATGCCCCAGCCCTTGGCGGCATCGGGGAGCCCGGCAGCCTGCAGCATGTCTCCAGGCTCTGGCACCCTTGCAGGAGGGCCTTGGAGCTCACCTGCCTGCTGCCAGCCCTCTGTGGGGACCTTCTGAGCCAGAGCCTTGCACTGCCACAGGGTCCCCTGCTTTGGGAGCATTTAAGAGGAAAACAGAGTAACCGAGTGTTTTCCTGCACTCACCTGAGCATATGACAGCAGCGCTGTTCTCATGGGAGCACGGCGAGGCCCCCAGGGCAGTCACTGGGCACTCTCCCAGGTGGGCTTCAGTCCCGTCACAGTGGAAGGAGTCTCTCCAGACAGGGCCGGTTCCTCTCCCAAAATGCCCTCCTTTAGGAATGGACTCAGCAAACCCGCAGTTGAGGTGACGGCAGAGAACGTGGGCATCCAGGAGGTCCCAGCGGGAGGCACAGAGGGTGCCCCAGGTCCCCTGCACATGGACCTCCACCCTCCCCTCACACGCCGTGCTGCCGTTCACCAGCCTGAACCCTGTGAACTCGGGACAGAGAAGGATGAGACAGGGCAGACTTGTGCTTTTGCTGCCTTGGGTGGTGGAGTAGAGGGCAAACGGACACCCTGCCTTTCTCCTCCTTCTGCACCCTTTTAGGGCTGCAGACAAACATTCAAGGTCAGGTCTAACGGGGCTCTGAGCAACCTGATCTAGTTGAAGAGGTCCTTGCTGGTTGCAGGCAAGTTGGACTAGATGACGTTGAAAGGTCCCTTCCAACCCAAACCATCCTATGGTTCTGTGATCACCCCTTCTGTCCTCACACCCAGCACAGCACAGTCCCGTCCCTACTCCCCCACCATCGGCACACCCCCGGTGGTAACACCCTGCCCTGAGTCCTTACGTGTGCAGGTGACACCGGCAGCATTCGCGTGGGGGCAGGGCCGGTCCCTGGGGGACCCCGTGGGGCAGGAGCTGAGAAGGGATTCATTCCCCACACACTGCAGCTCTCTGTCCCACGTGGGACCAGCCCCTTCTCCAAAGTGAGCTGCCCCGGGACCAGACAGGGCTGTGCCACACTGCAACTCTCTGCAGACCACGTCGGCAGCTTTGGGACCAAAGTCGGAGTCACAGACAGTTTTCCACTGGCTCCCGTCATGGATCTCCACTCGTCCTGAGCAGGGGTTGTCCCCTCCAACCAGCTGGACAAATCCTGGAGTAACCAAAGAACCCTGTGAGTTCCCACAGCCCTCTGGCAGTTACATACCCATGTCCCACCTGCCCTGCAAGGTGGCCACAGGCAAAGAGCCCCACGACCCTCCCAGCAGCTCCCAATGGGTGCTGATGGCACAGATATACCAGGCACATCCTGCTCCTCTGCCCAAGGATAGGGCTTTCTCCCTTTGAACGGCCCCTTTGCTTTGGTTGAGGGACTTGTGTCTGCCAGAAGGCACAACCCAAAAGCCACTGGCCACTCTGCACCCTTCTCTGGGGCTGTGGGTGGCCGCGTGAGCAGCTCTCGGTGCCTCTGGCACAGGGGAACCTGGCCCTCAGCAATGCCAGACAGGTGCTGGCTGAATTGGAGAAGAAAGATGAGAATCAACAAAAAATGCAGGGCATTGAGGGGGATTCATCTCCCAGCCCCAGGCACCAACTGAGGGTGGGATGAACCATCTTGGGGCCCGGCGGTGGGTGGAACCCCACTGGTCTTTCCTCAGGGACCAGGGACACCAGCAATGAGAGTCCCAGCTTGGCAGTGTGACCAGCAACACAGGACCCTGCCCTGGCAGCCGTTCATTGCTCCCTGAGGGCACAGCCAGGTCCCTTCTCCTGTCCCAGTCCCAAAGGTGGGGAAGAGATTGGCTCCTTACCTGAGCATGTCACCCCCGCATCCTCACCATGACCACAGTTGCTTTGACCCCATCCATTGTGTCTACAGTCAGACAGGGCCGACTCTGTGCTGTGACACTCAACATCATCCATCCAAATGGGGCCAGATCCTGGCCCAAAGTGTGCTTCAGCAGGAGCTTTGACAGAGGACCCACAGCGCAGCTGCTTACAAACCACTGCAGCATCATTCGTGTCCCAGGAGTCATCACACACGGTCCCCCACTGGCCCTGGTGTTTTACCTCCACTCTCCCAGCACAGCGTCCGCTGCCATCCTCCAGTCTCACCTCCGCAGCCCCTTCAACCACCAAGATGGGACTGGTCAGGAGAGCGCCGAGTCCCAGAGTGCAGCTCTGGGGTCCTCCCTGCCTGTCACAGGCACCAGGATGGGAGCCCTCTCCCCTCCAGGCTCTCCCTGGGGATGTGTGGGCGTCCCCCCACTCCCCATGGGCTGTGCAGGCTGGGGGTGCTAACTCCAGACCCGCCCGGCCATTTTCTGTCCACAGCCCTCAGCACCTCCTCCCACCTCAAAGGGCCCCTGCCCATGCCCACCCAAAACCTGTATCGCTAGGCTGTGCGCAGGGCACCTGCTCCTCCCCAGCCCAGCACCCCTTAACAGCATCATGGAGACACCCTCTCCCACCCAGACGGACACAGGCAAAGGCACAGGGTCCATGGACTTGAGCTCCTTCTGACCCTCATCTCAGTGGCACTTGGAAAGAAACCCTCTTCCCAAAGGGCTCTTGATGACCCCACTGGTACCCGATGGCCCTGGGCTGTGGGAAAAGGGACCCGGCACTTACCTCTGCAGAGCTGCACCCAGAGGAGCAGCCACAGCACCCGAGGGGACAGGAGTCCCTCCATTCCCATCCTGAGCCTCCTGCCCTGCTGGCACAGCCCTGCTCTTCCCCACTCCCTGTCACAGCCCCTGGGGACTCATGGGGACAACGATGATGGGAGGGTGATATATCTCTGCAGATGCCGACCCAGCTGCGGAAGGAGCCAATCGAAGCAGCAGAACCTTTTTAGACGTTATCGGGAGCTATCTCCCCTCCGACACAGCCCAGCCCGCCAATGAACTTCTCCAGCGCCGTTCATGACCATATATGAGGGACATATATGTCCCGCTGCCGGTGTCATGGTCGCTGTGGTGGCGGATCATCATGGGACAAGCTGGGTGTGCAGGGCAACTTGGTTAGTCACCCCTTGCACCCTGCTGTGGGCCTGGAAGCACTGAGCATCTCCTGCACTGGGCTCATCCAAGAAGCCATGAGGCAAGGGTCCAGCTGCCCCCAAGCTGCGGTGACCATGGAGCGGGGACTGCACCAGGGTCTGTGTCAGGATGGGGAGGAAACAGCCCCTGCCCCTGCTACGGACCTCACTGTGCTGGGAGCAGCAGCTGGGAGAGGTCTTCATCCAGGGCAAGGGCTCCATCCCAGGAGTGTTGGCTTGTCCGTCCCTCCCTGCAGGGCCCCACAGTGAGTCCCTCGCAGGAGCCGCAGCTGGATCATGTCCCTGCCCTGGCAGCAGACGGGAAGCCCAGAGGCTCAGACGTGTCCCTGACTCTCAGTGTGTCACCCAGGGGCCGTTATTCCCCACGGGCGGAGCGGGAGCTGGAGCCTGCAGGTGCACAAACCACAGCCCACGTGGCCTCGACGCGCTCCCCCCGCTGCCCCCGCAGCGCCCGGGCAGGAAGTCTGTGGTTTCCTCCTGGCACCGTGCCCAGGCACATCCCTGGGGTGCCCCCGAGCCACCCCCACCCCGACTGCTCCAGCCAGGGCCGCAGGGGCTGCTCCTTCGGCCTCGCAGACACGGGGACAGGCAGCTCCCAGCCCCCGTCATGCCCCTGTCATGCACATGGCCGCTCTGCACCGAGCCCCACGGGCACGGGGTGACATCGGTGACGTGACCTCACATCCTTCCTACTGCCAAAGCTGTGTGTTCGTGGGTTATACTGACGGTGACCTCACACTCTCCTACTTCTGCTGCCGTGTGCTCATGAGTGGTACCGACAGTGACCTCACGTCCCTCCTGCTGCCACCACCGTGTGCTCAGGGGTTACAGTGACCATGACCTCACACCCTCCTGCTGCTGCTGCTGCGTGCTCAGGAGTCCCGCTGTCACACACGTGTGTGCGTGTTGCGTACAGGCTTCTGCTGATGACGGTTATTCCAAAAAGCCATATTGGGGTGGGGACCAAATATTATTTTAATGGCATCAGAAGCGGCCACACAAGCCATATGCCTGCTCCTTGCCCAAAAGCTACACAAGCAGCGGTGAAATCACAAGAGTGACATTCACCCCTAGGGTCACCCCATAGACCTGCCCCAGCCCCACAGGGCCCCGCACCGTGATGGTGACCAGGATGGGTTTGGGGTTCGGGCGCAGGTTGGGGTCCAGGGAGAAGACGCGGAACCGCACTGGGGAGGGACGGGATTGTAGGAATGTATCTGAGAGAAAACGGTCATGTGAGCCAGCCTCCCTACTGTGAGAGATTAGATTAAGGGCAAAACAGGTGGTAGAAGATGGAATTAGTACATGGGAAACACGGGAACTGAGAAGGCAGGAAACATGTTGTGCTAATGACTAAACAATTTACTATGCGAATTCTTGTAACCAATCTGATGTGTGAATGAACTGCATGCACCACGCGTGGACAGTGTAACTAGCTAATCAGAAATAAGCGAGTTGCGTGTACGGCTACAACGCAGGGTATAAAAGATGATGATCTGTGCTTAATAAACGGCTTCTGTTGATTCACATTGGATCGTCTGGAGTCCAGTTATTTCTCCTCAGTTTCCTAGACTGTAACAATGCATACGTGAATCGCCTTAGGGTGGCACATAAGGGAGCAAGAATTGTAACACGGGGTCCTTCTCGGGCTCCCAGCCGAGAGGCGCCTTCACGGCTGGCAATAAGAAGGGGGTTTAGCTAATGTGTACGTCTGCTGCCTTCTTCCCTGTACCCACGCAGGAACTAGAAGAGAAGAAAAGTGCAAGCGTTTTACCGTTTCTGTAGAAGTTCAGGTCAACATTTAAACAGCCAAAGCTCTGAAGAGTTACGCTGACCCTTACTTAGGCACTTCTTTTGTCTCCCTTTGAGAGATAACTAAGCACATTCCCTCCTAGCCACAGTCTAGCATCCAGAAGCGTGCAGAACACGCAGACAAACCTCCCCCATTTTTTCAGGGATGTTTCAAGTCATGCGATACTTAGTGCAGGAGTTCACCAAATGTCACTAAACTCGGAGACTTTGACCCAGCCAGCCACGGCCACGGGGCTTCAGCTCACCATTTGTGTGTCAGAGCCATCAGACGGACGGCCCCGTCCTCCTTGAGACACCCCTTGGGGCAGCCGTACCCAGCGCCGGGTGGCTGGATATGGCCTTTGCTCCATGGGAGGCGCTTCCTGGGAGCAGGATCTCTCACTGGGGCACTGGGAAGCCCTCCTGAGGCCTGCATGCCTGAGGGACGGCTCTGCACTGCTCCATCGCTCACCAAAACCAGGGGCGGAGGAAGGCTGCCCTGGTGGCCTCCAAAAGAATCAGCTCCCCTGGGCTCCTCTGCGGCCACCGGGCACCTTTGCTGTCAGGCGGCTCTCCGCGCTGCTCTGCCAGCTTAACCAGCATCTCTTGCCCTCCATCTCTTCCCGCTCCTCACCAGCACTTCTCCTCCCGCAGCTCCCTGACCAGCTCCCCCCTGCTCTCCCCGGCCCTCTGGCCCTTCCCGCCCCTCTCCCCCCACCCCGCCGCCCTCTCCCTGTCGGGGGCGGCTAGCAGAAAAGTACAAGTATGCAAGAAATTCGAGGGCATGCCGACCTTGCAGACCTGAGACAAATAACTCTGAGGAGCCAGGGAACAACTGGCCTTGCAGGTCTGGGATAAATAACCTTGAAGAAGTAGGGAGTAGGCAACAAGTTATCACTGTAGCTTTTAGCACATTCCAAAACTGTAGCTTCTAGCATGTAGCGAAACCGCAAGTAGGAGGGATTATTGTAATGAAACATTTAGAGCTAAGCCAATTAGAAATGATAGAATTTGTGTAATTTATGTAACTGTTAAGTAGCTGTATAAAAAGCTTTCCGACGCGTCTAATAAACCGACATCTTGCTTGCATCAAGCAGCGTCCCGTCTCTCAATCGTGGCAAATTGGTGACCCCGACGTGATGGGGTGGTGAACCGCCTAGCTGAGCGGCTTGCTGCGAGTCCCACAGAACTTTGAAGGAGCTGCTGAAAGGAAGCAGGAACTGGCCAGGAATCCCTCTGGATTTAAGAGGTGAGCTGTGGGAAACATGGGGAATCAGATGTCCCCCGCAGAGAGAGACGTATATGAGTTTATGAAAACGCTCCTCCGGAAACATAAAAAAGATATTTCCGGGCAGGACTTAAAGATTATGCTTAAGTGGGTACAAATGAAGATCCCCACTGTTACGGCCTCCAGTATTTTTACCCGGGAACTTTGGGACGATGTGGGGGTAAAGTTGTGGGACTCAGCGACGTCAGGGAATGCCGAGGCTCAGCGTTTGCTTCCATGGTGGAGAAATATCTTTGAGGCTATTAAGGCACAGGAAAGGGGCCATAAAGACTCTCCAGATACTAAGGGGGAACCTTCATCAGCTCAGCCTTTGCTTCCCCCTCCGCTACCTCCGCGACGCGCTAAGTCGCCCGGACCCTTAAAGGTCTGTGCTGCAGGCTACCCTCCTGAGGAAGATCCGCTTGACCCGGGGCCCGTTGATCCCGATAAAGAGCCTGACTTGTACCCCCCTGACCCTCATGATACGTGGGCGAATATTAGACGTCAAGCTTTAAAAGGAGGTGACTTGGAAATAGCGCGAACGATAGTCGCCCCTGTTATTTATCAAGGCCGGGGAGTGCAGTGGGAGGCTTTGTCCTTCCCGGTGATTAAAGAGCTGCGCCGTACCGTCACAGAACACGGGCTCTCTTCCCCATATTTTGCGAGCCTGCTGTCTTCTGTCTTTGATACGTACGTTATGACTCCCCGTGATTTAAAATCGCTAGCGCAATTGTTATTAACCCCTTCCCAGTATTCCCTCTGGGAGTCGCATTGGAGGGGGGGCCTTCAAACTCTCCTCACCAGATACGTGGGTCATAATAATGCTGCTCTTGCCACACTGACCATGGAGCACCTTATGGGTACGGGTCAGCACTCTGATCCAGCGGCACAGGCTCAAGATTGTCCACGAGAGGCCCTGGAAGCGATCCGCGAAGAAGCAAAAAAGGCTTTACTTAAAATACCCGATTCCAGTAAACCTCAAAAGGCATTCACCTCTATTACGCAGGAACCTCGGGAGCCGTACATGCAATTCATTGATAGACTTAAGCAAGCTTTAGAACGCCAAATAGATAATACCGAAGCTCGAGAAATTTTGCTATTAAAATTAGCAGTTGAAAATGCTAACGCCGACTGTAAAAAATTACTTAAATCTCTCCCTAACCCAGCTCCGACTTTGGTTGAAATGGTAGAGGCTTGTAATCGTATCGGTACTGTGGACCATAAATTTGAAGCGATGGCAGCTGCTTTCGCAGCTATGAGAGGCATGTCTGGGGGAGGAAATTGCTACGGTTGTGGTAAACCAGGCCATATCAAACAAAATTGTCTCGCTTCTAATGGGGGGGCTAAAGCTCAAGCCCCTGGGATCTGTCCCCGATGCAGGAAAGGGCGTCATTATGCTAATCAATGTCGTTCTAAGTATAATTTTCAAGGGAAAATTATAAAATTATAATTTTCAAGGGAAAATTATTTCAAGGGAAACCGCTTGCGGAGCGCGGGGCAGCGACGCGCACAGACACAAGTATCGTCCCCAGTGAATTGAGCCATGCAGATGGGTGTGACCCCGCCACAAGTCTTCGCCCAGCAACAGCCGGTAGCGCTGGATTGGACCTGGCAACCTCACACGCAGTAACGTTGCTTGATTCCTCTGTTCATTTATTAGCAACTAATGTTTCAGGTCCTTTAGCCCCGAAAACACAAGGGCTACTATTGGGGAGATCATCAGTTACCTTAGCTGGACTTTTTGTATTGCCTGGAGTAATTGATGCGGATACCGTTGGGGAAATTAAAATCATGGCCTGGACCCCATTTCCCCCTTGCACAGTACCCAAAGGAAGCCGCATTGCACAATTACTACTGATCCCACAGAACGCGAGCTCTCTTTCGCCTCACCCACCTCCGCAGCAAAGACAAGGAGGTTTTGGATCTACTGGGGATCCACAGATTCTCTGGGTACAGTCCATTTCCCAGAAGCGACCACTTTGTCAATGTACTCTTATTCACGGCACTCAGCAAGTAATCCTAAATGGGATTATTGACACAGGGGCCGATGTTACCGTAATTTCACAGGCGAAGTGGCCTCCACGGTGGCCTTTGGCAGCTGTGCCTCAGGCACTAGCCGGAATCGGAGGAGTTGGTAGAAGCCACCAATCCTCGGAATTGATCCAAATCAAAGGCCCAGAAGGACGAGTGGCTTCCGTCAAGCCTTTTGTGCTGCCTGTTCCTATGGTCTTATGGGGACGTGATGTGCTGTCACAATGGGGAACTTCCATTCAGTCGCATTTTTAGGAGGGGCCATTGAGGTGCGCGACACCCTGAAACTGACTTGGAAAACTCAGACGCCCATTTGGGTAGATCAATGGCCCCTACCACTCGAAAAGCTTCGCGCTCTCCAAGAACTGGTTACGGAACAATTAGCAAAAGGACATATAGTACCTACTACTAGTCCTTGGAATTCACCTGTCTTTGTTATTAAGAAGCAATCTGGCAAGTGGCGCCTGCTCCATGATCTCAGAAAAATCAATGATGCTATGGTAGATATGGGAGCTCTGCAGCCAGGTCTCCCTTCTCCAACTACGATCCCCCGCAATTGGCATCTCACCGTTATTGACCTTAAGGATTGCTTTTTTAACATTCCACTACACCCTGATGACGCTGCCAACTTTGCTTTTTCAGTCCCAAGTGTCAATATGCAAGCCCCTGTGCAACGATATCAGTGGGTTGTACTGCCACAGGGAATGAAAAATAGCCCGACAATTTGTCAATGGTATGTCGCTAAGGTACTTAGCCCTGTCAGGGTTGCGTTGCCTCAAGTTCTGTTATATCATTATATGGATGATATCTTGACGGCTGCGCCTCACCTTGAGCTCATGGAAAAGGCCGTAGCCCTTGTCACGGCCGCTGTCAATTCGGCAGGCCTCTGTATTGCGCCCGAAAAAGTCCAGAAAATGCCCCCTTGGACCTACTTGGGTTGGCGCATCAGGACCCAGACGATAGTTCCCCAACCTGTGCATATACAGGCGGACATTAAAAATTTGCACGATGTTCAAAAATTATTAGGGACCATTACTTGGGTCCAACCCTTGCTAGGAATCTCCAATTCAGACTTAAGCCCTTTGTTTGAACTCCTCAAGGGAGATTCCGATTTACGCTCCCCTCGTCGACTTGGTCCTGAAGCCGCTGCCTCATTACAAAAAGTAGCGGAAGCCATTGCCTCACGGCAAGCACACCGCTGTGCGCCTGAATTGCCCTTCAATTTAATTATTTTGAACCCTGCACGTCAGCCATATGCTTTGATTTTTCAATGGGACCCTAACAATCCTGATCCCTTATTAATCGAGTGGGTCTTTTTACCCAACCAGCCCACTAAAACAATTTGGACGCAACATGAAATGTTTGCTTCCTTGATAATTAAAGCACCGCAGCGCTTGCTTGCCCTGTCAGGGATGGACTTTGCTTCTGTCTGTTTACCTGTAACTAATATGTACCTACAATGGTTATTCCAACAGTCTGATGCTTTCGTGTTTGCCTTAACAGATTATACGGGTCAACCAACCTCACATCCTCCGTCCCACAAGCTTCTACATGCTCATTTTAACTTAATATCCATACCAAAGAGATGTCACCAGCCCCTCCAAGGCCTTACTGTGTTCACCGATGGGTCTGGAAAAACACACAAGTCGGTGATTGTCTGGTGGGATGACCGCTCTCAACAATGGGAGTCGGACGTTGAGACAGTCTCCGGGTCCCCTCAAATCGTAGAGCTTGCCGCTGTTGTTCGAGCTTTTCGTAAGTGGTCTACACCACTGAATCTTATTACTGATTCTGCTTATGTTGCAGGCGTCGTCGAACGGGCAGAGGCCTCGGTGCTGCGTCATACTTCGCATGCTGATTTGTTTGCTTTGTTGCAGGAACTTGTTTTCCTTTTAACCTCTCGAACACATCCCTATTTTGTTTTACATGTTAGATCGCACACCTCTTTACCTGGGTTTATTGCAGAGGGCAATCGACGAGCCGATATGCTCACTCTGCCGGTACAAGTTTTACCTGACCGTATTGCACAAGCTAAGCTTAGTCATTCCTTTTTCCATCAGAATGCAGGGGGCCTCAAACGTCAGTTTGGCCTCACTTCTCAGCAAGCGGCGAACATTATGGCTGTCTGCCCTGATTGTCAAAAACATTCCTTTCCTACGGCGCCAGGTGGGGTTAATCCCAGAGGCTTACAAAGCCTGCAATTATGGCAGACAGATGTCACACACTATCCAGAATTTGGGAGATTAAAATACGTCCATTCCTCTATTGACACCTTTTCAGGCGCTCTATTTGCCTCCTGCCATGTGGGGGAGGCGGCGAAAGATGTTCGCAGGCATCTGCTGCGTGCTTTTGCTACCTTAGGCATCCCTGCACAAATCAAAACAGACAATGGCCCTGCTTATGTCTCGGCTGCACTTAAAACCTTTTTTATCTCTTGGGGGATCACTCACATCACTGGGATCCCGCATTCCCCTACGGGCCAGTCCCTGATTGAACGCTCTCATCAGTCTTTAAAGCGCTTGTTACAGCAACAGAAAGGGGGAGTAGGGACAGCCACCCCTGAAGAACGTCTACAGAAAGCCTTGTATGTTTTTAACTTTTTAAATTGTTCTTTAATAGATAACAACCCTCCGATCGTTCGCCACTTTAACACAAACACTTCTTTCGAAGCCAGCGTAAAAGCTCCAGTCCTGATCCGCGACCCTGAGACAGGTAAGGTCTTGGGGCCGTACCCCCTTGTCACATGGGGCAGAGGCTATGCTTGTGTTTCCACAGAACGAGGCCCCAGGTGGATCCCAGCGAAGAGCGTGCGACCGTTCCGTGAACCCCTACCACAGTCGGACGGCCACAACACCAATCCACAGCTAGATCATTCCCCTGAACAGCATACCGAAGAACATTCGGAGGATTGATGCAGTGCTTTTATGGACAATAGAGCAGAGACTTGCTACTGGCCCACGGACATGGCTATGAGGACTTTGACGGAATGTGCTGCATGGACTTAGAGGACCGCTCTTCTTCGATACATAAGCAAATTACGCAACTCCTCGCACATTCACAAAAGGTGCAATCTGATACGGACTTCTTCGGATTGGGTGCTTTGGGTGATTGGTTTGGGCTAAAGGGCTGGCTTAGGAGCCTGGTACAATCTGCTGTACTCATATTAGTTATTATATTGGTAGGCCTTTTGATTCTAAGCTGCGTTCTTTCCTGTGTCAGGTCTATGGTGACTAAAGTTGTTCGACATACATGGTTTATTCAAAACGGCGATATTCCAAAGATTTATGCTAGTGTTAGTTCTGTCCAGCTCACTGAGTATGATGACCTTTAAACCCGTGCCTCAGTTCTGCCTTTAAAGAAACAAAAAAGGGGGAGATGTCGGGGCAGCTAGCGGAAAAGTACAAGTATGCAAGAAACTCGAGGGCATGCCAACCTTGCAGATCTGGGACAAATAACTCTGAGGAGTCAGGGAACAGCTGGCCTTGCAGGTCCGAGATAAATAACCTTGAAGAAGTAGGGAGTAGGCAACAAGTTATAACTGTAGCTTCTAGCACATAGCAAAACCGTAGCTTCTAGCATGTAGCGAAACCGCAAGTAGGAGGGATTATTTTAATGAAATATTTAGAGCTAAGCCAATTAGAAATGATAGAATTTGTGTAATTTGTGTAACTATTAAGTAGCTGTATAAAAGGCTTTCCGACGCGTCTAATAAACGGACATTTTGCTTGCATCAAGCAGCGTCCCGTCTCTCAATCGCGGCAGAGAAGCAGGGTGCAGAGGGCTGTTTGAGGATCTCCTCTTCACGCTCCACAATGGCCCGCCTTGACATTCAGAGAGGAAGGCGTGGATGAGAAAGAAGCTCCTGACAAAACCCAAGCCTGAAGAGGAAGCACAGAGGAGGTGGAAGCTGGCTGCCTGCCAGCCTCAGGGGTTTTGTGTTTCCATACTGGAGACACACATTTGTGTGTGCGTGTGCTTGTTTATGTTGGGGGGGAACTGAGGGATGAGGAGATCCTGGGGCCGGCTTCTAGATAGAGCATCTACAACCAGCTCCTGGAGGGATCCATTTTCTCTGTGTGTCTATACAGGTCTATATTTCCCACTGACGCAGTCTGCCATACAGGCAGCGCACCATACCAGTACCCTCACTGGTATTTTGGTGATGGTTGTCACGGTACTTCCTACTTGAGGCGGCAATTCTATTGAACTAGTACCTCCTTTAATTGTGTATTGTGGCCTGCAACTCCTCATGTTATCTTGTGAGAGACAGCACCACCAGGGTGAGCCATCAGCATAGAAACATGAACAGCTGAGCAAATGGATCTTCATTCCAGGGCAATGGAGCTTCACTTCAGGGGAACCTTGAGAAACTCTGGGATATGGCCAAGAGCAACCTCTAGAAGTTTACAAGGAGAAGCATCCAGTCCTGCACTGAGGGGGAGGAAGGAATAACCAGGTGCATCAGAGCCCGCTGGGACCTAACGTGCTGAGCAGTGATCCTGAGGAGAAGGTGCTGGGAACTGGAGTGGCCCCCCAAAGAAAAGTGTCCCCCTGTGTGCAGCTCCCCATTTTGGAGGAGTGGGGAGGAACTGGAGAGTGCCCAGAGGAGGTCTGCCCAGGTGTGTTTCAACATATAGTGCACATGCGCTGCGTGGGGAGGCTGAGGAATGTGGGCTTCTTTGCCCCTTTGGCCCCATGGTGGAGAGGCTCTGAGCAGGACAGGGGTTGCTCGAAGGACGGTTTCAGAGATGATGGGGCTTTTCTTCTTCGTGGGAGACCGCATGAGAAAGAAAGAATGCCAGAACTTGTAGCTTGGGAGGTTTAAACAGGAAATGGGAGAAAGAAACGTCACTCCAAGGGCAGTGCTGTGGAAAAGGCGGCCAACCAGAAAGAATGTGGATCAGCCCGTGGCTTTGTGTTTATTAAAGACATATCCCCGAAGGATGGCGAGACTTCAGAAAGCTTAGTGAGTTGCTCAGGCGAGAGCAAGGTGGAGAAGCAGGGGAGATGTCTGCAGCCTGCAGGGAACATGCCCAGGTGTGGAACACAATAGGACAGCCTGCGGTGGTTTCAACAGTGTGGGGCTGTTGAAATGTGAAAAGCCCCCAAGAGATCCAAGGTCTTAATCTCCGTGTCTGTGACTGTTATCTCTGCCACTGATGCCTATAAGGAGTACAAGAGCCTGATGGCCTCCTCTTCCCCACCTGGCAGCCTGGGAGGTGTCCTGCTGTCATTCTGCACGTGTCATTGCACCTCCCTTCCCACATCATCCGCATGGAAGAGCAACTTGGAAGACATCATCCTGATTATGGAACAGGTCATCCTGAGTGCCATTATGTGGCACATGAAGAACAACCAGGTGATCAGGCGCAGTCAGCATGGGTTCACGAAAGGCAGGTCGTGCTTGACAACCCTGATCTCCTTCTAAAATAAGGTGACCCGCTGAGTGGATGAGGGAAAGGCTGTGGATGTTGTTTACGTGGAGTTTAGTAAAAGCTTTTTGACACAGTTTCCCACAGTGTTCTCCTGGAGAAACTGGCTGCCCATGGCTTGGATGGGCGTACGCTTCGCTGGGTGAAAAACTGCTGGGACAGCCGGGCCCAATGAGTGATGGTGAATGGAGTTCAATCCAGTTGGTGGCCGGTCACGAGTGGTGTTCCCCAGGGCTCAGTACTGGGGCCGATTCTCTTTAAAATCTTTATCAATGATCTGGACTATGGGATCGAGTGCACCCCAAGTAAGTTCACAGATGACACCAAGTTGGGGGTGTGTGTCGACCTGCTCGAGGGTAGGAGGGCGTTGCAGAGGGACCTGGACAGGCTGGATCGATGGTGCGAGGCCAAGGGCATGAGGTTCAACAAGGCCAAGTGCCAGGTCCTGCACTTGGGTCACAACAACCCCATGCATCGCTACAGGCTTGGGGAGGAGTGACTGGAGAGCTGCCTGGCAGGAAAGGACCTGGGGGTTTTTTGGTTGACAGGCATCTGAATATGACCCAGCAGTGTGCCCAGGTGGCCAACAGCATCCTGGCCTCTATCAGGAACAGTGTGGTGAATTGGACCATGGAAGTAATCGTCCCTAGTCACTAGTTCAGGTTGCTCCAAGCTCCTGACCTTGGACACGTCCAGGCATGGGGCATCCGCAACTGCAAGCCATTGCCCCTTGTTCTGCTATTACAGGCCCTGGTAAAAAGTCTCACTCCATCTTTCTTGGCCTATGACCACTGTGATTTCACCTGCAAACACCGTGGAGAGAGCCCAGAGATCTCCCAAGACAGGGTTTGGAGGCCTCAAGCACTTGACCAGTATCTAGAGGCTGAGAGCCCTGGGCTCAGTGGTGTGAAGACTGAGGACGGTATAGGAGGAGCCTGAGCGTGCTGGAAGGGTGCTTTCAGAGCTGGTGGAGCTTTTCTTCGTAGTGGAAAACAGCATGAAACAGTGGAAAACAGAAAGAAATATTGCCACGATGGGCAAGTGGGGAGGTGCAGGCTGGCCACGAGGAGAAAGAAACATCACTCCAAGGGCAGTGCTGTGGTGCAACGCGCCACCCAGAAGGACTCTGGATCAGCCCAATGCTTTGTGTTTCAAGGAAGAGTCAGGGAGGATGGAGAGATCTCAGCAAAGGAAGGTGGCGGCAAGATGGGGCAGCCAGGTGGAAGACTACAGCCTGCAGGGAAAGAGGCAGAGGTGATGGGACACTGTAGGACAGCCTGTGGTGTAGAAGACACAGGGATGTGGCAAAGCTGAAAGGCCCCTAACAGAGCCAGCCTCTTCATGTCTTGGGCTATGGCTGTTGTCTCTGCCACTGATGCCTATGAGACAACCAGTCCTTCCAGCACTGCGGTCTTGTTGCCTCCTTGTCCACACTCAGGAGCCTGGGAGGTGTCGTACCATAGTCCTGCCCTTGGCACTGCACATCTCCACATCCCACTGTCCCAGGAAGAGCCCTGAGGAAGGAGTGAGGGACAGGATCTCCCTTCCTGGGGACTGGGGGTCAGGCCTTGGCCCTTTGGGCGATGGAGTCAGGGCTTGGCCCTTTGCACTAATGAAACACATCCACGTTTACCCAGCATCAGGGTCACCTTCAACTTGCTTTTCCCGACCTGCCATCGCTGCCTTCAGTTTTCTGCTGTAACCAGACCCGGGGGGCAATTCCTCAGTGGTGTCCCTCAGTGGGACCCATCAACAACACAAGAAAATTTGGAGTTTGAACCCAACTTTGACTCCTTGAGAGGTTCCTTCAACTTCCTCGCAGCGTCTGACGTTCACGGACTCGGCCTCGAACCCACCGGAGGAGATCTCTCCAGTTGCTGCCCCCCCAGAGAATCACAGAAGATGCCGAGTTGGAAGGGACCCACAAGGCTCAAGTCCAACTCCCAGCTCTTCACGGAAGCACCTAAAACTGAACCATATGACAAAGACCGATGTCCAGATGCTCCTTGACCTCTGGCAGGCTGGGTGCCGGGACCACTCCCCTGGGGAGCCAGCGACTGACCACCCTCTCAGTGAAGAACCTTTGTCTCACATCCAGGCGGAATTTCCCCCAATGCAGCTTCGTTCCATTTCTTCGTGTCCTGCTGCTGGTCACCAGAGAGAGCAGATCAGCACCTCCCCCTCCGCTCGTGTCCACACGCATGTCCATTCACCTCCGCACCTGTCTACACGTGTCCACACACCCCCACAGGCTTCCATGCGTCTCTGCACACGTGTCCACACACCTCCACATGCCTCCACTCCCAACCACACGCCTCCACACGTGTCCACTTGCATGTCCGCACACCCCCACAGGCTTCCACGCGTGTCTGCACATGTGTCCACACGCCTCCACATGTGTCCACATGTGTGTCCACATGCCACCACTCCTGTCTCCACACGTGTCCACACACCCACATGGGCTTCCACACATGCCCACATGTGTCCACACACCTCCACACGTGTCCACTCGTGTCCACACACCTCCACACGTGTCCACACATGTGTCCACACACCCCCACAGGCTTCCACTCCGTTCTCCACACGTGCCCACACGCATCCACATGTGCCCACACACCTCCAGACGCCTCCACACCCCACTGTGCGTGGCCACACACATGTTCACACACCTCCACATGCCTCAGACCGACCCCCCCACACCATCTTGGTGCCCCCCCCACGTCCCCTCCTGTCCCCCGTGGGGCGGCCCCCTCCCCGACCCACCCGTGTCCCCACTGGGGGGGATCTCCGTGTGTCCCCCCCACCTCCTGTCCCCACCCACTAGGGTGTATCCCTGCCCCCCCCCCACGGGTATCTCAGTGTCCCCCGTGTCCCCAGTGGGGGTCCCCGTATTTGTCCCCCCCTCTCCGTGTCCCCCCCCAAAAGGGTCTCCCACTGCCCCGCCCCCACGGGTATCTCAGTGCCCCCCGTGTCCCCAGTGGGGGTCCCCGTGTTTGTCCCACCCTCTGCCTGTCCCCCCCAAAAGGGTCTCCCCCTGCCTCCCCCCCCCGGGTATCTCGGTGCCCACCGTGTTCCCCGCGGGGGGGGGGATGTCCCTGTGCCCCCCCCGACCCCCCCTGTATCCCTGCAGGCTGAAGGGGGCTTTTGGGGGGGCCCTGGGGCTGCTGGGGGTCGAGTTCGTCGGGTTCTTCTCAGGGGTCTCCATGTTCCGGCCCGGGCAGAGCCTCTTCTGTATCTTGGGGGGGCCCCAAAACCCGGGGGGGGAGACCCTAAAAATGGGGGGGCCCTAAAACTGGGGGGGAGGGGCCTAAAACTGGAGGGGGGGGAGGGGCCTTAAATGGGGCAGGGGGGAGATGCCCTGAAATGGGGGGGGGACCCAATAAAGCGGGGGAGGCCCTGAAATGGGGGGGGACCCCGAAATGGGGGACACACACACACAAAACATGGGGGGTGACCCTGAAACACGGGGGGGGCCTAAAATATGGGGGGGGACGAAACATAAGGGGGGACAGGGCCCAACATGGGAGGGGGGGCCAAAAACGGGGGGGGAACCCCAAAAGGTGTGTGCGGGGGTCCGAAATGAGGGGGGGATCCCTGAAATGGGGGGCGAGACACCCCAAAACCGGGGGGCTGCCATCAGGGAGGTTCCTTCCCCCCTCCAAAGGTCACGGGGGGGCCCTGCCAGGCCCGGGGGGAGGCGGGTTTTGCCCAATTCCGCCCTGTGGGGGGGGTGCCCGGGGGGGAGGGGCCGCCCCGCCCCCATTTTTGGGGTGATTTTCCCTGACGTGGGGCAGCGCTGGGGGCCCACGTGGCGGCTGCCCTGGGCCTGGCCCTGGCCCTGCTGGAGGACTGGGACGGCGGCTCCTTCTGGCTCCTCTTCGGCCTCTGCAGGTGGGTCGCGGGGGGAGGGGGTCTTTGTTGGGGTGTCCCCCCCCGCTTACACCTGACTGACACCCCCCATTCCCCCCCCCGCCCCGCAGTGTCCCTCCCGCTGTCACCGAGGCGCTGCTGCTGGTCTCCATTCCGGGGTGCAGGAGAAGAGCCCTCTGAGCCCCGGGGTGGGGATTGTCGGTGTCCGTATCCCCCCCCCTCCCCCCCCCCGAACCCCCCCGAGGGTCCCCAATATGCGCTGACCCCCCGGCGTGCCCCCGAACCCCCCCCACCCCCAACTTCCACCGCCGTGTTGAGAAATTAAAGGGTTTAGCGCGGGAAAGCGCCGGCGCGCCACGGCTTTGGCGCAGAAAGACGGGGCGGTGGCCCCGCTCCTCATGCAAATGAGAGCCGCGGGGCAGGCTGGGAGCGCGCGGGAGAGAGGAAGGAGGGGTTTTTTGGGGATCGGGAGGGGGATGAGGGAAGGAGGTGGGGGGAGACGGCGGGGGGCGTCAGGGGAGTGCGAGGGGGGCGGAGGGAGGGGGGGGGGGGGGGGGGGGGGGGGTAGGGCGGGTCGCCGTTGGGTAGGGGGTGGTGGCGGATGCCCGCCCCCGCGGGGGAGGATAAGGTAGAGTTAGTGTGGTACAGTGTGATTTCTGGTTTGTGGTTAGTATGTAATGAGCCGTGAATGGCTGCCTGTGCGTGTAACGGGGGCGTGCACCGTTGGAGGTGTGCAAGAGCCGTGTGTGGGAGGGGGCTGCGGGCACGAGGGACACTGCTTGTGCCACATACATCCCCCACCCCATGGACATCTGCTCTGCCCCATAGGTCCCCCCTTGTGCCCTCCACTCTCCGCACTGGGACCCCACTCGCTTGGTCTCTGGTTTCTCCCAGTTTCCCAGTTGGCAGCTCCCAGCCCTGCAACGCTGGGAGTCCCCCCCCTCGCGTCCCCCCCCCCCTGGGGACCCTCCGGTGCCCCCCGGGAATGATCCCCCCACAGCCAACCCCCCTGAAGACGGGAAATCTTGGAATCCTGGAATCATTTGGGTTGGAAAAGATGTTGAAGATCCTCAAAGGAGGATATTTGTGACCGTTCCTCAATAGCTACGGGGCGGGGGGCAGGAGGACGGGGCCCAGTGACAGGACAAGGGGCAACGGGGACAAACCGGGACACGGCAAACAAGGAAAATTTCGCTTGGAGGGAGATGGAGCTTGGGGACACGGTGCCTAGAGAGTGTCCTTCTCCAGAGATATCCCAACCCTGCCTGGAGCGGTCCTGGCCCACCTGGCCCGGGTGACCCTGCTGTGGTGGGGGCTGGATGATGGTCGCTGAAGGAGATGGAGGAGAGGGAATTGGGGGGGTGAGGGCATGGGAAAGGGCCCATGGGAAGGAGGGGGACGTGGGGTTTTGGGGACCTGGGTTTTGGGGATGTGGGGTTTTGGGGACATAGGGTTTGGGGGACGTGGGTTTTTAGGGACGTGGGTTTTAGGGGCAGATTTTGATGGATATGGGGTTTTGGGGACGTGGGGTTTTGGGACATAGATTTTGATGGATGTGGGGTTTTGGGGACGTGGGGGTTTGGGGACATGGAATAGTGATGGATTTGGCAGTTTTGGTCCATGGTTGGCCTCGATGATGTGAAAGGTCCCTTCCGACCTGGGCAATTCTGTGGTTCTCTGGGGTGGAAGAAGCTGTTTCTGCAGTGGCCCCCAGCCAGGCAGGAGTGTGTCTCCCCTCCTCGGCGTTGGCGGGGGCTGGATGATGGTCTCCGAAGGAGACGGAGGAGAGGGAAGGGTGTGGGTGAGGGCGTGGGAAAGGGTCCATGGGAAGGAGGGGGATGTGGAGTTTGGGGACGTTGGTTTTTGGGGACATGGGCTTTAGGGACATCGATTTGTTATGGATATGGGGTATTGGGGGACATGGGATTTTGAGGGACGTGGGTCTCTGGGGACTCCTCCAATGGTTGGGGCTCTCTCCGGAACCCAGATGCCATTTGTCCTTCCTCTCGTGGCGTGTCGATACTGAGGCTTTTCCCTGGGGAACGCTGGCTCCAAGGTGCCATCCCCGAGCCAGAGGTGGCGGATGGGCAGCGCCGGGGACAGGCGCGGGGCCACCACAGCCCAGGGAGAAGAGCTGCCTCGGGGACTAGCGGGAGAGACCCAGCGAACGCCGGCCCTTCCTGGCCCCCTCCCCCCCCCAAAAGGAGGGCATTTCCCCCAAAAATGGTGGGGAATTCCCAGGAGAGGTTGTGAGCTCAGCCTCTAGCACCGCGCGGAGCCGAGGGGTGAGTTCCAGCCCGGCTCCCATGGAGCTCTCTCCCAAGGGGGACCCGTGACGAGCCCGCGCCAGCGTTTCCGTCCTGTGCCCCCCATCTCTCCCCGGCCCCCTCCTCTCCCAAGACGCTCTGTCCCAGTTGGCCACTTCCAGCCCCCCCGGGGGCTCCTTGGAGCAGCCTTTTTGGGGCGGTTCCGACCGCAGCCAGCGCCAAACCCCACTCCCGGACATCGGAGGAGCCCCCCGGCGGGGACGGAGCTGGGTCACAAATCCCTGGGGGATTCTCCGGGTTCCCGAGGCTCCTCCCCAACCCGCGATGCCCCAGAGAAGGGGGTGGGCTGGGGGGGGGCGGTTCGGGAAGGCAGGTGGCCAGGCGTGGGGCTCCGAAATGGCCTGGGAACCCCCCAGAGGGCTGAGTCCGTGGGGCAGGAGCCCAGAGGTCCGGGCCGTCCCTCCACGCTCCTCTCCTGCCCCACACCACGGGGAGAGGGGCCACGGAGGGGGGGCCACGCGCAGGCAGACGCGGAGCGAAGCTTTGCTGAAGGAGTTTATTGATGGCGAGAGGGCAACGGTCCGGGGCTCCCGGGGGTCGGGGGGGGCCATCCAGGGATGATCATCTCCTCGTGCCGCTGGGGGGGGACGGGACGAGGGCGTCACCGCCGGTTCCAGTCCTGGAAGACAGAGCCCGGCGTGAGACCCCCCCGGCGTGCGCCAGGCCAGGAGAGCGGCCGCGTCCCCCCCGTCTCCCCGCAGAGCCCTGGGGACGGAGAAGGGACCCGGAGCCCCCCACGCACCCAGGGCAGGACCTGGCTCTCCTGAGCCCCCCGGGGCACCCCCAGCCCCTTGCCCGGCGTGGCCTTACCCGGGGACACCCCGAAACCTCCCCAAGCCCCGCCCGGCCCCCGCGGGCATCCTAGGGGGCACCAGAGCCCCCCGCTCAGCCACAGCAGGGCCCCGGGCAGTCCGTGCAACCCCCCCCGGGTGTGGGGACTGGCAGGGCAGCAGCTGCGTCCCGCTGGCCCGGGACACGCGTCGCCGCCATCCCCTCGTTGTCCCGCGGCCCCGGCAGTCCCGGCCCCGAGGGCTCGGGGACCCCCTGGGGCCCAGGACCCTCCGTGGGGCTGGAGCGGCCGGGACGTCACTCACCTAGGCCTCGGCCGCCTCAGCCATGCGTCTCTGGCGCGCCAGCTCCAGCAGCTTCTCAGCCCGGGGGGCCTGGGGAGACGGGGGGGTCAGGGAGGCGCTGGGAAAGCCCTGGGGGGGCTGGGGGCAAGTGGGCTCCCAGTGCGGGCACTGAGGGGGAGTGGGCTCCCAGTGCAGGCACTGGGGGGGAGTGGGGCCCCAGTGCAGGTACTGGGGGGGGAGTGGGGTCCCAGTGGAGATACTGGTGGGAGGGGTGGGTTCCCAGCGCAGGTACTGGGGGGGTGAGTGGGTTCCCAGCGCAGATACTGGGGGGGTGAGTGAGGTCCCAGCGCAGATACTGGTGGGAGGGTGTGGGGTCCCAGTGCAGGTACTGGGGGGGCGAGTGGGGTCCCAGTGCAGATACTGGGAGGGAGTGGGGTCCCAGTGCAGACACTGGAGAGTCGAGTGGGGTCCCAGTGCAGGTACTGGGGCGCACTGGGATGCTCTGGAGCGCGGTGGCCGTGGGAGGGAGGGTCTGGGGGCAGCAGAGCTGGCTGTACCTACCGCAGCCCTCTTCACTCGCCCGAAGTCGATTGCCCCCTGTGGAGAGACCGTGGGGTCGCCCGGGTCACTGGGATGTCCCCAGCCCCGGCGAGCAACGGGGGGACCGAGCGGCCCCCCCAGTTCCGCAGACTGGGCGCCCTCCCAGCCCACCCGCCGCTTACCCCGATGCAGTAACCTCCGCTTGCTTCGAAGGCCTGGGGAGAAAGAGCGCAGCGGGGGCTGGAGGGGACCATGGTGGGGCCGGGGGGGACAACACAGGCTCCCCTTGGCCCCAAGGCTTCCCAGGAAAAGGCCTTCTGCTGCCCCCCAGCACCATCCCCCCCCCAGGTTTCACCTCACACGAGGACCAGGGGTGAGGACGGAGATGAAGGGACCACGGGGAGTTCAGGAGCCCCAGAGAGGATGGGGGCGGGGGGTGGTGGGGATGCAGCGATGGGGTGTGGGGGCGGTCAGCGGGACCCCCGAGGGCCGGGGCCAGGGGCTCTGGAGGGCTGGGGGGGTGTGGGACGGACAGGAGAGGGAAGGAACCCAAGCGGAGGGGCCGTGGGGGCTCCGAGGTGGTGGCTGGTGGGGGCAGAGGGGGGAGGAGAGCGGAGGAGCACAACGAGGGGACGGCGTGGGGGGACGGCGGGGTCGGGCAGGGGCTGCAGGGACACCGCTGCCGGGGAAAGGGGGGAAGGCGAAGGGCTGAGGGGGATGAGGGGAAGAAAGACCTCGGCAGCGACGGAGAGGTGGGACACGGAGCGTGTCGCCGTGGGGAGATGGCAGCGGGGCCCAAAAGGACGGGACTCGGGGGTGCCGGGGGGGGATGGGACGGATGTGGGGGCGCCGAGACGAGAGGCCAAGCCAAGGGCTTTCGTGTCCCCCACTGCGGCGGAGCTGGCGTCCCCCAGCCCGGCCCCAGCCCGCGGCCCTGGGGACCCACCTGGGCATCCTCCAGGGTGCAGAGCAGGACGGCGAAGAGCAGGGCCAGGCTGAGCACCGCCACCTTCATCTTCCTCTGCCGTGCGGAGAGTCCCGGCTGCAGCTGGGGAAGGTGAAGGGGCAGATTTATCCCCCCCAGGACTCCTGCTCCTCCCTCCCCGCCCCTAGAGCCCCCGCGGCAAAGCTGGCCTTGGCAGAGACACCGGCCCTGGCCACCAGCCCAGCCCCGGCACAGAGTCACCTCCGTCCCGGCACCGGTCCAGCGTGGGCATGGGGCAGCTGGGCAGGGAAAGGCCCCAGCACCAGGGGGCGGCTGGAAGGGGCGGCCGGAGCCTCCCGACAGCCGGATGCCCGACAGCCGTGACCCACTGCTCCATCATGAGACCGGCCTCCAACAGCCCCTAAAGCCAGAACCCCCCAGCTCCCCGTGTCCCTCACCCCCAGACCCACATCTCCTCACATCTCTCACCCCCAGACCCCCATCTCCCCACGTCCCTCACCCCCAGACCCCCATCTCCCCGTACCCCTCACCCCCAGACCAGCCTTTCCCTCCAGGGCCCCCCAGGGGTGACAGCACCCTCCAACCAGGGCTCTCAGGGCAGAAATACCTCTGCCTCGTCCCCAGCCCCTCGGGTAAAGGGGGGGCTGGAACCGGCCCCTCTTCTTCTGCACCGGGGACCCCGGGAGGAGGGAACGTGGGAGGGGGGAGGACAGCTGGGGGCAGGGGCCACGGGGCCGGCAGGAGACTGGGGCCTTCAGGCACTGGGGGACACTGGTGGGTGCTGGGCGTGGAGAGGGGAAGGCTCGGCGTGGGGGATGTGCTGGGGGGCGGCCGTGCCCGGCTCCAGCCCCGACTGTTCCCCAGGCTCCGCGGGACCCAAACCAGTGCCGTTCCCAGCCACGGGCCCCCCTGGCAGAGGGGACTGGCCCCTGCCCTGGCCCTCGCCCCGCCGCCGCCTGGGGACACCCCATCCCCCCTCATCCCCGGGATCCCCCGGGCAGAGCCGGCCCCGAGAGCGGGTCCCAGTGCCCCGGCCCCGGTGCGGCGCTGGCTCCGGTTCCCACTGGGGCTCGGCCACCGCTCGCCAAAGGCCCTCGTCCCCTCCGGTGTCCTCGGCCTCTGCTGGCCCTGGACGCGGCCGTTCAGAGGGACGCGATGAAGCCTCGGCTCATCCCCGGGCAGCCCCTCGGCGCTGATGGCGGGCACGGAGCCCCCCCGGCGAGAGGAGGGACATCTGTCCCGCGGCACCTCTGACACCTGCCTGTGCCCCGCGGCACACAGGGCCCTCCAGCCCCCCCGGGGCTTCCCCAGAGCCCGCTCGGGGGCAGAACGGCGGGGGCGACGGCAGCCGGGGCGCCCTTCAGCCCCGCCAGCGGGCAGAGCCCCCTCAGGAGGGCGGTGCTGGGGGGAGCGGGGAGCAGCGGGTCCTGGGGCGCCCCAGCGCCGCGGTCCCTCCTTCCCCGGGGACAGGCCGGCGCCCAGAGGCGGGGGATCTCCCTTTCCCCCTTCCTTCCCCCCGGCTCCTGCCCCAGCCACAGCCATCGGTGGGAGGTGTCCTGAGGCGCACCCCGGCCTTGGGGGGGGGCTGCCCGCACCCGAGCGCTGTCTGGGGCGGGGACTGAGGGGTTTTGTCCCCTTGCGAATATGGCCGTGGGTCACTTCTCCTACCCCGTGAAGAGCGCACAGCCCAGGAGCCCTCGGGGCTCTCCTGCGCGGCGGCGCCTGTGCCCCAGGATCTCCCCTGGAGCGGGGACTCTCGCTTGAGGTTCTGCTCCTCGGGGCCGGCAGATTCCTCACCGCAAGAGGCTCTCGGTGGCGTGCTAAACCCTGAAGTCTTGGCTAAGTGACGTAAGGGTTGATGGCGTGGCTATAATCCCTTAGACGTGAACCCTTGGCCAAGCCTGGGGCTCAGATTGGATCCAGCTGCACCTTGACTCCTCTCGGAGAAGGAGTTCGGAAAGCTGGGGGGTCCTTACCGAGCCCCGGGACCCAACGGGAGGGTCTCCCTTGCGGCTCGCCTGGCCCTGTCCCCTGTGCGGTAAATAACCGGGTGCCCCTTGCCATCGAATCCTGTAAAACACTGTCGCCTTCACTGCTGACTTTGGTAAATGGTGTTTGCTGTTCATCACTATTTCGCTGCTGCTCTCTTACGAGTGAAGCTAATCCCTACGCCGGCGACGGGGCGGCGCTGGGGGAGCAGCTGGACAGCCCGGGGGGCTGCTCTCCTTGGGGGAGCCCGGGGGTCCGAGCAGCTGGGGTGATGGAGCTGCCTCCCCAGGGGCGCTGCGTCCTCTTCCCTCTCCCCCACCTGCCCCGCGCTGGCCCTGGCTCTCCAGCCTGGTTTCCTTCACCCCCAGCCCGACCACCGCCACCCCGGGGGCCCTGGGCAGCCCCCTCGGGGCGCTGTGGGGTAGGGACAGCGTGGGGCTGGTCGTAAGTGGTGCGGGGCTCCGCTCCCAGCGGGGAGAGCCGCCGGGGGAAGCCGCAGAAGCCGAGCCAGACCTTTTCCAGCAAGCCGGCGCCAATGGAGCTGCTCTCTGCCATCGTGACGCTCCCGCAATCGGCCCCGGCTGCTCTCTTCAAGGGCGCAAGTGCCCCAAAGGGCAGAGGGAACGGCCGGGACCTCTCCCAACAGGGACGGCTTCAGGGCGGACATGGGCATTTTTGGCTCGAGGAGCTCAGGTACCCCGGGTTTTCCCCCCTGCAGACACACACAGCTCTCAGGGGAGACAAAGAGCGGCACAGAGAGCGACTGATTGGCTTCTGCATAACAAGGAGACCAGCCCTTCGATGGCATGAGCCACCGCTGGGAGGACATGGGACCGGCAAGGTCTCCATCGGGAGGCGCAGCACGGATCGACGGGTCTCTCTGGGTGGCAGAAGGAACCGCCCGTAACGACCAGCAAATCCACTGGCCGCGCCAAGCAACAGCGGCACCGAACACCTTGGACTCGCCGCCTGCGCTGAGTTCCCAGGACGTCGGCGTTATCCCGGCAAACCCGCGGGTGCTCTGTAAGGCCGGTGCGTTCCTCTGTAAGCTCGTCCTCTGTTCCCTGCCACAGGAATTCCAGACACCGCGCTGCACTGCCCAAGGGCTGTTCGCCCCCTAACCCACCCAGTGGCCCACGGCCCACAGCTGAAAGTAAAACAGCGCTCGATTGGAGTCTGTGGCCCCTGGGGTTGGGGGGGTGGTTTGTGTTTGTAGGAGACGTGGGGTGGGAGTCAAAGGCCGGTGGGAAAAATCTGGACGGGGCTTTGGAAGTCGGCTGGGAGGTTTGCCCGAGTTTCAGCGAAACTGAGGTGTCGCTGGTCGTGTCCCCGTGACGGGACAGGCTCCTGTCCCAGCTTGGAAGAAACCCTGTCTGGGGTCATCTGCCCGAGAAGAGGGAGACGAGGGTGCGCTGAGAAGTCAGACACGAGAACCGTCAACGGCTCAGGGCCCTCGTTGACATTAGATGGCATTTCCGAGGGTTAGGGATAAGGTCGTGTCTTCAAGAGGCACTAACTCTAAATAAGGGATCTCTTGTGGCTCGGTCGTGAAAAGATTTAAGGCGCCTGACTGGAATATTTGCTTTGGAAATGCCCAAAGAGCAGGCAGCCACCTGGCAGATGTTCATTTTGACGGCTTCTGCTTTCTGCGTTATCTGTTGGACAGACAAGTCACCCGGCGCGGAATCATGCACCGCATTTAAACACGCTGTGGTGTTTTTTGCGTTCCGGGCCTGTTTTGAAAAGAATCGACGAATCGTAGGCGCTGACACCATTGAGGAATATGGGATTAGGAGTGGCCGATGAGAGAAACGCAGACCAGCGGGCGGCACTGGATGCCCCTTGACATTCATGGTGGTGTTCGGGGAGGTTCCCTCTGCTGGCTCAGTAGTGGCGACGACGACGCGCTCGGGTGGTTGTGATTGTGAGCCGCGCATTGAAAAAGGTAAACGTCAGCAGTTGGCCGGTTTGACCAAGGGCTGGACAAGAGCCTCCTCAGGGTCACTCTGAAGGGTGGCTGATCCTACCCGTGCTGTCCCCCCGCCACCTCCTCAGGGGGAGTGCAAGGCCTGTGGCTTCGACAGTTCATGTCCCAGACAAAACCCCACCGACGCTTCCGAGCACCCCAAAGTGCCAACAGAAACCAGCTTTTAACAAGCTCAACAAAAAGGGGCGCAGGGCACAGATCTGGAGGTGACTCCCGTTGAGCGCGAAGAAGAAGTGTCCCGTCAAGGAAAGGTCTTGCCAATCCCCAAACGAGTGGACCACCGCTGAGGGCAGCACCCAGAGAGAACCTCCCGTGGGGCCAAGAGCACGTCTGTACCTTTCTCTCTTTTTCCTACAGTCCCTTCTGGGAGGCAGGGGGAGTTTTACCACATTTATTTTCCAAATAAATTTTTATCAGGGTTGCTCTCCTCAGGCTCTGACCCGCAGTGAGGTGTCCCACCGTTTTACAGAGGGAAAGGGGAGGGAAAGTGCATGTACCGCTTCTTCTTTGGTGGGAACACTTGGTTCAGTGCTCATTGTGCACACTCGGATGGTGCTGGAGCCTGAGCCACGACCCCAGCTCTCCCCTCGGCTGGTTGGAGATGGATCTTCCCCAGGGATGGAGGCGGGAGCAAGTCTGTCTGGGGTCAACGCCTGGCACATCAACCCCACAGGAGTGTGAAGCTCTGGTGGACTCTGGTGCAATGTTTGCCTTTTTCCAGTCACCGGGGACTTCACGTGACTGCCATGGCTTTTCAAATATCATGGAGAGTGGCTTGGCAACTCCACCAGCCAGTTCCCTCAGGACTCTGGGATGCATCTTGTCAGCCCCCATAGACTTCTGCATGCTCAGGTTCCTCAGGTGGTCACAGACCTCATCTTTTGCCACAGTGGGGGGGACTTGGCCCCTCAAGTCCCTACCTTGAGGTCCACCCACTCGAGAGGTGTGGGAAGAGAGGTTGCCAGGGAAGACTGAGGCAAAACTGTTGTTGAGTACCTCAGCCTTCTCCTCGTCCATTCTTACCAGTTTGCCAGTCTTGCTCATCAGGAGGGGTACGCTTTCTTTGACCTTCCTTTTCTGGCTGACATATCTATAGAAGCCCTTCTTATTATCCTTTGCTTCCCTTGGCAAGTTCATCTCCAGCTGCGCCTTGGCCTTCCTGACCCCATCCCTACACACCTGGGCAACATCCCCATGCTCTTCCCAGGATACCTCTCCCTGCTTCCACTGCCTGTGCATTTCCTTCTTGCCTTTTAGTTTGACCAGCAGGTCTCTACTCAGGCATCACATTGATTAAGGCTTTATCCATTGGGATTATCTCCACCCCAGCCATCCGCAATGCACTGAATCTCCCCTTCCATATCATTCCTAGTCGCTTCTCTGTCTCATTCCCTGTCCATTGCAGACCAACCATCTGCAATATAAATGTGGGCACCAGATGAACTCCTCCTGGGGCCTTTGACAAGCACTTAGACCTCAAAGAGCAGAGAGGTGCCTCTAGGAGGTCCTCCTCTCCCCGAGATATGCTTCCTCCACTGGTATCTTTAGGATGCATGAGTGGTAAATGGAGAAACATGGTCAACTCCTGAGAGCTTCTTAACGTTTCAGTTAGTGGTGAGGCAGTGATTGGTAGTGGGTAGGGATGCCAGAGAGGGCAGAGGAAACTCAGTGACAAACAATTCTTATGGGGAGTGGCTGAGGGAACTGGGATTGTTTAGTCTGGAGAAAAGGAGGCTGAGGGAGACCTTATCGCTCTCTACAGCCACCTGAAACGAGATGTAGAGAGGTGGGGGTGGGTCTCTTCTCCCAAGTAACAGGCAATAAGAGAAGGGGAAGTGGCCTCAAGTTGCACCAGGGGAGGTTTAGACTGGATATTAGGAAAAACATTGTACTCTGAAAGGGTTATTAAGCATTGGACGAGGCTGCCCAGGGAAGTGCAACCATCCCTGGAGGTATTCAAAAGACGGGTAGATGCAGTGCTTAGAGATATGCTTTAGTGATGGTTTTTGTCAGAGTTAGGTTGGTGGTTGGACTCGATGATCTGAAAGGTCTCTTCCAACTTGGGCAATGCTATGATTCTATGCATCCCAGAATGCAGGTTGCCCTCTTGGCTGCCAGGGCACACTCCTGACTCATATTAACCCAGCTGCCAACCAGCATCCCCAGATCCTTTCTGCAGGGCTGTTTTCTAGCCACTCCTCTTCCAGCCTATACTTGTGGCCACCATTATTTCATCCCAGGTGTAGATTGCAGCGTTTGTTCTTGTTAAACATGCTGAGAGTTGCCTTCTCTGGGTCACGGACACAGGTACTAAACTGAACAGGGCCCAGGAGCCAGCATCCCTGTGCTGCCCCACAATGCCCCAGCATGTCCCAGTACGTACCCTCCGTAAGTCCATGCTGACTGCATTTGAAGACAAATTTCTCTTTTTGGTGCCCAGAAATATCACCCAAGAGGACTCTAACTGGTGGCACACTGCTCACCAATGTGAGCTTGTACAGCCAGTGAGTTGTTCCCTGAGTTGCATTTTTGGCCTCATTCAGAGCTGAGTGCAACACTTGCTTGTCCTCTCTCACAAGAGACCTCTGCTAACCCAATGACTTTTCAAAAGGGATATTCCAAAGAAATGTCAATCTTGTTCTGTAACTTCACTACCACTATTTTGCCTGTTATATGATGTATTTCATTTCTCTAATCTTTCATATGTTTTCACCTGTCCTGATACAATGACCATGTCTAAAGTCATCTTTCCAGGTGCAGACTGTCTAGACAAGGGCCTTTTCTATTATACTCCCATTTTCTCCTTCCCTTACTCTTTCTTCATTCAGGTTCCTGTCACCCATCCAGCTGCTGCTTTGAGCTTCACATGGTTAAAAGTTTCCCTGTCTTTCAGTAGTCTAATTGTCTCCTGTAGCCAACTCTTTAACTATGTTTATATCTACCTTTCTGTACCTATCCATCTAAAGCATTTTTCATAAGATTACCCCTTGCAGAAATGCAACCTCATTAGAGGCAGCATGTACTTAGCATATGGCCGCAGAGGGTGTTTTATTGTTTACCAAACATGATCAGGCTTTACTTTTCTTTGCTTGCAAAGAGGAGAAACCCTTCTGTGCCTGGGCGCAGCCAGGTCTCTAAGGAGCTCAGGTGGGAGCTGGTGCAATGGAGCTGTAACATCCAGCTGCAGAGACCAGTGGAGAAGTCTGATGGAAGGACACTGATGTAAATCCCAACTGGGCAATGACAGACATGGTGGGGTTGTTGGGGGGTGAGAAGCAAGGATGTCCATACAGTGTCAGACCTGAAGGGACTGCATTTCCTAGCCATCCAGACCTCCTGAGGAGACCCTCTGGACCAATATCAGTTGCACAAGACTTCTATCACCTCTTCCCTAGACTGAAAAGTAAAGTAAAACAAACCCTTTAAAACAATTAAAAAAAATTATTAGGTTTTCTTTGAAATCTTCCTTCTTAACTACAGTATGAAAGAGCTCCAATTAGCTGTAGAAGTCTTGAAGACTTGAAGGAAATTAAAAGAAGAGAAACAGCTTGTTAGGGCTTTCTGTACTTTAATGAGCCCCATGGCGTATTTAGCTCTGAGTCCATGAACCTCAGATACTGAGAGAAGATTGAAAAAACTGTTCCAGAAGTCAGAAGCAAAACTCAAAGTACCTTGAAGCATTAATGGGCCCCACTGAGGGCCACTGCTGACAAAGTCTCCCCGTGGACTCGTTAGAGGAGATAGCTGGAGGCTGTGATTGCAGGAAGGCAAAGGCACTGTGCAGGTGGCTGTAATGCAGAGAAAACTGTTGCTTTGTTTGATGAAGCAGAAAGGTCAAACCTGACCCTCAGGCCCTGGGAAGGCAGATCCTGCCCCTCAGGTGTGGCTCAGGGCTCTTCCTGGGGGTAGTGGGGTGTGAGGGTGAGCAAGGCCAAGTGTAGGGAGACTGTGCAACACCTCCTGGCTTCCCCATGCAATGGTGAAGAAGAAACCAAGCCCAGAGCTTCAAAATAAAGTTTTTTCTGGTAGGCCTTGGTGGCAGAGGCAACTGCCATAGCCAAGGGGACAATGAGCTTGGTGCTGTTGGGCTTTTTAGCCTTGCCAGAGTCCTAGGCCACCTCTACTGCAGGCTGTCCATCACTGTCCCATGCCTGCGCCTCTTTCCTTGCAGGCTGCAGACACCCATCGTGCTTTCCCACATTGCTCTCACCCCAGCATTTCCATATCTTTTCTGATGTCTCTCCACTCTCACCGGCTGTTCCTTGAAACACAAAGCCATGGGCTAATACAGACTCCCTCTGGGTGACCTCTTGCACCACAGTGCAACCATTTGAGTGAGATTTCTTTTTCCTCATATGCAGTCCGGCCCTTCCAAGCTGCACTTTGTTGAGGTTTCCTTCTCTTCCCACTACCAAGAAAATCTCCATGATCTCTGAAGCCACACTTCAAGCAGGTGCAGGCTACTGCTAGAGAGCCCTGGTCCTTCACTTCAATAGGTACAGAAGCCCAGCTCCCTCAGCTTCTCCACACAGGCCTCAAACCCCATCCTGGCCAATGTCCTTTGGAGCTTCTCCAGTTCCTCCTCCTTCCTTCAGAACAGAGAACCCCACACACAGACACACTAGACCAGATGTGGCCACACCAGTTCTGCGTCAAGGGGGATGATAGTCACAGGATCTTCGTGGTTGGAAGGGACCTTTAAGATCATCGAGTCCAACCATACACACACAACCCCCCCCCACACACACAATCTCCATCACTAGAACATGCCCTGAAGTGCCACATCTAGACATGTCTTAAATACCTCTAGGGATGGGCACTCAACAGCCTCCCTGAGCAGGCTGTTCCAGTGCCTGACCACTCTTTCAGTAAAGTAATTCTTCCTAATATCTAACCTAAACCTCCCCTGCCGCAACTTCAGACCATTTCCTCTGGTCCTGTCATTATTCACCTGGGAGGAGAGGCCAACACCCACCTCTCTACATCCTCCTTTCAGGTAGTTGTAGAGGGCAATGAGGTCTCCCCTCAGCCTCCTCTTCTCCAAGCTAAACATGCCCAGCTCCCTCAGCCTCTCCTCATATGACCTGGTCTCCAGACCCCTCACCAGCTTGGTGGCTCTCCTTGGACACACTCCAGCACTTCATAGAACCATAGAATCATAGAATCATTTAGGTTGGAAAAGACCCTTGGGATCATCGAGTCCAACCATCATCTCCACTCTACAAAGTTCTCCCTTACACCATATCCCTTAACACCACATCTAAATGAGTCTTAAACACATCCAGGGACGGTGACTCCACCACCTCCCTGGGCAGCCTATTCCAGTGTCTAACCACTCTTTCTGTGAAGAATTTGTTCCTTAAGTCCAGCCTAAACCTACCCTGTTGCAGCTTGAAGCCATTCCCTCTTCTTCTATCGCTAATTACCTGTGAGAAGAGACCAGCACCAACCTCTCTACAATGGCCTTTCAGGTAGTTGTAGAGAGCGATGAGGTCTCCCCTCAGCCTCCTCTTCCTCAAACGAAACAGTCCCAGCTCCTTCAATCACTCCTCATCAGATTTATTCTCCAGGCCCTTCACCAGCTTCGTTGCCCTCCTCTGCCCTCGCTCCAGCACCTCGATATCTCTCTCGGATTGAGGTGCCCAGAACTGGCCACAATACTCAAGATGTGGCCTCACCAGTGCTGAGTACAGGGGGACAATCACCTCCCTCCTTTTGCTGGTCACACTATTTCTAATACAAGCCAGGATGCCATTGGCCCTCTTGGCCACCTGGGCACACTGCTGGCTCATGTTCAGCCGCTTGTCAATTAGAACCCCCAGGTCCTTTTCTGCCAGGCAGCTCTCCAGCCACACTTCCCCAAGCCTGTAGCGATGCATGGGGTTGTTGTGGCCCAAATGCAGGACCTGGCACTTGGCCTTGTTGAAGCTCATACCATTAGCGTTGGCCCATCGGTTCAATCTATCCAAGTCTCTCTGTAGAGCCTCCCTATCCTCATGTAGATCAACACTCCTGCTTATCTTCGTGTCATCTGCAAACTTGCTGGTGATACACTCTATGTCCTTATCAAGGTCATCAATAAAGATGTTGAACAGAAACGGTCCCAACACCAAGCCCCAAGGGACACCACTTGTGACCGGCCGCCAGCTGGATTTGACTCCATTGACCACCACTCTTTGGGACCGCCCATCCAGCCAGTGCTTGATCCAGCAGATCGTATGCTCATCCAGGCCATGAGCCACCAGTTTTTCCATGAGAATTCGATGGGGGACAGTGTCAAATGCTTTTCGAAGTCTAGGTAGACAATGTCCACAGCCTGTCCCTCCCAAGGGACTTTGTCCAGCAGTCTTCTGAACAGGTCAAAATTTGCCCTCCAGAAGTCTAAGGTGGCAGTTTTACTAACCCTTCTCCTTGTTTCCCCAAGAATCAGAAATTCGATCATCTCATGAACACTGTGCCCTAGACGGCCACCAACCTTTACTTCCCCTACAAGTGCTTCCCTGTTCACAAGAAGCAGGTCCAGGAGGGCACCTTCCCTGGTCGGCTCACTTACCAGCTGTGTGAGGAAGTTATCTTCCACACATTCCAGGAGCCTCCTGGATTGTTCCCTCTCAGCTGTGTTGTATTCCCAGCAGATATCCGGGAGGTTAAAGTCCCCCACAAGAACAACGGCAAGTGATCGCGAGATTTCCCCCAGCTGCTTATAGAAAGCTTCGTCCACCTCACTGCTTTGGTTGGGAGGTCTATAGCAGACTCCCACAGCGATAGCAGCTTTATCGGCCCTTAACCTAATCCAAACACTCTCCACCCCGTCATCGCTATACTCGATTTCTGAGCTCTCATAGCATTCTCTAATATACAGGGCCACTCCTCCACCTCTCCTTTCCTGTCTGTCCCTCCTGAAGAGCTTGTAGCCATCGATTGTGGCACTCCAGTCATGTGAGGCATCCCACCACGTTTCTGTGATAGCCACTATGTCATAGTTTCCCTGGTGCATCATGGCTTCAAGCTCCCCCTGTTTGTTGCACATACTGCGTGCATTGGTATAGGTGCACTTCAGATGTGCTAATGACTCCAGCACCTTTTTGTGGGTGTGGGCCCCATTTCCCACCAGACCCCTCTCAGGTGCTTCCATGATTTCTAAGCGTCTATCCCTTCTCTCCAATGAAATGTCAGAGTGAGAGTCCTCGCTAGCCCACCATCCTTCAAGCCCTGGCATGCCCCCCTTGGGTTTATTACTGACGGGCCCAGTTGTCTCCCCTTCCCCCACGCCATATCTAGTTTAAAGCCCTGACAATGGGCCTTGCTAACTCCTGACCCAAAATTTCCGCAGACTTCCAGTGTTTATCCCCCTCCGTAGCAATTTTTTGCTTGAGCAATTATAAGGAAATTATTTATTTTCAATGCAAAGCTTTGGTATGATAACTTGCTTTGATACCATTTTATAAATTAACCTAAATTATAACTTTGTTATGATGTATTACATATTATGTTTGTTATACGTACTTGATATACATTTCATATTATCTGTGATGCTTATATGTTATACAGTTACTTTATGATTAATTTATTACATTATTTAAATAACAGCGTATAATTATATTATGTAAATTTATTATAAGTGCATGCAGGTTACCTTTCCCTAAAGAGTACGTATACATTGGTCTCATCTTGCGTGAAGAGAGGATGTTGTTGGGATGGCTGCTGGTGGCTGAGAAGAGACAGGAGGGAAGTGAAGGGTGTGACCCCTGCTCTGCCAAGCAAAAAGTTCCTTCTTCTGTTGGCCTTTGGAGAACTTTTGGACCAGCCTGTTTGGCCTCCTGTTTCAGATGGTACGTCATGTACACCTGAACCCCAGATGAGAATGTGCTAGGAACTGCTTCGTGCCATGAGTGCATGCCGTGGAGTGTGGGCTTATCCCCTCAGTTGACTCCTAACTGGTCTTCTGCTGTATTTCATGTTAGGACCATCTCGCCATAACACTTGGGGGTTTTTTGCACATATACTTTTCCAGTTTAGAGTGCCTGAGACAGAGTAAGAGCTCTAGGCATGGAGTCTGTGCATTGCCTTCAGTGTAGCATGGCGTTAGGTTGTATAATGTAGTTTGAAGCATCAGTTATGCAGAAGGCGGATGCAAAGCATTTGGGGAACTCGTTCTGGTACTGTCTTGCCAATCATTCCTGTTGTAAGTGATGCCCAACGTTTGCCATTGCTCTGTGGTGCATAAAATCCACTGTATAAGTGGCCACTTAACAGGAGCTAAAGCCATGCCAGCAGTTAGGCAGTATGCGTTGTTGAAGTCGAAAAGCTGAGCTCACTCTCTCTCTGTCGTATTTTAGAGTGGGACCATGCTATAAAGTTCTTTCTCTGTTCTAAGCCATCTAAGAGAAGCGTGAGTGCTTTATAAACATCTAGCTTAAGTCCAGTCATTATGCAGATACGAAGTGTTTCTCCGTGCCTCGTGAAGGCCTCGGACCAGGAGGTTTTTCTCAACATAGTGTCTGCGGTGGAACCTGATCTTCTCCTAACATGCCTCAGGTCTCCCTCAGAGACCTCTCAGAGAGAGGTCTGAAACTCCCTCTGGTCCCTGTGAGTCCCGTGACTGAACAGTGTCTTTGCTATCCTTTTATCCCGAACGAGGCTTAACACAGGCAGTCAGTTGCAAACCAGAGAATTAAGCACCCGTTGGTGAATGTTTGGTGGTCAGAGCTTTTCACTCCAGAGCGAGTACTTGCCATGCTGACAGAGCCCACAAGGACGGACTGCAGTGCGCGATTGTCCACTTTTGCTCTAACGTGACTTTTGGAGCTGTGACGGAATGGTACACATAAGAAGAGCTTCATAGCGTTGAAGGTGACTTCTGCAGTGGGAAAAGTGGCATGTGACAGAGAAGGCTGAAGAAGTCAGGAGGGCAAGTTACAAAGCGCCGATACAGAAAGAACAGCGCAAGGACAATCGAGAGACTTGTACAACCACAGAGCAGAAAGGTGGGCAAGCGGAAGCGGAATATCTTTTTGCATTACATTGGCTAGAAAAAAGGTCAAAGTATAACATCAGCAGGCTCTAGGGTAATGCATCGCTCAGGCACAGCAAAGAGCCTGAGAAGAGCTGAAAGCTTTCTGTCAGATAACATGAGACCATAAGAAACACCACTGGGTCTTATGAAGCAGCTCTCTATCTGGTGACTGTGGGAGCACATAGGCCTATCTGCTCTCTACAAATTAGTCCCGTGCCTTCTCCACCGTCCACGTCCTCTAAATCCAGGGAGTGGAGGGGAACAAGGAGCTGTGGTGACAGAGAAATGAGGGGGTCCCATTACTGAGATATCACAGAGTCATGGAGTTGCCCAGATTTGGAAAGACCTTTCAGATCATCAAGTCCAACCATCAACCTAAAGCTGGGAAGTCTGCCATGGAGCCATATCCCTCAGCATCACCGCTGCCTGTTTTTTAAATACCCGCAATGAGGTGGGTAATGGGAGTTAAGTACAACACCAAATTTCTCCACACTCCTCAGGAAAGAGGACAAAAAAAATCAAACATTCAGAATGAATGGGTAATGTGTCTGTAAGCAGCCTGCGCTTCACTCTCTGGATCACAAGAGTCATCTTACTTGGATAGACTTATCTACCTCTCCGCCTCCCACTTAGATGACACTCTGAAAGGCTTTTAAAGCCGGATCAAGTCTTGCACTGGCAGAACCTTTTTTCTGCCTGCTGAAGCCCTGGACGAGATCCACTCTGCATATGGCATATAGCAGGTGCTCCGGTGGGCTTCTTTTTATGACCTGGGGCTGTGTAAAATACTTGGTCATGTCTTCTATTCGTTTTGATTCAGAGAGCCCTGACACGGACAAGTAGTTAGCGGAACAGGCATTTCACCATGAAGAGCACAAATATGTGAATTCAAATTTGTGGTAAGAGCAGTTGATTGAAACCTTCATAGTGAGGACCTATGGGAACAAAAGGCAGAAGAAAGAAGAAGGGAAGATTCTTTTTAAGGCTAAGTTAGGCTATTAAGACAACACTGCTTCTTGCAAGTGGGTCAGCTCTGTTCTGCACGTAGCCACAGAATGAGGAGGAGGCAACAATATTCAGCCTAGCCCCCATGAAGGCGAGCTGGAATTTCACGTAATCTACTAAAATGAGGTAAAGTAAAAGGCCGTGCTATAAGTATCTGTCGGTTTGTTTTTTTCCTGGGGTGACAGTGCGTGTGCTTTCAAAAACGGAGTTCACAGCCCAAAAATGCCTGAAAATTCATGCGGGGAATGTGTGTTTAAAAAAAATAAGAAAACCTGCCTATATGGGCATGAGGCATTGAAATAAAGAACAATTTCTCATTTTTATACATATTGAAAAATACGAGTGTATGTATATAAAAGTTCAAAATAAAACCCTGTATCTATTATATAAACCATGTTATCATATTAAAAGATCTGTCCCATTGATAATTTTTGCCTTCGTGGTTCTTTCTCTGTCTGGCTCCCTGTTGCGTCCTCCTGTCTGGTCTGTAGCCCATTGCTGTTTTCTTTCCCCTGTGGCTCTCTTTCCCTGTTTCTCACCTCCACCTTCTCTGCCCTGTAGCCGATCGCTGTTGTATTGAGTTTAAGTAACAAGGTTTTGTTAGCTGAGTTGTGGGGGCAGGGTCTGCAGGGGTGGGCTGGGGAGAAGACACATGAAACTCTCACCACGGTAGGCATGGCCAGCGCAGAGAGGGACCTGCCGCTGGTCAAAGCCGAGCCCATCAGCAACGCTGGCCGAGAGTGGAGCAGAAAGTCCCTGCAACCCGTGGAGGCCCCCCCATTGGAGCAGAAAAAGAGTGCGAGGAGGAAGGAGCAGCAGAGACAATACGAGGTGAACTGACCACCACGCCGAGTCCCTGTCACCACGTGTCGTCCAGGGGTAGGAAGCAGAGAAGTTGTGATTGAAGATGATCCCGGAAAAAAAGAGAGGGGGGTGGGAAGGTGTTTTTTAAACTCGTTTATATTTCACATTGTTTGATTGACGATAAATTAAATGAATTTCCCCAAATTGAGTCTGTTGCTCTTGTGGCGACGAGAGATCTCTTTGTCCTTGTCTCAACCGACAAGCTTTTTGATTTTAATTTCTCCCCTTGCCTTGTTGAGGAAGGGCCACGATAGAGTGGCTGGGGGGGTACGAAGGGGCCAGCCAAGGTCAAACCACCACAGATGACTTCTGCTACGCTCCCTGTCCTTGTTGTTTTCGTGCTTGACTCTCTCTCTTGTACCCGATATCTTTTCAAACTTTATTTCTTACTTTCCATCTCATTATTTCTAATTCTTGCATATGTTTCTTGATCCCTGTTAGTTTTAAATAAAACTTGCAACCTTTCCCTCTATCTGTCTCCCCAAATAAATTTTAATTTCTTGCATATGTTTCTTGTACACTGTGGATTTCGGGAGTCCGTGTGCCGTACGTCTGGACTGCGCATGCGTTGTCGCCCCACCTGCAGTACAGCATTGTGGCCAGAAGGTGGCAGCGCTGCAGAGCACATTCGCTGCGCAGTGCACGCCACACCGCTGTATTGAGGCATTGCAACCGCTGCCGGGCGGATGGATGGGCAGGTGGGCCAATGAGAGCTCCCATAGGTCGGATCGCCTCGCCGCGCTTCCATTGGTCGTGTCGCTCGCAGGGGCTGCGGGGCGGTGGGAATTGACGGCAGCGACGGACCAATAGAGCGGCGCTGCTGCAAATAAGGTGAGTGAGCGGGGGCTGTGGGCGGGGCGCTCTGGTAGCAGAGGGGGCTGGGGAAAAATGGCGGCCGGCTCGAAATCGGAGACGCGTGGTGCGGGCGGGCGCTGGGCGCTCGGTCGGGTCGGGCCCGCGGTGCCGCCACGAGCACGTGGTGAGGAAGCTGGACCACGTGAAGGTGAGCAGGAGGCGGCGGGGAACGTGGCGGGGAACGGCGGGGGGATTGAGAGGGCCGCGAGGGGTGACTGGGGGCAGCTGGGGGAATCCCGAAGGGGACTGGGGGTACTGAGGGTGGGACTTGAGGGAGGCTGGGGGGAGCAGGGAGGCTGCGGTGGCCCCGAGGTGCGGTGGAGGCAGCTGATGCAGGGGAAGAGGAGCGTTCTGAGGGGGACGGGCGGGGCTGAGTTGTCCCTGGGGAGTGGCTGAGGGGGAGCACGGGGTTCCTGAGGGTAATGGGGAGGCCTTGAGAGGGGCTGGGGGTCCTGAGAGGTCTCCGAGGGGGACTGAGGGATGATGGGGGATGCTGAAGGGACTCTCGGGGTGGGGGGTTGGGGGGGGGCTTTGTGGGGGGAATGAGGGGGCTGAGGGGGATCTGGGGGGGGCCGAGGGGTGAGGGGGGGCCTTGAGGGGGGCTGGGGGAACGGAGGGCTGAGGGGGCCCAGACAGTGGGGAGGGGGGCCCTGAGAGTGTGATGGAGGCAAACAGGGGGTTCTGAGGGGGTGGCAGTGGAGGGGGTTGGGATGGGGACGTGGGGGCCTGAAGGGAGCCCTGGGGGGGCCGTGGTGGTGGTGGGGGCATGAGGGGAGCCCTGAGCTGGGGGATGGGGTGCTGGGGGAACCCTGAGTTTGGGGAGGGGCGGGGCTATGGCCTGAAGTGGGTCCTGCGCTGGAGAGGGGCTGTGAGGGGGAGATGGGGACGGGCTGAGGGGTGATGGGGGGGTGCAGGGGGCTGGGGGTGGGAGGGGAGGGTGGAGGCATCCCCCAGCATTTCAGGGTCCCCGTGACCCTCCTCCCACAGGATGAGGAGGCCTGCAGCGAGCTGTAGCCGAGGGTCTGCGAGGGGCTCAGCGACTCCTCCCAGCTCATTGTCTTTGTCTTCAAGGGAGCGTCCCCCATCACTGCCACGTTTTCCCCCCAGCACAGGGTGCCTTCTCCACACCAGTTGTTGCTTGGGGGCCTGTGCCGTCGCCATCCACGTCGCAGGTGTGGGGATACTGGGACCCCCTCCGGAGCTCTCTCAGACAGCCTGGGACCCCCCAGAGCCCTCTGATAACCCCTGGGCTCCCCCAAACCCGCTCAGGATCCCCCGGAGACCCCCTAGAATCTCCTAGACCCCCCTGTCCCCCCGAGAGCTCTGCAGGATGGCCGTGCGACCCTTCATGTTCTCCCAGGACCGCTGTGGGACTATCCAGGACCCTCTAGGACCTCTCGTGTTCCCCCCAGGGCACCGTGGAGCCTTCTGGGACCCCCCACATTCCCCCCACACACCCCCTCTAGGACCCCACAGGTCCCCCCCGGAGCCCCCCAGAGAACCCCAGAGCCCTCTGGGACCCCCTGGAGGCTCCTCCCCAGTACCCGCCACGTCCCCCTGGGACTGTCCTGGCACCAGGTTTGCAGCCAGTGGTGGAGTCCCGCTGAGGGGAAGGGGCCAGCCCTGGCTCTGGGCGTTTTGGGCCTTTTTTGGGGGGAATAGAATGGTGTCTCTGTCATTTGGGACACTGCGATGTCACCGGGGCAGCGATGATGCAGTGGAGGAGCAGGTGAGTGGGGGATGGGGGGTTTACGTGACAGTCTCCCAAAAGCGGTGGTTCACACCCCCAAAACGTCTGAAAATTCTTGGGATGCATTAAAAAATGTGAGAACCTGTAACTGTGGGTGTGAGGTATTGAAACAGCGAACAAGCTCTCTCATTTATATATGAGAATTATATATTGAGAAATAATATTAATTTATGTATGTAAAATAAGTTCAAAATAAAAACCTCTGTCTCTAAGGATTCTCTGATCCTGTGCTTCTGTGTTATATAAAAGATCCTACAATATAAAAATACTTAAAAAAAATGTATTTATAAGAAGATCTTCGTGTCAAAATAGATGTTTAAGCAGACAGTCTAAATATATATTCGGTATCATAAGTGTTAATGTAGAAGTCTAAGCAGATTTTCTGTCTAAGTGTAAACAGATAATATAAATTCCCTAAATATATATACCTGTGTGTGTAAATAATGGAGGGGGTGCTGCCGCCCAGCGGCTGCAGGCCGGTCCTGCAGGTGGGGAGCTGCGTGTGCACTTTGGCCCCGCCTCCCGCCCTCCCTGGCCCCGCCCCCGCCCTGCCTTGGCCCCCGGCAGCGCTGTGCGTTGGTTCCGCAGCTCGTGCGCATGCGTGGCTTCGCGGAGGCCAGTCCAGGAAGTGTCCCAAGAAAGCGGCGGCCGGAGGGCGAACCAGGACCGCCAGGACTCCGGCGAGCTCCACGCCACCTGGAGTGCGATCGGTGCTGCCCGCCCGGCCTCGAGAGCGGCCGTCGGCGCTCCAGTATCGGCTCTTGCGCGTTACCGTGCCCCAATCAGTGCCCAGCAGTTTTCTGGCTGTACATCTCCATGGCCCCGCCGTCCTCCAGGACCCGGGAAGTGCCCCCTCAGTCCTCCGATGCGCATCTCTATGGCACTTTAGTCCTCCAACAGCCCCTTCAGTCCTCCGACTTCTGCCTCTATGGCACTTTAGTCCTCCAGGGGCCCCCTCAGTCCTCCAACTCGCATCTCTATGGCACCTTAGTCCTCCAGGATCCCGGAATTGCTCTTCAGTCTTCTGGAAATCGTATGTTTCTAGCACTCTTACAAAACCATAAAACATGATTAAAAGTTAACCAAAAAATATCTGAACATTGCAAAAATAAAGTGACCCCTGCAGAACTCTCTTCTCCACAGCAACAACTGGACAGAAATCAAACAAAAACGGTAAGAGAATCACCAGAGACAAGTCCCAGATGGAAATAAAAAGGAGTGGTGCTTCGCCTGCTGGAAACTTAAAGCAAGAGAAAAGGGCCTGCTGCTCCTGCGGCCGCCTTTGTGTCTTCTGGTGGGGGCGGGGGGGCAGTTGGCCCGCACCTTTCCCAGGGGATTGTGGGAAGGGCAGTGGGCAGGGCCCGGGGTACATGAGCCACAGACTGCGCGTAGGAGCCAGTTCCGCTGCTGGGCCCTCGTGGGGTTTGTGCTCTGCTGGTCCTTCAGTTGGCTGCAGCTTTGGGGCAGGCTCAGCTGTTTGGGCAGGCGTGTTTTGGCATTTAGGGAGGCAGAGGTAAAAAGGCTGAGCTGAGACCTTCAGGACCAGTAAACTTCCAGCCATCTGTATAGCAGAAAGTTGACTGGTATGCTGCTTTTTTGTTTCCTTTTTTTCAGGTCAGTGACTTTGTGATGAGTGTTTAGGAATGCCCAGATGGTTTAATAGTATGCTTTTCTTTATTTTAGGAGTGCTGCATTTTCCTATAATTCCGGACTGTATTGAAGGGGCAGCTTGTGTTTTTTTTATCAGTTTTGCAGTATGCTGTGTGAGTTGCTGATATTGTTTCTCTTAATTGAGTTGATGATGAGAAACTATCTTGTAGGGGTTAGAGTGAGCATTTTATATGCATCTGCATATATGGCACTAGCATTTCTCGAGAAAGCAGCAGGGATGTAAGGCATAGCGTCGTTCAGGGTATGGCATGGCTCATCACCTTTCCCCATTGCCCATGGAGTGCCACGGTGTCCCTAGAGTTTTTGAAGCTTGCAGCAGGCCCCTCGTAGATTGTGTCAGGGCATTACTTATTTTGTGGTTCTGTAGCAGAGCCCAGATTCTGTGGGACGAGAGAAGATAGGAGGTGCCTGCGGAATGCAGGGCACGGCTCAGAAGAGCTGCTCCTGAGGAGTGGCTGACGCAGGGGGTTCAGCGTTGCAAATACAGGATGGCAGCTGCCAGGAAGAAGTGAGGGTCCTTCCCTGAAAGTTCCGGAGAAGAGAAGGGTTTTCTAAAGTTTTGGTGCTGGGGGTTGGCTAGGAGAGGGAGGCGGGTTCATCAGTCTTTGTCGTATAGGTTTTGCCTTTGGATTTGGGTGTTGATAGGGTCTGGTCTGTTCTGGTCTCTTGCATTTGAGGTGAGCTGGACAGTATGGAGCAGGAGCACAGGACTGGTGATTTTGCAGAAATGTGGAGCTGCCCTGCCTAGGGGTGTAGAGTCAGGGGTGGGGGAACAGCACGAAGAGTCTATGGGTAATATGTTATCTAACAAGACTGTTGAGGCAAAGGTGTTACGGTCATCTGGGATCAAGCGGCCATCGGCAGGGAGGGTCATTTCCATAGTGTTTTATGGAGATGATTGGAGCCTTCTGGGAGGGCCTGTTTGGTGTCTGTGAAGCAGCTTGAAGGTGTGGAGGATTGTATGTGTGGGGATGAAGATTGGGTCCCATTGTTTTGAAAGGCAGCCTGTAGTTGGAGCCTACATGGTATTCCTAAATGGAAACAAGAGCCCTGGAATTGTCCAGGTACTGATCAGCCTCTGGGTGACTTTTTGACTAATTTTTTCAGCTGCAGAGGGACAAGATGCGCACCAAAGAGTGACGGAGGTGGCAAGCGGGACCCCCTAAGAAAGTGGGTCAGTGCGTGGTGCTGGGAGGGAAGGTGTGACTGGTGGCTATGTGACTATATTATGGCTTGGTGGTGGGGTGGCTTTTATTTTTTAATTTTGAAGGTGCGAAGTGGTGAGTAAAGCAGGATATTGGCACCAGACACGACTCGGGCAAGGCGAGCAATGACTAGTGGGCTGATGCAGCGATTCTTTCTCAGTTGTTGTATGGTGGGTGAAGGTTCAAGTGTCCTTTGGATCTGTTTTCCAGGGTGTCTGTAAGCCTCAAAGCAGCAGCCCGAAACCATGGAGGGCAGGTGGGCGAGAGGCCGGGGTAAAGGCATAGGAGACAGGAATGGCTGTGGGCAAGCTGAGGTTTCGGGCAGTATCTCAGCCTATGCCTTTTGGTTGGCTTTTTTTTTTCCTTTGGGTGCAGGACGCGCTCTGAGAGGGGCTAAGCCGCATGCTGATGAGCGGGCTGGGAAGGTGAGGCAGTTGTGGGCCATATTGGTGTCTAATGCTGAAGTGTTAGATGGCAACTTGGTTAAGCATTTACATTCTGGTTTTGCAGGTGCCCTGTGAGCCATCTTTGGAAGCGGACGAGCATGAGAGGTGAGCCGAGGCAGCAGCGAGGAGGAGCTTGGGGCTGGTGACTTCTCACACGGGCAACAGTCATTTTGTTTCCTGGTATCTCAAGCAAGGAGGGCAACAGCGTCTGACTCTGGAAGGAGTGGGTGAGTGGCATCCCATTGTGCTTTTGAGGAAGGGGAAATTGTGGGAGAGGTTGGCGCTGACCTCTCTGAAACTTCGGGCTGGCACTGTTTGGTTTTCTTGAATTGCAGATGATGAAGAGGAAGCAGGAGCTAGAGGAATACGCCAGACGGTGGAAGTGCTGGGTTTTTTTGTCAACGTGGGATTTAAGACCTCCAGCCCTCTGAAAGCTAAGTTGAGCGGCCAGAGCTGGGGAGGGCTAGGGAGTAGGGCAGAAGTTTGGGAGTTGCAGGGAGGAATCTTATAGTTAGAGACGGGCAGAGGGCTGGAGCAGTCACCTTTGGGCAGGTAAAGGGAGCGGGATAGTCATCAGCACGACGCTAGCATGAACTGGGCAGGGTGGTTCCGGCCTGTGTCTGTTCTGTTATTTGCATGTGTGTTTTCTGTGTCTTAAACCTTCCCTGGGTCTCGATGTCCTCTCTACGTTTGAGGAGCACGGTCTGTGCTTGAGGCACCATCCCTAGAGCCTCGAATGCCTGTACTCATTGGCATTGCCCCAGTCGGGGGCTGCTTTTCTTGCATCGTAAGCTTAAAGCGTGGCTGGCTCTTGCATCTCAGAAGTTTCTGGACGGTCCTCGTTTGCAGCATTGTTCCTGGCTGCGGGAGCAGCTCTCTTCTCTACCCATCCTTTTTCAGTCGCTTGGGACTTCTTCCCCGTATCCTTAACTTCTTAGGGCTTGAAGCCAGGCTTCCTGCGCATACATCTTCTCAGTTTGAGAGTCACTCTTTGTCCCGGGCCATGATGTTGTACGCATTTCCTGGCGTTTCCCTAGAGCCTTCTTGTGTCACCGTCGTGGTCCCGCAGGTCTTCTTGCCTGACAGTCCCTTACGTCAGGATGTCATCCTTCTTGCTGAGAGTTTCTTCTCAACGGTGACGGGCATTGTTTGTAGTGTTCTGTGTAGTGTTGGTCTGTGCTTGTGTGTGTTTGGCTCAGAGCTGCTCTGCCCGGTCATGTAGAGTCAGGGGGAGGGGGAAGAGCAGGAAGAGTCTATGTCTATAGATATCTATAGTCTATCTATACGATGCTCTAACGAGGCCGTTGAGGCCAAGGTGGTACAGTCAACTCCCATCAAGTAGCCATCAGCAGGTGGTGTGGGCAGCTTTTTAATCTGATTGTTTTCAGATGAGCAGAGCTATGTGGGAGGGGCTGTTCAGCAGTAGTGAAGCAGACTGCATCTCGAAGATGTTAAGGCTGCTTTGTGTGGGGTGTAATGTTTGTGTATGTTTTTAATGTTAGGCTGTAATTGTACTCCAGATGGTATTTCTCAGTCAAAAGAAGACCTTTTTGGAGGGGGTGTGGGGGGTCACTCTGGGCCCCCCCAAAAGAGGCAGTTCACAGCCCAAAAATGCCTGAAAATTCATGCGGGGAATGTGTGTTTAAAAAAAATAAGAAAACCTGCCTATATGGGCATGAGGCATTGAAATAAAGAACAATTTCTCATTTTTATACATATTGAAAAATACGAGTGTATGTATATAAAAGTTCAAAATAAAACCCTGTATCTATTATATAAACCATGTTATCATATTAAAAGATCTGTCCCATTGATAATTTTTGCCTTCGTGGTTCTTTCTCTGTCTGGCTCCCTGTTGTGTCCTCCTGTCTGGTCTGTAGCCCATTGCTGTTTTCTTTCCCCTGTGGCTCTCTTTCCCTGTTTCTCACCTCCACCTTCTCTGCCCTGTAGCCGATCGCTGTTGTATTGAGTTTAAGTAACAAGGTTTTGTTAGCTGAGTTGTGGGGGCAGGGTCTGCAGGGGTGGGCTGGGGAGAAGACACATGAAACTCTCACCACGGTAGGCATGGCCAGCGCAGAGAGGGACCTGCCGCTGGTCAAAGCCGAGCCCATCAGCAACGCTGGCCGAGAGTGGAGCAGAAAGTCCCTGCAACCCGTGGAGGCCCCCCCATTGGAGCAGAAAAAGAGTGCGAGGAGGAAGGAGCAGCAGAGACAATACGAGGTGAACTGACCACCACGCCGAGTCCCTGTCACCACGTGTCGTCCAGGGGTAGGAAGCAGAGAAGTTGTGATTGAAGATGATCCCGGAAAAAAAGAGAGGGGGGGTGGGAAGGTGTTTTTTAAACTCGTTTATATTTCACATTGTTTGATTGACGATAAATTAAATGAATTTCCCCAAATTGAGTCTGTTGCTCTTGTGGCGACGAGAGATCTCTTTGTCCTTGTCTCAACCGACAAGCTTTTTGATTTTAATTTCTCCCCTTGCCTTGTTGAGGAAGGGCCACGATAGAGTGGCTGGGGGGGTACGAAGGGGCCAGCCAAGGTCAAACCACCACAGATGACTTCTGCTACGCTCCCTGTCCTTGTTGTTTTCGTGCTTGACTCTCTCTCTTGTACCCGATATCTTTTCAAACTTCATTTCTTACTTTCCATCTCATTATTTCTAATTCTTGCTTATGTTTCTTGATCCCTGTTAGTTTTAAATAAAACTTGCAACCTTTCCCTCTATCTGTCTCCCCAAATAAATTTTAATTTCTTGCATATATTTCTTGTACACTGTGGATTTTCATAATTGTCCTCCTCCATCTTTTTCCAAAGCTCTTTGGGAGCAGCTTGCATGCCCCACAGACCTCAGGGCTGCGGGCTTTCCTGGCGCGTGCTGCTCGAGAGATGCCCCAGACCAGGTTTGCAGCTGGTGGCGGGGCCCCCCTGAGGGGAAGGGGCCAGCCCTGGATCTGGGCGTTGTGTTCCTTTTTTGGGGGAATTGAAAAAAAGGGGATATGTGTGTGTGGCTGGAGGGATGATTGTGTCATTTTGGACACCACGGCGGAGGAGCAGGTGAGTGGGGGATGTGGGGGTTACGTGGAGTTCCCCCCAAAAGAGGTGGGCCACAGCCACAAACTGTCTGAAAGATTGGTGTTGGGGGGGGGCGGGGAGGTGGCGGTGGTGTGAAAACCTGTAACTGCGGGGGCGAGGCATTGAAATACAGAACAAGCTCTCCTTTTTATAGCTATTGCAAAATAATCATTGCTGTATCTAAAAGGAGCTCAAAGCAAAAGAAAACCCCACCTCTCTAAGCATGCTACGCCCGCCCCATCGTGCTGCACGGCCGTACAGCGCATGTGTGCGCCCGTGTGCCGTACGTCTGGACTGCGCATGCGTTTTCTCCCTGCCTGCAGTACGGCATTGTGGCCAAAAGGTGGCAGCAGTGGGTGCTGCAGTGCACATGCGCTGCGCGGTGCCCGCCGTACGGCGCATGCGCGCTCCGCTCTGCTGTACAGCTGTACTGAGCCATTGCAACCGCTGCCGGGCGGATGGACGGGCGGGTGGACCAATGAGAGCTCCCACAGGTCAGATCGCCTCGCCGCGCTTCCAATGGTCATGTCACTCGCAGAGGCTGCGGGGCGGTGGGGATTGACGGCAGCAACGGACCAATAGAGCGGCGCTGCTGCAAATAAGGTGAGTGAGCGGGGGCGGGCGGCGACTAATGGGCAGCTCCGGGGGCTGGCTGCACTCAGCATGCTCGGCATCTCGGCCTGACTCCTGATCTGACTCTGCTCGCCCCTCACAGCAGCCTTCCCTGGTCTTTTGTCATAAAGTCAGATGGGCTCCTGTGGAGCATGGATTCACGGACTCGTGCGGGGTACAGACCAAAGACCTTTCTTGCAGCAATTTTACAGGTTTTATAGCATTACACACTCTCCATGCACACGTTGTGTTCTGCTGATAGGTTGACAGTCAACTGCCACACGCTTCTCTACTTCTTCCGATTGGTTTCTCCTGTCTGTCCACGAGGAGCAACAACTTCATTCTTGCGTCCTGTTTCTTACTGATTCTTACTTGTTTTTCTGTTCTCTCAAGCCCTCTCTCAAGGACACAGTTTTATCTCATCAAGATCAAACACACCTATGCTGCTCTCTATTCCAACAGGATCCTGTGGCCAGCTCTGCCCAACTCCTTGGCCGGCTCATCAAGGCTCCTACATTGCATCCGCAGAGTTCCTAGGGCCAGCTCAGCTCCTGGCGCTATCACAGCCTTTTTCCTTCTGCCGGCTCACCTCGACTCCTTAGTCCACCTGTGCTCTACTCCGAGACCTGCATCAGCGTCACTCCTGTGACGGACTTGCCTGGCCGTTTGTGGCCAGCGCAGCTTGATGTTTGGGCTCTGTTTGGCTCCGTTCCCGCGACCGCCTCAACTCGGCTCCTTGGATGCCTCCAGAAGGCTCCTGGCCTGGCTCTGCATGGCTCCTAGGCCACACTCCACTCAGCTCCTTGGACCAACTCAACTTGACCCCATGTGCCGCCTCAGTTCAGCTTTGAAACCAGCTCAGATTGGCTCCTTGGACTAAAACACCATGACAACTGGTGGCAGCTCAGCTCGGATCCTGAGGACAGCAAAGCTTGACTTTTGGGGACGCCTCCACGCGGTTCCTGGGACCGACACAGCTCTGCTCCAGGGGCTTGCTGCGCTCAGCAGGCTCGGTATCTCGGCCCATCTGCTGAGCTGACTCCGCTCGGCCCTCGCCACAGCCTTGCCTGGTCTTATGGCACAAAGTCAGATGGGCTCCTGTGGCCAGCTCTGCCCAACTCCTTAGCCGCCTCATCTTGGCTCCTGGGACGGCTCATGGAGGCTCCTACTTTGGCTCCGCAGGGTTCCTAGGGCCAGCTCAGCTCCTTGCGCTATCTCAGCCTCGTTCCGTGTGCCGGCTTGACATGGCTCCTGGGTCCAGCTCTGCTTTGCTCCTGGGCCTGCATCAGCTTGGCTCCTGTGATGGACTCGCCTCGGCGTTTGTTGCCAGTGAGGCTCAACCTTGCCGCTGTATTTGGCTCACCTCCCGGGACAGCCTCAACTCAGCTCCTGGGACGCCTCTGGAAGGCTCCTGGCCTGGCTCCGCATGGCTCCTAGGCCACACTCAACTCAGCTCCTTGGACCAACTCAACTTGACCCCATGTGCCGCCTCGGCTTGCCTTTTGGAGCCCGCTCAGCTCGGCTCCTTGCACCAACCTACCTTGACCGCTGGTGGCAGCTCAGCTCGGATCCTGAGGACAGCAAAGCTCGATTTTTGGGGACGCCTCCACTCAGTTCTTGGGAACGACACAGCTCAGTTCCGGGGGCTGGCTGCGCTCAGCATGCTCAGCATCTCTGCCCGACTACTGAGCTGACTCGGCTCGGCCCTCGCCAGAGCCTTGCCTGGTCTTATGGCCCAAAGTCAGAGGGGCTCTTGCGGCCAGCTCTGCCCAACTCCTTCGCCGGCTCGTCAAGGCTCCTACCTTGGCTCCGCAGGCTTCCTAGGACTAGGACTGACACAGCTCAGCTCCAGGGGCTGGCTGCCCTCAGCATGCTCGGCATCTCGGCCCGACTCATGAACTGAATCCACTCGGCCCTCGCAGCAGCCTTGCCTGGTCTTTTGACACAAAGTCAGACGGACTCTTGTGGCCAGCTCTGCCCAACTCCTTGGCCAGCTCATCTTGGCTCCTGGGATGGCTCATGCAGGCTCCTACGTTGGCTCCGCAGGGTTCCTAGGGCCAGCTCAGCTCCTGGCGCTATCTCCGCATCCTTCCTTGTCCCCGCTGAGCTCGACTCTTTGGTCCAACTGTGCTCTGCTCTGCTCCTAGACCTGCATCAGCGTCACTCCTGTGACGGACTTGCCTGGGCGTTTCTGGCCAGCGCAGCTTGACGTTTGGGCTCTGTTTGGCTCCGTTCCCGCGACCGCCTCACCTCAGCTCCTGGGACGTTGCCATAAGGCTCCTGGCCTGGCTCTGCATGGCTCCTAGGCCACACTCCATTCAGCTCCTTGGACCAACTCAACTTGACCCCATGTGCCGCCTCAGTTCAGCTTTGAAACCAGCTCAGCTGGGCTCCTTGGACTAAAACACCTTGACTCCTGGTGGTAGCTCAGCTCGGATCCTGAGTCCAGCGAAGCTCGACTTTTGGGGACACCTCCACTCGGTTCTTTGGACTGACACAGCTCAGCTCCGGGGGCTTGCTGCACTCAGCATGCTCGGCATCTCGGCCCATCTCCTGAGCTGACTGCGCTCGGCCCTCGCCACAGCCTTGCCTGGTCTTATGGCACAAAGTCAGATGGGCTCCTGCGGCCAGCTCTGCCCAACTCCTTGGCTACCTTGTGGAGGCTCCTAGCTTGGCTCCGCATATTTCCTAGGGCCAGCTCGGCTCCTTGCGCTATCTCAGCCTCGTTCCATGTGCCGGCTTGACATGGCTCCTTGGTCCAGCTCTGCTTTGTTCCTGGGCCTGCATCACCTTCTCTCTTGCGACAGACTCGCCTGGCAGTTTGTGGCCAGCGCAGCTTGATCTCTGGTCTGTATTTGGCTCAGCTCCTGGGACTGTCGTCACTCGGCTTCTGGGAAACCTCTGTAAGGCTTCTGGTCTGGCTCTGCATGGCTCCTAGGCCACACTCAACTCAGCTCCTTGGACCAACTCAACTTGCCTTGATGTGCCACCTTGGCTTTCCTTTTGGAACCGGCTTGGCCTGCCTTTTGGAATCAGCTCGGCTTGGCTCCTTGGACCAACCTACCTTGAGTCCTGGTGCCAGGTCAGCTCTGATCCTGAGGCCAGCGAAGCTCCACTTTTGGGGACACCTCCACTCAGTTCCTGGGATTGACACAGCTCAGCTCCGGGGGCTGGCTGTGCTCAGCATGTGTGGCATCTCAGCCCATCTCCTGAGATGTCTCACCGGGGCGTTTTTGGCTCAGCTCCTTGGACTAATTCACTTTAGTTTCTAGTTCTAGCTCAGCTCGGCTTTTAGGCAGCTTTGTTCAGCTCTTTGGATCATCTCCCAACTTAAAGCAGTGAATACAAATCATAATACCTGAACATCAAATTGTTATATTCTAATAGCTAGTGAATGTGTAAATTAATTTGCATCCATAAACTGTCTTGGTACATTTAGTGCAACTAAAGAAACCCCCCGAAGTCACATTTCTACTTGGTCACAAATTCAGACTTACAGACACGGAACACAGTAGTGCAAGAGTAAATGATCAGATATTTTTTTTATGCTATGTATGTATCAATAATATGAAGTCTGTACTCCGTTTGTTTTCTTTACTAATCAACCACCAAAACTTGAAGGTAACTTTATCCAATCTGTTTATCCCTAGTATTACAGAGAGGTACCAGATAGAGCACTTGAGTTTATGAGAAAGAACAGTGATGGTCTAGACACTTCAAAGTGCAAGTTTACAGAAGTGCATTAAATCAGTCCTCTAATAAAGAAAACAAAAATGTCAGCAGCATAGTCTTTAGAACAGTGTTGCTTCATGGAAGCCCAAGCACCGTGTTCAGATATCTACCATACTTCGCCATGAAAGTGCCAAAATACTGTGTTACGTGTGCTACATTTACTAAACAACAGTAGAAATGTCACCTGAAAACAGTTCCTAGGATTTTGTGTGACTTAGGAGTCCAGGGACCTCCTAAAGAAGGTCTTACTTGCCAGAATTTTCTTTAAGATAATCTTGAAGATGCTACAATATTTTAGGAAATATTTATTACATTTGAAAACTTGCTGAGACTCCCTATACTCATTGATCTATATCTCCATGCTACTCTTCAGGAATCAGACACGCCATCATGGATATAGTTTACAAACAATTCATACATCATCCAAAGTGTCCCATGAGCAGAGGCAATTCAAAGGCTGCTGTGGAACTGATGTACAAACAGAAAAGTTCCTGCATCCTGCCACTGCTAGACAACCACCAGGCTCGCAATTACAGCCATGCACCTCCTGTAGATGAGCAAGTAGAAGGAAATGACCACACAATGGTTTCTTCATCCATCTACCTTGAAGAACATACTACAAGGTGAGTAACGGATTTTGAAGGCCTCTCCACCATTACAGCATACATTCATCATTCCCAAACTTTAACCGCTCTACCAGTTGTTTCTGCAATATTTCCGGCTAAAGGAATAGAAAGCTCGCCTGCCTGGTTAAATTTCAATGTTAGCACAGCAGTGCTGGTCTGTCCTTATCCCCAGGTACAGGTGTTTATTTGATCGCTGATGCTCATAACATCTATCCTCTCATTTTACAGCAGCATTACAATACGTGGGGAGGGTGTCATCCAACCAGAAATGGAGAATGCATTGACAAGGCAGCACAAAGCAGACATTTAAATTAACCCCCAAAGCACTGCCATGTTTATAAGCACAATGCTGTGGCATCTAGAATTACTAGGGAGTGCCTGAAAGCACTGCAACAACTACCTTCACAGGTACCAGGATGTTGCTGTGCTGGTGGTTCGAGACACACTTTAACTCCTCAGTCTACTTTATTTATTAAGAACCAACACTAGAAAGACATGGCAAACCCACAAGCTAATAATATCTACTAATTTTGCGGGAGAGGTGTATCTTTAAGAAGGCTGGCAAACATGACCAATCAAACAACACTGATGTAGCTGATATAGAACTGGACTGTATGAATACATAAGTGACAGCAATAGTCCTCTAGTCAGGATTGCATTTGAATAGCTGCGGTTTTAATCAGTACACCCGATTCTCTGTCCTCCATAAATCTGAGGAATACCAAATTAAAACCTGGAGCACAGATACCAGTTTAGGGTAAAAACAGACTTAGAAAGATAACTAGTAACATTCGGTAAAGTGCTAAACTGCCTAGTGAGTTTCAAGTTTGGAAAGGAATAACTATTCCTTCACCATACTCACACAAAAGGCAATACACTCCAGGATATTGTTCTTCTTCTCTTCTCTGAAACGGACATTACGTTTAGGAAACTAATAGGAATCACTTATGAAATAAACTTCTTGTTTGTATCATTTGCCGGCTGGCAGCCCTTGCTCTTTCCTCTATAGCTAGCATGCAAAATCCCCAGATTTGTGGTGCAAAAATATCTGCTATATCCATTTTGTCAGCCTGTTTTGGGACAGATACCTTAAAATCTAAACCATGACAACAAAAATTAACAGCAGCTTTAACAAGAGAGATACAATCTGAATACCTCTGTAAACTAATATCCATACAAAATGATCACACACTGAAACCCCTAACAAAGAATACAGTGCTGTGTGGATACTGACACCGCAGGTGTTCTGCTGGTAACATTAACTCCTCCAGCAGGGATTCTTATGACAGTTACTCATGAGTTCTTAGGAATCAGGGCATTGTCATCTGTGTATTCTGAAAACATCATAAATACGGAAAAAAAATCTGCCTATTTCTAAGAATGTATATTAATATCTAATTACATAGCACTTCAGAAAATCCTTTTACAGATATAAAAGCAAAATGTTACATGTAACAGTGCACTGTTATCGTCTCAACACACTATCAGTACATTTCAAGAAATCTTCTGGTTTGATAATCAACATAAGCAGCAATATCTTCTTCACTTTTGTAAAAAAGTTTGAATGCCAACAGCAAAATGGTCTCAAAAGTCACTAAAGGAGAGCCTGCTAACGCATGAGGTTCTCTCCTGATCTAGCTTAAGCTGCTTTTGCTTCCGTTAGGCTACAGAACCAAGAGATCTCTGGAGAAAAACAAACGACAGCGAAGTCTCACCTGCGCAAACCAGATCCTGAAGTCAGACCAGCTTGCCCTGCAACAAAACACTTGGCTAAAGCATGAACGCTCTGCGCCATGGCTTTCAGAGCTGTTACCTAAAAACGATTCACCCAATGCCGCCAGTGCTCGAGACCGGCAGAACACAGAAGAGACCCCACCATCTCTGTTCTATTTCTTGGAGCATCAACAGCCACACTTCTCAGCTGCTCGGGGCTTTACATTGAAACGGAAACGAAGCTGGCGGTGCTAGAATTTGGATCACAGAAATTTGGGGGTTTTTGAGCTTGCTTTCACAAGTAGGGCAGAACTGGCTCCATCTAAAGTGGTATCTCCGCTACGGGCCTATAGGATCCTGACTGCTCTGAGTCATCGACTCTGGGTCGGGAGTGGAAAAGTACCAGAATATCCCAGTGTCCGAGTTGGGCCAGAGTGGAAAAATACCTGACAAAAGTCAATTATCTCGGCCCCTGTAAGAAGCGATTCCAGCAAGACCCTTTCAGCTCTCCCAGATCACAGCAGGCTGTGGCCAGCACTCCCCCTGAGTCAGGAGCCGCTCAGGCAAACACCTCGAGGACTGGGTGGCCAGCGCAAGTCAACCCGCCTTGAGTCCCAGTTACCACCCACTGAGGAATGCCAGTGTATTGCGAGTATTTAAACTCAAAGAGGGAAATTTTAACTACAGGCGAGGCTCTCGTTCATCCACCTCTCTATATACACATCAGCTCCTATGAGAGTGGATGTTCTCATGCTTTACTGGATCCAAATATTTGTCTGTGCGCACGTAAAAGGGACACCCGTTGGCTCATTCGAGTCGCCCATTGTGAAGGGACCTTTAGTCCTAACAGTTAAAAACTGAGGTGTAGGGGGGTGTGTGACCCCTCAAGTGGGGTGTGCTTGTATGTTTGTGCTCGTATGTGTACGTATTGATTTAGGATACCTTACAGCAAGTTAGTGTGTATCTTGCATTTTCGAATCTGTAATTAAGTTGCTGTTCAATTATTTTGTTAAATCATCTTGTAAATCCTTAAATCAGCTAATGATTTAAGTGCTGTTAAAACCTAACCTCTTGATCTACCTCAAATCATTAATGAATGTTGAATTGCTACTAAATCATAACCCCATCAAATATTTCCATCTTCGACACACTCACAAGTCCTCTGTTCACAAACAGCAGGGCATCTTCCCTAGTCGGCTCCCTCTCCAGCTGTGTCAGGAATTTCTCTTCCACACGCTCCAGGATCCTCCTGGACTGTTTCCTCTCTGCTGTATTGTTCTTCCAGCAGACTTCTGGTAAATTGAAGAGAACAAGCGGTAATGATTGTGAGACCTCCCAGCTGCTCATAGCATGTTTTGTCTGCCTCTTGATCCTGGTTGGGCAGTCTATAACAGACTCCCACCGTGACATCTGCCTTGTTGGCCCTCACCCTGATTCTTACCCATAAACACTCAACCCTGTCATCACCATCATTAAGTTCTAGACATTCATAACACTCCCTAACATAGAGGGCCGCTCCACCACCTCTCCTTCCTGGTCTATCATAGAATTAATCATAGAATCACAGAACGGTTTGAGTTGGAAGGGACCTTAAGGCTCATCCAGTTCCACCCCCTGCCCTGGGCAGGGACACCTCCCACCAGCCCAGGTTGCTCCAAGCCCCGTCCAGCCTGGCCTTGAACCCCTCCAGGGATGGGGCAGCCACAGCTTCTCTGGGCAACCTGGGCCAGGGGCTCACCACCCTCATACCAAAGAATTTCTTCCTCAGATATCATCTCAATCTCCCCTCTTTCAGTTTAAAAACGTTACCCCTCGTCCTATCACTACACTCCTTGATCAAGACTCCCTCCCCATCTCTCCTGGAGCCCCCTTAGGTACTGGAAGGCTGCTATAAGGTCTCCCCGGAGCCCTCCTGAAGCGTTTATAGCCATCCAATGCAGCACTCCAGTCACGCTCCACCATGTTTCTGTGATGGCAGCTCTGTCAGTTATGCTGCTGCACAATGGCTTCCAGCTCCTGTTCGTTGCCCACGTTGCATACATTGGTGTAGATGCACTTCAGTTTTGCTATTGAACCCATCACCTTTCTGGGGGGAGAAGGCCTAATTCCTACCTGACCTTTCCCGGGCACTTTGGTGATTTCTAGCCCATCACTATCCCTTTTGTCTTTGCTATCGCATCACTCTCCATCCCCCACCTCCCCTGGGACGGCAGACCGAAGGACCTCGCTAGCATGCTGTCCTACAAACTTTCAAGCAGCGCCAGAGCCAGGAGCATCTCCCAGCCCCCCACCACATCCCCCCACGCCACGCCACGCCACTCCATCCCACCCCAGCCCGCGCCGCGGCGCACTGCGATGCAGCGTGGTGCAGTGCAGCAGCCACCTACCTGGAGCTGCCGTGTCCGTGGCATGGCAGAGTCCACACTGAGCCTCGTCACGAGCATCAGGAGTGGAGCCAGGTGAGCTGGGGAGGGATGTTGGAGCACCCCATGGCGCTCGGAAGTCACCAGCACAGTCCCGAGATGCGGATCCCCAGTGACCTCCTGCATCCCCAGTGACGCGACCCCCAACGCTGCTGGGGTGGCAGAGGCCGAGGCTGCAGTCTGCCCGGATGACGCCAGACTGTGGTGCCAGCGCCCGCTGACTGCTCCTGCAGCGCCCGCGACCCCTTTTACAGTACAGCAGGGAGAAACACCCCCCTTTGTGACATCACGCAGCAGTCAGAGCTCCCCTTTGTGACATCACGGGGCAGGCACCAGGCGCCTCATGATGTTACCAAAGTCTGTAACAAAACTATCACTCTCCAAACTAGGTTTGTAGTTTAGAAAGCCGACATTAGTCTATTTCCAGCACCGGGTGCACGGGGGATCTCTCCTCCTGTCACACTCACCCATCAGAATGCTCCAGAAACTCTGCAGACACCCTGGTCGTCTCCTCGAAGCCACGGAGGGTGAACACCTGGGCTGCTTCTCGCAGGTTGGGGCAGTACTAATAATAATCTGTGAGTCTCCGGATGCCGACGCAATTTTCCAAGCTCAGCTGGTATTCTAAGAACTCGTGGCACGGTCTGATGATGCCCATGACATTCAGCTGCTCTGCCGCAATCATTGGACTCTGAACATCGCCAGCCGTGCCCAGCACGGTGCCGGTGCGGGCGGACTCCATAACGAGCTGCAGCATTTCAGGTGGAGTGTCGGAGATTTTATTTGGGTAGTGGCGCACGAGGAGGGCCGCACGAGGGTTTGTGGGGCACGGGGGGGATTGGGGGGTTGAGGGGGGATTTGGGAGGTGGGGGAGGGGGCGGGGGCACACGAGGCGGCTCGTATGAAGATTTGCACGAGGATTCACACAAGGCCTCACTGGTGGGTTTCACAGGGCTGGGGGCGTGGGGGAGGGATTGATGCTGGATTTGGGGGTGGGGGAGGAGGGAGGGGGGTGGATTATGGCGCACGAGGGGTTTCACACGAGAAATTGCATGAGGATTCGCACAAGGCCTTGCACCAGGATTCACACAAGGGTTCGGGGGGTGGAAGAGGGATTGGGGAGGGGGGAGGGGGTTGGGTGGCAGCACATGATGGGGCTTGTACGAGGATTTGCACGATGATTCACACAAGGCCTTGCAAGATGCTTCACATGGAGGTTTGTGTGAGGGCTCGCTGGGCATGTGGGTGGTGGCGGAGGGGTCTGAGGGAAAATTTGGAGGTGGGGGGGGTCATACGAGGGGGTTTTGCACGAGGGTTTACACGAGGATCTCCACGATGACTTGTTGCAGGGGGATGGGGGGACGGGGGGATGGGGGTGGGCATGTGGGGGAGGGGGTTGAAGGGGGATTTGGGGAGTGGGGTGGGGGGGTGTGCGTGGTGACAGGGGGGTTTGGGGAGGAGTTGGGGGGGTTTCAGGGGGCATGACCTTAGAGGAGGATAGGGTGTGGTGCACTACGATTTACACATGAGGATTTGCACAAAGATTCACACGAGGATTCGCACGAGGCCTTGCAGGGGGCTGGGGGAGGGGTTTGCGGGCGATTTGGAGGGTGGGGGGAAGAGTGAGGACTGTGGATGATGGTGTGCGGGGGTTCACACAAGGCCTTCCACCATGGTTTGCACGAGGGTTGATGGGGGTTGGGCGAGGGGCTGTGGGGGGGAGGGGGCAGGGAGGCTGGTGGGGTGGGGGCTGGGCCGGGGGTTTGCAGGAGGGTTCATGGGGAGGTGGAGGGGGGGAGGGGCTGGCAGGGATTTGAGGGCTGGGGGGGGGGTGGATGATGGTACGTGAGGGTTTGCACGAGGGTTCGCACAAGGCTCCACAGGGGGCTTGAAGTGGTGGGGGAGGGGTTTCACGGGGGATTTGGGGGTGGGGAGGGGGAGAGGTCAGGTGTTGGCACATGAGGGGGCTCGCACAAGGATTTGCACGAGGGTTCACAGAAGGGTCTGTAGGGGGTTGGAGGTAGGGGAGGGGCTTTGGGGGGATTTGGGGAATGGGGGGGTGGGTGGTGGGTTCAAACAAGGGTTTGGGGGGGTTGAGAGGCTGGGGAGGGGGGAAGGGGGTGGTGAGACTTTAGGGCATTTTGCACAAGGATTCGCATGAGGCTTCAAACAAGGATTCGTAGAGGAATGAGGGGGTTTTGGGGGTGGGTAGGGGTTTGGGGGGGATTTTAGGGGTGGGGGAGGGGTGTGGAGAGCGTAAGAGCAGGTTTTGCATGGGGGTTCACATGAGGGTTTTTCAGGGGGTGTGGGGGAGAGGTTTGAGGGTGGGTTCGAGGGGAGGAAGAGAGGGGACAGGGTGAGTGATGGCACAGGAGGAGGCTCGCACAAGGATTTGCACGAGGATTCACGGGGGGTGGGAGGATGTGGTAGAGGGGTTAAGGGGGCTCTGGGGGTGGGAATGGGGGTGGACGGCAGGACATGAGGGGACTTTCCCAAGGATTCGCAGGAGAATTTGTGCAAGGCCTTGCACGACAACTCACACAAGAGTTTGCGGGGGGCTGGGGGGGCCGCAGGTTGAAGAGGTACAGGATTTTGGGGTGGGGGAGCTGGGGGTTGGGAACAAGGGGGCTCACACGAGGATTTGCACAAGGATTTGCAGGGGGCTGGGGAGGGATGGGAGGCGGGTGGGGGAGGGGTTAGGCGGGATTTAGGGGTTGGGGAGGGAGTGGAGGATGGTACGTGAGCATTTGCACGAGGGTTTGCACAGGGGCGAGGGTTTGCACAGGGGCTCGTACGGGTGGGGGAGGTTGGAGGTGTGGGAAAAGGGGGGATTTGGGGGTGGCACATGAAGGGCCTTCACGAGGACTTGCACAGGAGTTCGCACAAGGATTTACAGGAGGGTTTGTAGGAGGGGGTTGGGGTGGTGGGGGAGGGGGTTTAGTGGGGATTTGGGAGAAGGGGAGGGGGGAAGGTGTCCTGTGAGGGCTTTTTTCATAAGGGTTGGAATGAGGATTTCCAGGAGGGCTCGTGGCAGGGGGCTGGGGGGTGGTTGGGGAGGGGTTGAGGGGGGGCTGGGCGGGTGGGGAGTGCAGAGGGGGACGGGTGCTGGTGCACGGGGGTGTTGGCACAAGGGCTCGCACAAAGATTCACTCAAGGATTCGCACGAGACCTTGCACAAGGGCTTGCACAAGGGTTTGTGGGGGGCTGGGAGATTGAAGGGTGGGGGAGGGCTTTGAAGGGGGATTTGGGATTTTGGAGGTGGGGAGGGGGTGGCACATGAGGAGCTTTTGGAGGAGGATTTGCAGGAGGGTTCGCAGGTGGTTTGAAAGGGTGGGGGAGGGGTTTCAGGGGGGAATTGCAGAGGATTTAGGGGTGGGAGAGGGGGGTGGTGGGTGAGGAGACTCACATGAGGATTCACATCAGGGTTCGTGCAAACCCTCGTGCAAAGAGTCCGGGGCTGCGAGTGTTGGGGGGCTGGGGAGGGGGCTCACACGAGTGTTTGCACAAGGGTTCATGGGGGATGGGGGGTTGGGGGAGGGATTTGAGGGGAATTTGGGGGTTGCGGGATGGGATGGATGATGGTACATGTTTGCACGAGGGTTCGTAGTGGGGACAGGGGTGGCTCTGTTATCTTGATTTTACTGTCTCTGCTGAGGAAAAGCAGGGCTGTCCTGGCTCCCCAAGACTACCCCGTCATTTATGTATCCTGTGAGAGCCAGACAAGCCTTCACTCCCCTGGGCTGCACAAGAGATAGCAAAGCCAGTCTGAATTGCTCTTTAAGCACAGAGACTTCACCTCATTATCCAAATTCCACAGTTGACTCACTCCATGCACCACCGCACATCCATGACACCTCTTTCCTTCTATCACTCTTGAAGAACCATCTACGAACAAATGAAGACCCCCAGATAGGGGTTCTTCCCTTAAGTCAGATCGTATGGTACTCAATTACATCTGGTACTCAATTACATCTAAGCATTTGTGTGTAAGTGCTTCATCCTTTGCCTCTATTTTTTCACAAAAAGCTCGCTGGTTAAGGCAAGGGCTGGTAGTTAAAATCAAATCATCCTTTTCAATTAAAATTCCTTCATACTTCAGTATTCTTGAATCAGTTAGCCATTTTCCCACAGTTTGGGCTAAAATGGTTTTGACTTGGTGGGAGGTGCTAACTTCTATCATTCCCCCAAAGGTAAGCTTCCTGCTTTCTTCTACTAATAAAGCAGTAGCGGCTACTGCCTGCACACATTCGGGCCATCCTCGAGAAACTGGGTCTAGAAGCTTTGACAAATATGCTACTGGCTGTCGTTTATCCCCCCATTCTTGAGATAATATTCCCAGTGCAGCCCCTTTTTCTACAGTCACAAACAACTGAAATGGTTTCTCCAAGGATGGTAAAGCTAAAACTGGAGCAGTTATTAGGCTTTGCTTTAATTCGCATATCAAATTTTTCTCTTCCTCTGTCCATCTTAATATATTTGGTTCATCTACTAATAATTTAGAATACGGTCCTTTAGTCCTTTGTGCATACCCTTCTATCCACAGCCTGCAGTACCCGGTTACTCCTAAAAACTTTCTCAATTCCTTTTTGGTCTCAGGCAAGGGTAATTCCACTATTCCTTTAATCCTTTCAGGATTTATCTTGCGGCTTCCTTCACTAATCAAATGTCCTAAATATTTCACTTCTGATTCTACATACTGTAATTTTGGTTTTGAGACTCTTAACCCCTGCTGACCTAAAAAATTTAATAACTCATTGGCAGCTTCTTTTACTTTGTTTTCTTCTTCTCCCGAGATTAACAAATCATCCACATACTGAAGCAGGGCTATTCCCGATGGATGTTTGAATTGTTCGAGCACTTGTTCTAACACTTGCCCAAACAAATTAGGAGATTCTGTAAATCCCTGTGGTAGCACTGTCCATCTATATTGTTGCTTTCTCCCTGTATCTGGATCTTCCCATTCAAATGCAAATAGATCTCTGCTCCCTTCATCTAGAGGACAAGCCCAAAAAGCATCTTTTAAATCCACTACACTAAACCATTTATGACGATGAGGAATTTTACTCATTAGGGTATAGGGATTCAGGACCACCAGATGTCGTGCCTGCACTATTTCATTAATCTTTCTCAAGTCTTGCACTAAGCGATATGAACCATCCGTTTTTCGTACTGGCAGGATCGGAGTGTTAAAAGGGGACATACAGGGTTCTATTAACCCATCTTTGGCTAGTGCTTGTATTACTGGCTGCAGCCCTCGCCTTCCCTCAAGGGGAACTGGGTACTGCTTTTGTCGAATCACATTTGAATGCAGAATGAGTTTTACCCTGAGGGGTTCTATTTTTAACCCTCCTCGGTTCCCTTCACTCACCCATACCTCGGGACTTATCTTTTGCTCATCCTGTTCTGTTAGCAACTTCATAGATACCATTACCTGTTCTCTTAAAGTTTCTATCTTTAATTCTAAACCAGTGATAAGATCCCTACCTAGGAGGTTACTCCCAGCTTCCAGTATGTATAGCAGAGTTCCCATCACTTTTTCAGTTTCGCTTCCCACAATCATGGGTTCAAAAACAGGGACTGAGAGACCTTCACCCTTTATTCCTGACACAACTATGCATTGATTAGACAATTTTGCCCCTTGGGGTATAAAATTCAAAGAAGTTCTAGAAGCTCCAGTATCGACTAAGACGACTGCTTCCTCTTCCCGAGGTCCCACCTTTAAATTTATCAAGGGTTCCCGGTGGGACCTCGAGCTGGGGAACCCCTGACTTCCCTATGCTACATAATCAAAATCCATCAACGACAACACTCGTTCCTCCCTTCTCAAGTCAGGGCACTCCCGCCTCAAATGGCCTATTTTCCCACAATGGTAACACCCTGCCGGTGAACCCCGAGCTGCTGGTAGGAGTGGTCGGGGCAGTCCTTGTCCCCTGTTATTCACCCCTCTTCCTCGCCCCCAAGTAGCAGTCTAGGGGGTCCCACTTCGGGGATTCAGTTTCTTTGTCGATTGAAACATCATCGACAGTCTGGGCTGGGAACATATAAAATGGATTTGGGCATCCCCGAATCCTGAATCTATTCATCTTGACCCAGCAAAAAGCATATTCACCACCTTCTACTTCCTTATTATTCCTTGTTATTCACATACATGTTTAAAGTCTGACAGACCCAGTCTTCATCAGATCCAAATTTGGGCCAAAATATACTAGGAGGTGTTATGGGTTCTTTGGTCCAAACAAATTCAAATGCAAATGCAAACGCAAACATGTCCCCCCTGGGACACCTCTGGGATCCTCTAAGACAGACACAGGACCCCTAGGACACCCCTGAGACCCTTCCCAGGACGTCCACGGCCACCCCATCCACCCCTGGCCCCTCCAGGATGCGGTCCAAGCAAAACAAATCATTTTCTTTCTATCTTTATCCCTTGTACAACAAGAATCATTCCGAAACCTCAACATTCTCCCCTAAAGGACTGTCTGGTGGAATGTTCCCAGGGTCTTTAGTAGTATCCCTTTTTTCATCCCTAGGCCTAGAATCCTTATTTCCCATTCTGAACACAGACTTTTCTTACACCCCTTCCTTTCGCTTCGTCCTTCTCCAGCTGCACCCCTCGCGGGACTACAGAACCGCGGATCCGGACTCCACACTCACTTCGTACCGCAGTACGTCTCAGTCACTCACACACAAGTCTCTTAGAACGTCCCGACCACCAAGGCAATACTTTAACAGTCCGATTTTCCTTACCTTGGTCCGTGCATGGAGTTGGCTGGTCATACTCTCTGTGCCTACTGCACCTATCCCTTCTCCCCCTGTGCTTCACAGAGTGTGCCGTCCAACTGGGTCTCGAGATCTTAGTCGATTCCTCCTGGAATCCCCACTGACGATCCACGAGACCGTTGAAATCAACGGGACGCGTCTTCCCGTCCTTCGGCGACAGGGACTCCCAAGAAGATGACTTCGGCTCCCGGATGAGCCCCCAGATTGTGAGAAATAAGTTCCGGTCCAAATGAAATAGGCTCAGGCAGAATCCTCTGTGAAGCACATTTTTATTCACGTTCTTGCAAGAGCGGGTGACCTAGCAAGTAGGCACACTTCCAGTTCTTGAAACACACCTTGTTATTCCCTAATCCCGGCCGAATTTTTCCCTCCCCTGTTTCCCATTGGTTGGGTACTCCAGGGTTCACAGTCTGCCCGAGGCGCCTAAAATTCTTCCCACATGTCCTGCCTCTGTTTACTTCCCTCTATGCTACACCCAAAGGGATTATCTGACTAGTTTATTTCTTTCCTTTTTGGTAAAAGATTGCTCAATGTCATTAGCCCTGGTTAAATGTTTGACTCCCCTTCTAGACACTAATCCAGGAGGAATCAGTTTGTCCTTCTGTCTGTGTGATAAGAGATGTTCTACAAGCCTTTGCTGGAGCCTCTTTGTCTTAGTCATTCCCTTATCGTGTCACCTCTGATGGCAGCGGCTTTTCTCCTCTGCAAAAGCAATACCTGCCTTTCTTACACCAGGACTTGGCACGAGGATTTGCACAAGGCCTCACACCAGGGTTTGTTCGAGGGCTCTTCAGGGGCTGGGGGGAAATGAGGGGGCGGGGGAGGTGGGTGGTGGGGGATCAGGGGCACAGGGTGGGGTGGGCGTTGATGCGTGGTGGGTATTGCACAAAGGTTTGCATGAGGGTGCGTCGGGGGCTGAGGGGGCACTTGATGGGGGGGGGAGGGGTTTGGGGGGTTGGGAGGGGGCAGGGGGTGGGGGTGAGTAGGGGGGGGAAGTGCGTGAGGGGGGCTCGCACGAGGATTCACACAAGCCCTTGCAGGATTCACACAAGTGTTTGTAGAGGGTGGGGGAGGGGGTTGAGGGGGGACATGTGTGAGGGGGGTGGTGAGTTCACACGAGGGTTCGGGCGGGTTGAGAGGCTGGGGGAGCATTCCCAGGAGCGTTTGCACAAGGGTTTGCACACGGGTTCGCACAAGTGTTCGTGGTGGGGTGGGGGAGGGGGTGAGGGGGGATTTGGGGAGGGTGGCACAGGAGGGGCTTGCACAAGGGTTCGCACGAGGGTTTGCACAAGGTTTTGTGGGGAGCTGGAAGATTGGGGGGTAGGGGAGGGGTCTCACACGAGTGTTTGCACAAGAGTTCATAGGGGGCTGGGGGGGTTGAGGGGGTGAGGGAGGGATTTGAGGGGGATTTTGGGGGGTCGGGGAGGGGGTGGATGATGGTAGATGAGCATTTGCACGAGGATTTGTACGAGGCTTTGTAAGGAGTTTGAAGGGGTGGGGCAGGGGGTTCACGGTGGATTCGGGGGTGGGGGGAGAGGTTGGGGGTTGGCACATGATGGGGTCGCAGGAGGATTTTCACGAGGCTTTGTAGGGGGCTGGGGGAGGTTTTTGGATGGAATTTGGGGGGTGTGGGTGGTGGGTTTGCACAAGGGTTTGGGGGGCTTCAGAGGCTGGGGAGGGGGGATGGTGGCATTTAGGGTATTTTGCACATGGACTCGCACAAGAGTTTGTAGGGTTTGTAGGGCTGGGGGTGTTTCAGGGGTGGGGGAGAGGGTGGAAGGGGAGATTTGGGGTGGGAGGGGTAGGACGTGGGGTACGGGGGGGCTCGCACGAGACCCTGCACTAGGGTTTGTAGCAGGACTGGTGGCGTGGGATTGGGATTCTGCTCGAGGCCTCGCACAAGGACTCACATGGCGGTTCCTAGGGGACTGGGGGGGTTGGGGGAGGGGCTTAGAGGGGATTGGGGCGGGGTAGGGTGGCTTTGGGGGTGGGGGAGGGGTGTGGGAGCTGGGGGTGAGGCAGGAGGGGGCTTGCACAAAGATTCGCACGAGGGTTTGTAGGGGCTGGGGAGGGGGTTGAGGGGGGACTTAGGGCGTGGGGGAGGGGGGAGTGGGATGGACGGCGGCCCATGAGGGGGTTTTGCAGGAGGATTCGCACGAGGCCTCGCACCAGGGTTCACCAGGAGCTGGGGGTGTCGGGGGGTAGGGGAGGGGGCTCACACGAGTGTTTGCACAAGGGCTTATAGGGGTCGGGGGGGCTTGGGGGGTGGGAGTTGAGGGGGAATTTGGGGGGTGTGGGAGGGGGTGGGTGATGGTATGTGAGCTTTCGCACGAGGGCTCGTGGGGGGTGGAAGACTGGGGTGTGGGGAGGGGGCTGAGGTGGGGTTTAGGGGCTGGGGGAGTGGAGGTAGATGTCACACAAGGGGACTTTGCACGAGGGTTTGCATGAGTGTTCGTAGGGGTCTGGGGGTGTTGTGGGTAGTGGGGGGGGATTTGGGGTGTGTTGGGGGTAGGTGGGGGGGGTGGGGCAGGAGGGGGCTCACACAAGACCTTGCCCGAGGGCTCATAGGGGGATGATGGCGTGGGGTTGGGATTTTGCACGAGGCCTCACACGAGGGTTCACGGGAGGCATTTTGGGGGGGGGGGCAGGAGGTGGGTGGTGGCACATGAGGGGGCTGGAACGAGGCTTTGCACAAGGATTCGCACGAGGCCCTGCACGAGGGTTCGCACGACAGCTCATGGGGTGCTGTAGGGGGAAGGGGCATGGGGGAGGGGTTTGAGGGCAATTTGGAGGGTGAAGGGGGGGGTTCAAGGGGGATATAGGGGGTGGCGAAGGAGGAGGCTTGCGTGAGGGTTGGCATGAGGTTTGACAGGGAGGGCTGGGGTGGTGGGGTAGGGGCGTGAGGGGGCATTTGGGGGCGGGGGAGGCGGTGGATGTCGTGCAAGGGGGTTTTGCCCGAGGGTTTGAAGGACAAGTTCCCCAAGGGCTTGTGTTAGGGAGAGCGGGGGGTGTTGGAGGATGTGGGGGACGGGGTTGAGGGTGGGTTTGGGAAGGGGGGAGGGGGTTTGCACGAGGCCTTGCATGCTGATTCGCACAAAGGTTCACAGGGGGCTGCGGGGGTTGGGAGAGGGGAAGTAGGGAAGTGGGGGAGGGGCTGTTGGGGGGAGGGGAGAGGGAGGTGGGCGGGGGGGGGGCTGTCACAAGGGTTTGCAGGGGGGTTGGGAGGGGTTGGAAGGTGGGGGAGGGGCTGGCAGAGATTTGTAGGTGGGGGAGGGGTGGATGATGGTACCTGAGCGTTCCCACAAGTTTGCACAGGAGTTTGCAGGAGGGTTCACAAAAGGGTTCATAAGGGAGTGGGGAAGGGTGGGGGAGGGGAGAGAGATTTGGGAGGTGAGGGAGGGGGTGGTGGCGCACGAGGGGGCTCGCGGTAGTATTTGCGCGAGGCCTCGCATGAGGGCTCGCACGAGGGATCCTGCAGGGCTGGGGGTTAGAGGTCTTGGGAAAGGGGTCGAGGGGGGATTTGGGGGGGTGGTACAGGAGGGGGCTGGCAGGAGGATTCGCACCGAGGCCTTGCACAAGGATTCGTGGGGGGATTGGGGGGTGGGGGACGGGTTTGAGGGGGTATTTGGGGGTGGGGAAGGGAATGGATGTTGCGCAAGGCATTTTTGCACGAGGCCTTCAACAAGGATTTCCATGAGGGCTTGTTGTAGGGGGCTGGGGGGGAGCAGTGATTTGGGGGGTGAAGGAGGGGGTTGAGGGGGGATTTGGAGGCAGGGGGAGTGCCGGGGGGGTGTGTGTGCAGGGGTCCGGAAGGAGGATTCACACGAGGGTTTCCCCAAGGATTCACACAAGGGTCCCTGGGGGTGGTTGGGGTTTTGGGGAGGGGTGGAGGGTTGGACTCGGGGGTGGGGCAGTGCACGAGGGGGCTTGCACGAGGGCTCGCACAGAGATTCACACGAAGATTCACACGAGGCCTTGCATGAGGGTTTGTGGGAGGCTGGAAGATCGGGGGGGGCGGGGGTGGAGTGGGGGGATGTGCAGGAGGGGCCACAATCCAACTCACCGATCTCCTGGGTCCTCCCAAACCTCTGGGTCCCCCCTGAACACCTCGGTCTCCCCAGACACCCCTGTTCCCAACCCCCTGGGTCCCCCCAAAACCTGACTCCCGGAACACCTGTGTCCCTGCCAAACCCCCGGGTCCACCCAACTCCCGGTCCACCCCCAGACCACCATCTTCTGCCTGTCCCCAACCTCCTGGGTCCCCCCAAAGTCCTGGGTTCCCCCAAACTCTTGAGTTCCCCCACAGTCACCCATCTCCCTCCCACTTCCTGTGTCACTCCAACCCCTTGGCTTCCCCCATAGACATTCACTTCCAACCTCCTGGGTCTCCCCAACCTCTTGTATACCCCCAAGATCCCACCTCCTCCATCTCCTGAGATCCCCCCGAAATGTCGTCACCCTCTTGGCTGACTGGGTGGTGAAGAAGGTGGGGCTGAAGGCCAACCAGACGATGCAGGTGGTGTACATGGCGAAGCCGATGGGTTTGGCTTCACTGAAGGCCTCAGAGACCCCCCGGGCTTTGACAGCATAGACGGTGCAGGTCAACATGAGAAGAAGGGCATAGGCCAATCAGCCCAAGGTGCCACCTTTGGCTATGTCACACCTAGGGACACCATGGGCATCTTCAGGGTTGGGGGTTCAACCCATCTTCTAGTTGATGAGGGAGTGAGGAGAGCAAAGGAGGAGCCAAATGGGAGCAGCCATCAGTTAGAGGCTGCTCAAGGTGAAGGTGATGACAAGTTGGGAGATGGGGCTGATGAAACGGGGAGGGGTCACCGACCATTTGCCAGGGGCAGTGAGGGGGGAGGACAATCAAGAGAAGAGCATGGGGTGCCCAGATGCCTGGGTTCCTTTTCAGACACATGGATCCACCCCCAAACATCGAGATTCCTCCCTAGAGGAGGAGGAGGAACCAGCCCATATGCCTCCATCCCCTTGGTTTGCTTGAGCCTCACATGCTTGGGTCCCCTTCCCAGACACCTGGGTCCTCTAGAACTCCATCCTACATCCCTCCTGACCCTCCACCCAAACTCTTGACCCGCGACCCAAGATCCTCCCCACAACGTGGACTCCTGGATCCTTCTTGATCTCTTGTGTCCTCCAGAACTCTTGGTTTCCCCCATAACTCACCTTCCTTGAAGACAGATTAGATGTGGTTGGTCTTGGTAAGGAGCATGGGATAGGTGGAACCCCATCCTACGTCCCTCAACCTCAACTCATGGGTTCTTCCCTGGACTCCTGTCCCCCCCCGGTCTCCCGCGTCCTCCAAAACCTCCGTGTCCCTCCATGACTCACTCTGCTTTAAGATCCTGTAGATCATGTTGGTCTTGGTGAGGAGTGTGGTGTAGGTGAGGCTCATCCCCAAGCCCAAGAAGAGTTTTGGTAGGGCGCAGGTGCCCACCCTGGGCATCCAGGAGGAGAACACTCCCTCTGGACATCTCACCCTGTGTGGACATCCCACCCCACCCATCACGAGGACCCAGAGGAAGAACCTCCCCCAAGGAACCCAGATGACCATGGGAATCCACCAGGACACCATGGAGTCCCACCAGGAGATCCAGGGGAAGCACCTATAGGGTCACAGACATCCAGGAGAAAACTCCCCCATGCACATCCCACCCCACCCACAGAGGACCCATATGTCCAGGAAGAGCACCCAGCTGGCCATGGGGGGGCCCACCAGGAGAACATGGAGGGGCACCCGTGGGGACCCAGATGACCATGGGTGGACCCACCAGGACAGGTACCCATAGGCATGGGGAAGGTGGTTACACGCATAGGGATTTGAGGGGGTCCCTAAGGGCTGGGGAAGGGGACACTGGCACCCTATGGGGGAAGGGGCATCTAAGGGGTGGGGAGGAGGCTCTGGCATCTATAAGGGTGGGGGGACACCCTACAGGGACTTGGGGATCCTGGACGCCTGGGTCCCGCCCCCCATCCCGCTCCCCTGGGTCACTGCTCCTGGGTGCCTGGGTCCCCTGAGAGCTGTCACCAAACACAGGGCAGGGGTCACCCCCTCCCAGATGCCTGGGTCCCCTCCGCCAAGCTTGACCAAACTCCCGTGATCCTCTGCCCTGCCCCCCAATTAAAAGCAGCTGTTAATTACTTGGGGGAGTGTTATTAGGGGTGCCCTCGCAACACCTCCTGGGGGTCCTGCCGTGCGTGGGGGGACCCTAATCCCTGCCATGGGCTGACGGGAGATTGGGAGGACTACTGGAACATTGAGGGGACCCAGAGGGGGTCTAAGGGGACATGGAGGGGTTGACGGGACATTGGGGGTGGCTGAGGGGACACTGGTGAGGTCTAAGGGGACATATGGGGTTCAGAGGATACTTGGGGGAGTATGGGGGGGCTGAGGGGACATTGGGGGGGTCTAAGGGGAGCCAGTGAGGACTGATGTGACATCTGGGGGGCCAAAGGGGCATGGGGGAACTGAGGGGACATTGTAGGGCCTTGGGGGAATGAGGGGCCCCAGAGTGAGTTAAAGAGGACATGGCGGGGCTAAGGGGACATTGGCGAGGGGCTACGGGAGGCTGAGGGGACATTGGGGGGTGTCCAAGGGGACATTTTGGGTGGCTGAAGTGACATTAGCGGGGGCGAAGGGGCCTGAGGACAGCCAGAGGGTGTTTAAGGGGACACGGGGGTGTTGAGGGGACATTGGAGAGGCTGGGCAGATGTTGGGGGGGGTGCGGCTGAGGGGACACTGGGGCGCTGAGGGGGACCCGGTGGCACTGAGGGGGCTGTGGGTGCTCGGGGGTCTGAGGGTACCCGGGGGACGTGAGGAGGGCCCGGGGGGGGTGAGGGGATGCTGGGGGACCCGGGGACGCACCAGCCTGAGGACGCGGAGCCGCCGCCGCCGCACGCCGCTCCCGCCGAAACGCCGCCGCGCGCTGCCCGCCGTGGCCACGCCCCCAGCAGTTAACAGCGGCCTGAGCCACGCCCCCACCCCGCGGCCCCACCCCCGCTTTGCGCTTTCCGGCCACGCTTTCCGGCCTTGTCGCGACAGCGCTCGCCGGGGGGCGGGGGGGGACTCGGGCGTCCGCGGAGTGAGTCCCCCGCACACACTCAGGGGAAACTGAGGCACGCACAAGCCTTGAGGGTGGTGGGGGGGTGTCCTAGAGGTCCCTAGGCATCCGGGCGACCCCCATCCCCCTTCAATCAAGGCGGTGTTAGCGCATGAGCGGCTGTTAGGAATGTTACAGTAGCTGGAGACAGCATTAGGAGCATTATGGGAGCCGGGCACCAGCAGAGGGTTAGGCTGAAGCCTGATATGAAGGCTATTAGCAGCTATTGTAAGCAGCTATTCGGGGTGTTACGGTAAGCGGACCCCAATATTCGGGGCATTATGGGAGCTAGACCCCACTATGACGGTAGCTCGGAGCCTGGTATCAAGTCTGGAGCAGCTATAAGGGGCCTTATAGTACCTGCACCCCAATATTAGGGGTCTTAAGGTACCTAAAGCCTGCTGTTAAGATCATCTGGGTGCCTGAGGCAGCTATTAGGGGCATTATGGTACCAGGTCCCCAATACTGGGAGCGTTATGGTGGCTGTACCCCACTTTTAGGGTGTTGCATTAAGAGGCAAAATGGTTTTGGCAGGAAATAAACCCCCTTGCGTTCTAACACTCCTCACCGAGGCGGGAGGCCGGGTGCGGCTGGGTTTAAGTTCTGAGTGATGCCCAGTTCACCACTATCAGTCCAGTCACGTTTAATGTATAAAACTGTTACGATTTGGATACACTAATAGTGGGCTGCGCCTCCAGTCTAGTCGTGCTCATGAACCAGCACGGCCACTCTCGAGTCTCTGGTCGCGTTCAGTGAGAAACTGAAACGACCAGCTACTGAAACAGTGCGATTTATTTAAGCAACAGATAGAGAGGTTCAGCCCGTTGACTGGTCCCAGAAGCCAAAGGCAGTCTGTGATGGAGTCCTCCTTGACTTGTTCACGATGGTGTCTTCCCTCATGCCGCCCCTTTCTTGGGCTATTTTTATACTATTTTTTACCTTCAAGGTGGAGTTCGAATGACTTCAGTGTCGTGGTTTAGCCTCAGACAGCAACAAAGAACCACGTGCCGCTCGCTCGGGCATTCCCAATACGGGAAGAATTGGAAGAAAAAGGCAAGACTCTTGGGTTGAGACAAAGGCAGTTTAACAGAACAGCAAAGGGAACAAGAAACACCAACAATAACACGGATAGAGGAATGTACAAACACGATTATGGAACCACCACTCCCTGACCAGACCCAGCCCGCCCCAGCCCACTCCAAGTGGCGACTTCTTGCCCCCTCCCCCGGCAGCTCAGGGTGGGCATGGCTCACATGGCATGGAATACCAGGAAAAATTAACCCTATCCCGGCTGGAACCAGGACATTATCCACCCCTTAGTCCATACCATCTATGGTATGGCCCAGATCTTACAGGTTCCAATGAATTGCCACCACTTTCCCCTGCCATATATATATACACACATATATATTCATGCAGATATAATGCCCTTAGTTTATGGGCCATCCCTCCAAGGTGTCCGTTGAGTTCTTTTCATCTTTGATGGAGCTTTGGGCTCCATCTGTCAGAACAGTCTCTCAGGGCAGGTGAGATGCTGGGTGGTGCTGGCCTCTTGCATGCTGTATTGTCGGAGCTTGTGACTGGTGCACCCGGTGTGGCTCATGCACACAGTCCGTGGGCTGAAGACGTAGATCTTGAGGACAGTTTCTGGGCACCACCTGCTGAGGTCAGTTCTGATCCCATCACCCCTGTGCCTTACTCCTAGTACAGCTGATAGCAATTATAGTAATGAGGACATACAGTGACAGTGTTACTTAGCAATTAACAACACACAATTTGATTCATTGGCTATTCTCACCCAAAATCAGATCCCCATGAAGTACACATCGGAGCTGCCCATCCTTCCGCATCACCCACCAAGTGCACCCAGGCCCTTGGGCAAAAGCAGTCCCACGGATGGGTTTGCCTTTGCCTGAGGCAGGACTGACCCAGACTGTCTTCCCTGGCATATTCTTCATGAGCACTACGGGGACTTTATCCCCTTCTACGGTACGTGGAAGTTTTGATTGGGCAGGGCCAGCCCCATTGGTAGATCCCCTGGGGTTAACTAGCCAGGTAGCCTTTGCTAAATGTGCATCCCAGTGTTTTAAAGTCCCACCACCCATTGCTCTCAGTGTAGTTTTTAACAGCCCATTGTATCGTTCCATCTTCCCAGAGGCTGGTGCGTGACAGGGGATGTGATACACCCACTCAATGCCATGCTCTTTGGCCCAGGTGTCTATGAGGCTGTTTCAGAAATGATTCCCGTTGTCCGACTCAGTTCTCTCTGGGGTACCATGTCGCCACAGGACTTGTTTTTCAAGGCCCAGGATAGTGTTCCGGGCAGTGGCACGGGGCACAGGGTATGTTTCTAGCCATCCAGTGGTTGCTTCCACCATTGTGAGCACATGGCGCTTGCCTTGACGGGTTTGTGGCAGTGTGATGTAATCCATCTGCCAGGCCTCCCCACATTTGTATTTCAGCCATCGCCCTCCATACCAAAGAGGCTTCAAACGCTTGGCTTGCTTGATTGCAGCGCATGTCTCACATTCATGGATGACCTGTGCAACAGTGTCCATGGTCAAGTCCACCCCTCAGTCATGAGCGCATCTATATGTTGCATCTCTTCCTTGATGGCCTGAGGAGTCATGGGCCCACCGAGCTAGGAATAGTTCACCCCTATGTTGCCAGTCCAGATCCAGCTGAGCCACTTCAATCCTAGCAGCCCGATCCACCTGCTGCTTGTTCTGATGTTCCTCCGTGGCCCCATTCTTCGGTACATGGGCATCTACGTGGCGTACTTTCACAACCAGATTCTCTATCCGGGCAGCAATATCTTGCCATAGTTCAGCAGCCCAGGTGGGTTTGCCTCTGCGCTGCCAGTTGCCCTGCTTCTGCTGCTGTAGCCACCCCCACAGAGCATTTGCCACCATCCATGAGTCAGTGTAGAGATAAAGTACCGGCCATTTTTCTCGCTCGGCAATGGCCAAAGCCAGCTGAATGGCTTTCACCTCTGCAAACTGCCTCGATTCACCTTGTCCTTCACTGGCCTCTGCAACTTGTCGTGTAGGACTCCACACAGCAGCCTTCCACTTTCCATGCTTTCCCACAATCCGGCAGGACCCAGCAGTGAACAGGGCATCTTTCTTCCCATTTTCTGGCAGTTTATTATATGGTGGGGCCTCTTCCGCACGCGTCACCTCCTCCCCTGGTGACATTCCGAAATCCTTGCCTTCTGGCCAGTCCGTGATCACCTCCAGAGTTCCTGGGCGACTGGGGTTTCCCATTCGAGTTCGCTGTGTGACCAGTGCAAGCCACTTACTCCCTGTGGCACCAGTTGCATGATGTGTGGTGGGGACCCTTTCTTTGAGCATCCAGCCCAGCACCGGCAGTCGAGGTGCTGGGAGGAGCTGTGCTTCTGTACCAACCTCTTCAGAAGCAGCTCGAACCCCTTCATATGCTGCCAAGATCTCTTTTTCTGTTGGAGTGTAGCGGGCTTTGGATCCTCTGTATCCCCGACTCCAAAACCCCAGGGGTCGACCTCGGGTCTCCCCTGGTGCTTTCTGCCAGAGGCTCCAGGTAGGGCCGTTCTCCCCGGCTGCGCTGTAGAGCACGTTTTCAACGTCTTGTCCTGCCCGGACTGGCCCCAGGGCCACTGCATGGACTCTTTCCTGTCTGATTTGTTCAAAAGCTTGTCGCTGCTCAGAACCCCATTTAAAATCGTTCTTCTTCCGGGTTACTTGATAGAGAGGGATTACAATTAGACTGTGATGTGGGATATGCATTCTCCAAAACCCCACAATGCCTAAGAAAGCTTGTGTTTCCTTTTTACTAGTTGGTGGAGACATAGCTGCTATGTTGTTGATCACATCCATTAAATACCCACATAAAAATACCCTCTGCTGACGTAATCTATACCAAGGATGCACGGAGCCTCTGGGCCAGTCACAATGGGATGCTTTTGCCACTCATTCCCAGTTAGGCTCACTTCAGCCTCCAGTACAGTCAGCTCTTGGGACCCCCCTGTCACCCCAGAAATACAGATGGGTTCTGCCCCTCTGTAGCTTGATGGTATTAGGGTGCACTGTGCACCCGTGTCCACTAGAGCCTCATACTCCTGTGGGTCTGATGTGCCAGGCCATCGAATCCACACCGTCCAATAAACCCGGTTGTCCCTTTCCTCCCCCTGTTCGGAGGCAGGGCCCCCCTAATCCTGGTCATAGTATCTGTTACTCACTTCTTGCAGAAATGACTTGGAAGTTCCTTCAAGAGGATCAGAAGTAAGATCAGACCTTCTGCTCTGTCTGGGGAACTGCCCCCTGGAAACCAGGGTGGCACTTTTCCTGGAGGGATCCTCTTTTGTGGTTGTCCTTCCTTGCAACTCCTGTACCCGTGTCCGCAGGGTCGAAGTAGGTTGTCCATCCGACTTCCTCATGTCCTCCCCGTGGTCACGCAGGTAGAACCACAGGGTGCCTCGTGGTGTGTACCCTCTGTACTCTCTCTCTTGAGTGGGGAAACGCCTGCTCCTAATAGCTGAGATGCTGGCCCATACAGGTGGGGAGTAGGACATATTCTCTTCAAGTTGCTGGACCTTCCGCGACAGTTTCTCCACAGCTGAGACAAGGCGGGAAGAGAGACTTTTTCATATGGCCGGAGCCGGCCAGCCACCTCATCCACCCTTGGTCCCTCTTCGCCTTTCCATTCCATTACTGCCAGTGAGTTGGCATATGAGGATGGTGCGCTCCATACAAACTTCCGCCACATGGGCCTTGTGCATTGCACCTCATCAGGGTCTGTGGGTAAGTCTGCATCATCCAGGTGACAATGTGCTCGCCTGAATGTCGGCTGAAATCTTTTCGCATATCCCGCAGCTCACTCAAGGATAGGGACCGAGTAATTATCTCTGGTTCTGCCTCTTCCTCCTGTTCTCGTGATGGCCCTGGTTCATCGTTATCCCTTACTAAGAGAACTGATTTCTTCATGTACTTCTTCTTCTGTATGGGGGCAACTGATACTGGCGCGGTTTGGTTCCCTGCTTCATTGGCAGTGGCTGCCACTGGGGTTGGAGGAGCCGCAGTGTCTGTCGCAGGGGTTGCAGTAGCCGCAGTCTCTGTCGCAGGGGTTGCAGTAGCTGCAGTGTCTGTTGTCCTGGTCTCCATCTCTTCCCCCTGAGGGTGCTGCGTAACACTGAGCAGGGCCTGGTAGATACTGGCCAGGGCCCAGCACAGTGCGGTGAGTTGTGCCTCTCCAGAATAGCCACAGCATTTTCCCTTCAGATATTCTACCTCTCTGTCAGGGTCCGGTAATTGTTCAGGGGTGAAGTCCCAGACCATTGGAGGCGAGAAGTTCTCTAGGTACCTGCCCGTGTTCTCCCACATGCCGTGCCACCCCTGACTGTCCAGCCTCGGAGCAGGTCTCTGGGTGGTCGTCTTAAATAGTTGTTTAACCCTGAACAGGACCTGGAACACATTCAGCAGACATAACAATAGGACCAGGCTGGTTTGAGCATCCCAAGGATATTCAAAATTCTCAAAAGCTGTCATACCTGACCCGAAGGAGAAAATGGAGGCAAAAGAGCTGGGGAAAGTGTCCCCCCATTTCCCCCACAGACTGGGTGTAATTATTAATAAATTGTGAGAGACGGTGCCCAAGGTACGGACAGGACAGCAATGCCACTTAAACGCCCCCAAGTAACTGTCTAACAAGTGATGTTCTCATATCCTAAGCCGATATCACACAGGACAGTAAAATGACAATCCTGATCCCTCTCCCAGAGGTGATAAACAGCATTGCAGGGAGTACATAAGCCATAGAGGAATTTACATGACACAGCCACGAGAACAAACCAAGCAACATGGTGACCAGTGACTATTTACCTAATACAATAAATGCATACAACAAATTGGTTTTTCCAAGCTCTAGTTGGATTCTGTTGTTATCTCAACCCTTCGAGCCCCACGTTGGGTGCCAAAAAAGGACTGTTGTGGTTTGGCCTGAGACGGCAACAAGGAACTAAGTGCCGCTCGCTCGGGCCTTCCCAATACGGGAAGAATTGGAAGAAAAAAGGCAGAACTTGTGGGTTGAGACAAAGGCAGTTTAACAGAAGAGCAAAGGGAACAAGAAAACAACAACAATAACACGGACAGAGGAATGTACAAACACGACTACGGAACCGCCGCTCACCAACCGGACCCGGGACGCCCCAGCCCGCTCCCCAGCAGCGACTTCCTGGCCCCTCCTCTGGCAGCTCCGCCTGGCCATGGCTCACATGGCATGGAATACCTGTGTCCCTGATGGAGCCCGGGGAGAATTAACCCTGTCCCTGCCAGAACCAGGACAATGACTTGCTTCCTTCTCCAGGAGACCTGGCTCTGCCCCACATGCCCACTGCAGCACGTCCTCACATGGTCACACAGCGCCGCTGACATTGGGGTTTTCCTCTCCTGGGCACTTCCCACACCACTCCAGACCCACCCTGTCTCTCTCCCACCTTCCCCGCCATCTGCCCAGCCCAGCCCAAAAGAGCCCCCTGCTCTGGGCTGGCCCCACAGCAGTGCTCCCCACAGGGAACTGCAGAGCTCTGGGCACTCCCCCCACAGCCCCAGCCCCTCTGAAGGGCACCACAGCTGCTGGGGGCAGAGAGGGCTCTCAGCCTCCCCATCACCCCAGGGCTGGAGCTGGCCCCAAGGGCCAGCAGAGGCCACTCGCTCTCTGGCTCTCCTGCCTTCAGCTGCAGCTGATCCCCAGCCCAAACTGCCTTTGCCCCGCTCTGCCTCCCCGCCTGCCCTGCTCCCCAGGACAGCAGGAGACTCCTGGCCCTGGGGCTCCTCAGGCAGCTCCCGCATCTCTCCAGTCTCCTTTCCCTCTGCATGATGCATCTTCACTGCCTCCCACGGCCCTGCAGAGTCCTGGCTTGTGGGTACCTGGATTTAGTGATTTGTCCTGGGGGGACCTATCTCTGAGACTTAAACTCTTCTCTGTCTCCATTCACTTCCCATCCCAGAGAACATGGAGTGTCCCCGTCTTCTCCTGACCACTCCAGATTCCTTTCCACATGGATTGAAATCTGCCATCAGCCCCATCATACCTGTGACAGCCTGAGGAATGTTACTGGGAGGTCATGTACCGTCTCCACTGCCCCTCTACACCAAGAAGAGAGCCTTCAACTAAGTCTTGGTGTCTAAAATATGCCAGTGCTACTGTGACATTATTTCCCAAAACAAAGTGGAAAGACGCTTGGGAAGTCCAGTTCCTTAGGCTTGTTCGTAGCCAAAACGGTATCAAGCAGACCCAGCCATCAGGCACCACACTCAGGAGATCCCCTTTTATTGTAGAGATGCTCTTAGGGAGGAAAGAGGTGACACATGGTTCTTCAAGAATGAGACAGAACAGGAAAGAGCCTGAAGAGAAGTGCTATGAACCCAAGCAATTACTTCAAAGGATAATTATCAGAGAAAAAAATAATGGCTGAAGCCTGGCCTAGAGTAAACTTATAGCATGACACAGAGAACGGGAGGCACATTACTTTTACTGCCTCAGGATCCATCAGATGAGTTTCTTCAGGGCATCCTTGAGCTCCCGGTTCCTCATGCTGTAGAGGAGGGGGTTCACTGCTGGAGGCACCACCGAGTACACAACAGCCATCACCACATTGAGGGATGGGGAGGAGATGGAGAGGAGCTTCAGGTGGGCAACCATGCCAGTGCTGATAAACAGTGAGACCACGGCCAGGTGAAGGAGGCAGGTGGAAAAGGCTTTGTGCCGTCCCTGCTGTGAGGGGATCTTCAGCGCAGCTCTGAAGATCTGCACATAGGACACCACAATGAAAATAAAACACACAAAGAATAAACAGGTACTAAATACAATTAGCTCAACTTCCCTGAGGTAGGATTGTGAGCAGGAGAGCTTGAGGATCTGGGGGATTTCACAGAAGAACTGGTCTAGGCCATTGCCTTGGCAGAGAGGTATTGAAAATGTATTGGCCGTGTGCAGGAGAGCATCGAGAATGCCACTGCCCCAGGCAGCTGCTGCCATGTGGACACAAGCTCTGCTGCGCAGGAGGGACCCATAGTGCAGGGGTTTGCAGATGGCAACGTAGCGGTCGTAGGCCATGACGGTGAGAAGACAAAAGTCTGCTGACATCAAGAAGGCAAAGAAAAAGACCTGGGAAACACATCCCATGTAGGAGATGGTCCTGGTGTGCCAGAGGGAGTTGGCCATGGCTTTGGGAACAGTGGTGGAGATGGCACCCAGGTCGAGGAGGGCGAGGTTGAGGAGGAAGAAGTACATGGGGGTGTGGAGGCGGTGGTCACAGGCTACGGCAGTGATGATGAGGCCATTGCCCAGGAGGGCAGCCAGGTAGATGCCCAGGAAGAGGCAGAAGTGCAAGAGCTGCAGCTCCCGCGTGTCTGCGAATGCCAGCAGGAGGAAGTGGGTGATGGAGCTGCCATTGGACATATTTTCCCTCTGCACATGGGGGCCTGTCCAAGGAGGAAAAGACAGTGAAGAGTGAGGACAGACAGGTCCGAGTAGAACCTGTTGCACTGGTCACAGTAAAGCCCCCCAAATGACCTCCGTCCGTCCAGGAAGGCGTTTGTGCAGATCCTGGTGTGATGCCTGGTTTGTGCTGGCTGAGGGTGCAATGGGGAGCAGGGGACTCTGCTGTGGGCTCCAGAGGAGTCAGTCGTGCTGTGCAGCAAGTGGGAGAGAGGAACCAGGAGTGATTGCAGGGTAACTCTACCCCCGATATAAAAGAGCTTTTGAGCACTGTCACTCCCAGGTCCCCTGGCTGCAGAACAGAGCTGGGGGGGGTGTTTTGTTTATTTTGCTCCGGTTACCCCTGGCCCACTTGAGGAGTCATGTTTGAAGGTAGAAATCCCTGGCATTTCTGCTACCCTACGAGTGCTATTGTGAGAGTCCTGGGAGGCAATAGGACAGACCCTTAGTGCCGAAGGAGGAGAGCTGGTCTCTCCATCCGTCCTGCTCTCAGCTGCTTTTTGCCAGCCCCGCTTTGGTCTGGAGGATGATCCCACGGAGAGCAGAGGAGTCCAGTTCCAAAGTGCAGATCTCCAAACTCCCCTCCCCAGGGAAGAGCTGTCAGCTTTTGGATGCCCAGAAGATGGGGTGCCCTTTCTGGGAGTTACCTTTATCCCCACCCCATGGACTGCATTGCCTAGAGACCCAGAGGTTAGAAGAGGCCTTGGGCACCAGGGACACATCTGCATGGCAGGACCTGCAGGGTCAGTTGCTGAGCTGCTGATGAAGCCCCCACCCCAGAGAGACTGAAATCAAAGAAGCAGCAGCAGCAGCAGCAGCAGGGACGGGTGGAGAAGCAAGGAGCAATGCCCCGATGCTTCTGCCAAGGGAAACAAGGCCAGGGAGGGACAGAGGGTGCTCAGGAGAGTCCCTTCTGCTGCAGCTACAGCCACAGATGAGGCAGCTGCTGCCCTGGATCCCACGTCCTTGAGGGCAGAAGCTCACTGGGCAGGGTTAGAGTTGGCACTGGCAGGAGGCAGAGTTCCTCTGAAGCACCGGGACCCTGTTCTGAAGGACAGCCCTGGGCACCCCTGGCTGCACACCCGCCTTCATGCCCCTGCAACCATCCCCGGGAGAAGGCAGCCACCGTGTCCTGTCCCTCTGACGGTGCTGCAGGGAAGCCCTGCTCTGCAGCACACCCTTCTCCTCCTCTACACCAGAGAAAGATCCCACAGGCTGTGGGCTACGACAGCTTTAGGAGAACCCTTCAGGATCGGCAGTGGCATTGCCCTGCAGCCTCACACTTACCGTGCAGAGGGCTGGGAAGCTTCCTCCCACAGTGAGCTCTCAGCTCTCCTCCCAGTCACGACTGCCTTCACGCTCTCTCTGCATTGATGGTCCCATCCTCGCTGCCTGCAGGCAGTGCCCTCAGCCCTGCTGCCCATTGCACAGGAGCTGCTCCTGGGCAGAGCTGTCTCTCTGCAGCACTGGTTGCCATGAGCTTCCTCCATCCCAGGAGGTGGGCTCAGCAGAGGAGCAGCCCAAGGCATTTTAATGACCCCTCGGGTGGGTTTGGGGCAGAGTCCCTGAACCGCAGACACTGAGAGGAAGTTGAAGAAACCGCTCAAGATGACAAACTCAGATGTAAACTCCGAGGTTTCTTGAAGTGTTAATGGGTCCCACTGAGGACCATTACCAACAAAGCCTCCCCAGGGGCTCGTTAGAGCAGAAAACTGGAGGCAATAATGACAGGTAGGTAAAGGGAAATTAAAGGTGGCTCTGATGCTGAGCAAACCTGAAGGTGTTACTCCTTCGGTGTCCCATACCTGCACCTCTTTCTTTGAAGGCACCCAATTGTCTTTTTGATTTCGCCCCAATATCTCACTACCCTTACTGATATCTCTCCATCCTCCCTGGCTGTTCTGGGAAAGACAAAGCCATGGGCTGGTCCAGCCTCCCCCTGAGTGTCCTCTTGTACCACAGCACTGCCCTTGGAGTGACAGTTTCTTCTGGTCATTTCTGGTCTCAACCTCCCAATCCAAACTTTGTGGCATCCTTCCTTTCTCCTGCTTTTTTTTCCACCATGAAGAAAAGCTCCGGCATCTCTGAAACCACCCTTCAAGCAGTTACAGGTTATGACTGTGACGCTCTGAGCCCCCACTTCACCAGGCTGAAGGAGACCAGGACCCTCAGCCTCCCCTCACGGGGCGTGTGCTTGAGGCCATGAATCCCATATTGGCAGAGCTTCTCTGGACACTCTCCATTCCTCCCCACTTGTCTAGAACAGGAAGCCCCAGTGAGGGGCACACGAGCCCCGAGGTGGCCACTCCAGGTTTCAGTGGAGTGAGATGACAGCTCCCCTGGTGTGGGTGACCCACACTCCTCCTAATGCAACGTCCTCCCTACAATACGGACCACCTGTCCCCTACAATACCACCTCCAATATAGAAACACCTGCCTTTGAGGTTTCAAAGATCATTTGGTACCAATAATGCACTACTTTTTGCAAAAAGAGATACATCTCAATTGTATTGGTTAGCCTTTATGTCTGTTTAGAATCACAGAATCTTAGAATGTGTTGGGTTGGAAGGGACCTCTAAAGGCCATCTAGTCCCACCCCCCTGCAGTCAGCAGGGACATCTTCAACTAGATCAGGTTGCTCAGAGCCTCATCAAGCCTGGCCTTGAACACCTCCAGGGATGGGGCCTCCACCCCCTCTCTGGGCAACCTGGGCCAGTGTCTCACCACCCTCATGGTAAAGAACTTCTTCCCAATGTCTAATCTCAACCCACCCTGCTCTAGTTTAAACCATTGCCCCTTGTCCTATGGCTACATGCCTTTGCAAACAGCCCCTCCTCCGCTTTCTTGTAGGCCCCCTTCAGGGACTGGAAGGCCGCTCTCAGGTCTCCTCATAGCCTTCTCTTCTCCAGGCTGAACAAGCCTAACTGTATCAGACTGTCTTCGTAGGAGAGGGGCTCCAGCCCTCAGATCATCTTTGTGGCCTCCTCTGGACCTGCTCCAACAGGTCCATGTCCTTCTTGTGCTGAGGGCTCCAGAGCTGGACACACTACTCCAGGTGGGGTCTCATGAGAGCAGAGGAGAGGGGCAGAATCACCTCTCTGGATCTGCTGGCCACAGTTCTGTTGTTACAGCCCAGGATGCGATTGGCCTTCTGGGCTGCAGGCTCACGTTGTTGGCTCATGTCCAGCTTTTCATCTACCAGTACCCCCCAGGCTTTTTTCCGCAAGGCTACTCTCTATCACATCATCCCCCAGCCTGTATTGATAACCAGGATTGTCCCGACCCAAGTGTAGGACATTGCACTTGGTCTTCTTGAACTTCATAAGGTTTGCTCAGGCGCACCTCTCCAGCTGGTCCAGGTCCCTCTGGATGGCATCCTGTCCCTCTGGGCTGTCAACTGCACCACTCAGCTTGGTGTCATCGGCAAACGTGCTGAGGCTTCACTTGATCCCACTGTCTATGTCATTCACGAAGATATTAAACAGCACTGCCCCCAAGACAGATCCCTGAGGGACACCACTTTTCACCCCTCTGCATGTGGGCATCGAGCCATTGACCACTACTCTCTGGATGCGACCCTCCAGCCAGTTGCTTATCCACCGAACAGTCCTCCCATCAAATCCGTATGGCTCCAACTCAGAGAGAAGGATGTTGTGGGGGACCACGTCAAAGGCCTTGCAGAAGTTCAGACAGAGTATATCCATTGCTCTTCCCTTGTCCACTGATGCAGTCACTCCATTGGAGAAAGCCACCAGGTTGGTCAGGCAGGACTTGCCCCTGGTGAAGCCATGCTGGCTCTCTCGAATCACCTCCCTATCCTCCATGTGCCTTAGCATAGCTTCGAGGAGGATCTGTGCTGTGATCTACCCAGGCACGGAGGTGAGGCTGACAGGGTGGTAGTTCCGGGGTCCTCCTTTCTACCCTTTTAAAAATGGCTGTAATGTTTCCCTTCTGCCAGTCACCGGGGACTTTACCTGACTGCCATGACTTTTCCAATATCATGGAGAGTGTCTTGGCAACTTCATCAGCCAATTCCCTCAGGACTCTGGGGTGCATCAGGCCCCATGGACTTGTGTATGTTCACGTTGCTCAGGTGGTCACAAACTTTGTCTTCACTTACAGTGGGAGGGACTTTGTCCCCCAGGTCCCCGTCTTGAAGTCCTTCAGCTTGGGAGGTGTGAGGAGAGAGGCTGCCAGTGAAGACTAAGGCAAAAAGTTGTTCAGAACCTCAGCCTTCTCCTTGTCTGTTGTTACCAGTTTGCCATTCTCAGTCATCAGGGAGGGCACGCTTTCTTTAACCTTCCTTTTCTGGTTTGACCAGCAGGTCCCAACTCAGCCATGCTGGTCTCTTCCCTTTCTTGCTTGATTTCTTACACCTGGGGATCGAGAGCCCTTGTGCTCTATGGAAAGTGTCCTTGAAGATCTGCCAGCTCTCTTCTGCCCCCTTGTCCCTGAGAACCATTTCCCAGGGGGTCCTATTGACTAACTCCACGACGATCCGGAGGTTTGCTTTCCTAAAGTTCAAGGTCCTCACTACGTCCTTGTCTGACACGTATCCCTTAGCACTGTGAACTCCACCAGTGCGTGGTCACTGCACACCAGGCTGCCTCCAATCTTGACATCCCCAATGAGCTCACTCGCATTGGTGACTGTCAGGTCCAGTATGGCATCCCCTCGGGCAGGGCTGTCTATTTCCTGTCTTAGGAAGTTATCGTTGAGGCACTCCAGGAACCTCCTGGATTGTCTACGGCTCACCGTGTTACTTTTCCAGCGGGTGTCAGGGTGGTTGAAATCCCCCAGCAGGATGAGGGCCTTCGAGCGCGATGCCTCCTGTAGCTGCAGGAAGAAGGCTTCATCAGCAGGTTCCCCTTGATCAGGCGGCCTGTAGTAGACACCAACCACCAGGTTCCCCTTGTCGCCTCGGCCTCTAATGCCTACCCATAAGCTTTTGACTTCCTCTTGGCTGCTCTTTAGGGACATCTCTTCACACTCTATCCCTTGCTTAACAGAGAGGGCAACACCTCTGCCCCTCCTTCCTCAACAGCTTGTAGCCATTGATAGCCACACTCCAGCCATAGGATTCGTCCCACCAGGTTTCAGTAATGGCCACTAGGTCATAGCTTTCCAGCAGCATGGTAGTTTCCAGCTCCTCCTGTTTGTTACCCATGTTGCGTGCCTTTGTGTAGAGGCACTTCAGCTGGGCTGTTGCCTGTGTTACCTTCTTAGAGGAGATCACCTTGAGGTGTTTCACGCGTGTTTCCCTGTTGACTCCAACAACCTCAGAAGCCCCTGGCTCGTCTCTGTAAGACTTTGACTATGATGCAGTGTCCCCAGCATGCCTCTGGGCAACAGGTCAAAGGCCCTTACTAGCGCCCCGTCCCCCTAACCCTGACGTGTTATCCCACAGCTGGTCACAGACAAGCCTGATATTATCATCCCCCTCCCCCTTCACATCTAGTTTAAAGCCCTGTCGATCAGCCCCACAATCTCTTGAGCAAAGACCTTCTTCCCCCTTTGAGAAAGGTGTCTCCCAGGTGATGCCAGCAAGCCCGATGCTGTGTAGGCCATCCCATTGTCAACAAAAATGAAATTGTGGCGGTGACACCAGCCATGGAGCCATGGATTAATAGACTGGATCCGTCTGTTTCTTCCAATGTCACTGCCTGCAACTGGAATGAGTGAGGAAAAAATAACCCGTGTCCCAGATTCCCTCACCAACCTTCCCAAGGCCCTGAAGTCCCCCTTGATTGCTCTTGGTCTGTGAGTCGCAGCTTCCTCTCCACCTAAAAGGAAGATCAATAATGGGTAGTAGGCTGAGGACTGTATCAAGCGAGGAAGTTTCCTGGTGATGTCCTTCACCCAGGCTCCAGAAAGACAGCAGACTTCTCTATGAGGAGGGTCTACCCGGCATATTGGACCCTCTCATATTACCCGGCATATTCCCTCTCAGGTCTCCAACACGGAGACCTCCAACAAAGGAGTCACCAACGACCATAACCCTTCTTTTCTTCCTTGGGGTTGTGGTTGTGATACGGGCGGTACACCATTCTGACTGTGGAGACATCTCTGGTGTGGATTGCCCATCATCCACATCCTCATTTGACTGGCCTTCCTCAACCAGAACCTCAGATCTGTTCTTCAGAGGTACCGGGGTGGGGGACATGGTGGGCAAGGAGGGAGTTCGCCTGCTGCCCCGACCATGAATTTCCCTCCATTCACTCTTTTCATTTAGGCTTCTGCCTTCTGCCTGACAGGGCAGGATACAGGGGTCCCTGGATCCCGGTGACTTTCTGATAGGTGCTCCTGCTTCTGTTTCAAGGAGGGCAGAGCCTGGCTCCACCAGTCCTTTTCTTGTTCAGCCTCCCTAATGCTCCTTAACCTTTCGACTTCCTCTCACAGCTCTGACACCAGGCTGAGCAGATGGTTCACCTGTTCACAACGCACACAGCAGCTGTTACAGCTGCCCCGCGTTACCAGTGAAAGGCTCTGGCACCCCCTGCAGCCTGTGACCTGGACGGCTGTATGTTCCTGTGGGAGCTCTCTCTGGGTTCCCACATCCATCCTGGCTAAGGTTGAGAGCACGACCTTCTGCCGGGTGGAGAGCAGAGCTAAACTCCATCCGAGAGGGTGATGACCGCCTTGTTGTGGTGCTCCCCGGTGACGCCCTGGGTGATGCCCATGTGCTGCGTGCTTACTCAGTGCGCAGTGACCAGGTCGCTGTGCTCCCAAAAGGCTTCTTTTATGAGGGGGGAAGTGGTCCCAGCGAGTACGCCTCCTTTAGATCTGCCGCCCGTGCTGCTGGCTCTGCCCACAGCTCCTCAGCAGACCACCCACGAGCGGCCAGTTTCCGGCACAGGCTGGCCGCTTTTCCTCACTTCAAAAAGCCCCCAAAGGAGCCCCTCGCTGGCCCTTTTTGCCATGATTCCCTTCCCCAGTGCGGACTTCCCTGCACAGAGATGGTCACCTCAGCGACTTTCTGTGTGTGCAATTCAATTTAGAATACTATTGTAAGTCTTGTGGTTGCGAGTGTCTGATTTAATTCAGGAAAGTGTCGTACCTGTCCCGTGAACCTTTCCTTTTTTGAATCTTTAAATATGTCACTGTGGTGGTTATAGCAAATTTTGATAAATCACTTTGAGAACTGGCAAATGATGAAGTATTGTTAGAATCATATGACTTAACCCCGTGTTACTAAATCTGAAATTGGTGCCACCTCAAAGTGGGGCAGGATCCCAAATCAACATTCACAACGAGACTGGACATGAGGAGAAAGAAATGTCCCATGAAGGACAGTGCTGTGACTCCTGAGGTCACCCAGAGGGAGCCTGGATCAGCGCAACGCTGGGTGTTCCAAGGACCAGGCAGGGAGGAAGAAGAGCTGTCAGGAAAGGCGAGGAGATGCCCCAGTGGGAGCAAGGGGAGGAAAGAGGTTGGGTGTCCACAGCCCACAGGTCTTTGTCCCCTTGGCTGTGGCTGTTGTCTTTGCTACCAAGGCCTGAAAGGAGACACCTTAATCTCATGGAACCGGGGCCTCACTGCTTCCTCGCAACCCCCAGGGAGGCCGGGAGGTGTGGTGCCGTTGTCCTTCACTCGGCATTGCCTACCCCACACCTCACTGCCCCAGGAGGAGCCCTGAGCCAGTGTGAGGGACAGGATCCCCCTTCCCAGGGCTGGCTGCTTGGCGGGATAAAATACATCAAGGCTTTACTCAGCATCAGCTCCACCTGCACAGTGCCTTTGCCTCCCTGTAATCACAGCCTCCAGTTACCTGCTCGAACAAATCCATGGGGAGGCTTGGTCTGTCATGGCCCTCAGTGGGGACAATTAATGCTCCAAGACACTTTGGCGTTTGCTTCGGACTTGAATTCCTGCACAGGTTGTTCAAGCTCCTCTCAGTATCTGGCATTCCTGGGCTCAGCAGCAAATACCCCATGGGGCTCGTTAAAGTGCAGAAAGCCCTAAGGAGCCACAGCTCTTCCATGATTTCCTTCAGGGCTTCTAGCCTGGTACAGCTCAGTGGAGAGGTCTCAGGAGTCTACTTAAAGCAGAAGGTTTCAAGAAGCACTTAATAAAAAGGTAATTTTTCATTTGGAAAGGGCTTTTCATTAGTCTTTTTATTTTTCCAGAGGAAATGCTTGCAGCTTTCTCCAACTGATACTGAACCAGAGGTGTCTCCTAAGGAGGACCAGAGAGGTAGCAACTGCCATCTCCTCCAGGTCCCCCACTGTATGGACAACTTGCCCCCCCACCTCCTCCTCCCCACCGTTTCTCTTGGGGCTGCCTGGGACTTGCATTCTTTTCCTACATCAGACTTGTGCGCTGAGTCTGCAGCTGAATGTTCACAGCTCCTTTGCACCAATTCCTGCCCGATTCCCCCGCAGACTTGGCTGTAAATAGACAAGGGATTCTTATTCAATTTGAACAGCCAGAAGGAAAAAATGATACCAATTAATTAAAGAAACCCAATGCATTCCTCCACTATATGCCAAGGCCAAGCCTCCAATAAGCTCCACCTTCCTCAAACCATCAACATAAAAGAAATATGTTGGAGAGATTGATAGGAAGTTCTAAATATACGCACAGTTAGTGAGTTGGCTAAAGAGACAGTGTGGCAGATTAAGTAAACTTTGCCTTATTCTTGGCCAAATTTCCATCCCAGAGCCTTGTCACCAACTCATGTCTCTAGTGATGTCCCTGCCCATGTTACATTATGTGCTTGTTAAACAAAACTCTTCTCCAGCAAACTCGGGCAAAACTCTTCCTTGGAGACAGTCTCTCCTCAAAGTCCCCTTGCAACCATACGGTGAATTGAGATGCAAGAATAAACTCATTACAGTTCCTTCACGTTAACGAGCTCCCAGGGGAAAGTCACGCAGTGTGGAGGGCCCTGGCAGGAATAAAGAGCCTTGGAGGTTCAGCAGGGTCTGCTGAGGGCTGTGGCTGACGAAGCGGCTTCAGGAAATTGAAGCGTGCCTCCCTGGGGGCTGGTTGGAGCAGAAAACCAGAGGCAGTGATTTCAGGGTGACAAAGAAAGGAGGCAGAGACATCCTGTGTGCTGTAGCCCCCTGGATGTGCCCTGCCAAGCCAAGGGGCCCAGTGCTAATCCCCAGCTCGTTGCAATGGGGATGCTTTTGGTCATCACCACATGAGCTTTCCCTCTGCTCACCACCAGGGCCCATACACGCCGAGTGCCTTCCACACTCTTGCCCCTCAGACTCGGCACGACGCAGCTCCTCTTAAGCCTTTGCCTGGACCCTAACCCTAATCCCTCACCTGCAGCTCTCCTCTGTAGCCCTTCCCTGAACACCAACGCCAAAGCTGAAACCCTCACCACATGCCTCATGCCTAAAGCTGTTAGAGCGGGTCAAGAGATGGATCACCAACAATCATTGGAGGGCCAGAAGACCTCTCCTAGGAAGAAAAACTGAGAGAGTTGATGTTGTTGAGCCTGGAAACAAAAAAGGTCCAAGGAGACCTTCTTATATCCTTTCAGTGTACGGTGGAGGCTTATAAGAGAGAGAGAGAGATTTTACCAGGGCCAGTAATGACAGGACAAGGGGCAACAGCTTTAAACTGAAAGAGGGTCGATTTAGATTGGACATAGGGAAGAAATTTTTCACAATGAGGGTGGTGAGACACTGGAAAAGGTTGCCCAGAGAAGCTGTGGATTCCCCATCGTTGGCGGTGTTCAGGGTCAGGTAGGGCGGGGCTTTCAGCATCCTGATTGAGTCGCAGATGTCCCTAAAAAATGGGGATTGGACTACATGACCTTTAAACGTCCCTTCAAATCCATGGCATGCTGGGACACTATGAGAGCAGATGTGGCCACACCACTGCTGAGTCAAGGGGGACAATAACTGCCCTTTTCTGGGTGTCCACGGCCCTTCTAACACCACCCCATATGCAGCTGGCCTTAATGGTGCTGAGCCTTTACCAGAGGCTCACATGGCATCCCTCAAAATGCCCAGGCCCCTCTCCTCAGACTCACTCCTCACCTCGTCCTCTCCCACTTTGCCCCTTCTCCTTGAAAAACTTGAGGAGGTTTCTGTTGGCCACATCCCCAGGTGTCTCAAGGTCCCTGTGCACTGAAGCTCCAGAACATCAGCATTTAAATTGCATGTGCAGATGGCTCATGCTGAGTCGTGGTTCCTCTAACAAGACAACTTGAGTAGCTGTACGACAGCAGAGGTAAGAAAAGGGGTTACTAGTGTCATGGATGACATGAGGAGGGTGGAAAGTGCCACTGTCACCATCTCAGAAACACCAAGGGAAGGGCCAACAAGGAAACGGTGAAAAAGAGTTGGCTCTTTGTATGGGAGGGGATGAGGATGATCCAGGAGAAGAACTTGACAGTGGAAAAAGAGTGGAAAAGGGCATGAAATCAGAAGAGAAACATCAAATTGCCTTGGTTGGGAGGGACCTTTCAGATCACCTACTCCAACCATCAACCTAACTCTGACAAAAGCCATCACTAAACCATAGCTCTAAGCACTATGTCTGCCCGTCTTTTAAATACCTCCACGGATGGTGCCTCAACCACCTCCCTGCGCAGCCTGTTCCAATGCTTAATAACCCCTTCAGTTTAAAAACTTTTCCTAATATCCTGTATAAACCTCCCGTCACACAACTAGAGGCCGTTTCCTCTTGTCCTATAGCCTCTTACTTGGAGAAACAGACCGAGCCCCATCTCTCTGCAACCTCCTTTCAGGGAGTTAGAGAGTTAGAAGGTCTCCCCTCAGCCTCCTTTTCTCCAGGCTAAACAACCCCAACTTCCTCAGCCACTCCTCATAAGATTTATCCTCCAGATCCCTCACCAGCTCCGTTGCCCTTCTCTGGACCTGCTCCAGCACCTACGTGTCTTTTTTTGTGGTGAGGGGCCCAAAACTGGACACAGTACTCCAGGTGGGGCCTCAGCAGTGCCAAGTACAGGAGGACGATCACTTCCCTACTCCTGCTCACCACACTGTTCCTGATACAGGACAAAATTGGGTTGGCCTTCTTGGCCACCTGGGCACACTGCTGGCTCATATTCAGCCGGCAGTTGACCAACACCCCCAGGTTCTTTCCTGCGGGGCAGCTCTCCAGCCACTCCTCCCCAGGCTTGCAACGCTGCATGGGGTTGGTGTGACCCAAGTGCAGGACCCGGCACTTGGACCTGTTGAACCTCATACCACTGGCCTTGGCCCATCGATCCAGCCTCTCCAGATCCCTCTGCAATGTGTTCCTACCCTCAAGCAGATCGACACTCCCACCTAAATTGGTGTCATCTGCAAACTTACTGAGGGTGCACTCAATCCCCTCGTCCAGATCATTGAAAAAGATCTTAAAGTGAACTGGCCCCAATACCAAGCCCTGGGGAACAAGCATCAGGGTGACCATCTGCACACAAACATTAACAGCTGACCAAAGGGAGCTTGAGTCCAGGGGCAGCTGGAGAAACGCTGGGATTTGGCCAACAGAAATTCTTGAAGTCTTTCAAGGAGAAGTGTCCAGTCCTGCATCCCGGGGAAGAATAACCCCAACGCAGCAGGACAGGCTGGGACCTGATGTGCTGAGCAGTGACCCTGCGGAGACGGGGCTGGGCACCCTGAGGGACGCCTCATGAGCCAGTGGTGCACGCTCACTATGAACAAGGCCGGCTGTCTACGGGGCTGCAGGAGGAGGAGCGTGTGCCCCCCAGGCAACTTGAGACACCTTCCCCTTTGACTCAGCACTGCTGTGGCCCAACGCACACAGCTGTGTCCCAGCGTGCGGCTCCCCATTTTGGAGAAGTGGAGAGGACCTGGAGAGTGTCCAGAGGAGATCTGCCAAGATGGGCTTTAGGGCCCAGTGCACGTGCACTGGTGGAGAGGCTGAGGGACCTGGGCTTCTCTGGCCCAGTGGCAGGGAGGCTCTGGGCACTATTGGAATAGCCTGAACCTGGTTGAAGGGTTGTTTCAGAGACAATGGATCTTTTCTTTGGCGGGAAACAGCAGGAGAAAGAAATAATGCAACAAAGGGCAGCTTGGGAGGTTGAGACTGGACACCAGGAGAAAGAAATGCCACTGCAAGGGCAGTGCTGTGCTGCAACAGATCACCCAGAGGGAGTCGGGATCAGCCCAAGGCGTTGTGTTTCAGGAACAGCCAAGGACGATGGAGAGAGATGAATAAAGGCAGTGAGCCGCTGAGGGGAGAGCAAGACGGGGAAGCAGGGGGTTGTCTGCAGCCTGCAGGGGAAGAGGAGCAGATGTGGGACACCATAGCACAGACAGGGGTGCAGACGATCAAGGGAGTTGGCAAGGCTGAAAGCCCCCAACAGTGCTTATGTCTTTCTCCTCTTGGCTGTGGCTGTTGTCTGTGCCACCAAGGCTACCAGAAGACACCTTATCCTTACAGCACTAGGGCCTTAGCGCCTCCTCTTCCCCACCCGGGAGCCATCATTCTGTCTTTCTGCCCTTGGCATTGCACGTCCTCCCATCACAATGCCCCAGGAAGAGCCCTGAGCTGTGCTTGTGGGGCAGGATCTCCCTTCCCAGGGGCTGGAGGCCAGGGCTTGGCCCTTTGCCTTCCTCTCACACATTCAGCATTAGCCAGCGTCAGAGACACCTCTCCATTGCCTTTGCCTACCTGCCCTCACTGCCTCCAGTTTTCCCTCGAACAAGCCCCCAGGAGCCTTTGGCAGTAGTGGCCCTCAGTGGGACCCATTAACGCTCCAAGAAACTTGCAAAATTACATCTGACGTTGACTTCTGGAGAGGTTTCATCAGCTTCCCCTGTGTCTGAGCTTCATGGGCTCAGCACCAAAACCACCAGAGAGGGCATTAAAATGCCTTGGGCTGGTCCTGCTCAGTATAGAAATGGGGGTTGGCCGGGCGGCAGGAATCCGTGTTCGCTGCTCGGGATGGGCATCGGGTGGTAAGCAATTGTACTGCATCACTCCTGGTTTCCTATTTTCTTTTACAATGATTGTTAGTTTCTTTCCCGTTACTGGTCTATCAAACTGGCTGTATCTCAACCCATGAGATTTTTATTCCTTTTTCTCCCTCTTCTCCCTATCCCTCTGCAGCTGCCTGGGGCAGTGGCTTTCTCTATGCTGTGCTGCACACAGCTAATACATTTTCAATACCTCTCTGCCAAGGCAATGGCCTAAACCAATTCCTTTGTGAAATCGCCCAGATCCTCAAGCTCTCCTGCTCAGACTCAGACTACCTCAAGGAAGTTGGGCTTATTCTACTCAGTGCCTGTTTAGTCTTTGCATGTTTTGTTTTCATTGTGCTGTCCTATGTGCAGATCTTCAGGGCTGTGCTGAGGATGCCCTCGCAGCAGGGACAGCACAAAGCCTTTTCCACCTGCCTCCCTCACCTGGCCGTGGTCTCCTTATTTGTCAGCACTGGCATATTTGCCCACCTGAAGCCCCCCTCCATCTCCTCTCCATTTCTAGACCTAGTGGTGTCACTGCTGTACTCGGTGGTGCCTCCAGCAGTGAACCCCCTCATCTACAGCCTGAGGAACCAGGAGCTCAAGGGTGCCCTGAGGAAACAGACCCAATAGATCCTGCACCATCAACAGTAATTTTCTTCCCCTTTCTTTCATAGTGTTCAAATCACCTTTGAGAGAAATTTCGGCTTTTTTTTTTTCCTGATAATCATACTTAGAGGTAATTGCTTGGGATCATAGCACTTCTCTTCAGGCTCTTTCCTGTTGTGTCTCATCCTTGAAGAACCATGTGTCACCTCTTTTCTCCCTATGAGCATCTCTGCAAGAAAAGGGGATCTCCTGAGTGTGGTGCCTGATGGCTGGGTCTGCTTGATACAGTTTTGGCTACGAACAAGCCAAAGGAACTGGACTTTCCAAGCGTCTTTCCACTTTGTTTTGGGAAATAATGTCACAGTAGCACTGGCGTATTTTAGACACCAAGACTTAGTTGAAGGCTCTCTTCTTGGTGTAGAGGGGCAGTGGAGACGGTACATGACCTCCCAGTAACATTCCTCAGGCTGTCACAGGCATGATGGGGCTGATGGCAGATTTCAATCCATGTGGAAAGGAATCTGGAGTGGTCAGGAGAGGACAGGGACACTCCATGTTCTCTGGGATGGGAAGTGAATGGAGACAGAGAAGAGTTTAAGTCTCAGAGATAGGTCCCCCCAGGACAAATCACTAAATCCAGGTACCCACAAGCCAGGACTCTGCAGGGCCGTGGGAGGCAGTGAAGATGCATCAGGCAGAGGGAAAGGAGACTGGAGAGATGCGGGAGCTGCCTGAGGAGCCCCAGGGCCAGGAGTCTCCTGCTGTCCTGGGGAGCAGGGCAGGCGGGGAGGCAGAGCGGGGCAAAGGCAGTTTGGGCTGGGGATCAGCTGCAGCTGAAGGCAGGAGAGCCAGAGAGCGAGTGGCCTCTGCTGGCCCTTGGGGCCAGCTCCAGCCCTGGGGTGATGGGGAGGCTGAGAGCCCTCTCTGCCCCCAGCAGCTGTGGTGCCCTTCAGAGGGGCTGGGGCTGTGGGGGGAGTGCCCAGAGCTCTGCAGTTCCCTGTGGGGAGCACTGCTGTGGGGCCAGCCCAGAGCAGGGGGCTCTTTTGGGCTGGGCTGGGCAGATGGCGGGGAAGGTGGGAGAGAGACAGGGTGGGTCTGGAGTGGTGTGGGAAGTGCCCAGGAGAGGAAAACCCCAATGTCAGCGGCGCTGTGTGACCATGTGAGGACGTGCTGCAGTGGGCATGTGGGGCAGAGCCAGGTCTCCTGGAGAAGGAAGCAAGTCATTGTCCTGGTTCTGGCAGGGACAGGGTTAATTCTCCCCGGGCTCCATCAGGGACACAGGTATTCCATGCCATGTGAGCCATGGCCAGGCAGAGCTGCCAGAGGAGGGGCCAGGAAGTCGCTGCTGGGGAGCAGGCTGGGGCGTCCCGGGTCCGGTTGGTGAGCGGCGGTCCGGTTGGTGAGCGGTCGTGTTTGTACATTCCTCTGTCCATGTGTGATTGTTGTTGTTTTCTTGTTCCCTTTGCTCTTCTGTTAAACTGCCTTTGTCTCAACCCACAAGTTCTGCCTTTTTTCTTCCAATTCTTCCCGTATTGGGAAGGCCCGAGCGAGCGGCACTTAGTTCCTTGTTGCCGTCTCAGGCCAAACCACGACAGTCCTTTTTTGGCACCCAACGTGGGGCTCGAAGGGTTGAGATAACAACAGAATCCAACTAGAGCTTGGAAAAACCAATTTGTTGTATGCATTTATTGTATTAGGTAAATAGTCACTGGTCATCATGTTGCTTGGTTTGTTCTCGTGGCTGTGTCATGTAAATTCCTCTGTGGCTTATGTACTCCCTGCAATGCTGTTTATCACCTCTGGGAGAGGGATCAGGATTGTCATTTTACTGTCCTGTGTGATATCGGCTTAGGATATGAGAACATCACTTGTTAGACAGTTACTTGGGGGCGTTTAAGTGGCATTGCTGTCCTGTCCGTACCTTGGGCACCGTCTCTCACAATTTATTAATAATTACACCCAGTCTGTGGGGGAAATGGGGGGACACTTTCCCCAGCTCTTTTGCCTCCATTTTCTCCTTCGGGTCAGGTATGACAGCTTTTGAGAATTTTGAATATCCTTGGGATGCTCAAACCAGCCTGGTCCTATTGTTATGTCTGCTGAATGTGTTCCAGGTCCTGTTCAGGGTTAAACAACTATTTAAGACGACCACCCAGAGACCTGCTCCGAGGCTGGACAGTCAGGGGTGGCACGGCATGTGGGAGAACACAGGCAGGTACCTAGAGAACTTCTTGCCTCCAATGGTCTGGGACTTCACCCCTGAACAATTACTGGACCCTGACAGAGTGGTAGAATATCTGAAGGGAAAATGCTGTGGCTATTCTGGAGAGGCACAACTCACCGCACTGTGCTGGGCCCTGGCCAGTATCTACCAGGCCCTGCTCAGTGTTACGCAGCACCCTCAGGGGGAAGAGATGGAGACCGGGACGACAGACACTGCAGCTACTCCAACCCCTGCGACAGCCACTGCCACTGAACCAGGGAACCAACCCGCGCCAGTATCAGTTGCCCCCATACAGAAGAAGAAGTACATGAAGAAATCAGTTCTCTTAGTAAGGGATGACGATGAACCAGCGCCATCACGAGAACAGGAGGAAGAGGCAGAACCAGAGATAATTACTCGATCCCCATCCTTGAGTGAGCTGCGGGATATGCGAAAAGATTTCAGCCGACATTCAGGCGAGCACATTGTCACCTGGATGATGCAGACTTACCCACAGACCCTGATGAGGTACAATGCACAAGGCCCATGTGGCGGAAGTTTGTATGGAGCGCACCATCGTCATATGCCAACTCACTGGCAGTAATGGAATGGAAAGGCGAAGAGGGACCAAGGGTGGATGAGGTGGCTGGCCGGCTCCGGCCATATGAAAAAGTCTCTCTTCCCGCCTTGTCTCAGCTGTGGAGAAACTGTCGCGGAAGGTCCAGCAACTTGAAGAGAATATGTCCTACTCCCCACCTGTATGGGCCAGCATCTCAGCTATTAGGAGCAGGCGTTTCCCCACTCAAGAGAGAGAGTACAGAGGGTACACACCACGAGGCACCCTGTGGTTCTACCTGCGTGACCACGGGGAGGACATGAGGAAGTCGGATAGACAACCTACTTGGACCCTGCGGACACGGGTACAGGAGTTGCAAGGAAGGACAACCACAAAAGAGGATCCCTCCAGGAAAAGTGCCGCCCTGGTTTCCAGGGGGCAGTTCCCCAGACAGAGCAGAAGGTCTGATCTTACTTCTGATCCTCTTGAAGGAACTTCCAAGTCATTTCTGCAAGAAGTGAGTAATGGATACTATCACCAGGATTAGAGGGGCCCTGCCTCCGAACAGGGGGAGGAAAGGGACAACCGGGTTTATTGGACGGTGTGGATTCGATGGCCTGGCACATCAGACCCACAGGAGTATGAGGCTCTAGTGGACACGGGTGCACAGTGCACCCTAATACCATCAAGCTACAGAGGGGCAGAACCCATCTGTATTTCTGGGGTGACAGGTGGGTACCAAGAGCTGACTGTACTGGAGGCTGAAGTGAGCCTAACTGGGAATGAGTGGCAAAAGCATCCCATTGTGACTGGCCCAGAGGCTCCGTGCATCCTTGGTATAGATTACGTCAGCAGAGGGTATTTTTATGTGGGTATTTAATGGATGTGATCAACAACATAGCAGCTATGTCTCCACCAACTAGTAAAAAGGAAACACAAGCTTTCTTAGGCATTGTGGGGTTTTGGAGAATGCATATCCCACATCACAGTCTAATTGTAATCCCTCTCTATCAAGTAACCCGGAAGAAGAACGATTTTAAATGGGGTCCTGAGCAGCGACAAGCTTTTGAACAAATCAGACAGGAAAGAGTCCATGCAGTGGCCCTGGGGCCAGCCCGGGCAGGACAAGACGTTGAAAACGTGCTCTACAGCGCAGCCGGGGAGAACGGCCCTACCTGGAGCCTCTGGCAGAAAGCACCAGGGGAGACCCGAGGTCGACCCCTAGGGTTTTGGAGTCGGGGATACAGAGGATCCAAAGCCCGCTACACTCCAACAGAAAAAGAGATCTTGGCAGCATATGAAGGGGTTCGAGCTGCTTCTGAAGAGGTTGGTACAGAAGCACAGCTCCTCCCAGCACCTCGACTGCCGGTGCTGGGCTGGATGCTCAAAGAAAGGGTCCCCACCACGCATCATGCAACTGGTGCCACAGGGAGTAAGTGGATTGCACTGGTCACACAGCAAACTCGAATGGGAAACCCCAGTCGCCCAGGAATTCTGGAGGTGATCACGGACTGGCCAGAAGGCAAGGATTTCGGAATGTCACCAGGGGAGGAGGTGACGCGTGCGGAAGAGGCCCCACCATATAATAAACTGCCAGAAAATGGGAAGAAAGATGCCCTGTTCACTGCTGGGTCCTGCCGGATTGTGGGAAAGCATGGAAAGTGGAAGGCTGCTGTGTGGAGTCCTACACGACAAGTTGCAGAGGCCAGTGAAGGACAAGGTGAATCGAGGCAGTTTGCAGAGGTGAAAGCCATTCAGCTGGCTTTGGCCATTGCCGAGCGAGAAAAATGGCTGGTACTTTATCTCTACACTGACTCATGGATGGTGGCAAATGCTCTGTGGGGGTGGCTACAGCAGCAGAAGCAGGGCAACTGGCAGCGCAGAGGCAAACCCACCTGGGCTGCTGAACTATGGCAAGATATTGCTGCCCGGATAGAGAATCTGGTTGTGAAAGTACGCCACGTAGATGCCCATGTACCGAAGAATGGGGCCACGGAGGAACATCAGAACAAGCAGCAGGTGGATCGGGCTGCTAGGATTGAAGTGGCTCAGCTGGATCTGGACTGGCAACATAGGGGTGAACTATTCATAGCTCGGTGGGCCCATGACTCCTCAGGCTATCAAGGAAGAGATGCGACATATAGATGCGCTCATGACTGAGGGGTGGACTTGACCATGGACACTGTTGCACAGGTCATCCATGAATGTGAGACATGCACTGCAATCAAGCAAGCCAAACGTTTGAAGCCTCTTTGGTATGGAGGGCGATGGCTGAAATACAAATGCGGGGAGGCCTGGCAGATTGATTATATCACACTGCCACAAACCCGTCAAGGCAAGCGCCGTGTGCTCACAATGGTGGAAGCAACCACTGGATGGCTGGAAACATACCCTGTGCCCCGTGCCACTGCCCGGAACACTATCCTGGGCCTTGAAAAACAAGTCCTGTGGCGACATGGTACCCCAGAGAGAACTGAGTCGGACAACGGGACTCATTTCCGAAACAGCCTCATAGACACCTGGGCCAAAGAGCATGGCATTGAGTGGGTGTATCACATCCCCTGTCACGCACCAGCCTCTGGGAAGATGGAACGATACAATGGGCTGTTAAAAACTACACTGAGAGCAATGGGTGGTGGGACTTTAAAACACTGGGATGCACATTTAGCAAAGGCTACCTGGCTAGTTAACCCCAGGGGATCTACCAATGGGGCTGGCCCTGCCCAATCAAAACTTCCACGTACCGTAGAAGGGGATAAAGTCCCCGTAGTGCTCATGAAGAATATGCCAGGGAAGACAGTCTGGGTCAGTCCTGCCTCAGGCAAAGGCAAACCCATCCGTGGGACTGCTTTTGCCCAAGGGCCTGGGTGCACTTGGTGGGTGATGCGGAAGGATGGGCAGCTCCGATGTGTACCTCATGGGGATCTGATTTTGGGTGAGAATAGCCAGTGAATCAAATTGTGTGTTGTTAATTGCTAAGTAACACTGTCACTGTATGTCCTCATTACTATAGTTGCTGTCAGCTGTACTAGGAGTAAGGCACAGGGGTGATGGGATCAGAACTGACCGCAGCAGGTGGTGCCCAGAAACTGTCCTCAAGATCTACATCTTCAGCCCACGGACTGTGTGCATGAGCCACACCGGGTGCACCAGTCACAAGCTCCGACAATACAGCATGCAAGAGGCCAGCACCACCCAGCATCTCACCTGCCCTGAGAGACTGTTCTAACAGATGGAGCCCAGAGCCATGGATGAAATGAACTCAACGGACACTTTGGAGGGATGGCCCATAGACTAAGGGCATTATATCTGCATGAATATATAGGTATATATATACATGACAGGGGAAAGTGGTGGCAATTCACTGGGACCTGTAAGATCTGGGCATGGCATAGATGGTCTGGAATAAGGGGTGGATAATGTCCTGGTTCCGGCGGGGACGGGGTTAATTCTCCCCAGGACGCAGATATTCCATGCTATGTGAGCCATGCCCACCCTGAGCTGCTGGGGGAGGGGGCAGGACACCTCTGCTTGGAGCGGGCTGGGGCGTCCCGGGTCCGGTCAGGGAGTGGCGGGGAGCGTCGGTTCCATAATCGTGTTTGTACATTCCTCTGTCCGTGTGATTGTTGTTGTTTTGTTGTTCCCTTTGCTGTTCTGTTAAACTGCCTTTGTCTCAACCCAAGAGTCTTGCCTTTTTTCTTCCACTTCTTCCCGTATTGGGAAGGCCCGAGTGAGCGGCACGTGGTTCTTAGTTGCCATCTGAGGCTAAAGCACAACAGTGGGCTGTTGGAGTTGCTCATGAACTGCTTGGAAAAAGGGACAAATTAGGAAGAGCGGAGCATTCCTGGTGTGCAGAATGGCTAGGTCCCAAAGAGCAGCTGTCAGCACGGCATGGTGATGAAGAAACATTCTCGTGTTGGGAGGAGAGGGAGAAGTGGCTACGTGGCCCTGCTCGCCCCATCACCCCCATGGGGCTGGTCCCACCACATCGAGTCCCAGCATCAGGTTGTTCTTGTCTGCTTCCACCTTCGCCATGAGGGCGTCCACTCGGCGGTGGGACGGGTGACAATGGACAATGCAGCGTCCCCGTTGGTAGGTGGCTGCGGGGGGCGGGGCGTCGCCTAGCAACAGGGGACGCTGCCTTGTCCCTTGTCACCCGTCCCGTGTTGGTGTGACCACTCTGCTGCGAGGAGCCAGCAGAGGAGGAGGAGGAAGAAGAGGAGGAAGAGGAAGGCTTCAAGTGCCCATCCCTTCCAGCCATCCCGGGCCCCCCCTCAGGCAGAAAGGTTCCCATCCCCCTCAGGTGCCTCCATGGCTTTGGGCAGGGCAGCAGCCATGGCCCAGCTCAGCCTGTACCAGCTGCTGGACGAGGCCATCGGGACGCCCGAGCTCGGGGCAGTCAACTTCATGGCGTTGCGCAGCCTGCTGCTCGCCATGCTCGGGCACCTGGGCCTGCGGGACCTGCCTGCCCAGAAGCAGGGGGACAGCCTGACCCTGCTCTGGGAGGGGGACCAGCCTGCAGAGGCACCCCCTGTGCTGGAGAAGGAGGGCGACAGGGCCCAGGACAGGGGGCAGCAGCCCCAGGAACCGGGGCAGTGGCTGCCTGGGAAGGACTTGCTCCAGGAGAGCACGAGCAGCCCCCCGCTGGCCTCCGTGGCCACCGACGTGGGCTGGATGAGGGACAAGATCAAAGCCAACGAGAGCGGCATCTCCAAGGTAGAGGCTCTTGCCCATCCCCTGGCTGCTCCCCTGCACGACACCCCATCCTCCGGGGTCCAGCCGCCGTTGTGCTGCCCTTAGACCAAGGGCTGGTATAAGCCTGAGCTGAGGGTGGCACGTGGGGCTTCAGTGAAGGAAAGGGGTGAAGTCTTGGGGAGGAAAAGCTGGGGCCGAAATGCTGCTCCGCTTGCTCTGGGTCTTCCCCACGTTGCCGTCAGCCGGTCCTGGTGGGGCCGATACCCAGCGAGTCCCTGGTGCCCTTGGCTCCCTTGGATGGAGGCTCGGCACCCTGGAGGTCCGGCCCCACCACCCTCTCCAGCCCTCTCTTCCCCGCTCCTGACCTTCAGCCGGTACCGCATCCACTCCTGGGGCAGCTGAGAGGCTCATGGGCCTCATCTCCCACCGCTTGCCCACGGGCTAAAGCCGGCACTGGTGGGGACCGGAGAGGGGCCTCACCCTGCATGGTGCTGAGCCACGGGTGACCATGCATCGCCAGAGCATCCCCTGTGGGGAGAGCTAAGCTCGGGCTGAAGGAAAGAGCCACCGTCAGCACTGCCGGGCCAGGTCCTGCCAGGGCTGGGACACCGCGGGAGATGGCGGCAGGGAGGGTTCCCCGCGCAGCTGGAGATGATGGTGGCCACTTGGTTAGCAGTGGCTGCTGCTGCTCTGGCCAGGCTGTGCTCGAGGGGGCTGCAGCGGCTCTTTGCCCTTTGGATGGGCTGCAGGGATCTCACTGGGAGCCTGGCAGGGGCAGCAGGGCTGGGGGCGTCCCTGCTGAGCCGGGCCGTGCAATGGGCCCCCCCGGGGCAGGGGTGGGGGTCTCTGGGGAGCTGCTGCCCCATCTCAGCTCTTGAAGATGTGATGGATGGGACGTGCTGCCCGCGCTGCCCTGCCAGCCTGGCACTGCCCCCCGGCTCTGGGCAGGCCACAGCGGCGGCAATGGTCCTGCTCCCCAGGGACCCTCTCCTGGGGCTCACCCCCACCACCCCTTTCTGCCAGGCCACAGCTCTCTCCGAGGAGCTCCTCCAGGAGATGGGCGCAATGAAGGAGGCGCAGTCCCACCTGGAAGAGGAGCTCCGGGCCATGCAGGAGGCACTCGGCTTGGTGAGCTGCCGCCAGTGCCCCGAGAGGGAGCTGGACCCTCGCCCCCTCCCTGCCCCTCTCCCCATCACCACCCCAGCCCCTGCCCCGCGGCCATCAGCCCTCCCTGTCCCCCAGCAGGAAGGGCACCAGGAGGGCAGAGTGGGAAGGATGTCCCAAGGAGGGCAGCAGGGCAGCTCAGCCACCCCCACCCAGAGCTCCCCACCCTCTGCCCGCCAGCACGGCCCCAGGGAGGGTAGAAACGGGCACCGCTGCCTGCAGCTCAGGCTGGGGCGAGAAGGAACTGTGGCCATCACCCAAAGGGATGCTCAGGCGCTTTGGAACCAAAGAGCCATCAAAAAAGACACCTGGGGGCTGGGAAGGAGGGCGAGAAAGCTCTGCCCCGCGCAACACAGCCACAGCCCCCGGGCACAGCCCTTCCCAGCGCCCCTCTCTCTTGTGCCCAAGGCAATGTGGGGATGCTCCTTTGAAATGTGCTCCCACAGCCAGACTGGTGTCCCTGTCCTCTCCCTGCTCCAGGGGAAACTCCAGGACGCCGCCAGCCAGCTGCCAGGCCCCCGTCACAAGAAGTGTCGTGGTGAAGTATGGCCGCGGGGGGTCCTGGATCCTGCACTGAGACAGGAGGTAGCTGTGTCCCCAGCTCCCCTGGGGGGACCATCCCTCCTGTGCTGGGGCATGGTCCATGGGTGGTGGGTGCTGGGCAGTGATGCTGGGGGGTCCTGTCCCCGAGGGGGCCGTCCCTGCCAGCTACGTGGCCGGGCTGAGCCCTTGATCCCTTCCTTCCCCAGAAAAGCCTGAAGGAAATGCGGAGCCTCAGCCCAGTCCCGCAGGAGGTGCGCAGCATGGTGGGCTGGGAGGTGCTGGGGGGTGGCTCGCCTGGTGGGCAGCGAAGCAGAAGGGGGAGGAGGAGGGGGCAGATGCCAGCATTTGGCACTGTGAGATGGTTTCCAAGTCCCGCCGGGGGCTGCTGCTCCTGAAACACCAGCGCAGCCCCTTGGGCTGGGAAGCGGGGCTGGGCAGCAGGCCTGGAGCACCGAATGCCCTTGCTGGAGAGCAAAAGGCCTCGCTGCCGTGGCCCGGGGAGTCAGGGAGGGTTTGCCGCTCCCCAGGCTCGACTGCTCAGACGCTGCCGGCCCAGAGGCCAGCAAAGCACTAAGGGGGCTGGGGAGGTTGCGGGAGGCTGTGGCCGTGGGCCCCGGGGCTCTGTGCGGGGGGGGCAGCCTTTGCCTTGGGGCTCTCGTGGTGTCCTTGAGTTTGGCCCCGGGAGGCGGTGCCTTGGAGACAGGCAGTGGGGACATGGCGGGGGGGCCTGGGCTCTGTCCTTGCCGCTGCATGGCTGCCTGTAACCCTGCTCCCCTTGGCCTCCTCTTCCCAGGAGGGCAGTGGCAGCCTTTCTTCCCCCACCGAGTCCCCACAGGCGGACGTGGACACCCAGCACGGGGCAAGCTCCGTGCCAGGGACGGAGGAACCAGGGGCACAGCCTGTGCCCAGCGCAAGCAAGGGGGCTCCCGGGACACAGCCTGGCTCCGAGGAGACGCAAGCAGGGACACACAGAGCACCAGTGAGCCCTGAGAAGGCGGCAGGCGCTCCTTCAGATGGGAAGAGCATTTCTGATGCCAGCGCCACAGCCCCCAGGATGCAGCCAGGGGCCCCTGGCACTCCCAGCACCACACAGGGGACGGAGCCAGGATCCCCCGGCACCCAAATCACCACCCCGGGCATGCAGCCAGCGTTCCCTGGCATCAAGACCACCAGCCCAGGAGAGAAGCCAGGGTCCCCTGGCGCCCAGAGCACCACCCCAGGGGTGCAGCCAGGACCCTCCAGCACCCAAATCACCACCCCAGGGATGGAGGCAGCATTCCCTGGCATCAAGACCACCAGCCCAGGAGAGAAGCCAGGGTCCCCTGGCACCTGGACCGCCACCCCAGGGGTGCAGCTAGGATCCCCCGGCACGTCCCATTTGCAAGAGCCGGCAATGCCCTGGGGGTCCTCAGCCTCCAGCAGTGCCTCTGGCATTGGCATGGAGACGGTGGAGGCTCTCCGCCAGTCTGGGCAGCTTGGCCACCCGAAGGAGCAGGTGGCCCACCTGGAAGCCACCAAGTCAGACCACGCCGAGCGTGAGCAGAGGCACCTGCTCTTCCCGGAGGGAGGTAGGAACCCTGAGGGGGCTGGTAGGGGGTGTTTAGCGTGGGAACACCCTGGGCTGGGGGCTCATCGTGCTCAGAGCCTGGCCCCAAGGGCGAGACCCCCTCACTGACAGCATGTCCCCTTGGACCATGTCCCTCTAGATGACAACAGCATCGCCCTCCGGGGTCAGGTGTCCTCCCTGCAGAGCCTTGCCAGCGAGCTGCAGGAGGTGAAGGAGAAGGTGAGCCGGTGGCAGTGCCCGAGGGGGCTGCAGGGATGCCAGGGGGGATTTGGAGAGGGAGGGGGCAGCCAAAGGGCCCCCCCCCCGCCCCGCAAAGGGACAGCACGGGGTGCCATGCCCTGACTCTGCCACCACCGCCGTTCCCAGATCAGGCAGCTGGAGGGTGCCCTTGGAAAGTCGTGGGTGGCTGGAGCGGACTGGAGAGCAGATGGCAGCGACCAGATCGCCCTGCAACTGGGGTAAGAGGACGGGAGAGGGTTTGCTACCCCATGGGGCTGCAAGGGAGCCCAGTGGCTGGGAGCATCCCAGTCTGGGGGGCGAGGGACACCCCCCTGAGTGGCCCCGATGAGGCTCAGCCTGCCTGTGCACCCATCTTGCTGGCCAGGTCCATGCTGCAGGAGACAAAGCAAGAGGTGTTGGAGCTGAAGGACCTGGGAGTGCAGGAGTTAAAGCAAGAGGTGCTGGAGCTGAAGGAGCTGGGACTGCAGGAGATAAAGCAAGAGGTGTTGGAGCTGAAGGACCTGGGACTGCAGGAGATAAAGCAAGAGGTGCTGGAGCTGAAGGAGCTGGGACTGAAGGAGTTAAAGCAAGAGGTGCTGGAGCTGAAGGACCTGGGACTGAAGGAGTTAAAGCAAGAGGTGCTGGAGCTGAAGGAGCTGGGACTGCAGGAGATAAAGCAAGAGGTGCTGGAGCTGAAGGACCTGGGACTGCAGGAGATAAAGCAAGAGGTGCTGGAGCTGAAGGAGCTGGAGTTACAGAAGATAAAGCGTGAGCTGAAGGAGCTGGGAGAACACCAGGACATGACCGAGGCCACGCTGAGGCAGCTGGTGACAGAGGTGGCCGAGCTGATGCAGGCTCAGGTGAGGTCTAGGGGGAGTGCTCCCACTGCCCGCCGGCTGGGTGGGGGGGTCCTGGCAGGGTTCCCGGCCACGGCCCCTGGCCGGCTGCAGCCATCGAGCCTCCACAGCACCTTGGCTTCTTGGCTGCATCCATTCCATCTGAGAGCCGATCCCTTCTCCCCTTCCTGCAGCAGGACAAGCTGAAGGCGATGGAGAGCGCAGGGCAGGAGCAGGCAGAGGCGCAGGCAGCATGCCCTGCCTGCTGTGGGGACACCGGAGTGCAGGTGGGGCAGCTCCTGCAGCGCTACGAGAAGCTCCAGGAGGTGGTGGACTCCCTGATGTCCCGGTGGGCGGTGGGCAAGGTGCCGAGGCAGCTGCCGAGGCAGAACCAGGTAGGGAGATGGCGGCATGGGGGGCTTGGGAGGGGGCTGCCGGGACTCCCCTGGCTGGTCGTGCTGTGCTGTAACATGGGGGAGCCCCTCGCTGCTCCCCACATTGCCTTGTACAAGTCAGCAGCACGGAAGGAAATGAAAGCTTCGGTGCAAATGTCCTGCTGGCACCGAGAGCCTTTGGCCAGCGGCCAAGTAACCTGGCTCTGTCGCCACGGGGCAGCCAGTCCCCCCTTGCACAGCACCGCCCTGTCATCTTCCTCCCTGCAGCAGGATGAGGAGGTGCTGAAGCGCGTCCAGGCCACCCTTGTGCAGGTGCAAGGCAGCTACGAAAAGCTCAGCTCCGTCGTGGGGAACCTCCTGTGTGACAGTCAGCGGCAGCAGCAAGATACCAAGGTGGGTGGCTGAAAGGCCCACGGGGTCAGAGCATCCTCCAGGCAGAGCCTGGGCACCACAAGGAGTTTGTCCCTTTCCCGGAGGTTTTTAAGGGGGGTGGGAGGTGGATGGGGGGCGCTGAACTGGCTGGGAGGCAGCTCTGACGCTGCCGTGGCATCATGGGGTGCTTTCTGTGTTGGCAGGCTCTGTTCCAGTCCCTGGAGAAGCTGGTGAAGGGCAAAGCGGACAAGAGTGACTTGATGCTGGGACTCGATGTGGTATGGCCTGGAGGGTCCCCAGCAGCAGCCAAGGGGGTCCCAGGCAGGGTGACAATCACCCCTTGTCCCTTGGGTGCTTGGTGGCAGAACCTGCCGGGGGGAGGGAAGATTTCCAGACTGGCTGCGCGTCCCTCGCCAGGTCCCTCTGTCTCCCCACGGGTCCCTTTGGCGGCTGGCACCAACCCCATGGGGGTGATGGGGCAAGCAGGGCCACGTAGCCACTTCTCCCTCTCCTCCCAACACGAGCTGGCCCTGCCTAGGCTACCTTCGTCCTTTCCCCACCGCTCTCCTGCCCTTCCCTCTTGCTAGAAAGCAGACAAAACCAGCCTGGCTGGCAAAGTCAACCGCAGCGAGTTCGACACAAGGATGGAGCGGCTGACTGAGATGCTCGAGGAGGTGCTGAGCCGGCAGACGGGCCAGGAGAAGGTCCAGCAAGAGCTTAGTGAAGAGGTGGCCTCCAAGGTGAGGGGTGTCTCGTCTCTGCCACGCAAAACCTGCTCCTTCAGGGCTTGGCATCCCTCCGAGGATCCCTCTGCCAGCTGTCCCAGCCGGGGACCACCATGTCCCATCCCGGGGCAGCTGGCTGAGGGGGGGCACCTGTCCACAGCTGGACCGCCAGGAGCTGGGGGCTCTGCAGAAGCAGCTGGAGGGGCACTGGGAGAGCAACCTCAAGCAGCTCCAGGAGGGCTCACAGGCAGGGGCTGATGATGCAGCTGGCATTAAGAAGTGAGTGCAATGGGGACGGCGGCGGCTTCAGGGACACCTCGCTGCTGCCTGCGAGCTGCCTGCCTGTGTCCCCCCCAGGAGCTCACCCAGCCCTTTTCTCCCCACTCCAGCCCGCTGCTGACCCATTTCCACTGCCTGTCCTGCGACCGGCCCCTCGACATGTCGGTGCCTGGCCCGTGAGTAGCACCTGGCGCTGTGGGCGGGACGGGGGGGCGATGGGTGCTGGCAGTGCCCCGCCGTGCCAGGCACAGGGGTTCGGGGCTCTGCCTGGGGGGTCTGACCCTGCCCAGCCCCCTCGCGGCCCTGCCTGGCAGCAGGGGGACACAGAGCCCTCCCCAGGGAGCAGGGGGTGCCGTGGGCTACAAGCCCATGGGTTTCAGGGCACTGCCGCGTCACCCATCTACGGCTCCTGCCCTCCCCAGGCACATCGTGACCATCCCATCCCTGCCGCCGCTGTCCCCCCGCCTCGCCGAGCACCCCCGTACCATTCTCAAGCCAGAGCAGGAACAGCAGCACGAGCACAGGTAGGGGACACGGGGACCCATCCCCGTCCCACTGGGGTGCAGGGTGGCCTGGCCCCGGCGAGGGAGAGCTCTTCCCCAGGTGGGGGCGGTGGGGTCCGGGCGGACCTGGGCAGGGCAGGGGAGCAGAGCTGTGCTGCAGAGGGTCAGCTGTGCTTACCCCGCCTCTGAGGGGTTTTACAGCCCCCCCTCGCTGCCCGTCTGGCCCAAGTCTCTGTCTCAAGGGCGCTGAAGCCACGTGCGATGAGTTGTGTCTGGTCTCAGCCTGACCTCGGGCTTAGGGAGGTCAGGGTCCTTCTCCCAAACAAGTTGCTGAAATCAAGCGCTGCAGCCGGGACAGCCCAGCTCCTGCCTCCTGCTGTCCTTGGCGTGGGGTGCAGGGACCTGCCACTGCCACGGCCAGCTCCCGGGGGCTGTGGGGAAAGAGCAGATCCAGCAGGACGGCCGGGGGGTCTCCTGCAGCAGGCGGAGGGGAGCCGGGAGGGACAGACCCCAGCGGGGAGCAGCCCCTGGCCCCCTCCCTGCCGTAGCAGGCTGAAGCACGGGCTGCCACGGTGCCGGGCACTGAGCATCCGCGTACCCCGTCCCACAGGCAGCCGCCAGCCGAGGTCAAGTACCCCACCGTGCCGCGGAGCTGCGGGGGCCGCCACACTGTCACCACCCCGCTGCAGCGCCGCCAGGGCCTCCAGCTCCCCCGGCGCCTCCAGCCGCTCCTGCTCCCCAACAAGGTAGGGATGACAAAGGTAGGGATACGGCGGGGGCCACTGAGGCCGAGCCTCTGCGGGGGCGGGGGGGGGGGGCATCTGTGCCTCACTTTCCCCAGGGAGAGCTGGCCGTGGGAGGGTTGCCAAGGGATGCCGAGTTCGGCCCCGTGGCTCAGCCAGCCCGCTCTCTCATTCCCAGTGCAACGTGGTGGACCTGTTGGCAAAGGACGGCTGCATGTCCAGGGAGCAGCTGGACAGTCCCGTGCTCACGGACAAAGAGGGTACGGCCGGGGCTGGCTTGGGGAGAGGATCCCATGGGTGTGAAGGGGCAGCGGGGAGGGCAGGGCACCCACGAGGTGCTGGGTTTTCCCCACCCGTGTCCCCCCCACTGCCCCCACCCCAGCTCACGCTGCTCTCTCCTGCCACCCCTGCTGCCTGACAGGGCCAGCACAGCACCAGCCCGGGCTGCACAAGGCAGCGGAGAGCAAGAGCGACTCGTCCGACTGCCACCTCCCTCACGCACCAAGGCCTCCGCGGGACAGACCCAGGAGCCGGGCAGCTGGGCAGGGACAGCTGCTCTCCAGAAAGTGATTTCTTATTTAACTAATAAAAAGCCCTTGATGTTATTTTGTGTTGGGTTTTTTTCCCTTTGTTTTGGCCATGAACGGCGGTCACAGGGACAGAGGGGGCATCCCCTTGACAAATCACAGCCCCCAGTTCCGCTCTCCCCCCTCAGAGCCCAATGGGAAATACAGCAGGCAGTGGGCTTGTGGGCTCCTGTCGCCTCTGCGCGGGAGTTCTGCTCTGGGCTTCCCTGGGATGGTGACGCAGCTTTCTGCCATTGGGAGCCACGATGCAGATTTCAAGCGCTGTCATGGAACGGCGCTGGCTGCAGTGCTGCGCCTGCCAAGTGAGCGCCTCCGACGCACAGGAACACCAGGAGCGACACAACACACTCCCTTTTACACGGCACGGTGATTTATGATCAAAGCGCAACAAATTGCTGCTCCTGAGCACTGCAGCACAGTTTGTACGTGCAAACCAAGAGGTGCCCAGGCAGCTCATCGTGCTGGCCCTGTTCTTGCTCCAGATGCACCAGGAAGGGACGCCTCAGCCCCAACAAGAGGCAGCAGCCACCAGCTGTGCATTCACTGTTGGCAACGTTGAGAGAGCCACCCCCACTCTTGTAGAAGCTGACACACGCACCGCTGGCATCTTACAGACGCGCAGTTAGTCCAGAGTGCTTCCAGGGTGTTCGGGGACAGCAGTTCAGTGTTCAGCTACAGCAGAGCAGAGCGGGAAGAAAAGCAGAGCCAAGTATCAGCTGCTCACTCCCAGGAAGGCCTGGGCCGCTACACACTCCTGGGTAAATTCCTGTGCGAGACACTGAAGCTCGTACAGAAGCTCTGCAGTCACAGCCAAAATTGTTACTTTTCTGACTTAAAGATCCATTTCTTTCTAGACTATATAGCCAGAAAGCAGGGTAAAGAGGAGGTGAGGTATTGATTCCGAAGATGTGCAAAAGCATTTCTTTGTCAGCGATGGAATAAAAGGACACGGTCTTCTTTTGTAGCTCCAGCAAAACTCCAACCTTCAACGGTTTATCCTTGCAGAATAACGTTTCTTGATCTCTGTGCCACGCTGACAGCTGCTCTTTGGGACCTAGCCATTCTGCACACCAGGAATGCTCCGCTCTTCCTAATTGGTCCCTTTTTCCAAGAAGTTCATCAGCAACTCCAACAGCCCACCCATCGCTGGCCTGGGGAATTACTTCCCAGTAGTGGCACCCCGCAGAGAAGCTCTGGGAACACGTCACTTGGCTGATGCAGAATCTCTTGGGCGATGGCTTTAATAACAGTGGATGTGCATCCCTACTCAAAACAGAAACAAAACCAACAGCCACAGATAAACTTTCACCAAAGTTCAATCCTGCAAATCAGCAGAAATCCTCAACCAAGCACCAATGACGGCATCCTGAGCACACGGAAACATTTAACAGGCACAGCTGAGGAAACAGCCACGACAGACTCACGCACTCCAGCGTGAAGGGGAAGGTACTTGCTACCTTACAGGACGGATCTTATTCCTAACCACAGTCGTACTAAAAAATGTGCCGATAATAAATGGGACGCTTCCCTCAATAGAACTGACATAGTCACCCGTTCACTGGGACGTGTTCTTGCACATTTGATCAGCAAAAACACTTGTTCTATGTTTTCAGCTACCGCTGTAGTACTCTGTGTTGACTGTAAAAATAGTTCTGTAAAAATGTGCCGTGGTTTTGGCCAGACTGGCCGATCAGAACGACAGATGGCCCTCCCCCCACTCTCTCCTCAGAGAGGAGAGGAAGAGATAAGGAGATTTACGAGTTTAGAAGAAGAACTAAACTACTTTAATGAAAATAATAATAAATAAGAAAATAGTAAATAGTAATAGAATAATAAAAATTAAAGAAAAAAAGTGTACAATATATACAAAACCGTATCCAGCTCCCAGGATGATGATGGCGTCAGCAGCAGACACAGGGAAAGTTCCAGACTGGACTCAGCGACGGACAGGAGCTGAATTCCGGAACTAGAGTCCGGAGTGCTCGGATCGGGATCAAAGGCAGATGAACAGACAGGGTCCTCCTCAGACGTCGGCCATTGAAGAAAAAACGAGCCAGAGCCCCCTTGGCCCCTTTGATCCCTCAGCTTTTATACTGAGCGTGATGCAGATGGGATGGAATACCCTGTTGGGCAGTCTGGGGTCACCTGTCCCCTCTGCTCCTCCCTGCGGGTGGGACCCTGTGTATCGCAATGCTTTCAGTTAGCTGCATCACACAATAGAATGCAACAAATGTGGAAGTCGTTGACAGTATTTACCATTTAACCCAGGGTAAACAAAATTATGCATAAAGTAAATATATTCCTTTTCTGACCTCTTCAAGTCTGTCCAAAGCATCCTCCAGTTTTCTTCTTCTTTCCAAGGCCAGAAGCCAGACTTGCTGCCATTTGCTGACTAGAAGGTTTGCCCGTGGATTCTGGGTTTCCATTTGCGCCTGGGCTGCTGACAGATACGTGCCTGGTGCTGGGGAACGCTTTCCTGTTAAAACATGACAAAATGGGTTAAGTCTCACTCAGTTCAAACAAAACAAACATTCACACGAAGGGTACTTGACCTTCCTCAAACTACTCCTTCCTGTCCCAGATAACGAGCCCATACCCTGATCGGATTGCATCTGGTGGGATTTTTTGTTTGCATTCTTTTACCATCGCTGGGGAAGGACCACGTGGTTCTTGAAGTAGTTTTTGTGTAGTGGCTGCACTAGTGAAGCCACACAGGTTAAATCGAATCTTTGCGGACCTCCCAGAGAGCTGAAAGGTAAACAACCCGATTTTGGAAGCAGGTTCCACGGACGGGTAAGTATAAAGTACAACGGGTAAGCATATCTAAAAACGCAAAAAGCAATTTCCTCACTTGATGATTCACTTTCCATTCGACTTCACTGAACACACTTCCTAATTGGATCCACATAAATGGATAAATGCGCGTCTCGTTTGATTTAGTTCTTCTAAGCTAAGCACTGGAAGGTATTCGTTATTTTATTTTCCTAACAGGGCAAAAAAGAGGGATATTCACAGAAGCAGATGCATCTTTTCCCGTCCTTCCTGATGAGGCTCACTAGGAACAAGGTCTATTCTTGCCAAAGTTATTCCAGAGATGGATGTTTTTCCAGGCTACCACAGGATGCACTCCTGTGTGAACTTCCTAACCTACAAACTCTGTTTTACAAAAAGGAGGCAGATTCACTCATGTGTTTGCTGAACTCCTTCAGCACTGAAGGCAGATGAAGCCACAAACGACGTCTGGACACTTCTTCAGAGTAAACCACTTCCGTTAGATAAGAATATAAAAGGTTCATGGAGCGGACGCTGGATTTGTGACTTTATTTTTTTTTGAGGGCCTGTTTCTAACAGTAGTTGCACAGGGCACGTAGGTATCTTCTCTGCTCAAGTTCCAACCGACCACACAAAAGGCTTCAGCAGCTGCAGAGCTGCATTACCACAAACAAGGAAAATGCCTTAATTATCCGTGTCCCGTCAATTTCAATCAATTCTCTCTACATCCAAAAGGGACTCTGAATACTTTTCACATCATCTGCAGGCCAAAAATTAAATGGCAGATTGAAAGGAAAGGAGAGGATTTAGGAAGTTAGTTTGAAATCTTCAGGCCTAGGAACAACACATCATCATGGACAGCACACCAAGTCACACAAGGAGGCAGAGAAGATCTCTTGCTCCTGGGAGGCACTCTTCAAAATAAAAGGCACAACAGAAGCATGCTTCCGTGGGCTCCACAGGCACAATAATCAGTAAAAATACTAAAAAACATATTTAAAAAAACCCCTAAATTGTATGTAACAAGAGAAGAAGATGGGGGCATGGACACCTTCCTAAAGTTGGCTGAGATTTTCAGAGAAGCTTTCCATTCTTCTTGTTAGTTGGATCCAATTGGGATAAAATTCTGCAGAATTCAAAACAGCAAATGGCCATTTTCTGAGAAGGAAGAAACAAGAACGAAAGATGCGTAATGGCCGCATACATTTTGTGAGACCTGGCTTAAACAGAACTAATCAAGGAGGTTACTGCTTCAGGGACAGCAGCACGTTCAATAACTTTTAAGTTCCCTGGGTCAAATTAAGGTGAATAAAAGTGGAGACTAGGGTGAGTTGCTCTGTTTAGCTAAAACCTATGTCACTTGCATGGCACACGCAAAGGAAGGAAAGAATATGGAGAAGTAAGAGGAAAAATATTAGTTATTCCAAGCCTGCGTTTCAGCTATGCTCTGCATCTTGAAAATCTCTAGAGAATTATTTATGGAGTGCTAAGTTTTACTACAAGACTCATCACTCACATAAACATCAAAGGAACATTTCAGTTAATGCTCATCATAATTACATACATGATGTTTGGCAAGTTCAATTTCAATAGCCCTGGGGTCTCCACCCAGAGGTTTCTGTTCATTCAGCAAGTCTTCTGTATGCGTCAGCCACGTCAGCAACTCATCCAGGGCGCGCTGGAACTGCCCCAAGGCGAACAAGGCACCTTCCAGCTTGCGCTAGAGTAAAAATAAAATTAACAAGGAAATGCTTTCACAATGCTATTGAATTGGCTTATGTTAGCATTAGTCACCACAATCCAGAGCAGCGTCCGTGCATCTGATATCATAAACCCAGGGAGAAACAGTCATCCAAGACAAGCAACAGCTTCGTACTCAGAGCCGAGGTTGCCATTCCCCTGTAAAGCCTCACACGCCAGGCTTAAATCCCTAACCTTCCGAGACCCCATGTAGCCAGAGCAGAGTTAAGCTGGAAGGTTCTCTCGTCGGAGATACGACAGTAGTTTTTTATCACTTACAACAGAATTTCAATAGAAATGCAATTTGCTGCATGATCTTTAAAACCTTTTCTTTGTTGTGAAATGATTCCATTTAGGAAAAAAAATACACTTCAAAGCACTGCATCTTTAAATCTCTCTTTCACTTTGATAACTTAAGGAAAGAGCACTGAAACAGTTAAGGATTAAGTTGTGTCTTTTTTTTTTTTTAAACTGCTCAGTTCAGCAGCTAATATTACTTTTGCACATATAAACATGTTTTCAAACGCTACTTAAGATATCATCAACTAATCAAAATGAAATAATAATGATTCAAGATGGCACTGCTGACAGAGGAAGTGACAAAAAATACTGCTAAGGGTTTAAAAACCACAAAAGCAACTCAATAAATTCTAAAATTCAAATTATATTATATATAGAATCATAGAATCGCTGAGGTTGGAAGGGACCTTTAAGATCATCAAATCCAACCATTAACGTACCCTGACAAAAACCACTTCTAAACCATGTCCCTAAGCACCACATCTACCCTTTTTTTAAACACCTCCAGGGATGGTGAATCCACCACCTCCCTGGGCAGCCTGTTCCAATGTTTAATAACCCTTTCAGTGAAAAAATGTTTCCTAATATCCAATCTAAACCTCCCCTGACATAACTTGAACCCGTTTCCTCTTGTCCTATCACTTGTCACCAGGGAGAAGAGGTCAGCCCCCATCTCTCTACAGCCTCCTTTCAGGGAGTTGTAGAGGGTGATAAGGTCTCCCCTCAGCCTCCTCTTCTCCAGGCTAAACAACCCCAGCTCCCTCAGCCGTTCCTCATAAGGTTTGTCCTCCAGACCCCTCACCAGCTTTGTAGCCCTTCTCTGGACACGCTCCAACACCTCACTGTCCTTCTTGTAGTGAGGGGCCCAAAACTGAAGGCAGTACTCGAGGTGGGGCCTCACCAGTGCCGAGTACAGAGGGACCATCACTTCCCTATCCAGCTCACCACGCTATTCCTGATACAGGCCAGGATGCTGTTGCCCTTCTTGGCCATCTGGGCACACTGCTGGCTCATATTCAGCCGGCTGTCCACCAACACCCCCAGGTCCTTTTCAGCCAGGCAACTTTCGAGCCACTCCGCCCCAATCCTGTAGCGCTGCATGGGGTTGTTGTGACCCAAGTGCAGGACCTGGCACTTGGCCTTGTTGAACCTCATACCATTGGCCTCAGCCCATTGGTCCAGCCTGTCCAGATCTCTCTGCAGAGCCAACCTACCCTCAAGCAGATCAACACGCCCGCCTAGTTTAGTGTCACCTGCGAACTTACTGAGGGTGCATTCGATCCCTTCATCCAGATCATTGATAAAGATATTAAAGAGAACCGGCCCCAGCACCGAGCCCTGGGGGACACCACTTGTGACCGGACACCAACTGGATTTAACTCCATTTACCACCACTCTCTGGGCATGGCCGTCCACCCAGTTCTTTACCCAGTGAAGAGTACACCTCTCCAGGCCATGAGCAGCCAGTTTCTCCAGGAGGATGCTGTGCGAAACAGTGTCAAAAGCTTTGCAAAAATCCAAGTAGATAACATCCACAGCCTTTCCCTCATCCACTAAGTGGGTCACCTTATCATAGAAGGAGATCAGGTTTGACAGCCATGACCTGCCCTTCACAAACCCATGCTGACTGGGCCTGATCACCCTGTTCTCCTGCATGTGCCGTGCAATGGCACCGAGGATGATCTGTTCCATGACCTTCCCAGGCACCGCGGTCAGGCTGACTGGCCTGTAGTTCCCCGGATCCTCCTTCCGGCCCTTCTTGTGGATGGGTGTCACATTTGCCAACCTCCAGTCAGCTGGGACCTCCCCGGTTATCCAGGACTGCTCATAAATGATGCAAAGTGGCCTGGCGAGCACTTCCGCCAGCTCCTTCAGTACCCTTGGGTGGATCCCATCCGGCCCCATAGATTTGTGCACCTCCAGGTGCTGAAGCAGGTCCCTCACCATTTCCCTTTGGATTATAGCTCTGTAATTTCCAAACCAAAAGGAATAAATGTGTAAATTGATGCAAACATGATACACACTAAGAAGCTTTTCTCAAAAATCTAAGTCATGAAGAAAGCCCCCACCTTCAAGTTTATTTACCTGTCTAGTGATGACTTTTTCTTCTAGGCTCTCCCACATTAGTTTGAGCTCTGAGACAAGGTCTTGAGCTGTGTGCTTGTCACTCTCCTCTGTTACCTTCTGCAGCAACAGCTCTGCCTGACGGCTCAGGCCTTCCATTTCTATCTGCTGCTGATAAGCTTCTGTCTTAAATTGCTATGGTAAATAGAAAAAGAATACACATAAACTTATCACAAGTAATGACCTTCTGGAATACAGCACAGTACAGCAGTATTTGCAATACCAATGCATCCCTCTCAGCTTTCGTACGTTTGGGGGATTGTCATCCAGGGTAAAAATGCTTGTAAGACACCGATCACCCCGACGGTCGCAGCAAACTGAGAAGCTGCAGCAGTGTCTTAATGTTCTAGCAGGTATTGCTAACTGTGACCACAGAATGGCAAAGATGGCTAATAGGAAAGTATTCTCCAACGATCTCTCTGGTCTGTACAAAAGGCAGAATGCATCTGGAGTCACTTCTAGCTCTGGGGGTTGTGATAATACCATCCGTGAAACTTCAGATAGAATTGTTTTTCAGAAGACCTGAAAGCAAATCTTCTTCAGTAGAACACCCTCTCTGGTACACGCAACTGGGACAGCACTCTGAACAACTCGCCTAGGTGTGTTCTTCTGAAGTACGTAAGATTATGGTTCATTTGAAGTTACATCATAAAATAGATAGACTAAACAACCTGCCCACAGCCAAAAAAAGTACAAGCGAGCCATGAAATCAAGGACATTACCTGATCGTTATACATCCCTGGTTTTTATATATCGCATAACAGCCTACCGACGTCAGGAGCATGCTCAAGTCACAGATCCACAAAGACTGGCTTCTGAAGGTCTAAGTTAGCCTGAAATTTTGATTTTCAGCTTACTAATGTACTGGGAATGTTGTGATCTGTGTGAGCATTTAGGTAAAGCCTGCAATTGCAGAAGTGAAGCTGTGGAGGCATTCTTTCAGAGCCTCAAGGAAGCTGTTCACGGTAGAAACTAGAACACGTAAAAGTCACAGCAAAAGAACCCTGCACATAATAACCTTACAGCCTGTGAAAGACAAGGAATGCCACTACAAGTATTTCTCCGCTGTCGGAACACACTCACAAAATAAAATGTACTTTCACCAAAATTTGGAATAGATTTTAAAATTAAACACATTTTAAAATGAAAAGTGTGCAATGAAATGTTATCTGAAATTTTCATACAGATTCTTTTCTACTAGAAGTTGAAAATTGCTTTTGACTCTTGAAAAATACAGAAAAATACTAAACACCACGGGAAAATGCAGACCGATGAAAATAGAAATGAAATCAATTGCTCGTTCATACCTTAAGTTCCTCAGTTTGCTGCTTCACCGTCTCCAGACCTGTTCCAACTGGGGACATAGATGCCAACCCGCTGCCAGCAATGTCCACCCAGTCAAACATTGCCTGAAAATCAGAGTAGGAAATTGAAGCATGAGCAGAGAAATAGTGTCAGATTTCAAAGTTGCATTAAGTAAAATACCAGAATTTTTTACTCCAGAGAATAATATTGCTGTGCGCTTTGAAAACAAAACAAAGCAAAACAAAACCAAACAGCTTTCTTCAGCGGAACCTAGGGGTTTTTTGCAATACAAGGGATCCAGTATTAACTAAAGTATTCCACGTAATGGTTACGAGAATGTACATGCTGCAAGACTGAACCCCTATTAGCAGCAATATCCTGCCAGTACTATTCATGCGGACTAGTACTCTACTTCTGGAGTAAAATCAGCAATTTTTATGAATACCCCGAAAGGTTAAATACAAGACAAACTCTGTTCTGCACTCCTTCGGAGCAAAGATGGAAGGTGGTAGCTGAATGATAACACACTTTAAATGATGACGACAAAAGAACTTCTGTTGAAGGATAACGGTATCTGTACCAGGAAGATGGAACACGACCCATTCAGTACAGATCAGACAGTGATGGCCAATACCTGAGCTTGACTGAATCTCCTCAGGATAAGGCAGTTGGAACTTCAAAAAACAAATGAAGTCTCCCCAGTTCTGAGGCTTTGTGGGTACTTCCCTTACTCCTGATATAATGCAGAACGACCTCAAGAACACTCCAGTTAAAGATTAAGAACACCTATAGCACTCTGGGCAATTAATTACACAGAGGAAAAAATACCTCTGCCAGGCCCTTTTTCCTCCTGCCTGTTATCTGTGATTCATTACGGAGAAGGGCTTAGGACGGCTTCTCAGAGCTGCCCACTGCTACACAACTCCTTGGGAAAAGGAGAACTAACCCCCCCAACACGCTCAACAGGGTGAGGCAGCTGTAGCTAACAATCTGCCCACAATACTTTTAATATTGTCTATTGAAATGAGCGTAAGGCGGCAGTTAAATACAGTTCTTTTACAAAGTACCAAGCTTGTAGGATGTACAATGTGCAGCCCCAGGAAATACAAAGCTCTCAAAGCAACGGCAATGTTCCTAATGTAACCCTACAAGTCAACCTCTGTGCAGTATGAAAAGAAGAGACCTTGGAGAAAAAAACATGGAAAACAAGATGTTGCATTATTATTAAGATGTGTTCTGCTGCTTGGTCTTCACCGAACACACAAGCAACTGCCCTCAGTGTCATGTGAAACTCTGTTTTTAAAGATCTAATGAACCAAGAAAGACAGTAATTCCACTGGGCAAAAAGACAGCTTTGCAAAATCTGACCATGAAAACCCTTCTACTGTTTCCATCTTCCAGCCATTCACTGACAAAAGACATGAGGCCTGCCACTCAGCCAAAACTTGCAAAGAATAGGCAAAAAAATGAAATAAAATACAGCGCATATAGAGAAAAGATATCTTAAAAAACTGCTGGAAAGTTTACCTACCGATTTTAAAAGTGAATCATCTTCCAAAGTATTGTGATTGGATAAATTACGGTAAGAATTAGTATGATGCTCCAGTATGTCTATATTCTTAGTATAATTACACTAAGAATTCCTGTAATGGTCCAGTAACGTTATGTTACTATTTTGGGCTTAAAATAGTCAAACTGAAATATTTGACTTATAAAAAAGGTGGAATAAAATTGAAGTTCCTTCACTGTCCTCCACTCAAAGAAAACAGCTGCAGGTGAGTATACGGACCTGTATTCTGTTCCTTTTGGATCATGTAAACATGTCACACCTTCAACTCGCCTACTATGTTACGTACTGACTGCCACCAGGAAATGGGAGCAGGATTACTATAAACTTGTGTCTTACCAATAAAGGGCACATCAATTTCGAATCTATACATAGAGGAGTATGTGAACAACTACATGCAGAAAACAACCCAAACAGACTTAGTCTTTAATGGAAGAAAAGCCTCCAACCCAACCAACCCCGAGAAAAAATATCTGCCTACTGAAGAAAACAGTCGCTAGAATCAGTGACACGTCACCTTCCCAATCACGTAACATTTTTTACTACAACCACATTAAGTCCTATTGACTCAAGATTGGGTTAGGTGTATCACACCATCTTACCTGCAGTCCTTCTTGGTATGGAACAGCTGCCTGCAGAGCTCCAACAAGCTTATCTGCCCGTTCTTTCCTTGTTTTGCTTAAGGCATCCCAGGCAGAATTCAGCTGCAAATAGGTGAAATTTACTCCAATGGACAAAAGAATGTTACTGCTGCTGTATAATGCACGTTCACTCATCATTCACTCATCAATAACACCAATAAACTAAGCATGAATAGTTCACATTAATTCCGTGTTAAAACTCTTGTTCTCCTTATCACTGCATAGTTACTTTCCTTCAGAATGCACTCGATGTTCTGGATGACAAAAGCTGTAAAATTCAATACTGATACTGAATAGTTTTCTTAACCTACGGATTACAGTCAATATGGGAAATAGTATCATTAAATCATTTGGAACTGCATCCTTATCAAAAAGGTAGCTTAAAAGAAACATACCCTGCTGAACACTGGAGAAACTGTCAGTACTCTGTAGCCATCCAAGCAGGATTGTCTCAGCCAAGATGTTGCACTTGGCATAAACCAGATACGTTTCAAATTTATTCCAGCATTCCTATTGCAAAAAGTAGCCATCTATTGCAGTAATCAGTGACTATTTCCACAAAAACCCTTTCTGTCTTTTACAGAACTTTTAACCCATAAATCAATACAATAAAATTGTCTATACATTCTAAACTAATACGAGCCAAGATCCATTTACTTGAAAAGCAACCCTTATGTTATCATAAAAGCTTCAGGGGTATCTTGCATTTGCCGCAAAATGTCTAGTTGCAAAATTTGTTGGGGGCAGGGAGGATATACAATTTCAGCTGAACAAGCACCTGGCGTAGCAGATTCAAGCACCTGCATTTCCCATACCTCATCTATGCTCTTGTGGACAATAGGTTTGTCAGGCTCTCCACAAGCAGCTCCAAGGTCAGAGCCAAGGCTCAGAACTGTTGCTAGTTCCTCTTGTAGTCCATCAATTTCTTCTTCAGCAGCCTACAAAGAGAAAAAAAATCAATGCCGCCCACACTAACTTTAATAATCTATGTACAGCTTGTTTTCAAGATAGGACATGGCAGGATTCGGCCTGTGGTTTCTTTAAAGTCCCTTGGACTTACAATCTGACGCTTAAAACACAAGCATCCCTTTGCAGGGTCAGAGTGAAATCAACTGACACCAGTCTAAATTAGAACAATGGCTTATGATGGCACTTTGCATGAGATGAAAAAAAATAAACAGGAAGTTTTCAATTAGATTTCTTTAATCAGAGTGTTTTCTTTTTCAGAGGTTGTCAGTCAACCCTCAAAATCTTTAACTATCAGCATGAATAATTACAGGCTTAGAGCATAATACATAGAGCACGATACATGCGTACACCTTTCATTTAGATGTTACCTATTACTCAGGGAATCTCAAGTACGTATCACTTTCAGAAGTCTCAGTGACGTGCTTATTATATACGTGTTTATAAGCAGATATGCAAATATAAGGACAGGCACATGTTGCACGCTCATTGCAATTCAGAACTGGTACATGTCATTTACCACAGACTCTTGAGATATCACTATAGTAAATTCCTACACAATTATCCCTCTTGGTCTCTAAAAAAATAGCCTCCTGTGGTATTTCATAGTAATTCTGTCTTTTCTCCGCATACCGTAAATAAAATACTTTAAGTCAACAAAATACTTTCTACTGACCTCAGCATCTTCTTGCTGTTGCTTGACTACAGATGGGTCCACTCCAGGTCCCTCCAGTTCTCCAATGAGCTCCTGAGTATCTTTAATAGCAGCTGCAAGAGCCACGTGACTACACCACAACTTTGCGGCTAGTTTCATTACATCCGACAATTTGGCCTCCCTCTCCTCAGTCAAGGTCTGGATGTCTTCCCAAATGAGGACCATTTGGTCTAGTTTATCTTGAACAGCTAAACAACAGAGGAACTAGATTACTACCTTGGCAAACGATTCTTGGCCAAAAATCTCTCTACAGTTCTACAGCAGAAACATATGGGTATCTTTTAAAATTTAGACTGTAAAATTGTTTCTTTACAGGACGACTCATAACCTTAAGTGGAAACAACCACCATAACCTTAAAAAATAAAACAAAGGTCATATCCACGATGAATTATTTTAAACAAATACTTTGCTTTTATACATCTTCTCCAGCTTCTCCAGGAGAACACAATCCCCAGATCAGTGGTCATCAGAAATGAACATTTTTATATGCTGCAGCTTGCTGCATTTCCACTACGTGAAACTTTCCTCCATCTATTACCTTTAGCAGGTATATCCTTATCGGCTCCTTCTGAGCGAGCAATCATTTCCTTCCCTCTCTGTTTAAGCGTCTCATACACCGGCTGAAGCTTTTCCAGATCCACTGACACGTTCTTATCTTCACTGATTTGCTCTTTAATCTTCTCAACCTCTGCTGAGATTGAAGGTGGCTGCCTCAGACGTTCAGCTGTGCCTTTCAGACTCTCAAGAGTCAAATCTGTCTTGTCATGAAACTGGTAGGGTGGTAAAGGACAGAAAGAAGTGGCAGAGAAATTAGGAAAAAAAAAACCAACTGAAAAATGGCATTTGAAATTGTCTTGGAAAAATGTACTTTAAAATTAACATATTTAACATCTCTAGCCAACAGACGTATGTGCCGCTTGCAATACTGCCCTTCGTGGTTCTTCCCCTCTCTCAATATCTACATTACAAAAATGACCTTGCAAAATGGTACTTCCTCTCAGATTGAAGAATTTTACTATGAAGTCCGGTTTCAGTCCTGAGACGTTCCATCTGAAGATACTATACATAGAGCAGAATCTACTTGCCTTTAGTCCTGTGTCATTCATACAGTAGGTTGTACCTTATTTTGGAGAGCCATGACTCGTTGGCTCTTTCATGAGCCATTTCATCATTTTAGCAAGCTGTTTACCTGAGTAGTAAATACATACTTTTTCATATCAGGACCAATACACTGGCATATAACCACTGGTTAAGATTCGATATGTATGGTCATTCAAAAAGACGTCTGCTAGTGCCCAGGTGATGCTTGTTACTGCAGTAAAGGAACGTTACTTTCTGCCACTAAAAGCACACAACAGCGTGTGTTATGTTGACCCACAGTTGACCGAGCCCAGGGAGGTGTCCAGAAACTCAATTACAGCTCTGTAACATGGTTCACCCTTTGGTATAGGTCCAAAGATAGCCTTTACTATATGCTTTTGGATCCCTAGAGAATCCTAAAAACACCTCACCACCGTGCCCCTTTCAATTTACAGAAATTAGTAAACCTTGGGTGCATTTAACAATCCCTCCGGGATCTACAAAAAGCACTCTTGACTACACTTGGGAAAGGTGCCAGAAAGAGCACAGCAAAACAAGATTGCCTGATGGGAACAAATAGCTACATCCTTTCTATGCAAAGGAATACAGGCAATGCGAATGGAATGACTTTTTCCCACCACACAACCCACTTCAAATCAGACACTGTGACCAACGTTACGGACTCAGTGTTTTTGTTAGAAGTGCGAATATCATAGGAGCCAGCAAAATGTGTTATGGAAGATAAGTAGCCTTCCCACCTTCCGGACTTCTGGAAAACTGATTGCAGCAACAAAACCTTACAAAAGTGGTAAAGACGGAAATTAAATTGGCACTATTCAGGTCTAATTTTAGGAGAGATATATATTAGATTTTAAAATTGTTGGCACATTCAGTGGGCTTCCTTGTACTCGTATTTCAATGAATGAGACGAGGTGTTTTAGAACTTAAAAGGAAGAAAATGCAAGTCATTACAACCTCTCATTCTGGCTCCATAGGTTATGGGGTGCCTTTGATACGTAGTGCTGCCACATATTCCACTTGGATAGAAAAACCTTCCCCTGGGCTCAGCTCCAGCAACTGAGGCCCAGTTTTGTCCATCTTACCTATATGAGGCTTGTGCTCAGCCATCAGCCCACGCAGTTGCTATAACAAACAAAACGACTTATCAGTTTCTTAGGCTTGCACCACCACATTACAGCTGTCCACACTTCCAACACATCCAGCTGGCGAGAAATGCCAAACACCCTTCATCCTAATGTCAAGCGCAAATACTATCAAACAAAGGTAGTGATTGCTCTGCCAGTGATGGCTCCCATTCCAACAGAGAGCTACCCAGGCTTTAAACACCACAATTAGAGACCCACTGGAAAGGTCCATGCAATACCCTCGTAGGACAGATGATTGATTACAGGCAAAATATAAGATGCTAACTATGCATATGATCTTGGCAACAGACACTCCCCATATCTAGTACCTATAACGACAGAAATGGCAACAGTATTCCAGGCATGTGCATAACGCCACTGCATATAGACTTTTCATGGTGGTATTTGTCACTTGCCTCAAACCCTTCCATTGAAGAACATCACAGAAAGAGGTACTGGCATTGCAAGAATATGAATTCAAATGATCCTTGCTTTAAGAAGAGGGAAGTAGCACAAGGAAGAGTCAGAGAAAGCAGTGAAAAGGAGAAAAGGACAAGGAAGACCGATTAGGAGAGACTATCAACCTAGTTTAGCAGCCTCCTCTCTGGCCACAAGACCCCTCTGTCTTCACAACAGCGCTATTTCTTAATTGACACAGAGTTTAGCAAGTAATTAATAAGTAAATTAAATCTGATCTCAGCTGTCTACTCCCTCTCATCATCCACCCCCTAAGTAAGTCAAAACTGTGCATAAAACTTGTGGTAGTGAAAGGTCACAAGGTGCCTTCCAACTTGCCGAAGGATCTGGGTTTTGTTTACTTGCACCCGTAGATCTGACAAAAGGGAAAGGTTTCTTGTGGGAGTAGCCCCATCCTTCCCTCCACTTTTATTTATTTCCTCAGCTCATTCCTCCCTTTTCAGGAAAATCCCACTCTCTTGTCAGGCACTGTCCCTCCTGGTGCTGTGAACTCCACGCCTTTCTACCCTATAGCCCCTGTGCAGGAACATGAGAGGCACATGCTCTGTTCCGCTCAGCTCAGACTTTGTTTAAGTTAATGAAGGCACAGAAAAGGGCCTGTGTCAGTCTCAGTGTAAATACATCCTCTTGTCTTCAACTAAGGTTCTTCCCTTAAAAAGACATCCTGATACTGGCTCGCTTACTTGCTCCTCCCCAGAAGAGGAGAGGTTGAGAAGATTGAAAAGACGGTGACCATGACTCTCAGCAGCCCTCTGAGGGCAAAACAGCAATGAAAACACAAATCCCCCTGACTCTAGCTCTTACCCAGAATGTAACTCCTTGTACACCTTGTAGCAAGAAAAATAATGTTGATTAGCGGAGAAGAGGCAAAGGTGAAACTAAGAGCAGCCTGAAATTTTTTAGAAAATGATTTTGTGTGGTTTATTTCTGTGCACAAAGAGATGATTTGACACAAGGCCCACAAGAGTGCACATTTCTGGGTCCAAACCTTACGCTAGTGCTCTGCCCACGGCTTAGTTCAAACCAAACTGACTGCGTGCGACTCACACAGAACCGACTCTATGAATTCCATGACTGGGAATAAAGACAGGCATCAGTAAATACATCAGAACAGAAAGGTAAGTGAATACAGAAAACGGTTTTCCATTCACATTCAGAACCTTTTTTTTTTTTTGAATAGAACAATAAATGATTTGATCTTGTCCACGATCTACCATTGGGTAAACAATTCCAGTAAACAAGTATTCCAGATCAGATTACGTGTTAAAATTGCCTGACATTAATCTTCCACTTAACAAACAAATCCCAGCTAATGGCATAGCTCAGAGAAAATGCAAAAATAGAAGCTCATCTGAAGGGCCTCTCACGCAAGCAGAATGATTGGGGGGACAATCCTGTAAGTAAAGCAAGCATGATTTGGCTCACAGGGACTAGTCAAGCTACTTTGTAAAGCTCGTGTTATATAGCTAGTCTGAATAGAGCCTGTTTGTTCATTGTGGACATAATAGGAAGACAAATGAGTGAACCCACTGTTTACCAGTACATAATAGTGGCATATCTTCATTAACTGGTCACAGAGTAAAACTCCGAAGCCAGGGTTCGTCCTATCTAACTGGAGTTGCTTAATTGAGGCAGCTAAAAACACCCCAAACCTAGTTACTCTGTGCTCAGCAGGGAGAGAGAGGTCTGTCCAGTAGCCACATGGGTTTGACCTCACTGCACAGTGCGAGCTGCACACTCAGCCTGGGGCCTCTGTGCAGAAGAGAGAGAGAGAAACCAAGAGGCCCAGGGAGCAGGAAAGAAGGGCGACGGGGAAAGTAGAGGGAGAGGAAGGATGACAGAGAGAGAGAGGGACTTGGAGAGAAGAGAAAGGGCGGAGAGGGAGCAGAGCACAGCAGGAGAGAGGAAGGGAGGTACAGGGAGGCGAAAAACAGGACCCAGAGGGAAAGGGGAAGGGCAGGGAGGAACAGGGAGGCAGAAGAGGGCTGACAGGAGCCCAAGGGCCCAGGACTCACCGCAGCTCCCGGCTCTGCAGATCTGTCCTGTCGGCCTGTGCCAGCCTCCCCTCAGCCGACACAAGATGGCCGCCGGGAGCCCTGTGCTGGGTCCACAACTCCCAGCGTGCCCCGGGGCACCCCCTCCTGCCCTCTGACCCCGCGGGAACCATGGCCGCCTCCCCGGGGCTGCCCTCGCCCAGGGCCAGGCCCTGGAGCACGGCTGGGGCCGGGAGGAGGAGGTCAGGGAGGGAGAGAAGGTTGGGAGATGCCGCGATTGAGAGACGGGACGCTGCTTGATGCAAGCAAGATGTCGGTTTATTAGACGCGTCGGAAAGCTTTTTATACAGCTACTTAACAGTTACATAAATTACACAAATTCTATCATTTCTAATTGGCTTAGCTCTAAATGTTTCATTACAATAATCCCTCCTACTTGCGGTTTCGCTACATGCTAGAAGCTACAGTTTTGGAATGTGCTAAAAGCTACAGTGATAACTTGTTGCCTACTCCCTACTTCTTCAAGGTTATTTATCCCAGACCTGCAAGGCCAGTTGTTCCCTGGCTCCTCAGAGTTATTTGTCTCAGGTCTGCAAGGTCGGCATGCCCTCGAATTTCTTGCATACTTGTACTTTTCTGCTAGCCGCCCCCGTCATCTCCCCCTTTTTTGTTTCTTTAAAGGCAGAACTGAGGCGCGGGTTTAAAGGTCATCATACTCAGTGAGCTGGACAGAACTAACACTAGCGTAAATCTTCAGAATATCGCCATTTTGAATAAACCATGTATGTCGAACAACTTTAGTCACCAGAGACCTAACACAGGAAAGAGCGCAGCTTAGAATCAAAAGGCCTACCAATATAATAACTAATATGAGTACAGCAGATTGTACCAGGCTCCTAAGCCAGCCCTTTAGCCCAAACCAATCACCCAAAGTACCCAATCCGAAGAAGTCCGTATCAGATTGCACCTTTTGTGAATGCGCGAGGAGTTGTGTAATTTGCTTATGTATCGAAGAAGAGTGGTCCTCTAAGTCCATGCAGCACATTCCGTCAAAGTCCTCACAGCCATGTCCGTGGGCTAGTAGCAAGAAGTCAATAGCGGCTCTGTTTTGCAGGACTGCATGTTGTACCGTGACAAGTCTTCAGCCATCTCAGATAGTATGCGGCTGGTAGCATTTGCTTGCTTAATAACCCAACAGGCAATTGCATCTAAGTTTCTGTGGGCTCTCGCTGCTGCCACCCCAGGGGTAAATAGCGAGGCGAAAAAAGCCTCCCAGCGATTCCATAGCTTAACATTATCGTCACAGGTATTTTCTAATGCTTGTGTTGTGTCACGAGTAAAACGTAACCGCTGTTTTGGGCTTGGATGATAGTGAGGAGTGCCAAGACTAAGCTGTCCAATAGTACACGGGCCTCCTCTAGGGTTAGAAGGGATCCCAGACCAAGCTCTATTTCCACAAATAAAAAAGAACCCCAAGGGGAGCCGCCTAGGGAGCATGGTACCGGGGGCTGAGTGAGTGGCGTCTCGAGCAATGCTCAAACACCATTGTTGTTGCCAGAGGGTAGCATTACCAATAGGTGAGATGACGGTCGGTGGAGAATCCTTTACTAAGCGCCCCTCTTTTCGGGCCCCCGACCATGACCTAAGGCCAATAAACAAACAGTGAGAAGCATTAAGAGAATCTACTAAGTCAATTTCCTGCGGCTCGGGCCCTATTGGTAATTTATCATCCCAATTACCGTATTTTTTAAAAAGGTCCTTAAGATTTTTCCATGAAAAAGAAGCCTTCCAGAAATATTGTACTGCTTCCGTAAGGTTGTCATAGAGTTATTAAACAGTAAAAAGGTGGAGTTATTCAGTGGTACCCCTACTAAGCAGGTGATGAAGGGCGAGCTGGGCGTAGCAAGACTGGCACAAAAGCTAGTTGTATTGAGCGACCTGGCCAGAGTAACCCAGACGTTTTGACGGGGGTCAAAAAGGTGAGGATGGTACCCTGGCAAACGATTGGCATGTGTCCAGGCCGCACATATACAAAAAAGTGTTAACAGGATCATAATGTTTGACGGACTCTTCCCCCCACCCCCTTTTTTTTTTTTTTTGCAATGCTAAATTCTTACACTGCTAACTTCATATATTAGGCAACTGTCACACCATCTATTGGCCAATGTTAACCATCGCTACCATCTCTTACCACAGCGATAGCAGTCACATAAAACCTAAGGGTCACAATTACCACAGGCGACGCAATGAATATGTTCTACTGGAGTCTCTGCTCTATTGTCCATAAGAGCACTGCATCAGTCCTCCGAATGTTCTTCGGTATGCTGTTCAGGGGAATGATCTAGCTGTGGATTGGTGTTGTGGCCGTCCGACTGTGGTAGGGGTTCACGGAACGGTCGCACGCTCTTCGCTGGGATCCACCTGGGGCCTCGTTCTGTGGAAACACAAGCATAGCCTCTGCCCCATGTGACAAGGGGGTACGGCCCCAAGACCTTACCTGTCTCAGGGTCGCGGATCAGGACTGGAGCTGGAATGACTAAGCTTAGCTTGTGCAATACGGTCAGGTAAAACTTGTACCGGCAGAGTGAGCATATCGGCCCGTCGATTGCCTTCTGCAATAAACCCAGGTAAAGAGGTGTGCGATCTAACATGTAAAACAAAATAGGGATGTGTTCGAGAGGTTAAAAGGAAAACAAGTTCCTGCAACAAAGCAAACAAATCAGCATGCGAAGTATGACGCAGCACCGAGGCCTCTGCCCGTTTGACGACGCCTGCAACATAAGCAGAATCAGTAATAAGATTCAGTGGTGTAGACCACTTACGAAAAGCTCGAACAACAGCGGCAAGCTCTACGATTTGAGGGGACCCGGAGACTGTCTCAACGTCCGACTCCCATTGTTGAGAGCGGTCATCCCACCAGACAATCACCGACTTGTGTGTTTTTCCAGACCCATCGGTGAACACAGTAAGGCCTTGGAGGGGCTGGTGACATCTCTTTGGTATGGATATTAAGTTAAAATGAGCATGTAGAAGCTTGTGGGACGGAGGATGTGAGGTTGGTTGACCCGTATAATCTGTTAAGGCAAACACGAAAGCATCAGACTGTTGGAATAACCATTGTAGGTACATATTAGTTACAGGTAAACAGATAGAAGCAAAGTCCATCCCTGACAGGGCAAGCAAGCGCTGCGGTGCTTTAATTATCAAGGAAGCAAACATTTCATGTTGCGTCCAAATTGTTTTAGTGGGCTGGTTGGGTAAAAAGACCCACTCGATTAATAAGGGATCAGGATTGTTAGGGTCCCATTGAAAAATCAAAGCATATGGCTGACGTGCAGGGTTCAAAATAATTAAATTGAAGGGCAATTCAGGCGCACAGCGGTGTGCTTGCCATGAGGCAATGGCTTCCGCTACTTTTTGTAATGAGGCAGCGGCTTCAGGACCAAGTCGACGAGGGGAGCGTAAATCGGAATCTCCCTTGAGGAGTTCAAACAAAGGGCTTAAGTCTGAATTGGAGATTCCTAGCAAGGGTCGGACCCAAGTAATGGTCCCTAATAATTTTTGAACATCGTGCAAATTTTTAGTGTCCGCCTGTATATGCACAGGCTGGGGAACTATCGTCTGGGTCCTGATGCGCCAACCCAAGTAGGTCCAAGGGGGCATTTTCTGGACTTTTTTGGGCGCAATACAGAGGCCTGCCGAATTGACAGCGGCCGTGACAAGGGCTACGGCCTTTTCCATGAGCTCAAGGTGAGGCGCAGCCGTCAAGATATCATCCATATAATGATAGAACAGAACTTGAGGCAACGCAACCCTGACAGGGCTAAGTACCTTAGCGACATACCATTGACAAATTGTCGGGCTATTTTTCATTCCCTGTGGCAGTACAACCCACTGATATCGTTGCACAGGAGCTTGCATATTACACTTGGGACTGAAAAAGCAAAGTTGGCAGCGTCATCAGGGTGTAGTGGAATGTTAAAAAAGCAATCCTTAAGGTCAATAACGGTGAGATGCCAATTGCGGGGGATCGTAGTTGGAGAAGGGAGACCTGGCTGCAGAGCTCCCATATCTACCATAGCATCATTGATTTTTCTGAGATCATGGAGCAGGCGCCACTTGCCAGATTGCTTCTTAATAACAAAGACAGGTGAATTCCAAGGACTAGTAGTAGGTACTATATGTCCTTTTGCTAATTGTTCCGTAACCAGTTCTTGGAGAGCGCGAAGCTTTTCGCGTGGTAGGGGCCATTGATCTACCCAAATGGGCGTCTGAGTTTTCCAAGTCAGTTTCAGGGTGTCGCGCACCTCAATGGCCCCTCCTAAAAATGCGACTGAATGGAAGTTCCCCATTGTGACAGCACATCACGTCCCCATAAGACCATAGGAACGGGCAGCACAAAAGGCTTGACGGAAGCCACTCGTCCTTCTGGGCCTTTGATTTGGATCAATTCCGAGGATTGGTGGCTTCTACCAACTCCTCCGATTCCGGCTAGTGCCTGAGGCACAGCTGCCAAAGGCCATTGTGGAGGCCACTTCGCCTGTGAAATTACGGTAACATCGGCCCCTGTGTCAATAATCCCATTCAGGATTACTTGCTGAGTGCCGTGAATAAGCGTACATTGACAAAGTGGTCGCTTCTGGGAAATGGACTGTACCCAGAGAATCTGTGGATCCCCAGTAGATCCAAAACCTCCTTGTCTTTGCTGCGGAGGTGGGTGAGGCGAAAGAGAGCTTGCGTTCTGCGGGATCAGTAGTAATTGTGCAATGCGGCTTCCTTTGGGTACTGTGCAAGGGGGAAATGGGGTCCAGGCCATGATTTTAATTTCCCCAACGGTATCCGCATCAATTACTCCAGGCAATACAAAAAGTCCGGCTAAGGTAACCGATGATCTCCCCAATAGTAGCCCTTGTGTTTTCGGGGCTAAAGGACCTGAAACATTAGTTGCTAATAAATGAACAGAGGAATCAAGCAACGTTACTGCATGTGAGGTTGCCAGGTCCAATCCGGCGCTACCGGCTGTTGCTGGGCGAAGACTTGTGGCGGGGTCACACCCATCTGCATGGCTCAATTCACCGGCGATGATACTTGTGTCTGTGCGCGTCGCTGCCCCACGCTCCGCAAGCGGTTTCCCTGTATCGGCTGCCCTTGAAAATTATACTTAGAACGACATTGATTAGCATAACGACGCCCTTTCCTGCATCGGGGACAGATCCCAGGGGCTTGAGCTTTAGCCCCCCCATTAGAAGCGAGACAATTTCGTTTGATATGGCCTGGTTTACCACAACCGTAACAATTTCCTCCCCCAGACATGCCTCTCATAGCTGCGAAAGCAGCTGCCATCGCTTCAAATTTATGGTCCACAGTACCTGTCGTGGTTTAGCCTCAGATGGCAACAAAGAACCACGTGCCGCTCGCACGTGCCTTCCTAATACAGGAAGGATCGTAAGAAAAGGCAAGACTCTTGGGTTGGGACAAAGGCAGTTTAACAGAACAGCAAAGGGAACAGGCAAACAACAACAACAACAACAACAACAACAACACGGACAGGGGAATATACAAACGCGATTACGGAACCGCCGCTCCCCACCCCTCGCCAACCGGCCGCACCCGGGACGCCCCAGCCCGCTTTTAAGCAGCAACTTCCTGCCCCCTCCCCTGGCAGCTCAGGGTGGGCGTGGCTCACATGGCATGGAATACCAGGAAAAATTAACCCTATCCCCACCGGAACCAGGACATTATCCACCCCTTATTCCAGACCATCTATGCCATGCCCAGCAGGTTCCAATGAATTACCACCACTTTCCCCTGTTATATATATATATATACACACATATAATGCCCTTAGTCTATGGGCCATCCCTCCAAAGTGTCCGTTGAGTTCTTTTAATCCACGGCTTTGGGCTCCATTTGTTAGAACAGTCTCTCAGGGCAGGTGAGATGCTGGGTGGTGCTGGTCTGTTGCATGCTGTATTTTTCGGAGCTTGTGACTGGTGCACCTGGTGTGGCTCATGCACACAGTCCGTGGGCTGAAGATGTAGATCTTGAGGAAACTGCTGGGCGCCAGCTGCTGAGGTCAGTTCTGATCCCATCACCCCTGTGCCTTACTCCTAGTACAGCTGATAGCAATTATAGCAATGAGGACATACAGTGACAGTGTTACTTATCAATTAACAGCACACAATCTGATTCATTGGCTATTCTCACCCAAAATCAGATCCCCATGAGGTACACATCGGACTTCCCCATCCTGCCGCATCACCCACCAAGTGCACCCAGGTCCTTGGGCAAAAGCAATCCCACGGATGGGTTTGCCTTTGCCTGAGGCAGGACTGACCCAGACTGTCTTCCCTGGCACATTCTTCATGAGCACTACGGGGACTTTATCCCCTTCTACGGTACGTGGAAGTTTTGATTGGGCAGGGCCAGCCCCATTGGTAGATCCCCTGGGGTTAACTAGCCAGGTAGCTTTTGCTAAATGTGCATCCCAGTGTTTTAAAGTCCCACCACCCATTGCTCTCAGTGTAGTTTTTAACAGTCCATTGTATCGTTCTATCTTCCCAGAGGCTGGTGCGTGACAGGGGATATGATACACCCACTCGATACCATGCTCTTTGGCCCAGGTGTCTATGAGGCTGTTTCGGAAATGAGTCCCGTTGTCCGACTCAGTTCTCTCTGGGGTACCATGTCGCCACAGGACTTGCTTTTCAAGGCCCAGGATAGTGTTCCGGGCAGTGGCATGGGGCACAGGGTATGTTTCCAGCCATCCAGTGGTTGCTTCCACCATTGTGTGCACATGGCGCTTGCCTTGACGGGTTTGTGGCAGTGTGATGTAATCCATCTGCCAGGCCTCCCCACATTTGTATTTCAGCCATCGCCCTCCATACCAAAGAGGCTTCAAACGCTTGGCTTGTTTGATTGCAGCGCATGTCTCACATTCATGGATGACCTGTGCAATAGTGTCCATGGTCAAGTCCACCCCTCAGTCATGAGCCCATCTATATGTCACATCTCTCCCTTGATGGCCTGAGGAGTCATGGGCCCACCGAGCTATGAATAGTTCACCCTTACGTTGCCAGTCCAGATCCAGCTGAGCCACTTCAATCCTAGCGGCCCGATCCACCTGCTGCTTGTTCTGATGTTCCTCCGTGGCCCCATTCTTCGGTACATGGGCATCTACATGGCGTACTTTCACAACCAGATTCTCTATCCGGGCAGCAATATCTTGCCATAGTTCAGCAGCCCAGGTGGGTTTGCCTCTGCGCTGCCAGTTGCCCTGCTTCCACTGCTGTAACCACCCCCACAGAGCATTTGCCACCATCCATGAGTCAGTGTAGAGATAAAGTACCGGCCATTTTTCTCGCTCGGCAATGTCCAAAGCCAGCTGAATAGCCTTCACCTCTGCAAACTGCCTCGACTCACCCTGTCCCTCACTGGCTTCTGCAACCCATCGTGTAGGACTCCACACAGCAGCCTTCCACTTTCCATGCTTTCCCACAATCCGGCAGGACCCAGCAGTGAACAGGGCATCTTTCTTCCCATTTTCTGGCAGTTTATTATATGGTGGGGCCTCTTCTGCACGCGTCACCTCCTCCTCTGGTGACATTCCGAAATCCTTGCCTTCTGGCCAGTCCATGATCACTTCCAGAATTCCTGGGCGACTGGGGTTTCCCATTCGAGTTCGCTGCGTGATCAGTGCAATCCACTTACTCCCTGTGGCACCAGTTGCATGATGTGTGGTGGGGACCCTTTCTTTGAACATCCAACCCAGCACCGGCAGTCGAGGTGCTAAGAGGAGCTGTGCTTCTGTACCAACCTCTTCAGAAGCAGCTCGAACCCCTTCATATGCTGCCAATATCTCTTTTTCTGTTGGAGTGTAGCGGGCTTCGGATCCTCTGTATCCCCGACTCCAAAACCCTAGGGGTCGACCTCGAGTCTCCCCTGGTGCTTTCTGCCAGAGGCTCCAGGTAGGGCCGTTCTCCCCGGCTGCGCTGTAGAGCACGTTTTCAACGTCTTGTCCTGCCCGGACTGGCCCCAGGGCCACTGCATGGACTATTTCCTGTTTGATTTGTTCAAAAGCTTGTCATTGCTCAGGACCCCATTTAAAATCATTCTTCTTCCGGGTTACTTGATACAGAGGGCTTGCAATTTGACTGTAATCTGGGATATGCATTCTCCAAAAACCCACAATACCTAAGAAAGCCTGTGTTTCCTTTTTACTAGTTGGTGGAGACATAGCTGCTATTTTGTTGATCACATCCATTGGAATCTGACGGCGTCCATCTTGCCATTTTATTCCTAAAAACTGGATCTCCTGCGCAGGTCCCTTGACCTTACTTCACTTTATAGCAAAACCAGTGTTCAGAAGGATTTGGACTATTTTACTCCCTTCCTCAAAAACTTCTTCTGCTGTGTTTCCCCATACAATGATGTCATCAATGTACTGCAGATGTTCTGGAGCTTCACCCTGTTCCAGTGCAGTCTGGATCAGTCCATGGCAAATGGTGGGGCTGTGTTTCCACCCCTGGGGCAGTCGATTCCAGGTGTATTGGACGCCCCTCCAAGTGAAAGCAAACTGTGGCCTGCACTCTGCTGCCAAAGGGATTGAGAAGAATGCATTCGCTATATCAATCGTGGCATACCACTTGGCTGCCTTGGACTCCAGTTCGTACTGGAGTTCTAGCATGTCCGGCACGGCAGCACTCAGCGGTGGCGTGACTTCATTCAGACCACGATAGTCTACAGTTAGCCTCCACTCTCCATTAGATTTTCGCACCGGCCATATGGGACTGTTAAAGGGTGAGCGAGTCTTGCTGATCACTCCTTGAACCTCTAGTTGACGAATCAGCTCATGGATGGGAATCAGAGAGTCTCGGTTAGTGCGATACTGCCGCCGATGCACCGTTGTGGTAGCAATCGGCACCTGTTGTTCTTTGACCCTCAACAACCCCACAACAGAAGAATCCTCCGAGAGACCAGGCAAGGCAGACAACTGTTTAACTTCCTCTGTCTCCAAAGCAGCTATGCCAAAGGCCCAGCGGTACCCTTTTGGGTCCTTAAAATACCCTCTCCTGAGGTAATCTATACCAAGGATGCATGGAGCCTCTGGGCCAGTCACAATGGGATGCTTTTGCCACTCATTCCCAGTTAGGCTCACTTCAGCCTCCAGTACAGTCAGCTCTTGGGACCCCCCTGTCACCCCAGAAATACAGATGGGTTCTGCCCCTCTGTAGCTTGATGGTATTAGGGTGCACTGCGCACCCGTGTCCACTAGAGCCTTATACTCCTGTGGGTCTGATGTGCCAGGCCATCGAATCCACACCGTCCAATAAACCCGGTTGTCCCTTTCCTCCCCCTGGTCGGAGGCAGGGCCCCCCTAATACTTGTCATAGTATCCATTACTCACTTCTTGCATAAATGACTTGGAAGTTCCTTCAAGAGGATCAGAAGCAAGATCAGGCCTTCTGCTTTGTCTGGGGAACGGCCCACTGGAAACTGGGGCGGCACTTTTCCTGGAGGGATCCCCTTTTGTGGTTGTCCTTCCTTGCAACTCCTGTACCCGTGTCCGCAGGATCGAAGTAGGTTGTCCATCCCACTTCCTCATGTCCTCTCCGTGGTCCCGCAGGTAGAACCACAGGGTGCCTCGTGGTGTGTACCCTCTGTACTCTCTCTCTTGAGTGGGGAAATGCCTGCTTCTAATAGCTGAGATGCTGGCCCGTGCAGGTGGAGAGTAGGACATATTCTCTTCAAGTTGCTGGACCTTCCGCGACAGTTTCTCCACAGCTGAGACAAGGCGGGAAGAGAGACTTTCTTCATATCGCTGGAGCCGGCCAGCTACCTCATCCACCGTTGGTCCCTCTTCACCTTTCCATTCCATTACTGCCAGGGAGTTGGCATATGACGATGGTGCGCTCCGTACAAACTTCCGCCACATGGGCCTTGTGCATCGCACCTCATCAGGGTCTGTGGGTAAGTCGGCATTGTCCAAGTCATAATAAATCATCTCCCGCACGGCTAATTCTCTCAGGTACTGGATACCTCTTTCCATGGTAGTCCACTTGCTTGGCTGACATACAACATCCTCACTGAAGGGGTACCTCTCCCTCACGCCTAACAGGAGTCGTTTCCAGAGGCTGAGGGCTTGGGTCTTTTTCCCAATCGCCTTGTCAATGCCGCCTTCCCTAGACAGGGATCCCAGCTGCCTGGCCTCCCTACCCTCTAATTCCAGGCTACTGGCCCCATTATCCCAGCACCGGAGCAGCCAGGTGACAATGTGCTCGCCTGAAAGTCGGCTGAAATCTTTTCGCATATCCCGCAGCTCACTCAAGGATAGGGATCGAGTAATTATCTCTGGTTCTGCCTCTTCCTCCTGCTCTCGTGATGGCCCTGGTTCATCATCATCTCTTACTAAGCGAACTGATTTCTTTGTGTACTTCTTCTTCTGTATGGGGGCAACTGATACCGGCACGGGTTGGTTCCCTGGTTCAGTGGCAGTGGCTACCACGGGGGTTGCAGTAGCCGCAGTGTCTGCCGCAGGGGTTGCAGTAGCCGCAGGGGCCGCCGCAGGGGCTGCAGCAGCCGCAGGGGCCGCCAGTCTGGTTTCCATCTCTTCCCCTTGAGGGTGCTGCATAATTCTGAGCAGTGCCTGGTAGATACTGGCCAGGGCCCAGCACAGCGCGGTGAGTTGTGCCTCTCTAGAATAGCCACAGCATTTTTCCTTCAAATATTCTACCACTTTATCAGGGTCCTGTAATTGTTCAGGGGTGAAGTCCCAGACCATTGGAGGTGAGTAGTTCTCTAGGTACCTGCCCATGCTCTCCCACATGCCATGCCACCCCTGACTATCCAGCCTCGGAGCAGGTCTCTGGGTGGTAGTCTTAAATAGTCGCTTAACCCTAAACAAGACCTGGAACGTATTCAGGAGACATAGCACTAGGAACACACTAGTTTGAGTATCCCAAGGATATTCAAGATTCTCAAAAGCTGTCATACCTGACCCGAAGGAGAAAAGGGAGGCAAAAGGGCTGGGGAAACTATTAACAAATTGTGAGAGACGGTGTCCAATGTACGGACAGGACAACAAAACCACATAAACACCCCAAAATAGCTGTCTGAACAGTGATGTTATCATATCATAAACAGATATCGCACAGGACAGTAAAATGATAATCCTCATCCCTCTTCCAGACATGGTAAACAGCATCGCAGGGAGTACATAAGCCATATAGGAATTTATGTAACACAGCCATGAGAACAAACCAAGCAACATGATGACCAGTGACTACTTACCTAATAAAATAAATGCATACAAGAAAAAAAAAAACCAAAACCGTTTTTTCCACGTTCTAGTTGGATTCTGTCGTTATCTCAACCCTTCAAGCCCCACGTTGGGCGCCAAAAAGGACTGTCGTGGTTTAGCCTCAGATGGCAACAAAGAACCACGTGCCGCTCGCACGTGCCTTCCTAATACAGGAAGGATCGTAAGAAAAGGCAAGACTCTTGGGTTGGGACAAAGGCAGTTTAACAGAACAGCAAAGGGAACAGGCAAACAACAACAACAACAACAACAACAACAACAACAACAACAACAACAACAACAACAACACCACCACCACCACCACCACCACCACCACCACCACCACCACCACCACCACCACCACCACCACCACGGACAGGGGAATATACAAACGCGATTACGGAACCGCCGCTCCCCACCCCTCACCGACCGGCCGCACCCAGGACGCCCCAGCCTGCTTTTAAGCAGCAACTGCCTACCCCCTCCCCCGGCAGCTCAGGGTGGGCGTGGCTCACATGGCATGGAATACCAGGAAAAATTAACCCTATCCCCACCGGAACCAGGACAGTACTGATACGATTACAAGCCTCTACCATTTCAACCAAAGTCGGAGCTGGTTTAGGGAGAGATTTAAGTAATTTTTTACAGTCGGCGTTAGCATTTTCAACTGCTAATTTTAGTAGCAAAATTTCTCGAGCTTCGGTATTATCTATTTGGCGTTCTAAAGCTTGCTTAAGTCTATCAATGAATTGCATGTACGGCTCCCGAGGTTCCTGCGTAATAGAGGTGAATGCCTTTTGAGGTTTACGGGAATCGGGTATTTTAAGTAAAGCCTTTTTTGCTTCTTCGCGGATCGCTTCCAGGGCCTCTCGTGGGCAATCTCGAGCCTGTGCCGCTGGATCAGAGTGCTGACCCGTACCCATAAGGTGCTCCATGGTCAGTGTGGCAAGAGCAGCATTATTATGACCCACGTAGCTGGTGAGGAGAGTTTGAAGGCCCCCCCTCCAATGCGACTCCCAGAGGGAATACTGGGAAGGGGTTAATAACAATTGCGCTAGCGATTTTAAATCATGGGGAGTCATAACGTACGTATCAAAGACAGAAGACAGCAGGCTCGCAAAATATGGGGAAGAGAGCCCGTGTTCTGTGACGGTACGGCGCAGCTCTTTAATCACCGGGAAGGACAAAGCCTCCCACTGCACTCCCCGGCCTTGATAAATAACAGGGGCGACTATCGTTCGCGCTATTTCCAAGTCACCTTCTTTTAAAGCTTGACGTCTAATATTCGCCCACGTATCATGAGGGTCAGGGGGGTACAAGTCAGGCTCTTTATCGGGATCAACGGGCCCCGGGTCAAGCGGATCTTCCTCAGGAGGGTAGCCTGCGGCACAGACCTTTAAGGGTCCGGGCGACTTAGCGCATCGCGGAGGTAGCGGAGGGGGAAGCAAAGGCTGAGCTGATGAAGGTTCCCCCTTAGTATCTGGAGAGTCTTTATGGCCCCGTTCCTGTGCCTTAATAGCCTCAAAGATATTTCTCCACCACGGAAGCAAACGCTGAGCCTCGGCATTCCCTGACATCGCTGAGTCCCACAACTTTACCCCCACATCGTCCCAGAGTTCCCGGGTAAAAATACTGGAGGCCATAACAGTGGGGATCTTCATTTGTACCCACTTAAGCATAATCTTTAAGTCCTGCCCGGAAATATCTTTTTTATGTTTCCGGAGGAGCGTTTTCATAACTTCATATACGTCTCTCTCTGCGGGGGACATCTGATTCCCCATGTTTCCCACAGCTCACCTCTTAAATCCAGAGGGATTCCTGGCCAGTTCCTGCTTCCTTTCAGCAGCTCCTTCAAAGTTCCGAGGGACTCGCAGCAAGCCGCTCAGCTAGGCGGTTCACCACCCCATCACGTCGGGGTCACCAATTTGCCGCGATTGAGAGACGGGACGCTGCTTGATGCAAGCAAGATGTCGGTTTATTAGACGCGTCGGAAAGCTTTTTATACAGCTACTTAACAGTTACATAAATTACACAAATTCTATCATTTCTAATTGGCTTAGCTCTAAACGTTTCATTACAATAATCCCTCCTACTTGCGGTTTCGCTACATGCTAGAAGCTACAGTTTTGGAATGTGCTAAAAGCTACAGTGATAACTTGTTGCCTACTCCCTACTTCTTCAAGGTTATTTATCCCAGACCTGCAAGGCCAGTTGTTCCCTGGCTCCTCAGAGTTATTTGTCTCAGGTCTGCAAGGTCGGCATGCCCTCGAATTTCTTGCATACTTGTACTTTTCTGCTAGCCGCCCCCGACAGGGAGAGGGCGGCGGGGTGGGGGGAGAGGGGCGGGAAGGGCCAGAGGGCCGGGGAGAGCAGGGGGGAGCTGGTCAGGGAGCTGCGGGAGGAGAAGTGCTGGTGAGGAGCGGGAAGAGATGGAGGGCAAGAGATGCTGGTTAAGCTGGCAGAGCAGCGCGGAGAGCCGCCTGACAGCAAAGGTGCCCGGTGGCCGCAGAGGAGCCCAGGGGAGCTGATTCTTTTGGAGGCCACCAGGGCAGCCTTCCTCCGCCCCTGGTTTTGGTGAGCGATGGAGCAGTGCAGAGCCGTCCCTCAGGCATGCAGGCCTCAGGAGGGCTTCCCAGTGCCCCAGTGAGAGATCCTGCTCCCAGGAAGCGCCTCCCATGGAGCAAAGGCCATATCCAGCCACCCGGCGCTGGGTACGGCTGCCCCAAGGGGTGTCTCAAGGAGGACGGGGCCGTCCGTCTGATGGCTCTGACACACAAATGGTGAGCTGAAGCCCCGTGGCCGTGGCTGGCTGGGTCAAAGTCTCCGAGTTTAGTGACATTTGGTGAACTCCTGCACTAAGTATCGCATGACTTGAAACATCCCTGAAAAAATGGGGGAGGTTTGTCTGCGTGTTCTGCACGCTTCTGGATGCTAGACTGTGGCTAGGAGGGAATGTGCTTAGTTATCTCTCAAAGGGAGACAAAAGAAGTGCCTAAGTAAGGGTCAGCGTAACTCTTCAGAGCTTTGGCTGTTTAAATGTTGACCTGAACTTCTACAGAAACGGTAAAACGCTTGCACTTTTCTTCTCTTCTAGTTCCTGCGTGGGTACAGGGAAGAAGGCAGCAGACGTACACATTAGCTAAACCCCCTTCTTATTGCCAGCCGTGAAGGCGCCTCTCGGCTGGGAGCCCGAGAAGGACCCCGTGTTACAATTCTTGCTCCCTTATGTGCCACCCTAAGGCGATTCACGTATGCATTGTTACAGTCTAGGAAACTGAGGAGAAATAACTGGACTCCAGACGATCCAATGTGAATCAACAGAAGCCGTTTATTAAGCACAGATCATCATCTTTTATACCCTGCGTTGTAGCCGTACACGCAACTCGCTTATTTCTGATTAGCTAGTTACACTGTCCACGCGTGGTGCATGCAGTTCATTCACACATCAGATTGGTTACAAGAATTCGCATAGTAAATTGTTTAGTCATTAGCACAACATGTTTCCTGCCTTCTCAGTTCCCGTTTTTCCCATGTACTAATTCCATCTTCTACCACCTGTTTTGCCCTTAATCTAATCTCTCACAGTAGGGAGGCTGGCTCACATGACCGTTTTCTCTCAGATACATTCCTACAATCTCGTCCCTCCCCAGTGCGGTTCCGCGTCTTCTCCCTGGACCCCGACCTGCGCCCGAACCCCAAACCCATCCTGGTCACCATCACGGTGCGGGGCCCTGTGGGGCTGGGGCAGGTCTATGGGGTGACCCTAGGGGTGAATGTCACTCTTGTGATTTCACCGCTGCTTGTGTAGCTTTTGGGCAAGGAGCAGGCATATGGCTTGTGTGGCCGCTTCTGATGCCGTTAAAATAATATTTGGTCCCCACCCCAATATGGCTTTTTGGAATAACCGTCATCAGCAGAAGCCTGTACGCAACACGCACACACGTGTGTGACAGCGGGACTCCTGAGCACGCAGCAGCAGCAGCAGGAGGGTGTGAGGTCATGGTCACTGTAACCCCTGAGCACACGGTGGTGGCAGCAGGAGGGACGTGAGGTCACTGTCGGTACCACTCATGAGCACACGGCAGCAGAAGTAGGAGAGTGTGAGGTCACTGTCAGTATAACCCACGAACACACAGCTTTGGCAGTAGGAAGGATGTGAGGTCACGTCACCGATGTCACCCCGTGCCCATGGGGCTCGGTGCAGAGCGGCCATGTGCATGACAGGGGCATGACGGGGGCTGGGAGCTGCCTGTCCCCGTGTCTGCGAGGCCGAAGGAGCAGCCCCTGCGGCCCTGGCTGGAGCAGTCGGGGTGCGGGTGGCTCGGGGGCACCCCAGGGATGTGCCTGGGCACGGTGCCAGGAGGAAACCACAGACTTCCTGCCCGGGCGCTGCGGGGGCAGCGGGGGGAGCGCGTCGAGGCCACGTGGGCTGTGGTTTGTGCACCTGCAGGCTCCAGCTCCCGCTCCGCCTGTGGGGAATAACGGCCCCTGGGTGACACACTGAGAGTCAGGGACACGTCTGAGCCTCTGGGCTTCCCGTCTGCTGCCAGGGCAGGGACATGATCCAGCTGCGGCTCCTGCGAGGGACTCACTGTGGGGCCCTGCAGGGAGGGACGGACAAGCCAACGCTCCTGGGATGGAGCCCTTGCCCTGGATGAAGACCTCTCCCAGCTGCTGCTCCCAGCACAGTGAGGTCCGTAGCAGGGGCAGGGGCTGTTTCCTCCCCATCCTGACACAGACCCTGGTGCAGTCCCCGCTCCATGGTCACCGCAGCTTGGGGGCAGCTGGACCCTTGCCTCATGGCTTCTTGGATGAGCCCAGTGCAGGAGATGCTCAGTGCTTCCAGGCCCACAGCAGGGTGCAAGTGGTGACTAACCAAGTTCCCCTGCACACCCAGCTTGTCCCATGATGATCTGCCACCACAGCGACCATGACACCGGCAGCGGGACATATATGTCCCTCATATATGGTCATGAACGGCGCTGGAGAAGTTCATTGGCGGGCTGGGCTGTGTCGGAGGGGAGATAGCTCCTGATAACGTCTAAAAAGGTGCTGCTGCTTCGATTGGCTCCTTCCGCAGCTGGGTCGGCATCTGCAGAGATATATCACCCTCCCATCATCGTTGTCCCCATGAGTCCCCAGGGGCTGTGACAGGGAGTGGGGAAGAGCAGGGCTGTGCCAGCAGGGCAGGAGGCTCAGGATGGGAATGGAGGGACTCCTGTCCCCTCGGGTGCTGTGGCTGCTCCTCTGGGTGCAGCTCTGCAGAGGTAAGTGCCGGGTCCCTTTTCCCACAGCCCAGGGCCATCGGGTACCAGTGGGGTCATCAAGAGCCCTTTGGGAAGAGGGTTTCTTTCCAAGTGCCACTGAGATGAGGGTCAGAAGGAGCTCAAGTCCATGGACCCTGTGCCTTTGCCTGTGTCCGTCTGGGTGGGAGAGGGTGTCTCCATGATGCTGTTAAGGGGTGCTGGGCTGGGGAGGAGCAGGTGCCCTGCGCACGGCCTGGCGATACAGGTTTTGGGTGGGCATGGGCAGGGGCCCTTTGAGGTGGGAGGAGGTGCTGAGGGCTGTGGACAGAAAATGGCCGGGCGGGTCTGGAGTTAGCACCCCCAGCCTGCACAGCCCATGGGGAGTGGGGGGACGCCCACACATCCCCAGGGAGAGCCTGGAGGGGAGAGGGCTCCCATCCTGGTGCCTGTGACAGGCAGGGAGGACCCCAGAGCTGCACTCTGGGACTCGGCGCTCTCCTGACCAGTCCCATCTTGGTGGTTGAAGGGGCTGCGGAGGTGAGACTGGAGGATGGCAGCGGACGCTGTGCTGGGAGAGTGGAGGTAAAACACCAGGGCCAGTGGGGGACTGTGTGTGATGACTCCTGGGACACGAATGATGCTGCAGTGGTTTGTAAGCAGCTGCGCTGTGGGTCCTCTGTCAAAGCTCCTGCTGAAGCACACTTTGGGCCAGGATCTGGCCCCATTTGGATGGATGATGTTGAGTGTCACGGCACAGAGTCGGCCCTGTCTGACTGTAGACACAATGGATGGGGTCAAAGCAACTGTGGTCATGGTGAGGATGCTGGGGTGACATGCTCAGGTAAGGAGCCAATCTCTTCCCCACCTTTGGGACTGGGACAGGAGAAGGGACCTGGCTGTGCCCTCAGGGAGCAATGAACGGCTGCCAGGGCAGGGTCCTGTGTTGCTGGTCACACTGCCAAGCTGGGACTGTCATTGCTGGTGTCCCTGGTCCCTGAGGAAAGACCAGTGGGGTTCCACCCACCGCCGGGCCCCAAGATGGTTCATCCCACCGTCGGTTGGTGCCTGGGGCTGGGAGATGAATCCCCCTCAATGCCCCGCATTTTTTGTTGATTCTCATCTTTCTTCTCCAATTCAGCCAGCACCTGTCTGGCATTGCTGAGGGCCAGGTTCCCCTGTGCCAGAGGCACCGAGAGCTGCTCACGCGGCCACCCACAGCCCCAGAGAAGGGTGCAGAGTGGCCAGTGGCTTTTGGGTTGTGCCTTCTGGCAGACACAAGTCCCTCAACCAAAGCAAAGGGGCCGTTCAAAGGGAAAAAGCCCTGTCCTTGGGCAGAGGAGCAGGGTGTGCCTGGTATATCTGTGCCATCAGCACCCATTGGGAGCTGCTGGGAGGGTCGTGGGGCTCTTTGCCTGTGGCCACCTTGCAGGGCAGGTGGGACATGGGTATGTAACTGCCAGAGGGCTGTGGGAACTCACAGGGTTCTTTGGTTACTCCAGGATTTGTCCAGCTGGTTGGAGGGGACAACCCCTGCTCAGGACGAGTGGAGATCCATGACGGGAGCCAGTGGAAAACTGTCTGTGACTCCGACTTTGGTCCCAAAGCTGCCGACGTGGTCTGCAGAGAGTTGCAGTGTGGCACAGCCCTGTCTGGTCCCGGGGCAGCTCACTTTGGAGAAGGGGCTGGTCCCACGTGGGACAGAGAGCTGCAGTGTGTGGGGAATGAATCCCTTCTCAGCTCCTGCCCCACGGGGTCCCCCAGGGACCGGCCCTGCCCCCACGCGAATGCTGCCGGTGTCACCTGCACACGTAAGGACTCAGGGCAGGGTGTTACCACCGGGGGTGTGCCGATGATGGGGGAGCAGGGACGGGACTGTGCTGTGCTGGGTGTGAGGACAGAAGGGGTGATCACAGAACCATAGGATGGTTTGGGTTGGAAGGGACCTTTCAACGTCATCTAGTCCAACTTGCCTGCAACCAGCAAGGACCTCTTCAACTAGATCAGGTTGCTCAGAGCCCCATTAGACCTGACCTTGAATGTTTGTCTGCAGCCCTAAAAGGGTGCAGAAGGAGGAGAAAGGCAGGGTGTCCGTTTGCCCTCTACTCCACCACCCAAGGCAGCAAAAGCACAAGTCTGCCCTGTCTCATCCTTCTCTGTCCCGAGTTCACAGGGTTCAGGCTGGTGAACGGCAGCACGGCGTGTGAGGGGAGGGTGGAGGTCCATGTGCAGGGGACCTGGGGCACCCTCTGTGCCTCCCGCTGGGACCTCCTGGACGCCCACGTTCTCTGCCGTCACCTCAACTGCGGGTTTGCTGAGTCCATTCCTAAAGGAGGGCATTTTGGGAGAGGAACCGGCCCTGTCTGGAGAGACTCCTTCCACTGTGACGGGACTGAAGCCCACCTGGGAGAGTGCCCAGTGACTGCCCTGGGGGCCTCGCCGTGCTCCCATGAGAACAGCGCTGCTGTCATATGCTCAGGTGAGTGCAGGAAAACACTCGGTTACTCTGTTTTCCTCTTAAATGCTCCCAAAGCAGGGGACCCTGTGGCAGTGCAAGGCTCTGGCTCAGAAGGTCCCCACAGAGGGCTGGCAGCAGGCAGGTGAGCTCCAAGGCCCTCCTGCAAGGGTGCCAGAGCCTGGAGACATGCTGCAGGCTGCCGGGCTCCCCGATGCCGCCAAGGGCTGGGGCATGGCTGCTCTCCCCAGGCCCAGCTCGCTTCGCATCCCTGCGGCTGGTGGGTGGAGGAAGCCCGTGCGACGGGCGAGTGGAGATCTTCCAGCACGGGACGTGGGGCAGAGTCCTGGATGAGCAGTGGGACGTGCAGGAGGCCAGCGTGGTGTGCCGGCAGCTGCAGTGCGGAGAGGCAGAGGCAGCCTACAACCCCCCGAAGGCTCAGAGAGGGACGGGTCCCGTGGGGCTGCGCGGGGTGCGGTGTGCAGGGCACGAGGCCAACCTGACCCTCTGCAACACCTCCCTGCCTGAGAGAGCGCTGGAAGCAGGGATTGCCGAGGACGTGGGGGTCGTTTGCCGGGGTGAGTGGCGCTGCACGGCCCCCCCAGGCTCTGGGCTGGGTGGGCAGCCGGCCCTTGACGGCAGCCGGGGTTTCCTCCTGCTACAGGGAGCCGTCAGGTGCGGCTGGTGAACGGGCCTGGGCGCTGCGCTGGGAGAGTGGAGATCTACTACCAGGGCAGCTGGGGGAGCGTCTGCGATGACGGCTGGGACCTGTCTGATGCTGCCGTCGTTTGCCGCCAGCTGGGCTGCGGAGGGGCGCTGGAGGCGGTTGGCTCCGCTCGCTTCGGGGAAGGCTCCGCTCAGATCTGGCTGGAGAGCGTGAACTGCTCCGGGGCCGAAGCTGCTCTCTGGGACTGCCCGGCAGGGTCCTGGGGGCAGCACGGCTGCGGGCACAAAGAGGACGCAGGAGTCGTCTGCTCAGGTGTGTGCCGGGAGCTGTGGTGGGAGCCCAGCGCCCAGGCAGGCCGGGACGAGGGGAGAGCCGGACACGGCCGAGGCTGTTCCTGGCCAGCTCTGAGCCCCTGACAAAGGCCATCGTGGGGACACCCATGCACAGGTGCCCTCAGTCCCACCGGGGGTCCCTGGGGCGCTCCGCTGTCCCTGACGGGCAGCAGGGAGGGCAGGGGTGTCTGTCCATCAGGGACATTTCTCTGTCCGTGGGTGCAAGGGGGACTTGCTGGACGTGCCTTTGCCTGTCTGAGGGCCTGGCGGGTGCAGGGGTGTCCCTGCTCCCCCAGCCCCAGACCAGCCTGTTCCCCCTCGCTGCCTTTCCTCCCAGAGTTCATGGCCCTGAGGCTGGAGAACGGCACCAACTGCTCCGGGCGCCTGCAGGTTTTCTACAATGGGACGTGGGGGAGCGTTTGCTCCAACTCCGTGACTCCTGAAACTGTGTCGCTGGCATGCAAGGAGCTGGGCTGCGGGGACAGAGGGTCCCTGGAAACACAACGGCCCCACGGCAGGCTGTCTGGCACGGCCTGGCTGGATCGTGTGGAGTGTGGGGAGAGAAACAGCTCCTTCTGGCAGTGTCCCTCCGCTCCCTGGCACCCGCAGTCATGCGACGACCTGCGAGATGAGACCCACATCACCTGCAAGGGTAATCCTGAGCTAGCCGGGCACCAGCATCCCCTGCGATCCTGCTCCTGGCTGGGCATGGTCAAATTCCTGGGCCTGCAGGGGCCTTTCGTTTCCAAGCCAGATGCTTCTGCTGCTGGTACCAAAAATGGGACTTCCTCTCCTGGAGCCCCACACATTCACCAGCGGTTGCCAGCCGGGCTCCCAGCTTCGCCTGGTTGAGGCAGAGGTTTCTCGAGGCAAGGTCCCAGAAGGGAACAGCCAGGGCTCTGAGGAGTGTCCCTTCCATGGACACCCTCCTGCTGCTCTGTGACCCAGGGTCCCTTTGGGGCCGAGCAGTCAGGGTCCCCCACATTGCCGAGTGTGTGTCCCCTGAAGGACCGGGGTTCAACTGCTGCCATGGGTGGGTGGCACGAGCTGAGCTGAGCCCCACTCTCTGCTGCACGCCCCCCCTGCAGCAGCCCCTTCACCACAGTGTTTCCCTCTGCAGGGAGTCAGCCAGAAACGCCCCCGGTCCCAATGGCTGCGTGCTCCAGCACCCCGAGCTGCACAGGCAGCTGCTCCTCTGCATGCCCCTCTCGCCTGGCAGGGCTCTGCCTGCTGTCCCGCGGCCCTGGGAGCTCTCTGCCTTCTCCAGACAGGGAGAAGATTCGTGCCGTGGGAGGGGAGAAGGGGTGCTCTGGCCGAGTGGAGGTGTGGCACCGCGGCTCCTGGGGGACGGTGTGTGACGACTCTTGGGACATGTGGGATGCCGAGGTGGCATGCAGGCAGCTGGGCTGTGGCCCTGCGGTGTCTGCCCTGGCCGAGGCTGCATTTGGGGAGGGGAGCGGCCCCATCTGGCTGGAGCAGGTGGAGTGCCGGGGGACAGAGCCATCTCTGCAGGACTGCTGGGCCCGGCCTGGGGACAGCGGTGCCTGCCGCCATAAGGAGGACGCGGCCGTGATCTGCTCAGGTGAGCGGCAGGGCTGGGACACCTCACAGGGAGCCCTTTTCCCCATTGGCTGCCATCACGGCTCCAGAGCTCCTGAGCGCAAGGCCATCCCTGCAGAGCAGGAGAGCCTTTTGCCGAGTGGGCAGCAGCTTCGGTGGGGCTGGATGTCCTCCAGCTTCTGCCCGCAGGGCCCTGCAGCCCCCAGGGGCACCTCCCGGGCTGCCGGCTCTGTCCCTGCTCTGGGCCCTGCGCTCCTTCCTGGCCGTGCTCACCAGTCATGCAGGAGGGGCGATTTGGGTGGGATGTGGCAGGGATGTCTACACATGCACACGTGCGCACACCGTGCACCCAGGACAGCAGCACCAACCCCTCCAGCAGGTAACCCGTCCTCCCCACCAGCGCCGGGTCTTCTTGGGGCCAGGCTGTGACCCACAGCCGGAGGGAAGGGGCTCCTTGCTGGGCTGTGAAACTCCCAGGAGGAGGCACCGGGGTAGCGGTGGGGCGGGAGGCTGGGGAGGGCTGTCATTCACCCACTCAGGTGGGAGCTTCCCCATCCCTCATCCCCTGAAACCCGGTACGTAATGGGGGTCAGGACTGGGGTGTGCCGGCCCCTCACCTCTCCCAAGCCTGGTGCTGCCCTTTCTGTGTTCCTGCCATGCAGATCCCACGCGGGGCCGTCTGACCGTCAGCAGGAGAGTCTCATTGCCCATCATCATGTGCATCATCCTGAAAGCCGTTCTCTGCCTGTTCCTGGCCCTCCTGGCCGGGCAAGTGCGAAGCGCCAGGGCTGGGCGCAGAGGTGGGTCCCTTCCCAGGGGAAGATGCTGCTGGCAAGGCCAGGGGTGCCGTGGGGTGTCAGTGAGCGGGAGAGGCAGAGCTGGGGGGACAAGAGTGCGTGCTCTCTGCGGGATCCCATCCCCTCTCTGACCATCCCTGGGCCAGCCCTGCCTCTGTCCACGGGCTCTGAGAGAGCTCAGGAGCCCTTCCCCGAGGCCATGTACGAGGAGATCGGTTCCAGCCCAGCATGGCAGAAGCAGGCAAGGTTCAGCGGCTCAGGTTGGTGTGCGTCCCTCATTGAGGACACATCTACAGTGCTCTTTCCCCTGGCTGCCACCCAGGGTTGACCCCTGCAGCCCCCTAACCCATGGTTCGTGCGGTTGTGGGGCTGTTGGATCTGTGTGGGGAGCACCCATGTCCTGGGCCCAGGAGAGAAGCTTTCTCCCCATCTGCTCTGCGCGTCCCATTTGGGGACAGCCCCTCTCTGCCTGCCCCTGCACCCTGGGGGACACCTGAGGGGTGAGGGAAGGGGCTGTCCCAGGGCAGCTCTGGCAGGCCCTTGGAGATGGGCTTTGTCCCAGGGCAGCAGGGTGAGTCCTGAGCCCTTGCCCCCGTGCAGCCGTGGCTCTGTGGGTCCCACGTCCCCAGCAGCACTGAGCACAAGCTGGGTCAGCAGAGCGCACTCCCCTCACACCTGCTGGGCCTCTCTCCAGGCTCCTATTCAGAGGGGTCCCTGAGCAAGCTGCAGCCCTACCCCGGGGACAGCAAGGAGGAGGATGGTCTGGGGTCAGCACCAGGTAATGGGGGCAGGAAGGGGTGGACCTCTCCTCCCTGCAGACATGTGATGGACAGCAGTGTCACTGAGCGTCACCCTCGGAGCTGGGAGGACGGGCGGGATCTCCTGTGGGGCTGCAAACACCGACGTCGGAGCCCCACGTCCCTGCGCATCCTCCCATCCTCTGCTCTGCAGAACGCATCTTCTCACTGTCACCAGCTCTCCTCTCCTTTCAGACATCCCTGTCCTGCCTGGAGGTGACCCAGCTGATGGCTATGATGGTGCCAGGGAGGTTTCTGACCCTGGGGAGGATCCTTCCCCTGGGCAGGAAGACTGGGAAATGCCCAGGGTGGCAGAGGAAGGATCCGGACCCACGGATACCCCTGGAGGTGAGAGGGAAAGAAAGAGCTGCTGGTTCCTGGGGTGGCATCCCTGGCATTGGATAATTCGCTGTCACAACGAGAGCCCAATGTGCTGGGGTGGGGGAACCTGCCCCAGGAGTTTTTCCTTGGGGGGACTGTGGGTGGGAGAGGGAGCTGAACGTCTCAGGACTGGTGAGGAGAAGGGAGGAAGGTGACGTACAGCCCAGGAGAGGCACCCCATGGGGTGAACATGCAATGGCCTGCCTTGCTTCTTGCAGGGCCAAACCTGCTCTCCCAGAGAGGTGCTGGTGCCCCCGGAGCTAAGGGGGATGGCTGATCCCTGTCCCCAGAGAGCACGGGCTATGACGATGCTGAAGAGGTGTCTGTGGCACATCCCCCTGAGGACACAGAGGCTGTGACACCGGAGCTCAGTGCACAACAGTCCCTGAGCCCCGGGCCAGGAGAGCCCGTCCCTGCAGTGCAGCTGGGGGCAGCCAGGAGGGAGGAGAGGTCTGTGCAGCTGGGAGAGCCGTGAGCACCAGGGAACCCTCTCCCTTTTCCCACGGGCAGCAGAAACTGCCAGGGGTTTCCTCGATTTTGATTCCCCTGTTTTTACACAGGGGCCCCCATATCGGTTCTTATTAAAAGCCTTTGAGCCAGAGCTGTACTTGCCTGCCCAGGTGCTTTAGTGTCTCCCCGAGGGTGGCTGGAGGAAACCAGAGCCCAAAGACAAGGCGGTGGGGAGGGGGCACGTCTTGGGTGGGTGTGTGGTGCAGGGCAGTGAGCTGAGCTCAGGTCCAGCACAGCTGCCCGCCTCTCTCCTGAGAGGGGGCTCCAAAGAGGCAGCGCACACAGCCCTCCTCACCCCACAGCCAGACCCTGGCTGGGCAGGGCAGGCCCACAGTGCCTGCAGAGGGCCAGAGGCTCCAGCTCCAGCCTTTCCATCATTTATCAACTATCTTGGTCAACAGGGGAGGTACCAGATGACTGGAGGGTGGCTAATGTGACGCCCATCTACAAGAAGGGTCAGAAGGAGTGTTGTGCGAAAAGGGGCCAAGCGGTTTTGGCAGAAGATAAACCCCCTTGCGTTCTAATACTCCTCACCGAGGTGGGAGGCCAGGTGCGGCTAGGTTTAAGTTCTGAGTGATGCCCAATTCAGCACTATCAGCCCAATCGCTTTTAATATGTATTAAACTATTACGATTTGGATACACTAATAGTGGACTGCACCTTCAGTCTAGTCGTGCTCCTGAACTAGCACGGCCTCTCTCAAGTTTTGGTCGCGTTCAGTGAGAAAGCGAAACGACCAGCTACTTAAATAGTGCAGTTTATTTAAACAACAGATATACAGGTTCTTTAGGATTGCCAGTGATAAATACACTGTCTACAAAGCACGTGCAAATAAAGATATTGTTAAGTATACAAAGGTGCGACAAAATTATAAACGATACAGCCTGGCTATAAATGTAGGGTAGAGATTCTCTAGAGAAATTTCTAAGTCCCGAGAAAGCACTCGGTGTAATCGCAGTCTTACCCAAAGGCGTCCCTATGGGGGGGAAGAGAGGCTCAGCCCGTCGACTGATCCCGGAAATCAGCGGTGGAATTCTTCGCGATGGTGTCTTCCCTGACATCCCCTCTCTTTTGGGCTATTTTTATACTATTTTTTTATCTTCAAAGTGGAGTTTGAGTGACTTTAGTCATACGTACTTTTATTATGATTAATGTATTCAAGGAGGAGTGTTCACACCTCGGGGGTGGATAGCCTCCGGGATGGAGGTGTGTTTTGGTACATTGTGCTGAGCAAAGTTCGCACAAAGGACAGCATTTCATCAACATTTGATGAAATGTTGGCTTGGGTAGTGCGTAGGCCGCTTATCTGTTCTGTAGTAGCATCTCGTCCCCATATCTGCTATTCGTCACAAGGAAAGGCCACAGAACAAGCGCGTTCCGTTCCGTCCCTTGTGTAGTTTCACAAACAACATGAGACAGGGAATCACAGATGTGGCATTCTTCGTGTGCTGGCTGCGGCTGTATTCTACCTCAGAAGCCTCTTGATTTTATGACTTTCCTTAATGTGTGAACAATGCTGTATTTTTGTATTCTTGGCCAATTTAGTAATTATTCCAGAAGGAGGATGTGGGGAACTACAGGCCTGTCAGCCTGACCTCGGTACCAGGAAAGATCATGGAGAGGATCACCCTGAGTGAGCTCTCATGGCAAGCGCAGGGCAGCCAAGGGATCAGGGCCAGCCAGCAGGGGTTTAAGAAGGGGAGGTCCCGCTTAACCAACCTGATCTCTCTCTATGACCATGTCACCCGCCTTCTGGATGCGGGGAAGGCTGTGGACGTTGTCTATCTGGACTTTGGCAAGGCCTTTGACACCGTCCCCCACAGCCTTCTCCTGGAGAAGCTGGCGAATCCTGGCATAGACAAGTGTACTCTTCGCTGGGTAAAAACCTGGCTGGATGGCCGTGCCCAGAGAGTTGTGATTAATGGGGTGAAATCCTCTTGGCGGCCGGTCGCCAGTGGTGTCCCTCGGGGCTCAGTTTTGGGGCCAGTTTTGTTTAATATCTTTATCAATGATGTGGATGAGGGGATTGAGCGCACCCTCAGTAAGTTTGCAGATGACACCAAACTGGGTGGGAGTGTTGATCTGCTGGAGGGTAGGAAGGCTCTCCAGAGGGCCCTGGACAGGCTGGATCGATGGGCCAAGGCCAACTGTGTGAGGTTTAATAAGGCCAAGTGCCGGGTCCTGCATTTCGGTCACAACAACCCCAAGCAACGCTACAGGCTTGGGGCAGAGTGGCTGGAAAGCTGCCCGTCAGAAAAGGACCTGGGGGTGCTGGTGGACGGCCAGCTTCACATGAGCCAGCAGTGTGCCCAGGTGGCCAAGAAGGCCAACAGCATTCTGGCTTGTATCAGGAACAGCGTGGCCAGCAGGAGCAGGGAAGTGATGGTGCCTCTGTACTTGGCACTGGTGAGGCCTCACCTCGAGTGCTGTGTTCAGTTCTGGGCCCCTCTGTACAAGAGGGACATTGAGGTGCTGGAGCGTGTCCAGAGGAGAGCGACCAGGCTGGTGAGGGGTCTGGAGACCAGGGCATATGAGGAGAGGCTGAGGGAGCTGGGCATGTTTAGCTTGGAGAAGAGGAGGCTGAGGGGAGACCTCATTGCCCTCTACAACTCCCTGAAGTTGTAGAGTCTGAAGTTGGGAGTCCCTGAAGTTTGGGAGTCCTGGTGGACAACAGGGTGACCATGAGTCAGCAATGTGCCCTTGTGGCCAAGAAGGCCAATGGCATCCTGGGGTGCATCAAGAAGAGCGTGGCCAGCAGGTCGAGGGAGGTCATCCTCCCCCTCTACTCTGCCTTGGTGAGGCCGCACCTGGAGTACTGTGTCCAGTTCTGGGCTCCCCGGTTCAAGAGGGACAGGGAACTGCTGGAAAGGGTGCAGCAGAGGGCTACAAAGATGATTGGGGGACTGGAACACCTCTCTTATGAGGAAAGGCTGAGGGATTTGGGTCTCTTCAGTCTGGAAAAAAGACGGCTGAGGGGTGACCTTATCAATGCTTATAAATACTTAAAGGGTGGGTGTCAGGAGGATGGGGCCAGGCTCTTTTCAGTGGTGCCCGGGGACAGGACAAGAGGCAATGGGCACAAACTTGAACATAGGAAGTTCCACCTAAACATGAGGAGGAACTTCTTTACCCTGAGGGTGACAGAGCACTGGAACAGGCTGCCCAGAGAGGTAGTGGAGTCTCCAACTCTGGAGACATTCAAAACCCGCCTGGACATGTTCCTGTGTAACCTGCTCTAGGTGACCCTGCTCTGGCAGGGGGGTTGGACTAGATGATCTCCAGAGGTCCCTTCCAACCCTATGATTCTATGATTCTATGATTCTATGAAAGGAGGGTGTAGAGAAGTCGGTGTTGGCCTCTTCTCCCAGGTGAATAATGACAGGACCAAAGGAAATGGTCTGAAGCTGCGGCAGGGGAGGTTTAGGTTAGATATTAGGAAGAATGACTTTACTGACAGAGTGGTCAGGCACTGGAACAGCCTGCCCAGGGAGGGGGTTGAGTCACCATCCCTAGAGGTGTTTAAGGAACGTCTAGACTTGGCATTTCAGAGCATTCTCTGAATGGCACAGATTGCAGGTTGTTGGGGTTTTTGGGGATTTTTTTTTTGTGTGTGTGTGTGTATGGTTGGACTCGATGATCTCAAAGGTCCTTTCCAACCATGAAGATTCTATGATTCTATGATTCTATGATTCCCTGAGGCTGGGCATTCAGGGAAGAACCCCCTTGGAGATGCTGGGGATGGAAGCCAGGATCTCCCACATGCAAAGTGGGTGCTCTGCCACTGAGCTACACCCTCTGGAGCCTTCCCAGCAGGAGACACTCTCCTCCCATGAGGGGTCTGTGACAAGCACAGCCCCTTTGTCCCCTGGGTGCCCAGGGACCCTCTGCAGGAAACAGCACTTGAGCCCTCCTGAGATGGGGGAAGTCCGCACTGCCTCTCCCCTGGGGCCTGATCCCAGCACAGGGCTGCACTGCAGAGCACTGCCCCTCCAGCGTCTCTGAAGGGCGATGGGGCAGAAGGAGGCTCTGGCTGCAGGTGCTGCTCCCACGCTCTGGCCCCCTCCAGGGCCAACGGAGAGGAGAAAACTCCTGAGCCTCCTCTGCCCCCCAGGGCAAGGGCAACCCCCCTGTGTGCCACATCTGGGCGCAGCGGAACAGGAGGAGAAGTACAACAAGGTGAGGGACATGCCCTCCCTGGGGTGAGGTGCCCCCAGGCTCTGATGGCACCCCAGGGTGTGCGATGGGGCAACATGGGGGCAGAAAGCTTACACGCCCTCATCCATGTAGCGGGCCTCCTCCTGCACCCCTCTGCCCCACAGCATCCCTGGAGGTGGGGTGAAGGGCAGGTGTCCATCTCCATGGGGCTGATGCCCAGAGAGGAGCATATTGGCGTGTTACCAGTCATTGGAGCAGGAGGGCAAAGGGGGCCAAGAAATTCTGCTCAGGACAGCGTGTGACTAAACAATACCGATGGCCATGCACTCCGGTGGGTGATCCTCAGCGTGGCTTTGTCAGCTGTCCTGGGCACATCAGAGGTCTCACTGCAACACCCCCCCAGGGGAAGGATGCTGCCATTCAGGCCGCAGCTCCAGGGAGTGCCTCTCCCTGAGACTATGGGTCCAGTGGCCTCTGCTCTGGGAACTGAAGACAAGGTGCAGGAGGCGCCTGAGGAGGGGAACAGACTCTGCACCATTGAGCATGACAAAGAGGAGAGGAACTGGGTCGTTCCGAGACCCCGCAGAGGACACATCCCGATCCTGTGGAGCAGGGAAGGAGGCACAGCTGGAGACCACCCCAAAGCAGCCCTGAGTGGAGAGTCCTGCCCAGGGGGAGGCTGGGGACTTGTGGGGCTGGAGGAAGGCTCCTTCTAAGGCGCAGATGTGCAGGTCCAGGGCAGGGACAGTGCTCTGGCAAGAGGTGAAGGAGCAAGCAGGGCTGGGGCAGGCTGGAAGGCGGCAGACGGGCTCTGCAAAAAGCAGAGGGAGAAAAATCACTGCTGAAGCCCAGGGCTGAACCAGGCACCTTTAGATCTTCAGTCTAACGCTCTCCCAGCTGAGCTCCTTCATCCCTGCCCCAGCAGCCCTTGTCCCTGGGCCACCCCTGCCGGGCCCCAGGCTGACACAGACGAGGAGTTCTCCTCAGGGAGGTTCCCAGGGAAAAGCTGTGCCCAGCCCCAGACAGAGGGGACCGGGTCCCTCCCTGCCTCCAAGCCCAGGTGGGCTCCAGCTTTGGTGGAGGCCACGTTACGCTGGGCGTGCCAAGATGTGTGTGGGCCTCGTACAAAGGGGACAGTAGTGAAGGTAAGTGGGCAGGCCAGGCATGTGCAGCTGCAAAGGCTGAGGGCCAAAGAAGCATAGGACCGATGGAAGACCTTATCGCCTGGAAAGCCTCCTCCCACACATTTTTTCCCTTGCTGAGCTTTGCTGCTTCGTTCCCAGCTCCTCTCCCTCCTTCCCCCTGAGCAGTGCAGGGCGATGGGGAATGGGGGTCCTGGTCAGTCCATAACAATTCCTCTCTGCTGCTCCTTCCTTCTACCACTTTTCCCATGGGGTCCCTCTTACAGGCTACAGTCTTTCGAGATAAACCTGCTACAGCATGGGCTCTCCTCAAGCTGAAATTCTTTCAGGAAATATCCAACCTCTCCAGTGTTGGGTCCTCCACCAAGTGCAGGGATTACCTCCTCTGCTGTGCTCCTCTCCTTAGGCTGCAGGGAAATACCTGCTCTACTGTGGTATTCTCCACAGGCTGCAGGAGACCATCTGCTCTGGCACTTGTAGCACCTCCTCTCCCTCCTTCTTCACTCACCCTGGTGTTTTCAGGGCTGTTTCTCACACTGCTTTTTCCCTCACTCCTCTCCCACTCGAGCACTTGTGTCCTCTCTTAAATACACTCTCACAGAAGTTCCACCACCCTCGTTGATGGGCTCAGTTTTGGCCAGCGGTGGGTTTCTTTTGGAGACGTCTGGAACCAGCTCTGTCTGGCACAGAAGCAGCCCCTGGTCTCTTCTCACAGAGGCCCATCCCTTCAGCCCCACCACTACCAAACCCTGGAGATGGACACCAATTCCACAAGCCCTGGCTCTGCACCACAAACACTCTGGTGAGAGTCCTCACCCCACATGGGCACACGGTACAAGCTGCACTCCGAGGATTTTTCCTCCTGGGCACTTTCCAGCCCAGCCCAGCTCCCTGCAAGCTCTGCCACCTCCCCTGCCCGCTCTCCATCCCAGCCCAGTCTGCGCTGGCCCAACAGCAGAGCCTGCCCCAGGGTGCTGCAGAGCTCTGGGCACTCGCTCCACAGCCACAGCCCCTCTGAAGGGCACCGCAGCTGCTGGGGGGCAGAGGAGGGTCAGCCCCAGAGATGGGGGGCATGTGGGCACAAGGCAAAGGCAGTCAGTGGGCCCCTGTGTCCTCCTCCCCAGGATATTCTGAGGGGTCTGCAGCCCCTCACTGCCATCCCCTCTCCCCAGCCCAGTACAAGAGCCCTGGCCCTGGGGACCCTCAGGCAGCTCCTGCCGCCCCAGTGACAGAGTGGCACTGGGACAGCCTGCCCCAGGCTGCTGCAGCCAGAAAGGTCTTCTCATCTCCCGTTTATTCAGCCCTGCTGCTGATGGGTCTCAGACAAAGAAGTTGGAGCTGGTTCATGTATTTTATTTAAACACACAGAGAGACTGAGTCTTTATTTACAGAAATGTTTTGTGTCACAGCCGAGAGGTGAAAAGTTAAGGAGGAGAGGAGGAATAGTGAATGCTTGTCACACCAGATGCTGTGAATCCTTTGCAGAGGAAGGTACACAGTCTATGGCTGATGAAAAAATGTCCAATCAGTTTCCTCAGGGCATCCTTGAGCTCCTGGTTCCTCATGCTGTAGATGAGGGGGTTCACTGCTGGAGGCATCACCGAGTACAGAAACGACAGCACCAGATCTAAGGATGGGGAGGAGATGGAGGAGGGCTTCAGGTAGGCAACTACGGCAGTGCTGGTAAACAGGGAGACAATGACCAGGTGATGGACGCACGTGGAAAAGGCTTTGTGCCGTCCCTGCTGTGAGGGGATTCTCAGCACAGCCCTGAAGATCTGCACATAGAACACCACAATGAAAACAAAACACTTAAAGAATAAACAGGCACCAAACACAATAAGCCCAACTTCCCTGAGGTATCATTTGTTCCCGAGGTACTGCCAAAGGAGGAAAGCACACTCACAAGTCAGGACAGCTCTGAGCAAATCTCTTCCCATTGCCTGCCCTTCCAAACCCAAGCCCCGAAAACACACTTTGCCTGTGTCCTTTTTTGCGGGAGCTTTCTGCATTGCCCTTGTTGGAGCTCTCATTGTTGCTGGCCAAGTGTGCCGTGAGGAGCAGAGCTCTGCTTGTGGGCTCCCAAGGAGTCATCCCTGCTCCACAGCAGCGGGGATTTGGGAAAGGGGTTACAGCTTCTGCCATTCACTAGTTACCTCATCTGTCATCCACTTGTAACGCAGAGGAGCTGCTTAGCATATTCCTGCAGGAAAACCTCAAGGAAGCTCCTGGTTGTCTTAAAGCTGCAGTGACATGAGCAGAGCTGGCCCAGAGCAGGCGGCGAGGAGCGGAGCTCCGGCCATGCACGGCTGGCGGCGGTCCGGGCCAGGTGCTCCCTGGCCGCTGCGTGGGCGGTGACAGCGGTGGGGGGAGGCGCCGGTGGCCTTCCTGGGAATGAGCAGCTGATACTTGGCTCTGCTTTTCTTCCCGCTCTGCTCTGCTGTAGCTGAACACTGAACTGCTGTCCCCGAACAACCTGGAAGCACTCTGGACTAACTGCGCGTCTGTAAGATGCCAGCGGTGCGTGTGTCAGCTTCTAGAAGAGTGGGGGTGGCTCTCTCAACGTTGCCAACAGTGAATGCACAGCTGGTGGCTGCTGCCTCTTGTTGGGGCTGAGGCGTCCCTTCCTGGTGCATCTGGAGCAAGAACAGGGCCAGCACGATGAGCTGCCTGGGCACCTCTTGGTTTGCACATACAAACTGTGCTGCAGTGCTCAGGAGCAGCAATTTGTTGCACTTTGATCATAAATCACCGTGCCATGTAAAAGGGAGTGTGTTGTGTCGCTCCTGGTGTTCCTGTGCGTCGGAGGCGCTCACTTGGCAGGCGCAGCACTGCAGCCAGCGCCGTTCCATGACAGCGCTTGAAATCTGCATCGTGGCTCCCAATGGCAGAAAGCTGCGTCACCATCCCAGGGAAGCCCAGAGCAGAACTCCCGCGCAGAGGCGACAGGAGCCCACAAGCCCACTGCCTGCTGTATTTCCCACTGGGCTCTGAGGGGGGAGAGCGGAACTGGGGGCTGTGATTTGTCAAGGGGATGCCCCCTCTGTCCCTGTGACCGCCGTTCATGGCGAAAACAAAGGGAAAAAAACCCAACACAAAATAACATCAAGGGCTTTTTATTAGTTAAATAAGAAATCACTTTCTGGAGAGCAGCTGTCCCTGCCCAGCTGCCCGGCTCCTGGGTCTGTCCCGCGGGGGCCTTGGTGCGTGAGGGAGGTGGCAGTCGGACGAGTCGCTCTTGCTCTCCGCTGCCTTGTGCAGCCCGGGCTGGTGCTGTGCTGGCCCTGTCAGGCAGCAGGGGTGGCAGGAGAGAGCAGCGTGAGCTGGGGTGGGGGCAGTGGGGGGGACACGGGTGGGGAAAACCCAGCACCTCGTGGGTGCCCTGCCCTCCCCGCTGCCCCTTCACACCCATGGGATCCTCTCCCCAAGCCAGCCCCGGCCGTACCCTCTTTGTCCGTGAGCACGGGACTGTCCAGCTGCTCCCTGGACATGCAGCGGTCCTTTGCCAACAGGTCCACCACGTTGCACTGGGAATGAGAGAGCGGGCTGGCTGAGCCACGGGGCCGAACTTGGCATCCCTTGGCAACCCTCCCACGGCCAGCTCTCCCTGGGGAAACTGAGGCACAGATGCCCCCCCCGCCCCCGCAGAGGCTCGGCCTCAGTGGCCCCCGCCGTATCCCTACCTTTGTCATCCCTACCTTGTTGGGGAGCAGGAGCGGCTGGAGGCGCTGGGGGAGCTGGAGGCCCTGGCGGCGCTGCAGCGGGGTGGTGACAGTGTGGCGGCCCCCGCAGCTCCGCGGCACGGTGGGGTACTTGACCTCGGCTGGCGGCTGCCTGTGGGACGGGGTACGCGGATGCTCAGTGCCCGGCACCGTGGCAGCCCGTGCTTCAGCCTGCTACGGCAGGGAGGGGGCCAGGGGCTGCTCCCCGCTGGGGTCTGTCCCTCCCGGCTCCCCTCCGCCTGCTGCAGGAGACCCCCCGGCCGTCCTGCTGGATCTGCTCTTTCCCCACAGCCCCCGGGAGCTGGCCGTGGCAGTGGCAGGTCCCTGCACCCCACGCCAAGGACAGCAGGAGGCAGGAGCTGGGCTGTCCCGGCTGCAGCGCTTGATTTCAGCAACTTGTTTGGGAGACGGACCCTGACCTCCCTAAGCCCGAGGTCAGGCTGAGACCAGACACAACTCATCGCACGTGGCTTCAGCGCCCTTGAGACAGAGACTTGGGCCAGACGGGCAGCGAGGGGGGGCTGTAAAACCCCTCAGAGGCGGGGTAAGCACAGCTGACCCTCTGCAGTACAGCTCTGCTCCCCTGCCCTGCCCAGGTCCGCCCGGACCCCACCGCCCCCACCTGGGGAAGAGCTCTCCCTCGCCGGGGCCAGGCCACCCTGCACCCCAGTGGGACGGGGATGGGTCCCCGTGTCCCCTACCTGTGCTCGTGCTGCTGTTCCTGCTCTGGCTTGAGAATGGTACGGGGGTGCTCGGCGAGGCGGGGGGACAGCGGCGGCAGGGATGGGATGGTCACGATGTGCCTGGGGAGGGCAGGAGCCGTAGATGGGTGACGCGGCAGTGCCCTGAAACCCATGGGCTTGTAGCCCACGGCACCCCCTGCTCCCTGGGGAGGGCTCTGCGTCCCCCTGCTGCCAGGCAGGGCCGCGAGGGGGCTGGGCAGGGTCAGACCGCCCAGGCAGAGCCCCGAACCCCTGTGCCTGGCACGGCGGGGCACTGCCAGCACCCATCGCCCCCCCGTCCCGCCCACAGCGCCAGGTGCTACTCACGGGCCAGGCACCGACATGTCGAGGGGCCGGTCGCAGGACAGGCAGTGGAAATGGGTCAGCAGCGGGCTGGAGTGGGGAGAAAAGGGCTGGGTGAGCTCCTGGGGGGGACACAGGCAGGCAGCTCGCAGGCAGCAGCGAGGTGTCCCTGAAGCCGCCGCCGTCCCCATTGCACTCACTTCTTAATGCCAGCTGCATCATCAGCCCCTGCCTGTGAGCCCTCCTGGAGCTGCTTGAGGTTGCTCTCCCAGTGCCCCTCCAGCTGCTTCTGCAGAGCCCCCAGCTCCTGGCGGTCCAGCTGTGGACAGGTGCCCCCCCTCAGCCAGCTGCCCCGGGATGGGACATGGTGGTCCCCGGCTGGGACAGCTGGCAGAGGGATCCTCGGAGGGATGCCAAGCCCTGAAGGAGCAGGTTTTGCGTGGCAGAGACGAGACACCCCTCACCTTGGAGGCCACCTCTTCACTAAGCTCTTGCTGGACCTTCTCCTGGCCCGTCTGCCGGCTCAGCACCTCCTCGAGCATCTCAGTCAGCCGCTCCATCCTTGTGTCGAACTCGCTGCGGTTGACTTTGCCAGCCAGGCTGGTTTTGTCTGCTTTCTAGCAAGAGGGAAGGGCAGGAGAGCGGTGGGGAAAGGACGAAGGTAGCCTAGGCAGGGCCAGCTCGTGTTGGGAGGAGAGGGAGAAGTGGCTACGTGGCCCTGCTTGCCCCATCACCCCCATGGGGTTGGTGCCAGCCGCCAAAGGGACCCGTGGGGAGACAGAGGGACCTGGCGAGGGACGCGCAGCCAGTCTGGAAATCTTCCCTCCCCCCGGCAGGTTCTGCCACCAAGCACCCAAGGGACAAGGGGTGATTGTCACCCTGCCTGGGACCCCCTTGGCTGCTGCTGGGGACCCTCCATGCCATACCACATCGAGTCCCAGCATCAGGTCATTCTTGTCCGCTTTGCCCTTCACCAGCTTCTCCAGGGACTGGAACAGAGCCTGCCAACACAGAAAGCACCCCATGATGCCACGGCAGCGTCAGAGCTGCCTCCCAGCCAGTTCAGCGCCCCCCATCCACCTCCCACCCCCCTTAAAAACCTGCGGGAAAGGGACAAACTCCTTGTGGTGCCCAGGCTCTGCCTGGAGGATGCTCTGACCCCGTGGGCCTTTCAGCCACCCACCTTGGTATCTTGCTGCTGCCGCTGACTGTCACGCAGGAGGTTCCCCACGATGGAGCTGAGCTTTTCGTAGCTGCCTTGCACCTGCACAAGGGTGGCCTGGACGCGCTTCAGCACCTCCTCATCCTGCTGCAGGGAGGAAGATGACAGGGCGGTGCTGTGCAAGGGGGGACTGGCTGCCCCGTGGCGACAGAGCCAGGTTACTTGGCCGCTGGCCAAAGGCTCTCGGTGCCAGCAGGACATTTGCACCGAAGCTTTCATTTCCTTCCGTGCTGCTGACTTGTACAAGGCAATGTGGGGAGCAGCGAGGGGCTCCCCCATGTTACAGCACAGCACGACCAGCCAGGGGAGTGCCGGCAGCCCCCTCCCAAGCCCCCCATGCCGCCATCTCCCTACCTGGCTCTGCCTCGGCAGCTGCCTCGGCACCTTGCCCGCCGCCCGCCGGGACATCAGGGAGTCCACCACCTCCTGGAGCTTCTCGTAGCGCTGCAGGAGCTGCCCCACCTGCGCTCCGGTGTCCCCACAGCAGGCAGGGCATGCTGCCTGCGCCTCTGCCTGCTCCTGCCCTGCGCTCTCCATCGCCTTCAGCTTGTCCTGCTGCAGGAAGGGGAGAAGGGATCGGCTCTCAGATGGAATGGATGCAGCCAAGAAGCCAAGGTGCTGTGGAGGCTCGATGGCTGCAGCCGGCCAGGGGCCGTGGCCGGGAACCCTGCCAGGACCCCCCCACCCAGCCGGCGGGCAGTGGGAGCACTCCCCCTAGACCTCACCTGAGCCTGCATCAGCTCGGCCACCTCTGTCACCAGCTGCTTCAGCGTGGCCTCGGTCATGTCCTGGTGTTCTCCCAGCTCCTTCAGCTCACGCTTTATCTTCTGTAACTCCAGCTCCTTCAGCTCCAGCACCTCTTGCTTTAACTCCTGCAGTCCCAGGTCCTTCAGCTCCAGCACCTCTTGCTTTATCTCCTGCAGTCCCAGCTCCTTCAGCTCCAACACCTCTTGCTTTAACTCCTTCAGTCCCAGCTCCTTCAGCTCCAGCACCTCTTGCTTTATCTCCTGCAGGCCCAGCTCCTTCAGCTCCAACACCTCTTGCTTTAACTCCTGCACTCCCAGGTCCTTCAGCTCCAGCACCTCTTGCTTTAACTCCTGCAGTCCCAGCTCCTTCAGCTCCAACACCTCTTGCTTTGTCTCCTGCAGTCCCAGCTCCTTCAGCTCCAACACCTCTTGCTTTATCTCCTGCAGTCCCAGCTCCTTCAGCTCCAACACCTCTTGCTTTGTCTCCTGCAGCATGGACCTGGCCAGCAAGATGGGTGCACAGGCAGGCTGAGCCTCATCGGGGCCACTCAGGGGGGTGTCCCTCGCCCCCCAGACTGGGATGCTCCCAGCCACTGGGCTCCCTTGCAGCCCCGTGGGGTAGCAAACCCTCTCCCTTCCTCTTACCCCAGTTGCAGGGCGATCTGGTCGCTGCCATCTGCTCTCCAGTCCGCTCCAGCCACCCACGACTTTCCAAGGGCACCCTCCAGCTGCCTGATCTGGGAACGGCGGTGGTGGCAGAGTCAGGGCATGGCACCCCGTGCTGTCCCTTTGCGGGGCGGGGGGGGGGCCCTTTGGCTGCCCCCTCCCTTTCCAAATCCCCCCTGGCATCCCTGCAGCCCCCTCGGGCACTGCCACCGGCTCACCTTCTCCTTCACCTCCTGTAGCTCGCTGGCGAGGCTCTGCAGGGAGGACACCTGACCCCGGAGGGCGATGCTGTTGTCATCTAGAGGGACATGGTCCAAGGGGACATGCTGTCAGTGAGGGGGTCTCGCCCTTGGGGCCAGGCTCTGAGCACGATGAGCCCCCAGCCCAGGGTGTTCCCACGCTAAACACCCCCCACCAGCCCCCTCAGGGTTCCTACCTCCCTCCGGGAAGAGCAGGTGCCTCTGCTCACGCTCGGCGTGGTCTGACTTGGTGGCTTCCAGGTGGGCCACCTGCTCCTTCGTGTGGCCAAGCTGCCCAGACTGGCGGAGAGCCTCCACCGTCTCCATGCCATGGCCAGAGGCACTGCTGGAGGCTGAGGACCCCCAGGGCATTGCTGGCTCTTGCAAATGGGACATTCCGGGGGATCCTAGCTGCACCCCTGGGGTGGCGGTCCAGGTGCCAGGGGACCCTGGCTTCTCTCCTGGGCTGGTGGTCTTGATGCCAGGGAATGCTGCCTCCATCCCTGGGGTGGTGCTCTGGGCGCCAGGGGACCCTGGCTTCTCTCCTGGGCTGGTGGTCTTGATGCCAGGGAACGCTGGCTGCATGCCCGGGGTGGTGATTTGGGTGCCGGGGGATCCTGGCTCCGTCCCCTGTGTGGTGCTCGGAGTGCCAGGGGCCCCTGGCTGCATCCTGGGGGCTGTGGCGCTGGCGTCAGAAATGCTCTTCCCATCTGAAGGAGCGCCTGCCGCCTTCTCAGGGCTCACTGGTGCTCTGTGTGTCCCTGCTTGCGTCTCCTCGGAGCCAGGCTGTGTCCCGGGAGCCCCCTTGCTTGCGCTGGGCACAGGCTGTGCCCCTGGTTCCTCCATCCCCGGCACGGAGCTTGCCCCGTGCTGGGTGTCCACGTCCGCCTGGGGGGACTCGGTGGGGGAAGAAAGGCTGCCACTGCCCTCCTGGGAAGAGGAGGCCAAGGGGAGCAGGGTTACAGGCAGCGTCTGAGCAGTCGAGCCTGGGGAGCGGCAAACCCTCCCTGACTCCCCGGGCAACGGCAGCGAGGCCTTTTGCTCTCCAGCAAGGGCATTCGGTGCTCCAGGCCTGCTGCCCAGCCCCGCTTCCCAGCCCAAGGGGCTGCGCTGGTGTTTCAGGAGCAGCAGCCCCCGGCGGGACTTGGAAACCATCTCACAGTGCCAAATGCTGGCATCTGCCCCCTCCTCCTCCCCCTTCTGCTTCGCTGCCCACCAGGCGAGCCACCCCCCAGCACCTCCCAGCCCACCATGCTGCGCACCTCCTGCGGGACTGGGCTGAGGCTCCGCATTTCCTTCAGGCTTTTCTGGGGAAGGAAGGGATCAAGGGCTCAGCCCGGCCACGTAGCTGGCAGGGACGGCCCCCTCGGGGACAGGACCCCCCAGCATCACTGCCCAGCACCCACCACCCATGGACCATGCCCCAGCACAGGAGGGATGGTCCCCCCAGGGGAGCTGGGGACACAGCTACCTCCTGTCTCAGTGCAGGATCCAGGACCCCCCGCGGCCATACTTCACCACGACACTTCTTGTGACGGGGGCCTGGCAGCTGGCTGGCGGCGTCCTGGAGTTTCCCCTGGAGCAGGGAGAGGACAGGGACACCAGTCTGGCTGTGGGAGCACATTTCAAAGGAGCATCCCCACATTGCCTTGGGCACAAGAGAGAGGGGCGCTGGGAAGGGCTGTGCCCGGGGGCTGTGGCTGTGTTGCGCGGGGCAGAGCTTTCTCGCCCTCCTTCCCAGCCCCCAGGTGTCTTTTTTGATGGCTCTTTGGTTCCAAAGCGCCTGAGCATCCCTTTGGGTGATGGCCACAGTTCCTTCTCGCCCCAGCCTGAGCTGCAGGCAGCGGTGCCCGTTTCTACCCTCCCTGGGGCCGTGCTGGCGGGCAGAGGGTGGGGAGCTCTGGGTGGGGGTGGCTGAGCTGCCCTGCTGCCCTCCTTGGGACATCCTTCCCACTCTGCCCTCCTGGTGCCCTTCCTGCTGGGGGACAGGGAGGGCTGATGGCCGCGGGGCAGGGGCTGGGGTGGTGATGGGGAGAGGGGCAGGGAGGGGGCGAGGGTCCAGCTCCCTCTCGGGGCACTGGCGGCAGCTCACCAAGCCGAGGGCCTCCTGCATGGCCCGGAGCTCCTCTTCCAGGTGGGACTGCGCCTCCTTCATTGCGCCCATCTCCTGGAGGAGCTCCTCGGAGAGAGCTGTGGCCTGGCAGAAAGGGGTGGTGGGGGTGAGCCCCAGGAGAGGGTCCCTGGGGAGCAGGACCATTGCCGCCGCTGTGGCCTGCCCAGAGCCGGGGGGCAGTGCCAGGCTGGCAGGGCAGCGCGGGCAGCACGTCCCATCCATCACATCTTCAAGAGCTGAGATGGGGCAGCAGCTCCCCAGAGACCCCCACCCCTGCCCCGGGGGGGCCCATTGCACGGCCCGGCTCAGCAGGGACGCCCCCAGCCCTGCTGCCCCTGCCAGGCTCCCAGTGAGATCCCTGCAGCCCATCCAAAGGGCAAAGAGCCGCTGCAGCCCCCTCGAGCACAGCCTGGCCAGGGCAGCAGCAGCCACTGCTAACCAAGTGGCCACCATCATCTCCAGCTGCGCGGGGAACCCTCCCTGCCGCCATCTCCCGCGGTGTCCCAGCCCTGGCAGGACCTGGCCCGGCAGTGCTGACGGTGGCTCTTTCCTTCAGCCCGAGCTTAGCTCTCCCCACAGGGGATGCTCTGGCGATGCATGGTCACCCGTGGCTCAGCACCATGCAGGGTGAGGCCCCTCTCCGGTCCCCACCAGTGCCGGCTTTAGCCCGTGGGCAAGCGGTGGGAGATGAGGCCCATGAGCCTCTCAGCTGCCCCAGGAGTGGATGCGGTACCGGCTGAAGGTCAGGAGCGGGGAAGAGAGGGCTGGAGAGGGTGGTGGGGCCGGACCTCCAGGGTGCCGAGCCTCCATCCAAGGGAGCCAAGGGCACCAGGGACTCGCTGGGTATCGGCCCCACCAGGACCGGCTGACGGCAACGTGGGGAAGACCCAGAGCAAGCGGAGCAGCATTTCGGCCCCAGCTTTTCCTCCCCAAGACTTCACCCCTTTCCTTCACTGAAGCCCCACGTGCCACCCTCAGCTCAGGCTTATACCAGCCCTTGGTCTAAGGGCAGCACAACGGCGGCAGGACCCCGGAGGATGGGGTGTCGTGCAGGGGAGCAGCCAGGGGATGGGCAAGAGCCTCTACCTTGGAGATGCCGCTCTCGTTGGCTTTGATCTTGTCCCTCATCCAGCCCACGTCGGTGGCCACGGAGGCCAGCGGGGGGCTGCTCGTGCTCTCCTGGAGCAAGTCCTTCCCAGGCAGCCACTGCCCCGGTTCCTGGGGCTGCTGCCCCCTGTCCTGGGCCCTGTCGCCCTCCTTCTCCAGCACAGGGGGTGCCTCTGCAGGCTGGTCCCCCTCCCAGAGCAGGGTCAGGCTGTCCCCCTGCTTCTGGGCAGGCAGGTCCCGCAGGCCCAGGTGCCCGAGCATGGCGAGCAGCAGGCTGCGCAACGCCATGAAGTTGACTGCCCCGAGCTCGGGCGTCCCGATGGCCTCGTCCAGCAGCTGGTACAGGCTGAGCTGGGCCATGGCTGCTGCCCTGCCCAAAGCCATGGAGGCACCTGAGGGGGATGGGAACCTTTCTGCCTGAGGGGGGGCCCGGGATGGCTGGAAGGGATGGGCACTTGAAGCCTTCCTCTTCCTCCTCTTCTTCCTCCTCCTCCTCTGCTGGCTCCTCGCAGCAGAGTGGTCACACCAACACGGGACGGGTGACAAGGGACAAGGCAGCGTCCCCTGTTGCTAGGCGACGCCCCGCCCCCCGCAGCCACCTACCAACGGGGACGCTGCATTGTCCATTGTCACCCGTCCCACCGCCGAGTCGACGTCCTCATGGCGAAGGTGGAAGCAGACAAGAACAACCTGATGCTGGGACTCGATGTGGTGGGACCAGCCCCATGGGGGTGATGGGGCGAGCAGGGCCACGTAGCCACTTCTCCCTCTCCTCCCAACACGAGAATGTTTCTTCATCACCATGCCGTGCTGACAGCTGCTCTTTGGGACCTAGCCATTCTGCACACCAGGAATGCTCCGCTCTTCCTAATTTGTCCCTTTTTCCAAGCAGTTCATGAGCAACTCCAACAGCCCACTGTCGTGCTTTAGCCTCAGATGGCAACTAAGAACCACGTGCCGCTCACTCGGGCCTTCCCAATACGGGAAGAAGTGGAAGAAAAAAGGCAAGACTCTTGGGTTGAGACAAAGGCAGTTTAACAGAACAGCAAAGGGAACAACAAAACAACAACAATCACACGGACAGAGGAATGTACAAACACGATTATGGAACCGACGCTCCCCGCCACTCCCTGACCGGACCCGGGACGCCCCAGCCCGCTCCAAGCAGAGATGTCCTGCCCCCTCCCCCAGCAGCTCAGGGTGGGCATGGCTCACATAGCATGGAATACCTGTGTCCTGGGGAGAATTAACCCCGTCCCCGCCGGAACCAGGACATTATCCACCCCTTATTCCAGACCATCTATGCCATGCCCACATCTTACAGGTTCCAGTGAATTGCCACCACTTTCCCCTGTCATGTATATATATACCTATATATTCATGCAGATATAATGCCCTTAGTCTATGGGCCATCCCTCCAAAGTGTCCGTTGAGTTCATTTCATCCATGGCTCTGGGCTCCATCTGTTAGAACAGTCTCTCAGGGCAGGTGAGATGCTGGGTGGTGCTGGCCTCTTGCATGCTGTATTGTCGGAGCTTGTGACTGGTGCACCCGGTGTGGCTCATGCACACAGTCCGTGGGCTGAAGATGTAGATCTTGAGGACAGTTTCTGGGCACCACCTGCTGAGGTCAGTTCTGATCCCATCACCCCTGTGCCTTACTCCTAGTACAGCTGATAGCAATTATAGTAATGAGGACATACAGTGACAGTGTTACTTAGCAATTAACAACACACAATTTGATTCATTGGCAATTCTCACCCAAAATCAGATCCCCATGAGGTACACATCGGAGCTGCCCATCCTTCCGCATCACCCACCAAGTGCACCCAGGCCCTTGGGCAAAAGCAGTCCCACGGATGGGTTTGCCTTTGCCTGAGGCAGGACTGACCCAGACTGTCTTCCCTGGCATATTCTTCATGAGCACTACGGGGACTTTATCCCCTTCTACGGTACGTGGAAGTTTTGATTGGGCAGGGCCAGCCCCATTGGTAGATCCCCTGGGGTTAACTAGCCAGGTAGCTTTTGCTAAATGTGCATCCCAGTGTTTTAAAGTCCCACCACCCATTGCTCTCAGTGTAGTTTTTAACAGCCCATTGTATCGTTCCATCTTCCCAGAGGCTGGTGCGTGACAGGGGATGTGATACACCCACTCAATGCCATGCTCTTTGGCCCAGGTGTCTATGAGGCTGTTTCGGAAATGATTCCCGTTGTCCGACTCAGTTCTCTCTGGGGTACCATGTCGCCACAGGACTTGTTTTTCAAGGCCCAGGATAGTGTTCCGGGCAGTGGCACGGGGCACAGGGTATGTTTCCAGCCATCCAGTGGTTGCTTCCACCATTGTGAGCACATGGCGCTTGCCTTGACGGGTTTGTGGCAGTGTGATGTAATCCATCTGCCAGGCCTCCCCGCATTTGTATTTCAGCCATCATCCTCCACACCAAAGAGGCTTCAAACGCTTGGCTTGCTTGATTGCAGCGCATGTCTCACATTCATGGATGACCTGTGCAACAGTGTCCATGGTCAAGTCCACCCCTCAGTCATGAGCGCATCGATATGTCGCATCTCTTCCTTGATGGCCTGAGGAGTCATGGGCCCACCGAGCTATGAATAGTTCACCCCTATGTTGCCAGTCCAGATCCAGCTGAGCCACTTCAATCCTAGCAGCCCGATCCACCTGCTGCTTGTTCTGATGTTCCTCCGTGGCCCCATTCTTCGGTACATGGGCATCTACGTGGCGTACTTTCACAACCAGATTCTCTATCCGGGCAGCAATATCTTGCCATAGTTCAGCAGCCCAGGTGGGTTTGCCTCTGCGCTGCCAGTTGCCCTGCTTCTGCTGCTGTAGCCACCCCCACAGAGCATTTGCCACCATCCATGAGTCAGTGTAGAGATAAAGTACCGGCCATTTTTCTCGCTCGGCAATGGCCAAAGCCAGCTGAATGGCTTTCACCTCTGCAAACTGCCTCGATTCACCTTGTCCTTCACTGGCCTCTGCAACTTGTCGTGTAGGACTCCACACAGCAGCCTTCCACTTTCCATGCTTTCCCACAATCCGGCAGGACCCAGCAGTGAACAGGGCATCTTTCTTCCCATTTTCTGGCAGTTTATTATATGGTGGGGCCTCTTCCGCACGCGTCACCTCCTCCCCTGGTGACATTCCGAAATCCTTGCCTTCTGGCCAGTCCGTGATCACTTCCAGAATTCCTGGGCGACTGGGGTTTCCCATTCGAGTTCGCTGTGTGACCAGTGCAATCCACTTACTCCCTGTGGCACCAGTTGCATGATGTGTGGTGGGGACCCTTTCTTTGAGCATCCAGCCCAGCACCGGCAGTCGAGGTGCTGGGAGGAGCTGTGCTTCTGTACCAACCTCTTCAGAAGCAGCTCGAACCCCTTCATATGCTGCCAAGATCTCTTTTTCTGTTGGAGTGTAGCGGGCTTTGGATCCTCTGTATCCCCGACTCCAAAACCCCAGGGGTCGACCTCGGGTCTCCCCTGGTGCTTTCTGCCAGAGGCTCCAGGTAGGGCCGTTCTCCCCGGCTGCGCTGTAGAGCACGTTTTCAACGTCTTGTCCTGCACGGACTGGCCCCAGGGCCACTGCATGGACTCTTTCCTGTCTGATTTGTTCAAAAGCTTGTCGCTGCTCAGAACCCCATTTAAAATCGTTCTTCTTCCGGGTTACTTGATAGAGAGGGATTACAATTAGACTGTGATGTGGGATATGCATTCTCCAAAACCCCACAATGCCTAAGAAAGCTTGTGTTTGGAATGCATTGAGCTCTCACTAGGGGCGGATGAAGAGAGGGTCGAGAGCTTATGGGTGAGGATTAAGGGACAGGCAAACATGAGGGACACTGTTGTGGGTGTTTATTACAGGCCACCTGATCAGGATGGGGAGACTGATGAGGCTTTCTACAGACAACTGAGGTAGCCTCGCAAGCGCAGGCCCTGGTTCTCATGGGGGACTTCAATCACCCCGATATCTGCTGGGAAGACCACACAGCCAGGCACGCACAGTCCAGGAGGCTCCTCCAGTGCATTGATGACAACTTTTTGACACAAGTGGTACAGGAGCCAACAAGGAGAGGAGCACTCCTGGACCTGGTACTGACAAACACAGAGGGATTGGTGGAGGACATTAAGGTTGGGGGCACCCTAGGTTGTAGTGATCATGAAATGGTTGAGTTCAGGATCATGGGTACTATGCACAAAACAACAAGAAGTAAAATTACAGCCTCGGATTTCAGGAGGGCTAACTTTGACCTCTTCAAGAAACTGCTTGGAGAGATCCCGTGGGCTAGGGCTCTGGAAGGCAAAGGGGCTCAAGAAAGCTGGTTGATATTCAAAGACCACTTCCTCCAAGCTCAGGATCGGTGCATCCCTAAGAGAAAGAAATCGGCCAAGGGACGCAGGAGACCTGCATGGTTGAGCAGGGAGCTTCAGAAAAAGCTCAAGTGGAAGAAGGAAGTTTATAAAAAGTGGAAGAAGGGACTGATCCCTTGGGAGGATTACAAGAATGCCACCAGAGCGTGCAGGGATGAAACAAGGAAAGCCAAGGCCGCCTTGGAATTAGACCTGGCTAGGGACATCAAGCACAACAAAAAGAGCTTCTACAAGTATATTGGAAGCAAAAGGAAGACCAGAGAAGTTGTAGGCCCACTGCTGAATGAGGCAGGAGTCATGGTGACGGAGGATGCGGAGAAGGCGGAGTTACTGAATGCCTTCTTTGCTTCGGTCTTTTCTGCTCGGCCCAGCCCTCAGGAGTCCCAGGCATTGAATAAAGTAACAGGGAAAGAAGACGACTTCCCTTGGGTTGAGGAGGATCGAGTGAGGGATCAATTAGATCATCTAGATATTCACAAGTCCATGGGCCCTGATGGGATGCACCCGAGAGTGCTGAGGGAGCTGGCAGAAGTCATTGCTGGGCCGCTCTCCATCATCTTTGAAAAGTCCTGGAGAACAGGCGAGGTGCCTGGGGACTGGAGGAAAGCCAATGTCACTCCAGTCTTCAAGAAAGGCAAGAAGGAGGAGCCGGGGAACTACAGGCCGGTCAGCCTCACCTCCATCCCTGGAAAGATGATGGAACAGCTCGTTCTGGGTGTCATCTCAAGGCACGTGGAGGAAAGGAAAGCTATCAGAAGTACTCAGCATGGATTCACCAAGGGGAAATCATGTCTGACTAATCTGATAGCCTTCTATGACGGCGTGACTGGATGGATAGATGAGGGGAGGGCGGTAGATGTGGTCTACCTTGACTTAAGCAAGGCGTTTGACACGGTCTCCCACAGCATCCTCATAGGGAAGCTTAGGAAGTGTGGGTTAGATGAATGGACAGTGGGGTGGATAGATAACTGGTTGAAAGATAGAGCTCAGAGGGTTGTGATTAGGGGCACAGAGTCTAGTTGGAGACCAGTGACGAGTGGTGTTCCCCAGGGGTTAGTGCTGGGTCCAGTCCTGTTCAATATATTCATCAATGACCTGGATGAGGGGATAGAGTGCACCCTCAGCAAGTTTGCTGATGACACCAAGCTGGGTGGGGTGGCTGACACACCGGAAGGCTGTGCCACCATACAGAGAGACCTGGACAGGTTGGAGATCTGGGCAGAGAGAAACCTTATGAAGTTCAACAAGGGCAAGTGTAGGGTGCTGCACCTGGGGAGGACTAACCCCATGCACCAGGACAGGTTGGGTGCTAACCTGCTAAAGAGCAGCTCTGTGGAAAGAGACCTGGGAGTCCTGGTGGACAACAGGGTGACCATGAGTCAGCAATGTGCCCTTGTGGCCAAGAAGGCCAATGGCATCCTGGGGTGCATCAAGAAGAGCGTGGCCAGCAGGTCGAGGGAGGTCATCCTCCCCCTCTACTCTGCCTTGGTGAGGCTGCATCTGGAGTACTGTGTCCAGTTCTGGGCTCCCCGGTTCAAGAGGGACAGGGAACTGCTGGAAAGGGTGCAGCAGAGGGCTACAAAGATGATTAGGGGACTGGAACACCTCTCTTATGAGGAAAGGCTGAGGGATTTGGGTCTCTTCAGTCTGGAGAAAAGACGTCTGAGGGGGGACCTTATCAACACTTATAAATACTCAAAGGGTGGGTGTCAGGAGGATGGGGCCAGGCTCTTCTCAGTGGTGCCCGGGGACAGGACAAGAGGCAATGGGCACAAACTTGAACATAGGAAGTTCCACCTAAACATGAGGAGGAACTTCTTTACTCTGAGGGTGGCAGAGCACTGGAACAGGCTGCCCAGAGAGGTGGTGGAGTCTCCGTCTCTGGAGACATTCAAAACCCACCTGGACATGTTCCTGTGTAACCTGCTCTAGGTGACCCTGCTCTGGCAGGGGGGTTGGACTAGATGATCTCCAGAGGGCCCTTCCGACCCTATGATTCTATGATTCTATGATTCTATGTTTCCTTTTTACTAGTTGGTGGAGACATAGCTGCTATGTTGTTGATCACATCCATTAAATACCCACATAAAAATACCCTCTGCTGACGTAATCTATACCAAGGATGCACGGAGCCTCTGGGCCAGTCACAATGGGATGCTTTTGCCACTCATTCCCAGTTAGGCTCACTTCAGCCTCCAGTACAGTCAGCTCTTGGGACCCCCCTGTCACCCCAGAAATACAGATGGGTTCTGCCCCTCTGTAGCTTGATGGTATTAGGGTGCACTGTGCACCCGTGTCCACTAGAGCCTCCTACTCCTGTGGGTCTGATGTGCCAGGCCATCGAATCCACACCGTCCAATAAACCCGGTTGTCCCTTTTCTCCCCCTGTTCGGAGGCAGGGCCCCTCTAATCCTGGTCATAGTGTCCGTTACTCACTTCTTGCAGAAATGACTTGGAAGTTCCTTCAAGAGGATCAGAAGTAAGATCAGACCTTCTGCTCTGTCTGGGGAACTGCCCCCTGGAAACCAGGGCGGCACTTTTCCTGGAGGGATCCTCTTTTGTGGTTGTCCTTCCTTGCAACTCCTGTACCCGTGTCCGCAGGGTCGAAGTAGGTTGTCCATCCGACTTCCTCATGTCCTCCCCGTGGTCACGCAGGTAGAACCACAGGGTGCCTCGTGGTGTGTACCCTCTGTACTCTCTCTCTTGAGTGGGGAAACGCCTGCTCCTAATAGCTGAGATGCTGGCCCATACAGGTGGGGAGTAGGACATATTCTCTTCAAGTTGCTGGACCTTCCGCGACAGTTTCTCCACAGCTGAGACAAGGCGGGAAGAGAGACTTTCTTCATATGGCCGGAGCCGGCCAGCCACCTCATCCACCCTTGGTCCCTCTTCGCCTTTCCATTCCATTACTGCCAGTGAGTTGGCATATGATGATGGTGCGCTCCGTACAACCTTCCGCCACATGGGCCTTGTGCATTGCACCTCATCAGGGTCTGTGGGTAAGTCTGCATCATCCAGGTGACAATGTGCTCGCCTGAAAGTCGGCTGAAATCTTTTCGCATATCCCGCAGCTCACTCAAGGATAGGGATCGAGTAATTATCTCTGGTTCTGCCTCTTCCTCCTGTTCTCGTGATGGCGCTGGTTCATCGTTATCCCTTACTAAGAGAACTGATTTCTTCGTGTACTTCTTCTTCTGTATGGGGGCAACTGATACTGGCGCGGGTTGGTTCCCTGGTTCAGTGGCAGTGGCTGCCGCAGGGGTTGGAGGAGCCGCAGTGTCTGTCGCAGGGGTTGCAGTAGTCGCAGTCTCTGTCGCAGGGGTTGCAGTAGCTGCAGTGTCTGTCGCAGGGGTTGCAGTAGCCGCAGTGTCTGTCGTCCTGGTCTCCATCTCTTCCCCCTGAGGGTGCTGCGTAACACTGAGCAGGGCCTGGTAGATACTGGCCAGGGCCCAGCACAGTGCGGTGAGTTGTGCCTCTCCAGAATAGCCACAGCATTTTCCCTTCAGATGTTCTACCACTCTGTCAGGGTCCGGTAATTGTTCAGGGGTGAAGTCCCAGACCATTGGAGGCGAGAAGTTCTCTAGGTACCTGCCCGTGTTCTCCCACATGCCGTGCCACCCCTGACTGTCCAGCCTCGGAGCAGGTCTCTGGGTGGTCGTCTTAAATAGTCGTTTAACCCTGAACAGGACCTGGAACACATTCAGCAGACATAACAATAGGGCCAGGCTGGTTTGAGCATCCCAAGGATATTCAAAATTCTCAAAAGCTGTCATACCTGACCCGAAGGAGAAAAGGGAGGCAAAAGAGCTGGGGAAAGTGTCCCCCCATTTCCCCCACAGACTGGGTGTAATTATTAATAAATTGTGAGAGACGGTGCCCAAGGTACGGACAGGACAGCAATGCCACTTAAACGCCCCCAAGTAACTGTCTAACAAGTGATGTTCTCATATCCTAAGCCGATATCACACAGGACAGTAAAATGACAATCCTGATCCCTCTCCCAGAGGTGATAAACAGCATTGCAGGGAGTACATAAGCCATAGAGGAATTTACATGACGCAGCCACGAGAACAAACCAAGCAACATGGTGACCAGTGACTATTTACCTAATACAATAAATGCATACAACAAATTCATTTTTCCAAGCTCTAGTTGGATTCTGTTGTTATCTCAACCCTTCGAGCCCCACGTTGGGTGCCAAAAAAGGACTGTTGTGGTTTGGCCTGAGACGGCAACAAGGAACTAAGTGCCGCTCGCTCGGGCCTTCCCAATACGGGAAGAATTGGAAGAAAAAAGGCAGAACTTGTGGGTTGAGACAAAGGCAGTTTAACAGAAGAGCAAAGGGAACAAGAAAACAACAACAATCACACGGACAGAGGAATGTACAAACACGACTACGGAACCGCCGCTCACCAACCGGACCCGGGACGCCCCAGCCCGCTCCCCAGCAGCGACTTCCTGGCCCCTCCTCTGGCAGCTCCGCCTGGCCATGGCTCACATGGCATGGAATACCTGTGTCCCTGATGGAGCCCGGGGAGAATTAACCCTGTCCCTGCCAGAACCAGGACAATGACTTGCTTCCTTCTCCAGGAGACCTGGCTCTGCCCCACATGCCCACTGGAGCACGTCCTCACATGGTCACACAGCGCCGCTAACATTGGGGTTTTCCTCTCCTGGGCACTTCCCACACCACTCCAGACCCACCCTGTCTCTCTCCCACCTTCCCCGCCATCTGCCAAGCCCAGCCCAAAAGAGCCCCCTGCTCTGGGCTGGCCCCACAGCAGTGCTCCCCACAGGGAACTGCAGAGCTCTGGGCACTCCCCCCACAGCCCCAGCCCCTCTGAAGGGCACCACAGCTGCTGGGGGCAGAGAGGGCTCTCAGCCTCCCCATCACCCCAGGGCTGGAGCTGGCCCCAAGGGCCAGCAGAGGCCACTCGCTCTCTGGCTCTCCTGCCTTCAGCTGCAGCTGATCCCCAGCCCAAACTGCCTTTGCCCCGCTCTGCCTCCCCGCCTGCCCTGCTCCCCAGGACAGCAGGAGACTCCTGGCCCTGGGGCTCCTCAGGCAGCTCCCGCATCTCTCCAGTCTCCTTTCCCTCTGCCTGATGCATCTTCACTGCCTCCCACGGCCCTGCAGAGTCCTGGCTTGTGGGTACCTGGATTTAGTGATTTGTCCTGGGGGGACCTATCTCTGAGACTTAAACTCTTCTCTGTCTCCATTCACTTCCCATCCCAGAGAACATGGAGTGTCCCCGTCCTCTCCTGACCACTCCAGATTCCTTTCCACATGGATTGAAATCTGCCATCAGCCCCATCATACCTGTGACAGCCTGAGGAATGTTACTGGGAGGTCATGTACCGTCTCCACTGCCCCTCTACACCAAGAAGACAGCCTTCAACTAAGTCTTGGTGTCTAAAATATGCCAGTGCTACTGTGACATTGTTTCCCAAAACAAGGTGGAAAGACGCTTGGAAAGTCCAGTTCCTTAGGCTTCTTCGCAGCCAAAACCGTATCAAGCCGACCCAGCCATCAGGCACCACACTCAGGAGATCCCCTTTTATTGTAGAGATGCTCTTAGGCAGGAAAGAGGTGACACATGGTTCTTCAAGGATGAGACACAACAGGAAAGAGCCTGAAGAGAAGTGCTATGATCCCAAGCAATTACCTCTAAGTATGATTATCAGGAAAAAAAAAAAGCCGAAATTTCTCTCAAAGGTGATTTGAACACTATGAAAGAAAGGGGAAGAAAATTACTGTTGATGGTGCAGGATCCATTGGGTCTGTTTCCTCAGAGCACCCTTGAGCTCCTGGTTCCTCAGGCTGTAGATGAGGGGGTTCACTGCTGGAGGCACCACCGAGTACAGCAGTGACACCACTAGGTCTAGAAATGGAGAGGAGATGGAGGGAGGCTTCAGGTGGGCAAATATGCCAGTGCTGACAAATAAGGAGACCACGGCCAGGTGAGGGAGGCAGGTGGAAAAGGCTTTGTGCTGTCCCTGCTGCGAGGGCATCCTCAGCACAGCCCTGAAGATCTGCACATAGGACAGCACAATGAAAACAAAACATGCAAAGACTAAACAGGCACTGAGTAGAATAATCCAAACTTCCTTGAGGTAGTCTGAGTCTGAGCAGGAGAGCTTGAGGATCTGGGCGATTTCACAAAAGAATTGGTTTAGGCCATTGCCTTGGCAGAGAGGTATTGAAAATGTATTAGCTGTGTGCAGCACAGCATAGAGAAAGCCACTGCCCCAGGCAGCTGCTGCCATGTGGACACAAGCTCTGCTGCCCAGGAGGGACCCATAGCGCAGGGGTTTGCAGATGGCCACGTAGCGGTCATAGGCCATGACTGTCAGAAGATAAAACTCTGCTGAGATGAAGGTGACAAACACGAAGACTTGTGTAACACATCCCAAGTAGGAGATGGCCCTGGTGTCCCAGAGGGAGTTGGCCGTGGCTTTGGGCAGAGTGGTGGAGATGCAGCCCAGGTCGAGGAGGGCGAGGTTGAGGAGGAAGAAGTACATGGGGGTGTGGAGGCGGTGGTCACAGGCTACGGCAGTGATGATGAGGCCATTGCCCAGGAGGGCAGCCAGGTAGATGCCCAGGAAGAGGCAGAAGTGCAAGAGCTGCAGCTCCCGCGTGTCTGCGAATGCCAGGAGGAGGAAGTGGGTGATGGAGCTGCCGTTGGACATCGGATCCCTTTGTTCCCGAGGTACTGCCAAAGGAGGAAAGCACACTCACAAGTCAGGACAGCTCTGAGCAAATCTCTTCCCATTGCCTGCCCTTCCAAACCCAAACACGGATTCCTGCCGCCCAGCCAACCCCCATTTCTATACTGAGCATGACGTCTGTGGTATGGAATATTCCTATGCCCAGCTTGTCCTGCCTCTGCTCCCTCTCGTTTTCTACAGGAAACTGAAAAAGTCCTTGACTTAACATACACACTACTTAGCAACAACTCAACCAAAATGTCTCATCATCATTAGTCTCATACTAAATCCAAAACACAGCAGCTTCTAGGAGGAAAATGAACTCTCTCCCAGCTGAAACCAGGACAACTCCCAGGTAGCGCTTGCCTTGAGGTGCTTCTGGAAAAGTCCCTGTGAAATGTCTACTCCGTCTGATGGTGCAGCAGAGAATCTCTGATCTTGGGCGTGTCCTCCTGCGCTACACAGGAGAGAGATCCCATAGGTTTTGGGCTATGAGAGCTTTAGGAGATCCCTGCAGGAACTGCAGCGGCATTGCCCTGTACCCAGAGACTTACCGTGTCGAGGGCTGTGAAGATTTCTCTCTCTGTGAGCTCTGTGTCCTCCCACTCCCAGCTGCCTTTAACCTCTCTCTGCCTGCTCGTCTCCTCTCCCGCTTTGCAGAGGAGCTCTTTGCCATGAGTTTCCTCCATCCCAGGAGCCTGGACCAGTTTAGTGGCAGAGGACCAGCTCAAGGCATTTTAACGCCCTCTCTGGTGGTTTTGGTGCTGAGTCCATGAAGCTCAGACACAGGGGAGGCTGATGAAACCTCTCCAGAAGTCAACGACAGCTGCAAACTCCAAAGTTTCTTGGAGCGTTAATGGGTCCCACTGAGGGCCATTACTGCCAAAGGCTCCTGGGGGCTCGTTCGAGGGAAAACTGGAGGCGGTGACGGCAGGTAGGCAAAGGCAATGGAGAGGTGTCTCTGACGCTGGCTAATGCTGAATGTGTGAGAGGAAGGCAAAGGGCCAAGCCCTGGCCTCCAGCCCCTGGGAAGGGAGATCCTGCCCCACAAGCACAGCTCAGGGCTCTTCCTGGGGCATTGTGATGGGAGGACGTGCAATGCCAAGGGCAGAAAGACAGAATGACGGCTCCCGGGTGGGGAAGAGGAGGCGCTAAGGCCCTAGTGCTTTAGGGATAAGGTGTCTTCTGGTAGCCTTGGTGGCACAGACAACAGCCACAGCCAAGAGGAGAAAGACATAAGCACTGTTGGGGGCTTTCAGCCTTGCCAACTCCCTTGATCGTCTGCACCCCTGGCTGTGCTATGGTGTCCCACATCTGCTCCTCTTCCCCTGCAGGCTGCAGACAACCCCCTGCTTCCCCGTCTTCCTCTCCCCTCAGCATCTCACTGCCTTTACTCATCTCTCTCCATCGTCCTTGGCTGTTCCTGAAACACAACGCCTTGGGCTGATCCCGACTCCCTCTGGGTGATCTGTTGCAGCACAGCACTGCCCTTGCAGTGGCATTTCTTTCTCCTGGTGTCCAGTCTCCACCTCCCAAGCTGCCCTTTGTTGCATTTTTTCTTTCTCCTGCTGTTTCCCACCAAAGAAAAGATCCATTGTCTCTGAAAAAACCCTCAACCAGGTTCAGGCTATTCCAATAGTGCCCAGAGCCTCCCTGCCACTGGGCCAGAGAAGCCCAGGTCCCTCAGCCTCTCCACCAAGCGCACGTGCACTGGGCCCTAAAGCCCATGTTGGCAGACCTCCTCTGGACACTCTCCAGGTCCTCTCCACTTCTCCAAAATGGGGAGCCGCACGCTGGGACACAGCTGTGTGCGTTGGGCCACAGCAGTGCTGAGTCAAAGGGGAAGGTGACTCTAGTTGCCAGGGGGACACACACTCCTCCTCCTGCAGCCCCGTAGACAGCCGGCCTTGTTCATAGCGAGCGTGCACCACTGGCTCATGAGCTGTCCCTCAGGGTGCCCAGCCCTGTCTCCGCAGGGTCACTGCTCAGCACATCAGGTCCCAGCCTGCTGCATTGGGGTTATTCTTCCCCGGGATGCAGGACTGGACACTTCTCCTTGAAAGACTTCAAGACATTTCTGTTGGCCAAATCCCAGCATTTCCCCAGCTGCCCTTGGACTCAAGCTCCATTTGGTCAGCTGTTTGTGTGCAGAAGGTCACCCTGATGCTTGTTCCCCAGGGCTTGGTATTGGGGCCAGTTCACTTTAAGATCTTTATCAATGATCTGGACGAGGGGATTGAGTGCACCCTCAGTAAGTTTGCAGACGACACCAAGTTGGGTGGGAGTGTCGATCTGCTTGAGGGTAGGAACACATTGCAGAGGGATCTGGAGAGGCTGGATTGATAGTCGAAGGCCAACGGCATGAGGTTCAAGAAGGCCAAGTGCCGGGTCCTGCACTTGGGTCACACCAACCCCATGCAGCGTTGCAAGCCTGGGGAGGAGTGGCTGGAGAGCTGCCCTGCAGGAAAGAACTTGGGGGTGTTGGTCGACTGCTGGCTGAATATGAGCCAGCAGTGTGCCCAGGTGGCCAAGAAGGCCAACAGCATCCTGGCCTGTATCAGGAACAGTGTGGTGAGCAGGAGTAGGGAAGTGATCATCCCCCTGTACTCAGCACTGGTGAGGCCGCACCTCGAGTACTGTGTCCAGTTTTGGGCCCCTCACCACAAAAAAGATATTGAGGTGCTGGAGCAGGTCCAGAGAAGGGCAACGCAGTTGGTGAGGGATCTGGACAATCATTTTATGTGGAGCAGCTGAGGGAGTTGGAATTGTTTAGCCTGGAGAAAAGGAGGCTGAGGGGAGACTTCTGACTCTCTACGACTCCCAGAAAGGAGGTTGTAGAGAGGTAGGGATCAGTCCCTTCTCCCAAGTAAGAGGGAATTGGACAAGAGGAAAGGGCCTCACGTTGCGTGAGGGGACATTTAGGCAGGATATTAGGAACAATTTTTACACTGAGGGGGTTATTAAGCATTGGAACAGGCTGCCCAGGGAAGCGGTTGAGGCAGCATCCCTGGAGGTATTTAAAAGACGGATAGACATAGTGCTTAGAGCTATGGTTTAGTGATGGTTTTTGTCAGAGTTAGGTTGATGGTTGGAGTAGGTGATCTGAAAGGTCCATTCCAACTAAGCCAATTCTATGATTCTATTCAGCTTTCATGCCCTTTTCCACTCTTTTCCACCCTCAAGTTCTTCTCTTGGATCATCCTCATCCCCTCCCATACAAAGAGCCAACTCTTTTTCACCGTTTCCTTGTTGGCCTTGGTGTTTCTGAGATGGTGGCAGTGGCACTTTCCACCTTCCTCATGACGTCCTTTACACTAGTAACCCCTTTTCTTACCTCTGCTGTCGTACAGCTACTCAAGTTGTCTTGTTAGAGGAACCACGACTCAGCATGAGCCATCTGCACATGCAATTTAAATGCTGATGTTCTGGAGCTTCAGTGCACAGGGACCTCGAGACACCTGGGGATGTGGCCAACAGAAACCTCCTCAAGTTTTTCAAGGAGAAGGGGCAAAGTGGGAGAGGACGAGGTGAGGAGTGAGTCTGAGGAGCCAGGCCTGGGGACTTTGAGGGATGCCATATGAGCCTCTGGTAAAGCACCAGTAAGGCCAGCTGCATGTGGGGTGGTGTTAGAAGGACCGTGGCCATCCAGACAAGGGGAGTTAGTGTCCCCCTTGACTCAGCACTGGTGTGGCCACATCTGCACTCATAGTATCCCAGAATGGTTTGGGTTTGAAGGGACCTTGAAAGATCATCTTGGCCAATCCCTGTTTTTTAGGGACATCTGCAACTCAATCAGGATGCTCAAAGCCCTGCCCTACCTGACCCTGAACACCTCCAACGATGGGGAATCCACAGCTTCTCTGGGCAACCTTTTCCAGTGTCTCACCACCCTCATTGTGAAAAATTTCTTCCCTATGTCCAATCTAAATCCACCCTCTTTCAGTGTAAAACCATTGCCCCTTGTCCTGTCGTTACTGGCCCTGATAAAATCTCTCTCTCTCTCTCTTATAAGCCTCCCTCATAGATTAAAAGGCTGCAAGAAGGTGTCCTTGGAGCTTTTTGTTTCCAGACTCAACAACTTCAACTCTCTCTGCTTTTCTCCTTAGGAGAAGTCTTCCAGCCCTCCCATGATTGTTGATGATCATTCTCTTGATCTGCTCTAACAGGTCCATGTCGTTCTTGTGCTGGGGCCCACAGAACTGGACACAGTGTTCCAGATGAAGTCCTATGAGATTGGAGTAGAGAGGGGGAATCCCTCCCAGCTGCTGGCCACGCTTCTGTAGATGCAGCCCAGGCTATGGTTGGCTTTCTGGGCTGCAAGTGCACATTGCCGGCTCTTGTCCAATGTTGCACAAACCAGTATCCCCAAGTCCTTCTCTACAGGGTTGCTCTCAATCCATTCATCAGTCCGTCTCTATTGATACTGGGGATTGCCCCGACCCAGGTGCAGGACCTTGCACGTGGCCTTGTTGCACTTCCAGAGGGTCACACGTGTCCCATTTACCAGTGACCAAAACAGCTGAGAGTTCCTTTCCCAAGGTTTAGGGTCTTGACTATAGTTTTCAGCTGGCATATATCCCTTCAGATCATGAATTCCACCAGGGGCTGATCACTGCAGCCCAGGCTGCCACCAGTCTTGGCCTCTCCAATAAGTATCTCTGAGTTGGTGGCAGGACGAGGGAGCTGGGTTTGGGTTTAGGCGTGAGGCATGTGGTGAGGGTTTCAGCTTTGGCGTTGGTGTTCAGGGAAGGGCTACAGAGGAGAGCTGCAGGTGAAGGATTAGGGTTAGGGTCCAGGCAAAGGCTTAGGGGGAGCTGCGTCGTGCCGAGTCTGAGGGGCAAGAGTGTGGAAGGCACTCGGCGTGTATGGGCCCTGGTGGTGAGCAGAGGGAAAGCTCATGCGGTGATGACCAAAAGCATCCCCATTGCAACGAGCTGGGGATTAGCACTGGGCCCCTTGGCTTGGCAGGGCACATCCAGGGGGCTACAGCACACAGGATGTCTCTGCCTCCTTTCTTTGTCACCCTGAAATCACTGCCTCTGGTTTTCTGCTCCAACCAGCCCCCAGGGAGGCACGCTTCAATTTCCTGAAGCAGCTTCGTCAGCCACAGCCCTCAGCAGACCCTGCTGAACGTCCAAGGCTCTTTATTCCTGCCAGGGCCCTCCACACTGCGTGACTTTCCCCTAGGAGCTCGTTAACGTGAAGGAACTGTAATGAGTTTATTCTTGCATCTCAATTCACCGTATGGTTGCAAGGGGACTTTGAGGAGAGACTGTCTCCAAGGAAGAGTTTTGCTAGAGTTTGCTGGAGAAGAAAACTTTTGTTTAACAAGCACATAATGTAACATGGGCAGGGACATCACTAGAGACATGAGTTGGTGACAAGGCTCTGGGATGGAAATTTGGCCAAGAATAAGGCAAAGTTTACTTAATCTGCCACACTGTCTCTTTAGCCAACTCACTAACTGTGCGTATATTTAGAACTTCCTATCAATCTCTCCAACATATTTCTTTCATGGTGGTGGTTTGAGGAAGGTGGAGCTTATTGGAGGCTTGGCCTTGGCATATAGTGGAGGAATGCATTGGGTTTCTTCAATTAATTGGTATCACTTTTTCCTTCTGGCTGTTCAAATTGAATAAGAATCCCTTGTCTATTTACAGCCAAGTCTGCGGGGGAATCGGGCAGGAATTGGTGCAAAGGAGCTGTGAACATTCAGCTGCAGACTCAGCGCACAAGTCTGATGTAGGAAAAGAATGCAAGTCCCAGGCAGCCCCAAGAGAAACGGTGGGGAGGAGGAGGTGGGGGGGCAAGTTGTCCATACAGTGGGGGACCTCAAGGAGATGGCAGTTGCTACCTCTCTGGTCCTCCTTAGGAGACCCTCTGGTTCAGTATCAGCTGGAGAAAGCTGCAAGCATTTCCTCTGGAAAAATAAAAAGACTAATGAAAAGCCCTTTCCAAATGAAAAATTACCTTTTTATTAAGTGCTTCTTGAAACCTTCCACTTTAAGTAGACTCCTGAGACCTCTCCACTGAGCTGTACCAGGCTAGAAGCCCTGAAGAAAATCATGGAAGAGCTGTGGCTCCTTAGGGCTTTCTGCACTTTAACGAGCCCCATGGGGTATTTGCTGCTGAGCCCAGGAATGCCAGATACTGAGAGGAGCTTGAACAACCTGTGCAGGAATTCAAGTCCGAAGCAAACGCCAAAGTGTCTTGGAGCATTAATTGTCCCCACTGAGGGCCATGACAGACCAAGCCTCCCCATGGATTTGTTCGAGCAGGCAACTGGAGGCTGTGATTACCGGGAGGCAAAGGCACTGTGCAGGTGGAGCTGATGCTGAGTAAAGCCTTGATGTATTTTATCCCGCCAAGCAGCCAGCCCTGGGAAGGGGGATCCTGTCCCTCACACTGGCTCAGGGCTCCTCCTGGGGCAGTGAGGTGTGGGGTAGGCAATGCCGAGTGAAGGACAATGGCACCACACCTCCCGGCCTCCCTGGGGGTTGCGAGGAAGCAGTGAGGCCCCGGTTCCATGAGATTAAGGTGTCTCCTTTCAGGCCTTGGTAGCAAAGACAACAGCCACAGCCAAGGGGACAAAGACCTGCGGGCTGTGGACACCCAACCTCTTTCCTCCCCTTGCTCCCACTGGGGCATCTCCTCGCCTTTCCTGACAGCTCTTCTTCCTCCCTGCCTGGTCCTTGGAACACCCAGCGTTGCGCTGATCCAGGCTCCCTCTGGGTGACCTCAGCAGTCACAGCACTGTCCTTCATGGGACATTTCCTTCTCCTCATGTCCAGTCTCGTTGTGAATGTTGATTTGGGATCCTGCCCCACTTTGAGGTGGCACCAATTTCAGATTTAGTAACACGGGGTTAAGTCATATGATTCTAACAATACTTCATCATTTGCCAGTTCTCAAAGTGATTTATCAAAATTTGCTATAACCACCACAGTGACATATTTAAAGATTCAAAAAAGGAAAGGTTCACGGGACAGGTACGACACTTTCCTGAATTAAATCAGACACTCGCAACCACAAGACTTACAATAGTATTCTAAATTGAATTGCACACACAGAAAGTCGCTGAGGTGACCATCTCTGTGCAGGGAAGTCCGCACTGGGGAAGGGAATCATGGCAAAAAGGGCCAGCGAGGGGCTCCTTTGGGGGCTTTTTGAAGTGAGGAAAAGCGGCCAGCCTGTGCCGGAAACTGGCCGCTCGTGGGTGGTCTGCTGAGGAGCTGTGGGCAGAGCCAGCAGCACGGGCGGCAGATCTAAAGGAGGCGTACTCGCTGGGACCACTTCCCCCCTCATAAAAGAAGCCTTTTGGGAGCACAGCGACCTGGTCACTGCGCACTGAGTAAGCACGCAGCACATGGGCATCACCCAGGGCGTCACCGGGGAGCACCACAACAAGGCGGTCATCACCCTCTCGGATGGAGTTTAGCTCTGGTCTCCACCCGGCAGAAGGTCGTGCTCTCAACCTTAGCCAGGATGGATGTGGGAACCCAGAGAGAGCTCCCACAGGAACATACAGCCGTCCAGGTCACAGGCTGCAGGGGGTGCCAGAGCCTTTCACTGGTAACGCGGGGCAGCTGTAACAGCTGCTGTGTGCGTTGTGAACAGGTGAACCATCTGCTCAGCCTGGTGTCAGAGCTGTGAGAGGAAGTCGAAAGGTTAAGGAGCATTAGGGAGGCTGAACAAGAAAAGGACTGGTGGAGCCAGGCTCTGCCCTCCTTGAAACAGAAGCAGGAGCACCTATCAGAAAGTCACTGGGATCCAGGGACCCCTGTATCCTGCCCTGTCAGGCAGAAGACAGAAGCCTAAATGAAAAGAGTGAATGGAGGGAAATTCATGGTCGGGGCAGCAGGCGAACTCCCTCCTTGCCCACCTTGTCCCCCACCCTGGTACCTCTGAAGAACAGATCTGAGGTTCTGGTTGAGGAAGGCCAGTCAAATGAGGATGTGGATGATGGGCAATCCACACCAGAGATGTCTCCACAGTCAGAATGGTGTACCGCCCGTATCACAACCACAACCCCAAGGAAGAAAAGAAGGGTTATGGTCGTTGGTGACTCCTTTGTTGGAGGTCTCCTTGTTGGAGACCTGAGAGGGAATATGCCGGGTAATATGAGAGGGTCCAATATGCCGGGTAGACCCTCCTCACAGAGAAGTCTGCTGTCTTTCTGGAGCCTGGGTGAAGGACATCACCAGGAAACTTCCTCGCTTGATACAGTCCTCAGCCTACTACCCATTATTGATCTTCCTTTTAGGTGGAGAGGAAGCTGCGACTCACAGACCAAGAGCAATCAAGGGGGACTTCAGGGCCTTGGGAAGGTTGGTGAGGGAATCTGGGACACGGGTTATTTTTTCCTCACTCATTCCAGTTGCAGGCAGTGACATTGGAAGAAACAGACGGATCCAGTCTATTAATCCATGGCTCCGTGGCTGGTGTCACCGCCACAATTTCATTTTTGTTGACAATGGGATGGCCTACACAGCATCGGGCTTGCTGGCATCACCTGGGAGACACCTTTCTCAAAGGGGGAAGAAGGTCTTTGCTCAAGAGATTGTGGGGCTGATCGACAGGGCTTTAAACTAGATGTGAAGGGGGAGGGGGATGATAATATCAGGCTTGTCTGTGACCAGCTGTGGGATAACACGTCAGGGTTAGGGGGACGGGGCGCTAGTAAGGGCCTTTGACCTGTTGCCCAGAGGCATGCTGGGGACACTGCATCATAGTCAAAGTCTTACAGAGACGAGCCAGGGGCTTCTGAGGTTGTTGGAGTCAACATGGAAACACGCGTGAAACACCTCAAGGTGATCTCCTCTAAGAAGGTAACACAGGCAACAGCCCAGCTGAAGTGCCTCTACACAAAGGCACGCAACATGGGTAACAAACAGGAGGAGCTGGGAACTACCATGCTGCTGGAAAGCTATGACCTAGCGGGCATTACTGAAACCTGGTGGGACGAATCCTATGGCTGGAGTGTGGCTAGGTTAAAGAAAGCGTGCCCTCCCTGATGACTGAGAATGGCAAACTGGTAACAACAGACAAGGAGAAGGCTGAGGTTCTGAACAACTTTTTGCCTTAGTCTTCACTGGCAGCCTCTCTCCTCACACCTCCCAAGCTGAAGGACTTCAAGACGGGGACCTGGGGGACAAAGTCCCTCCCACTGTAAGTGAAGACAAAGTTTGTGACCACCTGAGCAACGTGAACATACACAAGTCCATGGGGCCTGATGCACCCCAGAGTCCTGAGGGAATTGGCTGATGAAGTTGCCAAGACACTCTCCATGATATTGGAAAAGTCATGGCAGTCAGGCCTTTTTTAAAAAGGGTAGAAAGGAGGACCCTGGAACTACCACCCTGTCAGCCTCACCTCCGTGCCTGGGTAGATCACAGCACAGATCCTCCTCGAAGCTATGCTAAGGCACATGGAGGACAGAGAGGTGATTCGAGAGAGCCAGCATGGCTTCACCAGGGGCAAGTCCTGCCCGACCAACCTGGTGGCTTTCTCCAGTGGAGTGACTGCATCAGTGGACAAGGGAAGAGCAATGGATATACTCTGCCCGAACTTCTGCAAGGTCTTTGACACGGTCCCCCCCACAACTTCCTTCTCTCTAAATTGGAGCCATACGGATTTGATGGGAGGACTGTTCGGTGGATAAGCAACTGGCTGGAGGGTCACATCCAGAGAGTAGTGGTCAATGGCTCGATGCCCACATGCAGAGGGGTGAAAAGTGGTGTCCCTCAGGGATCTGTCTTGGGGGCAGTGCTGTTTAATATCTTCGTGAATGACATAGACAGTGGGATCAAGTGAAGCCTCAGCAAGTTTGCTGATGACACCAAGCTGAGTGGTGCAGTTGACAGCCCAGAGGGACAGGATGCCATCCAGAGGAACCTGGACCAGCTGGAGAGGTGCGCCTGAGCAAACCTTATGAAGTTCAAGAAGACCAAGTGCAACGTCCTACACTTGGGTCGGGACAATCCTGGTTATCAATACAGGCTGGGGGATGATGTGATAGAGAGTAGCCTTGCGGAAAAAAGCCTGGGGGGTACTGGTAGATGAAAAGCTGGACATGAGCCAACAACGTGAGCCTGCAGCCCAGAAGGCCAATCGCATCCTGGGCTGTAACAACAGAACTGTGGCCAGCAGATCCAGAGAGGTGATTCTGCCCCTCTCCTCTGCTCTCATGAGACCCCACCTGGAGTAGTGTGTCCAGCTCTGCAGCCCTCAGCACAAGAAGGACATGGACCTGTTGGAGCAGGTCCAGAGGAGGCCACAAAGATGATCTGAGGGCTGGAGCCCCTCTCCTACGAAGACAGTCTGATACAGTTAGGCTTGTTCAGCCTGGAGAAGAGAAGGCTATGAGGAGACCTGAGAGCGGCCTTCCAGTCCCTGAAGGGGGCCTACAAGAAAGCGGAGGAGGGGCTGTTTGCAAAGGCATGTAGCCATAGGACAAGGGGCAATGGTTTAAACTAGAGCAGGGTGGGTTGAGATTAGACATTGGGAAGAAGTTCTTTACCATGAGGGTGGTGAGACACTGGCCCAGGTTGCCCAGAGAAGGGGTGGAGGCCCCATCCCTGGAGGTGTTCAAGGCCAGGCTTGATGAGGCTCTGAGCAACCTGATCTAGTTGAAGATGTCCCTGCTGACTGCAGGGGGGTGGGACTAGATGGCCTTTAGAGGTCCCTTCCAACCCAACACATTCTAAGATTCTGTGATTCTAAACAGACATAAAGGCTAACCAATACAATTGAGATGTATCTCTTTTTGCAAAAAGTAGTGCATTATTGGTACCAAATGATCTTTGAAACCTCAAAGGCAGGTGTTTCTATATTGGAGGTGGTATTGTAGGGGACAGGTGGTTCATATTGTAGGGAGGACGTTGCATTAGGAGGAGCGTGGGTCACCCACACCAGGGGAGCTGTCATCCCACTCCACTGAAACCTGGAGTGGCCACCTCGGGGCTCGTGTGCCCCTCACTGGGGCTTCCTGTTCTAGACAAGTGGGGAGGAATGGAGAGTGTCCAGAGAAGCTCTGCCAATATGGGATTCATGGCCTCAAGCACACGCCCCGTGAGGGGAGGCTGAGGGTCCTGGTCTCCTTCAGCCTGGTGAAGTGGGGGCTCAGAGCGTCACAGTCATAACCTGTAACTGCTTGAAGGTGGTTTCAGAGATGCCGGAGCTTTTCTTCATGGTGGAAAAAAAAGCAGGAGAAAGGAAGGATGCCACAAAGTTTGGATTGGGAGGTTGAGACCAGAAATGACCAGAAGAAACTGTCACTCCAAGGGCAGTGCTGTGGTACAAGAGGACACTCAGGGGGAGGCTGGACCAGCCCATGGCTTTGTCTTTCCCAGAACAGCCAGGGAGGATGGAGAGATATCAGTAAGGGTAGTGAGATATTGGGGCGAAATCAAAAAGACAATTGGGTGCCTTCAAAGAAAGAGGTGCAGGTATGGGACACCGAAGGAGTAACACCTTCAGGTTTGCTCAGCATCAGAGCCACCTTTAATTTCCCTTTACCTACCTGTCATTATTGCCTCCAGTTTTCTGCTCTAACGAGCCCCTGGGGAGGCTTTGTTGGTAATGGTCCTCAGTGGGACCCATTAACACTTCAAGAAACCTCGGAGTTTACATCTGAGTTTGTCATCTTGAGCGGTTTCTTCAACTTCCTCTCAGTGTCTGCGGTTCAGGGACTCTGCCCCAAACCCACCCGAGGGGTCATTAAAATGCCTTGGGCTGCTCCTCTGCTGAGCCCACCTCCTGGGATGGAGGAAGCTCATGGCAACCAGTGCTGCAGAGAGACAGCTCTGCCCAGGAGCAGCTCCTGTGCAATGGGCAGCAGGGCTGAGGGCACTGCCTGCAGGCAGCGAGGATGGGACCATCAATGCAGAGAGAGCGTGAAGGCAGTCGTGACTGGGAGGAGAGCTGAGAGCTCACTGTGGGAGGAAGCTTCCCAGCCCTCTGCACGGTAAGTGTGAGGCTGCAGGGCAATGCCACTGCCGATCCTGAAGGGTTCCCCTAAAGCTGTCGTAGCCCACAGCCTGTGGGATCTTTCTCTGGTGTAGAGGAGGAGAAGGGTGTGCTGCAGAGCAGGGCTTCCCTGCAGCACCGTCAGAGGGACAGGACACGGTGGCTGCCTTCTCCTGGGGATGGTTGCAGGGGCATGAAGGCGGGTGTGCAGCCAGGGGTGCCCAGGGCTGTCCTTCAGAGCAGGGTCCCGGTGCTTCAGAGGAACTCTGCCTCCTGCCAGTGCCAACTCTAACCCTGCCCGGTGAGCTTCTGCCCTCAAGGACGTGGGATCCAGGGCAGCAGCTGCCTCATCTGTGGCCGTAGCTGCAGCAGAAGGGACTCTCCTGAGCACCCTCTGTCCCTCCCTGGCCTTGTTTCCCTTGGCAGAAGCATCGGGGCATTGCTCCTTGCTTCTCCACCCGTCCCTGCTGCTGCTGCTGCTGCTTCTTTGATTTCAGTCTCTCTGGGGTGGGGGCTTCATCAGCAGCTCAGCAACTGACCCTGCAGGTCCTGCCATGCAGATGTGTCCCTGGTGCCCAAGGCCTCTTCTAACCTCTGGGTCTCTAGGCAATGCAGTCCATGGGGTGGGGATAAAGGTAACTCCCAGAAAGGGCCCCCCATCTTCTGGGCATCCAAAAGCTGACAGCTCTTCCCTGGGGAGGGGAGTTTGGAGATCTGCACTTTGGAACTGGACTCCTCTGCTCTCCGTGGGATCATCCTCCAGACCAAAGCGGGGCTGGCAAAAAGCAGCTGAGAGCAGGACGGATGGAGAGACCAGCTCTCCTCCTTCGGCACTAAGGGTCTGTCCTATTGCCTCCCAGGACTCTCACAATAGCACTCGTAGGGCAGCAGAAATGCCAGGGATTTCTACCTTCAAACATGACTCCTCAAGTGGGCCAGGGGTAACCGGAGCAAAATAAACAAAACAACCCCCCCAGCTCTGTTCTGCAGCCAGGGGACCTGGGAGTGACAGTGCTCAAAAGCTCTTTTATATCGGGGGTAGAGTTACCCTGCAATCACTCCTGGTTCCTCTCTCCCTCTTGCTGCACAGCACGACTGACTCCTCTGGAGCCCACAGCAGAGTCCCCTGCTCCCCATTGCACCCTCAGCCAGCACAAACCAGGCATCACACCAGGATCTGCACAAACGCCTTCCTGGACGGACGGAGGTCATTTGGGGGGCTCTACTGTGACCAGTGCAACAGGTTCTACTCGGACCTGTCTGTCCTCACTCTTCACTGTCTTTTCCTCCTTGGACAGGCCCCCATGTGCAGAGGGAAAATATGTCCAACGGCAGCTCCATCACCCACTTCCTCCTGCTGGCATTCGCAGACACGCGGGAGCTGCAGCTCTTGCACTTCTGCCTCTTCCTGGGCATCTACCTGGCTGCCCTCCTGGGCAATGGCCTCATCATCACTGCCGTAGCCTGTGACCACCGCCTCCACACCCCCATGTACTTCTTCCTCCTCAACCTCGCCCTCCTCGACCTGGGTGCCATCTCCACCACTGTTCCCAAAGCCATGGCCAACTCCCTCTGGCACACCAGGACCACCTCCTACATGGGATGTGTTTCCCAGGTCTTTTTCTTTGCCTTCTTGATGTCAGCAGACTTTTGTCTTCTCACCGTCATGGCCTACGACCGCTACGTTGCCATCTGCAAACCCCTGCACTATGGGTCCCTCCTGCGCAGCAGAGCTTGTGTCCACATGGCAGCAGCTGCCTGGGGCAGTGGCATTCTCAATGCTCTCCTGCACACTGCCAATACATTTTCAATACCTCTCTGCCAAAGCAATGGCCTAGACCAGTTCTTCTGTGAAATCCCACAGATCCTCAAGCTCTCCTGCTCACAATCCTACCTCAGGGAAGTTGAGCTAATTGTATTTAGTGCCTGTTTATTCTTTGTGTGTTTTATTTTCATTGTGGTGTCCTATGTGCAGATCTTCAGAGCTGCGCTGAAGATCCCCTCACAGCAGGGACGGCACAAAGCCTTTTCCACCTGCCTCCCTCACCTGGCCGTGGTCTCACTGTTTATCAGCACTGGCATGGTTGCCCACCTGAAGCTCCTCTCCATCTCCTCCCCATCCCTCAATGTGGTGATGGCTGTTGTGTACTCGGTGGTGCCTCCAGCAGTGAACCCCCTCCTCTACAGCATGAGGAACTGGGAGCTCAAGGATGCCCTGAAGAAACTCATCTGATGGATCCTGAGGCAGTAAAAGTAATGTGCCTCCTGTTCTCTGTGTCATGCTATAAGTTTACTCTAGGCCAGGCTTCAGCCATTATTTTTTTCTCTGATAATTATCCTTTGAAGTAATTGCTTGGGTTCATAGCACTTCTCTTGAGGCTCTTTCCTGTTCTGTCTCATTCTTGAAGAACCATGTGTCACCTCTTTCCTCCCTAAGAGCATCTCTACAATAAAAGGGGATCTCCTGAGTGTGGTGCCTGATGGCTGGGTCGGCTTGATACGGTTTTGGCTGCGAAGAAGCCTAAGGAACTGGACTTTCCAAGCGTCTTTCCACCTTGTTTTGGGAAACAATGTCACAGTAGCACTGGCATATTTTAGACACCAAGACTTAGTTGAAGGCTGTCTTCTTGGTGTAGAGGGGCAGTGGAGACGGTACATGACCTCCCAGTAACATTCCTCAGGCTGTCACAGGTATGATGGGGCTGATGGCAGATTTCAATCCATGTGGAAAGGAATCTGGAGTGGTCAGGAGAGGACGGGGACACTCCATGTTCTCTGGGATGGGAAGTGAATGGAGACAGAGAAGAGTTTAAGTCTCAGAGATAGGTCCCCCCAGGACAAATCACTAAATCCAGGTACCCACAAGCCAGGACTCTGCAGGGCCGTGGGAGGCAGTGAAGATGCATCAGGCAGAGGGAAAGGAGACTGGAGAGATGCGGGAGCTGCCTGAGGAGCCCCAGGGCCAGGAGTCTCCTGCTGTCCTGGGGAGCAGGGCAGGCGGGGAGGCAGAGCGGGGCAAAGGCAGTTTGGGCTGGGGATCAGCTGCAGCTGAAGGCAGGAGAGCCAGAGAGCGAGTGGCCTCTGCTGGCCCTTGGGGCCAGCTCCAGCCCTGGGGTGATGGGGAGGCTGAGAGCCCTCTCTGCCCCCAGCAGCTGTGGTGCCCTTCAGAGGGGCTGGGGCTGTGGGGGGAGTGCCCAGAGCTCTGCAGTTCCCTGTGGGGAGCACTGCTGTGGGGCCAGCCCAGAGCAGGGGGCTCTTTTGGGCTGGGCTGGGCAGATGGCAGGGAAGGTGGGAGAGAGACAGGGTGGGTCTGGAGTGGTGTGGGAAGTGCCCAGGAGAGGAAAACCCCAATGTTAGCGGCGCTGTGTGACCATGTGAGGACGTGCTCCAGTGGGCATGTGGGGCAGAGCCAGGTCTCCTGGAGAAGGAAGCAAGTCATTGTCCTGGTTCTGGCAGGGACAGGGTTAATTCTCCCCGGGCTCCATCAGGGACACAGGTATTCCATGCCATGTGAGCCATGGCCAGGCGGAGCTGCCAGAGGAGGGGCCAGGAAGTCGCTGCTGGGGAGCGGGCTGGGGCGTCCCGGGTCCGGTTGGTGAGCGGCGGTTCCGTAGTCGTGTTTGTACATTCCTCTGTCCGTGTGATTGTTGTTGTTTTCTTGTTCCCTTTGCTCTTCTGTTAAACTGCCTTTGTCTCAACCCACAAGTTCTGCCTTTTTTCTTCCAATTCTTCCCGTATTGGGAAGGCCCGAGCGAGCGGCACTTAGTTCCTTGTTGCCGTCTCAGGCCAAACCACAACAGTCCTTTTTTGGCACCCAACGTGGGGCTCGAAGGGTTGAGATAACAACAGAATCCAACTAGAGCTTGGAAAAACGAATTTGTTGTATGCATTTATTGTATTAGCTAAATAGTCACTGGTCACCATGTTGCTTGGTTTGTTCTCGTGGCTGTGTCATGTAAATTCCTCTATGGCTTATGTACTCCCTGCAATGCTGTTTATCACCTCTGGGAGAGGGATCAGGATTGTCATTTTACTGTCCTGTGTGATATCGGCTTAGGATATGAGAACATCACTTGTTAGACAGTTACTTGGGGGCGTTTAAGTGGCATTGCTGTCCTGTCCGTACCTTGGGCACCGTCTCTCACAATTTATTAATAATTACACCCAGTCTGTGGGGTGGACACACTTTCCCCAGCTCTTTTTTCCCCAGCTCTGGGGACACTTTCCCCAGCTCTTTTGCCTCCCTTTTCTCCTTCGGGTCAGGTATGACAGCTTTTGAGAATTTTGAATATCCTTGGGATGCTCAAACCAGCCTGGTCCTATTGTTATGTCTGCTGAATGTGTTCCAGGTCCTGTTCAGGGTTAAACGACTATTTAAGACGACCACCCAGAGACCTGCTCCGAGGCTGGACAGTCAGGGGTGGCACGGCATGTGGGAGAACACGGGCAGGTACCTAGAGAACTTCTCGCCTCCAATGGTCTGGGGCTTCACCCCTGAACAATTACCGGACCCTGACAGAGTGGTAGAATATCTGAAGGGAAAATGCTGTGGCTATTCTGGAGAGGCACAAGTCACCGCACTGTGCTGGGCCCTGGCCAGTATCTACCAGGCCCTGCTCAGTGTTACGCAGCACCCTCAGGGGGAAGAGATGGAGACCAGGACGACAGACACTGCAGCTACTCCAACCCCTGTGACAGAGACTGCGGCTACTGCAACCCCTGCGACAGACACTGCGGCTCCTCCAACCCCAGTGGCAGCCACTGCCACTGAACCAGGGAACCAACCCGCGCCAGTATCAGTTGCCCCCATACAGAAGAAGAAGTACATGAAGAAATCAGTTCTCTTAGTAAGGGATAACGATGAACCAGCGCCATCACGAGAACAGGAGGAAGAGGCAGAACCAGAGATAATTACTCGATCCCTATCCTTGAGTGAGCTGCGGGATATGCGAAAAGATTTCAGCCGACATTCAGGCGAGCACATTGTCACCTGGATGATGCAGACTTACCCACAGACCCTGATGAGGTGCAATGCACAAGGCCCATGTGGCGGAAGGTTGTACGGAGCGCACCATCATCATATGCCAACTCACTGGCAGTAATGGAATGGAAAGGCGAAGAGGGACCAAGGGTGGATGAGGTGGCTGGCCGGCTCCGGCCATATGAAGAAAGTCTCTCTTCCCGCCTTGTCTCAGCTGTGGAGAAACTGTCGCGGAAGGTCCAGCAACTTGAAGAGAATATGTCCTACTCCCCACCTGTATGGGCCAGCATCTCAGCTATTAGGAGCAGGCGTTTCCCCACTCAAGAGAGAGAGTACAGAGGGTACACACCACGAGGCACCCTGTGGTTCTACCTGCGTGACCACGGGGAGGACATGAGGAAGTCGGATGGACAACCTACTTCGACCCTGCGGACACGGGTACAGGAGTTGCAAGGAAGGACAACCACAAAAGAGGATCCCTCCAGGAAAAGTGCCGCCCTGGTTTCCAGGGGGCAGTTCCCCAGACAGAGCAGAAGGTCTGATCTTACTTCTGATCCTCTTGAAGGAACTTCCAAGTCATTTCTGCAAGAAGTGAGTAACGGATACTATGACCAGGATTAGAGGGGCCCTGCCTCCGACCAGGGGGAGAAAAGGGACAACCGGGTTTATTGGACGGTGTGGATTCGATGGCCTGGCACATCAGACCCACAGGAGTATGAGGCTCTAGTGGACACGGGTGCACAGTGCACCCTAATACCATCAAGCTACAGAGGGGCAGAACCCATCTGTATTTCTGGGGTGACAGGGGGGTCCCAAGAGCTGACTGTACTGGAGGCTGAAGTGAGCCTAACTGGGAATGAGTGGCAAAAGCATCCCATTGTGACTGGCCCAGAGGCTCCGTGCATCCTTGGTATAGATTACGTCAGCAGAGGGTATTTTTATGTGGGTATTTAATGGATGTGATCAACAAGATAGCAGCTATGTCTCCACCAACTAGTAAAAAGGAAACACAAGCTTTCTTAGGCATTGTGGGGTTTTGGAGAATGCATATCCCACATCACAGTCTAATTGTAGTCCCTCTCTATCAAGTAACCCGGAAGAAGAACGATTTTAAATGGGGTCCTGAGCAGCGACAAGCTTTTGAACAAATCAGACAGGAAAGAGTCCATGCAGTGGCCCTGGGGCCAGTCCGTGCAGGACAAGACGTTGAAAACGTGCTCTACAGCGCAGCCGGGGAGAACGGCCCTACCTGGAGCCTCTGGCAGAAAGCACCAGGGGAGACCCGAGGTCGACCCCTGGGGTTTTGGAGTCGGGGATCCACAGGATCCGAAGCCCGCTACACTCCAACAGAAAAAGAGATCTTGGCAGCATATGAAGGGGTTCGAGCTGCTTCTGAAGAGGTTGGTACAGAAGCACAGCTCCTCCCAGCACCTCGACTGCCGGTGCTGGGCTGGATGCTCAAAGAAAGGGTCCCCACCACACATCATGCAACTGGTGCCACAGGGAGTAAGTGGATTGCACTGGTCACACAGCGAACTCGAATGGGAAACCCCAGTCGCCCAGGAACTCTGGAGGTGATCACGGACTGGCCAGAAGGCAAGGATTTCGGAATGTCACCAGGGGAGGAGGTGACGCGTGCGGAAGAGGCCCCACCATATAATAAACTGCCAGAAAATGGGAAGAAAGATGCCCTGTTCACTGCTGGGTCCTGCCGGATTGTGGGAAAGCATGGAAAGTGGAAGGCTGCTGTGTGGAGTCCTACACGACAAGTTGCAGAGGCCAGTGAAGGACAAGGTGAATCGAGGCAGTTTGCAGAGGTGAAAGCCATTCAGCTGGCTTTGGCCATTGCCGAGCGAGAAAAATGGCCGGTACTTTATCTCTACACTGACTCATGGATGGTGGCAAATGCTCTGTGGGGGTGGCTACAGCAGCAGAAGCAGGGCAACTGGCAGCGCAGAGGCAAACCCACCTGGGCTGCTGAACTATGGCAAGATATTGCTGCCCGGATAGAGAATCTGGTTGTGAAAGTACGCCACGTAGATGCCCATGTACCGAAGAATGGGGCCACGGAGGAACATCAGAACAAGCAGCAGGTGGATCGGGCTGCTAGGATTGAAGTGGCTCAGCTGGATCTGGACTGGCAACATAGGGGTGAACTATTCCTAGCTCGGTGGGCCCATGACTCCTCAGGCTATCAAGGAAGAGATGCGACATATAGATGCGCCCATGACTGAGGGGTGGACTTGACCATGGACACTGTTGCACAGGTCATCCATGAATGTGAGACATGCGCTGCAATCAAGCAAGCCAAGCGTTTGAAGCCTCTTTGGTATGGAGGGCGATGACTGAAATACAAATGCGGGGAGGCCTGGCAGATGGATTATATCACACTGCCACAAACCCGTCAAGGCAAGCGCCGTGTGCTCACAATGGTGGAAGCAACCACTGGATGGCTGGAAACATACCCTGTGCCCCATGCCACTGCCCGGAACACTATCCTGGGCCTTGAAAAACAAGTCCTGTGGCGACATGGTACCCCAGAGAGAACTGAGTCGGACAACGGGACTCATTTCCGAAACAGCCTCATAGACACCTGGGCCAAAGAGCATGGCATTGAGTGGGTGTATCACATCCCCTGTCACGCACCAGCCTCTGGGAAGATGGAACGATACAATGGGCTGTTAAAAACTACACTGAGAGCAATGGGTGGTGGGACTTTAAAACACTGGGATGCACATTTAGCAAAGGCTACCTGGCTAGTTAACCCCAGGGGATCTACCAATGGGGCTGGCCCTGCCCAATCAAAACTTCCACGTACCGTAGAAGGGGATAAAGTCCCCGTAGTGCTCATGAAGAATATGCCAGGGAAGACAGTCTGGGTCAGTCCTGCCTCAGGCAAAGGCAAACCCATCCGTGGGACTGCTTTTGCCCAAGGGCCTGGGTGCACTTGGTGGGTGATGCGGAAGGATGGGCAGCTCCGATGTGTACCTCATGGGGATCTGATTTTGGGTGAGAATAGCCAATGAATCAAATTGTGTGTTGTTAATTGCTAAGTAACACTGTCACTGTATGTCCTCATTACTATAATTGCTATCAGCTGTACTAGGAGTAAGGCACAGGGGTGATGGGATCAGAACTGACCTCAGCAGGTGGTGCCCAGAAACTGTCCTCAAGATCTACATCTTCATCCCACGGACTGTGTGCATGAGCCACACCGGGTGCACCAGTCACAAGCTCCGACAATACAGCATGCAAGAGGCCAGCACCACCCAGCATCTCACCTGCCCTGAGAGACTGTTCTAACAGATGGAGCCCAGAGCCATGGATGAAATGAACTCAACGGACACTTTGGAGGGATGGCCCATAGACTAAGGGCATTATATCTGCATGAATATATAGGTATATATATACATGACAGGGGAAAGTGGTGGCAATTCCCTGGAACCTGTAAGATGTGGGCATGGCATAGATGGTCTGGAATAAGGGGTGGATAACGTCCTGGTTCCGGCGGGGACGGGGTTAATTCTCCCCAGGACGCAGATATTCCATGCTATGTGAGCCATGCCCACCCTGAGCTGCTGGGGGAGGGGGCAGGACATCTCTGCTTGGAGCGGGCTGGGGCGTCCCGGGTCCGGTCAGGGAGTGGCGGGGAGCGTCGGTTCCATAATCGTGTTTGTACATTCCTCTGTCCGTGTGATTGTTGTTGTTTTGTTGTTCCCTTTGCTGTTCTGTTAAACTGCCTTTGTCTCAACCCAAGAGTCTTGCCTTTTTTCTTCCAGTTCTTCCCGTATTGGGAAGGCCCGAGTGAGCGGCACGTGGTTCTTAGTTGCCATCTGAGGCTAAAGCACGACAGTGGGCTGTTGGAGTTGCTCATGAACTGCTTGGAAAAAGGGACAAATTAGGAAGAGCGGAGCATTCCTGGTGTGCAGAATGGCTAGGTCCCAAAGAGCAGCTGTCAGCACGGCATGGTGATGAAGAAACATTCTTGTGTTGGGAGGAGAGGGAGAAGTGGCTACGTGGCCCTGCTCGCCCCATCACCCCCATGGGGCTGGTCCCACCACATCGAGTCCCAGCATCAGGTTGTTCTTGTCTGCTTCCACCTTCGCCATGAGGACGTCCACTCGGCGGTGGGACGGGTGACAATGGACAATGCAGCGTCCCCGTTGGTAGGTGGCTGCGGGGGGCGGGGCGTCGCCTAGCAACAGGGGACGCTGCCTTGTCCCTTGTCACCCGTCCCGTGTTGGTGTGACCACTCTGCTGCGAGGAGCCAGCAGAGGAGGAGGAGGAAGAAGAGGAGGAAGAGGAAGGCTTCAAGTGCCCATCCCTTCCAGCCATCCCGGGCCCCCCCTCAGGCAGAAAGGTTCCCATCCCCCTCAGGTGCCTCCATGGCTTTGGGCAGGGCAGCAGCCATGGCCCAGCTCAGCCTGTACCAGCTGCTGGACGAGGCCATCGGGACGCCCGAGCTCGGGGCAGTCAACTTCATGGCGTTGCGCAGCCTGCTGCTCGCCATGCTCGGGCACCTGGGCCTGCGGGACCTGCCTGCCCAGAAGCAGGGGGACAGCCTGACCCTGCTCTGGGAGGGGGACCAGCCTGCAGAGGCACCCCCTGTGCTGGAGAAGGAGGGCGACAGGGCCCAGGACAGGGGGCAGCAGCCCCAGGAACCGGGGCAGTGGCTGCCTGGGAAGGACTTGCTCCAGGAGAGCACGAGCAGCCCCCCGCTGGCCTCCGTGGCCACCGACGTGGGCTGGATGAGGGACAAGATCAAAGCCAACGAGAGCGGCATCTCCAAGGTAGAGGCTCTTGCCCATCCCCTGGCTGCTCCCCTGCACGACACCCCATCCTCCGGGGTCCAGCCGCCGTTGTGCTGCCCTTAGACCAAGGGCTGGTATAAGCCTGAGCTGAGGGTGGCACGTGGGGCTTCAGTGAAGGAAAGGGGTGAAGTCTTGGGGAGGAAAAGCTGGGGCCGAAATGCTGCTCCGCTTGCTCTGGGTCTTCCCCCCGTTGCCGTCAGCCGGTCCTGGTGGGGCCGATACCCAGCGAGTCCCTGGTGCCCTTGGCTCCCTTGGATGGAGGCTCGGCACCCTGGAGGTCCGGCCCCACCACCCTCTCCAGCCCTCTCTTCCCCGCTCCTGACCTTCAGCCGGTACCGCATCCACTCCTGGGGCAGCTGAGAGGCTCATGGGCCTCATCTCCCACCGCTTGCCCACGGGCTAAAGCCGGCACTGGTGGGGACCGGAGAGGGGCCTCACCCTGCATGATGCTGAGCCACGGGTGACCATGCATCGCCAGAGCATCCCCTGTGGGGAGAGCTAAGCTCGGGCTGAAGGAAAGAGCCACCGTCAGCACTGCCGGGCCAGGTCCTGCCAGGGCTGGGACACCGCGGGAGATGGCGGCAGGGAGGGTTCCCCGCGCAGCTGGAGATGATGGTGGCCACTTGGTTAGCAGTGGCTGCTGCTGCTCTGGCCAGGCTGTGCTCGAGGGGGCTGCAGCGGCTCTTTGCCCTTTGGATGGGCTGCAGGGATCTCACTGGGAGCCTGGCAGGGGCAGCAGGGCTGGGGGCGTCCCTGCTGAGCCGGGCCGTGCAATGGGCCCCCCCGGGGCAGGGGTGGGGGTCTCTGGGGAGCTGCTGCCCCATCTCAGCTCTTGAAGATGTGATGGATGGGACGTGCTGCCCGCGCTGCCCTGCCAGCCTGGCACTGCCCCCCGGCTCTGGGCAGGCCACAGCGGCGGCAATGGTCCTGCTCCCCAGGGACCCTCTCCTGGGGCTCACCCCCACCACCCCTTTCTGCCAGGCCACAGCTCTCTCCGAGGAGCTCCTCCAGGAGATGGGCGCAATGAAGGAGGCGCAGTCCCACCTGGAAGAGGAGCTCCGGGCCATGCAGGAGGCCCTCGGCTTGGTGAGCTGCCGCCAGTGCCCCGAGAGGGAGCTGGACCCTCGCCCCCTCCCTGCCCCTCTCCCCATCACCACCCCAGCCCCTGCCCCGCGGCCATCAGCCCTCCCTGTCCCCCAGCAGGAAGGGCACCAGGAGGGCAGAGTGGGAAGGATGTCCCAAGGAGGGCAGCAGGGCAGCTCAGCCACCCCCACCCAGAGCTCCCCACCCTCTGCCCGCCAGCACGGCCCCAGGGAGGGTAGAAACGGGCACCGCTGCCTGCAGCTCAGGCTGGGGCGAGAAGGAACTGTGGCCATCACCCAAAGGGATGCTCAGGCGCTTTGGAACCAAAGAGCCATCAAAAAAGACACCTGGGGGCTGGGAAGGAGGGCGAGAAAGCTCTGCCCCGCGCAACACAGCCACAGCCCCCGGGCACAGCCCTTCCCAGCGCCCCTCTCTCTTGTGCCCAAGGCAATGTGGGGATGCTCCTTTGAAATGTGCTCCCACAGCCAGACTGGTGTCCCTGTCCTCTCCCTGCTCCAGGGGAAACTCCAGGACGCCGCCAGCCAGCTGCCAGGCCCCCGTCACAAGAAGTGTCGTGGTGAAGTATGGCCGCGGGGGGTCCTGGATCCTGCACTGAGACAGGAGGTAGCTGTGTCCCCAGCTCCCCTGGGGGGACCATCCCTCCTGTGCTGGGGCATGGTCCATGGGTGGTGGGTGCTGGGCAGTGATGCTGGGGGGTCCTGTCCCCGAGGGGGCCGTCCCTGCCAGCTACGTGGCCGGGCTGAGCCCTTGATCCCTTCCTTCCCCAGAAAAGCCTGAAGGAAATGCGGAGCCTCAGCCCAGTCCCGCAGGAGGTGCGCAGCATGGTGGGCTGGGAGGTGCTGGGGGGTGGCTCGCCTGGTGGGCAGCGAAGCAGAAGGGGGAGGAGGAGGGGGCAGATGCCAGCATTTGGCACTGTGAGATGGTTTCCAAGTCCCGCCGGGGGCTGCTGCTCCTGAAACACCAGCGCAGCCCCTTGGGCTGGGAAGCGGGGCTGGGCAGCAGGCCTGGAGCACCGAATGCCCTTGCTGGAGAGCAAAAGGCCTCGCTGCCGTGGCCCGGGGAGTCAGGGAGGGTTTGCCGCTCCCCAGGCTCGACTGCTCAGACGCTGCCGGCCCAGAGGCCAGCAAAGCACTAAGGGGGCTGGGGAGGTTGCGGGAGGCTGTGGCCGTGGGCCCCGGGGCTCTGTGCGGGGGGGGCAGCCTTTGCCTTGGGGCTCTCGTGGTGTCCTTGAGTTTGGCCCCGGGAGGCGGTGCCTTGGAGACAGGCAGTGGGGACATGGCGGGGGGGCCTGGGCTCTGTCCTTGCCGCTGCATGGCTGCCTGTAACCCTGCTCCCCTTGGCCTCCTCTTCCCAGGAGGGCAGTGGCAGCCTTTCTTCCCCCACCGAGTCCCCCCAGGCGGACGTGGACACCCAGCACGGGGCAAGCTCCGTGCCGGGGATGGAGGAACCAGGGGCACAGCCTGTGCCCAGCGCAAGCAAGGGGGCTCCCGGGACACAGCCTGGCTCCGAGGAGACGCAAGCAGGGACACACAGAGCACCAGTGAGCCCTGAGAAGGCGGCAGGCGCTCCTTCAGATGGGAAGAGCATTTCTGATGCCAGCGCCACAGTCCCCAGGATGCAGCCAGGGGCCCCTGGCACTCCCAGCACCACACAGGGGACGGAGCCAGGATCCCCCGGCACCCAAATCACCACCCCGGGCATGCAGCCAGCGTTCCCTGGCATCAAGACCACCAGCCCAGGAGAGAAGCCAGGGGCCCCTGGCGCCCAGAGCACCACCCCAGGTGTGCAGCCAGGACCCTCCAGCACCCAAATCACCACCCCAGGGATGGAGGCAGCATTCCCTGGCATCAAGACCACCAGCCCAGGAGAGAAGCCAGGGTCCCCTGGCACCTGGACCGCCACCCCAGGGGTGCAGCTAGGATCCCCCGGCACGTCCCATTTGCAAGAGCCGGCAATGCCCTGGGGGTCCTCAGCCTCCAGCAGTGCCTCTGGCATTGGCATGGAGACGGTGGAGGCTCTCCGCCAGTCTGGGCAGCTTGGCCACCCGAAGGAGCAGGTGGCCCACCTGGAAGCCACCAAGTCAGACCACGCCGAGCGTGAGCAGAGGCACCTGCTCTTCCCGGAGGGAGGTAGGAACCCTGAGGGGGCTGGTGGGGGGTGTTTAGTGTGGGAACACCCTGGGCTGGGGGCTCATCGTGCTCAGAGCCTGGCCGCAAGGGCGAGACCCCCTCACTGACAGCATGTCCCCTTGGACCATGTCCCTCTAGATGACAACAGCATCGCCCTCCGGGGTCAGGTGTCCTCTCTGCAGAGCCTTGCCAGCGAGCTGCAGGAGGTGAAGGAGAAGGTGAGCCGGTGGCAGTGCCCGAGGGGGCTGCAGGGATGCCAGGGGGGATTTGGAGAGGGAGGGGGCAGCCAAAGGGCCCCCCCCCCGCCCCGCAAAGGGACAGCACGGGGTGCCATGCCCTGACTCTGCCACCACCGCCGTTCCCAGATCAGGCAGCTGGAGGATGCCCTTGGAAAGTCGTGGGTGGCTGGAGCAGACTGGAGAGCAGATGGCAGCGACCAGATCGCCCTGCAACTGGGGTAAGAGGAAGGGAGAGGGTTTGCTACCCCATGGGGCTGCAAGGGAGCCCAGTGGCTGGGAGCATCCCAGTCTGGGGGGCGAGGGACACCCCCCTGAGTGGCCCCAATGAGGCTCAGCCTGCCTGTGCACCCATCTTGCTGGCCAGGTCCATGCTGCAGGAGACAAAGCAAGAGGTGTTGGAGCTGAAGGAGCTGGGACTGCAGGAGATAAAGCAAGAGGTGTTGGAGCTGAAGGACCTGGGACTGCAGGAGATAAAGCAAGAGGTGCTGGAGCTGAAGGACCTGGGACTGCAGGAGACAAAGCAAGAGGTGTTGGAGCTGAAGGAGCTGGGACTGCAGGAGTTAAAGCAAGAGGTGCTGGAGCTGAAGGACCTGGGAGTGCAGGAGTTAAAGCAAGAGGTGTTGGAGCTGAAGGAGCTGGGACTGCAGGAGTTAAAGCAAGAGGTGCTGGAGCTGAAGGACCTGGGAGTGCAGGAGTTAAAGCAAGAGGTGCTGGAGCTGAAGGACCTGGGACTGCAGGAGTTAAAGCAAGAGGTGTTGGAGCTGAAGGACCTGGGACTGCAGGAGTTAAAGCAAGAGGTGCTGGAGCTGAAGGACCTGGGAGTGCAGGAGTTAAAGCAAGAGGTGTTGGAGCTGAAGGACCTGGGACTGCAGGAGTTAAAGCAAGAGGTGTTGGAGCTGAAGGAGCTGGGCCTGCAGGAGACAAAGCAAGAGGTGCTGGAGCTGAAGGAGCTGGGACTGCAGGAGTTAAAGCAAGAGGTGCTGGAGCTGAAGGAGCTGGAGTTACAGAAGATAAAGCGTGAGCTGAAGGAGCTGGGAGAACACCAGGACATGACCGAGGCCACGCTGAAGCAGCTGGTGACAGAGGTGGCCGAGCTGATGCAGGCTCAGGTGAGGTCTAGGGGGAGTGCTCCCACTGCCCGCCGGCTGGGTGGGGGGGTCCTGGCAGGGTTCCCGGCCATGGCCCCTGGCCGGCTGCAGCCATCGAGCCTCCACAGCACCTTGGCTTCTTGGCTGCATCCATTCCATCTGAGAGCCGATCCCTTCTCCCCTTCCTGCAGCAGGACAAGCTGAAGGCGATGGAGAGCGCAGGGCAGGAGCAGGCAGAGGCGCAGGCAGCATGCCCTGCCTGCTGTGGGGACACCGGAGCGCAGGTGGGGCAGCTCCTGCAGCGCTACGAGAAGCTCCAGGAGGTGGTGGACTCCCTGATGTCCCGGCGGGCGGTGGGCAAGGTGCCGAGGCAGCTGCCGAGGCAGAGCCAGGTAGGGAGATGGCGGCATGGGGGGCTTGGGAGGGGGCTGCCGGCACTCCCCTGGCTGGTCGTGCTGTGCTGTAACATGGGGGAGCCCCTCGCTGCTCCCCACATTGCCTTGTACAAGTCAGCAGCACGGAAGGAAATGAAAGCCTCGGTGCAAATGTCCTGCTGGCACCGAGAGCCTTTGGCCAGCGGCCAAGTAACCTGGCTCTGTCGCCACGGGGCAGCCAGTCCCCCCTTGCACAGCACCGCCCTGTCATCTTCCTCCCTGCAGCAGGATGAGGAGGTGCTGAAGCGCGTCCAGGCCACCCTTGTGCAGGTGCAAGGCAGCTACGAAAAGCTCAGCTCCGTCGTGGGGAACCTCCTGCGTGACAGTCAGCAGCAGCAGCAAGATACCAAGGTGGGTGGCTGAAAGGCCCACGGGGTCAGAGCATCCTCCAGGCAGAGCCTGGGCACCACAAGGAGTTTGTCCCTTTCCCGCAGGTTTTTAAGGGGGGTGGGAGGTGGATGGGGGGCGCTGAACTGGCTGGGAGGCAGCTCTGACGCTGCCGTGGCATCATGGGGTGCTTTCTGTGTTGGCAGGCTCTGTTCCAGTCCCTGGAGAAGCTGGTGAAGGGCAAAGCGGACAAGAGTGACTTGATGCTGGGACTCGATGTGGTATGGCCTGGAGAGTCCCCAGCAGCAGCCAAGGGGGTCCCAGGCAGGGTGACAATCACCCCTTGTCCCTTGGGTGCTTGGTGGCAGAACCTGCCGGGGGGAGGGAAGATTTCCAGACTGGCTGCGCGTCCCTCGCCAGGTCCCTCTGTCTCCCCACGGGTCCCTTTGGCGGCTGGCACCAACCCCATGGGGGTGATGGGGCAAGCAGGGCCACGTAGCCACTTCTCCCTCTCCTCCCAACACGAGCTGGCCCTGCCTAGGCTACCTTCGTCCTTTCCCCACCGCTCTCCTGCCCTTCCCTCTTGCTAGAAAGCAGACAAAACCAGCCTGGCTGGCAAAGTCAACCGCAGCGAGTTCGACACAAGGATGGAGCGGCTGACTGAGATGCTCGAGGAGGTGCTGAGCCGGCAGACGGGCCAGGAGAAGGTCCAGCAACAGCTTAGTGAAGAGGTGGCCTCCAAGGTGAGGGGTGTCTCGTCTCTGCCACGCAAAACCTGCTCCTTCAGGGCTTGGCATCCCTCCGAGGATCCCTCTGCCAGCTGTCCCAGCCGGGGACCACCATGTCCCATCCCGGGGCAGCTGGCTGAGGGGGGGCACCTGTCCACAGCTGGACCGCCAGGAGCTGGGGGCTCTGCAGAAGCAGCTGGAGGGGCACTGGGAGAGCAACCTCAAGCAGCTCCAGGAGGGCTCACAGGCAGGGGCTGATGATGCAGCTGGCATTAAGAAGTGAGTGCAATGGGGACGGCGGCGGCTTCAGGGACACCTCGCTGCTGCCTGCGAGCTGCCTGCCTGTGTCCCCCCCAGGATCTCACCCAGCCCTTTTCTCCCCACTCCAGCCCGCTGCTGACCCATTTCCACTGCCTGTCCTGCGACCGGCCCCTCGACATGTCGGTGCCTGGCCCGTGAGTAGCACCTGGCGCTGTGGGCGGGACGGGGGGGCGATGGGTGCTGGCAGTGCCCCGCCGTGCCAGGCACAGGGGTTCGGGGCTCTGCCTGGGCGGTCTGACCCTGCCCAGCCCCCTCGCGGCCCTGCCTGGCAGCAGGGGGACGCAGAGCCCTCCCCAGGGAGCAGGGGGTGCCGTGGGCTACAAGCCCATGGGTTTCAGGGCACTGCCGCGTCACCCATCTACGGCTCCTGCCCTCCCCAGGCACATCGTGACCATCCCATCCCTGCCGCCGCTGTCCCCCCGCCTCGCCGAGCACCCCCGTACCATTCTCAAGCCAGAGCAGGAACAGCAGCACAAGCACAGGTAGGGGACACGGGGACCCATCCCCGTCCCACTGGGGTGCAGGGTGGCCTGGCCCCGGCGAGGGAGAGCTCTTCCCCAGGTGGGGGCGGTGGGGTCCGGGCGGACCTGGGCAGGGCAGGGGAGCAGAGCTGTGCTGCAGAGGGTCAGCTGTGCTTACCCCGCCTCTGAGGGGTTTTACAGCCCCCCCTCGCTGCCCGTCTGGCCCAAGTCTCTGTCTCAAGGGCGCTGAAGCCACGTGCGATGAGTTGTGTCTGGTCTCAGCCTGACCTCGGGCTTAGGGAGGTCAGGGTCCTTCTCCCAAACAAGTTGCTGAAATCAAGCGCTGCAGCCGGGACAGCCCAGCTCCTGCCTCCTGCTGTCCTTGGCGTGGGGTGCAGGGACCTGCCACTGCCACGGCCAGCTCCCGGGGGCTGTGGGGAAAGAGCAGATCCAGCAGGACGGCCGGGGGGTCTCCTGCAGCAGGCGGAGGGGAGCCGGGAGGGACAGACCCCAGCGGGGAGCAGCCCCTGGCCCCCTCCCTGCCGTAGCAGGCTGAAGCACGGGCTGCCACGGTGCCGGGCACTGAGCATCCGCGTACCCCGTCCCACAGGCAGCCGCCAGCCGAGGTCAAGTACCCCACCGTGCCGCGGAGCTGCGGGGGCCGCCACACTGTCACCACCCCGCTGCAGCGCCGCCAGGGCCTCCAGCTCCCCCGGCGCCTCCAGCCGCTCCTGCTCCCCAACAAGGTAGGGATGACAAAGGTAGGGATACGGCGGGGGCCACTGAGGCCGAGCCTCTGCGGGGGCGGGGGGGGCATCTGTGCCTCAGTTTCCCCAGGGAGAGCTGGCCGTGGGAGGGTTGCCAAGGGATGCCGAGTTCGGCCCCGTGGCTCAGCCAGCCCGCTCTCTCATTCCCAGTGCAACGTGGTGGACCTGTTGGCAAAGGACGGCGGCATGTCCAGGGAGCAGCTGGACAGTCCCGTGCTCACGGACAAAGAGGGTACGGCCGGGGCTGGCTTGGGGAGAGGATCCCATGGGTGTGAAGGGGCAGCGGGGAGGGCAGGGCACCCACGAGGTGCTAGGTTTTCCCCACCCGTGTCCCCCCCACTGCCCCCACCCCAGCTCACGCTGCTCTCTCCTGCCACCCCTGCTGCCTGACAGGGCCAGCACAGCACCAGCCCGGGCTGCACAAGGCAGCGGAGAGCAAGAGCGACTCGTCCGACTGCCACCTCCCTCACGCACCAAGGCCCCCGCGGGACAGACCCAGGAGCCGGGCAGCTGGGCAGGGACAGCTGCTCTCCAGAAAGTGATTTCTTATTTAACTAATAAAAAGCCCTTGATGTTATTTTGTGTTGGGTTTTTTTTCCCTTTGTTTTGGCCATGAACGGCGGTCACAGGGACAGAGGGGGCATCCCCTTGACAAATCACAGCCCCCAGTTCCGCTCTCCCCCCTCAGAGCCCAGTGGGAAATACAGCAGGCAGTGGGCTTGTGGGCTCCTGTCGCCTCTGCGCGGGAGTTCTGCTCTGGGCTTCCCTGGGATGGTGACGCAGCTTTCTGCCATTGGGAGCCACGATGCAGATTTCAAGCGCTGTCATGGAACGGCGCTGGCTGCAGTGCTGCGCCTGCCAAGTGAGCGCCTCCGACGCACAGGAACACCAGGAGCGACACAACACACTCCCTTTTACATGGCACGGTGATTTATGATCAAAGCGCAACAAATTGCTGCTCCTGAGCACTGCAGCACAGTTTGTATGTGCAAACCAAGAGGTGCCCAGGCAGCTCATCGTGCTGGCCCTGTTCTTGCTCCAGATGCACCAGGAAGGGACGCCTCAGCCCTAACAAGAGGCAGCAGCCACCAGCTGTGCATTCACTGTTGGCAACGTTGAGAGAGCCACCCCCACTCTTCTAGAAGCTGACACACGCACCGCTGGCATCTTACGGACGCGCAGTTAGTCCAGAGTGCTTCCAGGGTGTTCGGGGACAGCAGTTCAGTGTTCAGCTACAGCAGAGCAGAGCGGGAAGAAAAGCAGAGCCAAGTATCAGCTGCTCATTCCCAGGAAGGCCTGGGTCGCTACACACTCCTGGGTAAATTCCTGTGCGAGACACTGAAGCTCGTACAGAAGCTCTGCAGTCACAGCCAAAATTGTTACTTTTCTGACTGAAAGATCCATTTCTTTCTAGACGATATAGCCAGAAAGCAGGGTAAAGAGGAGGTGAGGTATTGATTCCGAAGATGTGCAAAAGCATTTCTTTGTCAGCGATGGAATAAAAGGACACGGTCTTCTTTTGTAGCTCCAGCAAAACTCCAACCTTCAACGGTTTATCCTTGCAGAATAACGTTTCTTGATCTCTGTGCCACGCTGACAGCTGCTCTTTGGGACCTAGCCATTCTGCACACCAGGAATGCTCCGCTCTTCCTAATTGGTCCCTTTTTCCAAGAAGTTCATCAGCAACTCCAACAGCCCACCCATCGCTGGCCTGGGGAATTACTTCCCAGTAGCGGCACCCCGCAGAGAAGCTCTGGGAACACGTCACTTGGCTGATGCAGAATCTCTTGGGCGATGGCTTTAATAACAGTGGATGTGCATCCCTACTTAAAACAGAAAGAAAACCAACAGCCACACGATAAACTTTCACCAAAGTTCAATCCTGCAAATCAGCAGAAATCCTCAACCAAGCACCAATGACTGCATCCTGAGCACACGGAAACATTTAACAGGCACAGCTGAGGAAACAGCCACGACAGACTCACGCACTCCAGCGTGAAGGGGAAGGTACTTGCCACCTTACAGGACGGATCTTATTCCTAACCACAGTCGTACTAAAAAATGTGCCGATAATAAATGGGACGCTTCCCTCAATAGAACTGACATAGTCACCCGTTCACTGGGACGTGTTCTTGCACATTTGATCAGCAAAAACACTTGTTCTATGTTTTCAGCTACCGCTGTAGTACTCTGTGTTGACTGTAAAAATAGTTCTGTAAAAATGTGCCGTGGTTTTGGCCAGACTGGCCGATCAGAACGACAGATGGCCCTCCCCCCACTCTCTCCTCAGAGAGGAGAGGAAGAGATAAGGAGATTTACGAGTGTAGAAAAAGAACTAAACTACTTTAATGAAAATAATAATAAATAAGAAAATAGTAAATAGTAATAGAATAATAAAAATTAAAGAAAAAAAGTGTACAATATATACAAAACCGTATCCAGCTCCCAGGATGACGATGGCGTCAGCAGCAGACACAGGGAAAGTTCCAGACTGGACTCAGCGACGGACAGGAGCTGAATTCCGGAACTAGAGTCCGGAGTGCTCGGATCGGGATCAAAGGCAGATGAACAGACAGGGTCCTCCTCAGACGTCGGCCATTGAAGAAAAAACGAGCCAGAGCCCCCTTGGCCCCTTTGATCCCTCAGCTTTTATACTGAGCGTGATGCAGATGGGATGGAATACCCTGTTGGGCAGTCTGGGGTCACCTGTCCCCTCTGCTCCTCCCTGCGGGTGGGACCCTGTGTATCGCAATGCTTTCAGTTAGCTGCATCACACAATAGAATGCAACAAATGTGGAAGTCGTTGACAGTATTTACCATTTAACCCAGGGTAAACAAAATTATGCATAAAGTAAATATATTCCTTTTCTGACCTCTTCAAGTCTGTCCAAAGCATCCTCCAGTTTTCTTCTTCTTTCCAAGGCCAGAAGCCAGACTTGCTGCCATTTGCTGACTAGAAGGTTTGCCCGTGGATTCTGGGTTTCCATTTGCGCCTGGGCTGCTGACAGATACGTGCCTGGTGCTGGGGAACGCTTTCCTGTTAAAACATGACAAAATGGGTTAAGTCTCACTCAGTTCAAACAAAACAAACATTCACACGAAGGGTACTTGACCTTCCTCAAACTACTCCTTCCTGTCCCAGATAACGAGCCCATACCCTGATCGGATTGCAGCTGGTGGGATTTTTTGTTTGTATTCTTTTACCATCGCTGGGGAAGGACCACGTGGTTCTTGAAGTAGTTTTTGTGTAGTGGCTGCACTAGTGAAGCCACACAGGTTAAATCGAATCTTTGCAGACCTCCCAGAGAGCTGAAAGGTAAACAACCCGATTTTGGAAGCAGGTTCCACGGACGGGTAAGTATAAAGTACAACGGGTAAGCATATCTAAAAACGCAAAAAGCAATTTCCTCACTTGATGATTCACTTTCCATTCGACTTCACTGAACACACTTCCTAATTGGATCCACATAAATGGATAAATGCGCGTCTCGTTTGATTTAGTTCTTCTAAGCTAAGCACTGGAAGGTATTCGTTATTTTATTTTCCTAACAGGGCGAAAAAGAGGGATATTCACAGAAGCAAATGCATCTTTTCCCGTCCTTCCTGATGAGGCTCACTAGGAACAAGGTCTATTCTTGCCAAAGTTATTCCAGAGATGGATGTTTTTCCAGGCTACCACAGGATGCACTCCTGTGTGAACTTCCTAACCTACAAACTCCGTTTTACAAAAAGGAGGCAGATTCACTCATGTGTTTGCTGAACTCCTTCAGCACTGAAGGCAGATGAAGCCACAAACGACGTCTGGACGCTTCTTCAGAGTAAACCACTTCCGTTAGATAAGAATATAAAAGGTTCATGGAGCGGACGCTGGATTTGTGACTTTATTTTTTTTTGAGGGCCTGTTTCTAACAGTAGTTGCACAGGGCACGTAGGTATCTTCTCTGCTCAAGTTCCAACCGACCACACAAAAGGCTTCAGCAGCTGCAGAGCTGCATTACCACAAACAAGGAAAATGCCTTAATTATCCGTGTCCCGTCAATCTCAATCAATTCTCTCTACATCCAAAAGGGACTCTGAATACTTTTCACATCATCTGCAGGCCAAAAATTAAATGGCAGATTGAAAGGAAAGGAGAGGATTTAGGAGGCTAGTTTGAAATCTTCAGGCCTAGGAACAACACATCATCATGGACAGCACACCAAGTCACACAAGGAGGCAGAGAAGATCTCTTGCTCCTGGGAGGCACTCTTCAAAATAAAAGGCACAACAGAAGCATGCTTCCGTGGGCTCCACAGGCACAATAATCAGTAAAAATACTAAAAAACATATTTAAAAAAACCCCTAAATTGTATGTAACAAGAGAAGAAGATGGGGGCATGGACACCTTCCTAAAGTTGGCTGAGATTTTCAGAGAAGCTTTCCATTCTTCTTGTTAGTTGGATCCAATTGGGATAAAATTCTGCAGAATTCAAAACAGCAAATGGCCATTTTCTGAGAAGGAAGAAACAAGAACGAAAGATGCGTAATGGCCGCATACATTTTGTGAGACCTGGCTTAAACAGAACTAATCAAGGAGGTTACTGCTTCAGGGACAGCAGCACGTTCAATAACTTTTAAGTTCCCTGGGTCAAATTAAGGTGAATAAAAGTGGAGACTAGGGTGAGTTGCTCTGTTTAGCTAAAACCTATGTCACTTGCATGGCACACGCAAAGGAAGGAAAGAATATGGAGGAGTAAGAGGAAAAGTATTAGTTATTCCAAGCCTGCGTTTCAGCTATACTCTGCATCTTGAAAATCTCTAGAGAATTATTTATGGAGTGCTAAGTTTTACTACAAGACTCATCACTCACATAAACATCAAAGGAACATTTCAGTTAATGCTCATCATAATTACATACATGATGTTTGGCAAGTTCAATTTCAATAGCCCTGGGGTCTCCACCCAGAGGTTTCTGTTCATTCAGCAAGTCTTCTGTATGCGTCAACCACGTCAGCAACTCATCCAGGGCGCGCTGGAACTGCCCCAAGGCGAACAAGGCACCTTCCAGCTTGCGCTAGAGTAAAAATAAAATTAACAAGGAAATGGTTTCACAATGCTATTGAATTGGCTTATGTTAGCATTAGTCACCACAATCCAGAGCAGCGTCCGTGCATCTGATATCATAAACCCAGGGAGAAACAGTCATCCAAGACAAGCAACAGCTTCGTACTCAGAGCCGAGGTTGCCATTCCCCTGTAAAGCCTCACACGCCAGGCTTAAATCCCTAACCTTCCGAGACCCCATGTAGCCAGAGCAGAGTTAAGCTGGAAGGTTCTCTCGTCGGAGATACGACAGTAGTTTTTTATCACTTACAACAGAATTTCAATAGAAATGCAATTTGCTGCATGATCTTTAAAACCTTTTCTTTGTTGTGAAATGATTCCATTTAGGAAAAAAAATACACTTCAAAGCACTGCATCTTTAAATCTCTCTTTCACTTTGATAACTTAAGGAAAGAGCACTGAAACAGTTAAGGATTAGGTTGTGTCTTTTTTTTTTTTTTAAACTGCTCAGTTCAGCAGCTAATATTACTTTTGCACATATAAACATGTTTTCAAACGCTACTTAAGATATCATCAACTAATCAAAATGAAATAATAATGATTCAAGATGGCACTGCTGACAGAGGAAGTGACAAAAAATACTGCTAAGGGTTTAAAAACCACAAAAGCAACTCAATAAATTCTAAAATTCAAATTATATTATATATAGAATCATAGAATCGCTGAGGTTGGAAGGGACCTTTAAGATCATCAAATCCAACCATTAACGTACCCTGACAAAAACCACTTCTAAACCATGTCCCTAAGCACCACATCTACCCTTTTTTTAAACACCTCCAGGGATGGTGAATCCACCACCTCCCTGGGCAGCCTGTTCCAATGTTTAATAACCCTTTCAGTGAAAAAATGTTTCCTAATATCCAATCTAAACCTCCCCTGACGTAACTTGAACCCGTTTCCTCTTGTCCTATCACTTGTCACCAGGGAGAAGAGGTCAGCCCCCATCTCTCTACAACCTCCTTTCAGGGAGTTGTAGAGGGTGATAAGGTCTCCCCTCAGCCTCCTCTTCTCCAGGCTAAACAACCCCAGCTCCCTCAGCCGTTCCTCATAAGGTTTGTCCTCCAGACCCCTCACCAGCTTTGTAGCCCTTCTCTGGACACGCTCCAACACCTCACTGTCCTTCTTGTAGTGAGGGGCCCAAAACTGAAGGCAGTACTCGAGGTGGGGCCTCACCAGTGCCGAGTACAGAGGCACCATCACTTCCCTATCCAGCTCACCACGCTATTCCTGATACAGGCCAGGATGCTGTTGCCCTTCTTGGCCACCTGGGCACACTGCTGGCTCATATTCAGCCGGCTGTCCACCAACACCCCCAGGTCCTTTTCTGCCAGGCAACTTTCGAGCCACTCCGCCCCAATCCTGTAGCGCTGCATGGGGTTGTTGTGACCCAAGTGCAGGACCCGGCACTTGGCCTTGTTGAACCTCATACCATTGGCCTCAGCCCATCGGTCCAGCCTGTCCAGATCTCTCTGCAGAGCCAACCTACCCTCAAGCAGATCAACACGCCCGCCTAGTTTAGTGTCACCTGCGAACTTACTGAGGGTGCATTCGATCCCTTCATCCAGATCATTGATAAAGATATTAAAGAGAACCGGCCCCAGCACCGAGCCCTGGGGGACACCACTTGTGACCGGACACCAACTGGATTTAACTCCATTTACCACCACTCTCTGGGCATGGCCGTCCACCCAGTTCTTTACCCAGTGAAGAGTACACCTCTCCAGGCCATGAGCAGCCAGTTTCTCCAGGAGGATGCTGTGCGAAACAGTGTCAAAAGCTTTGCAAAAATCCAAGTAGATAACATCCACAGCTTTTCCCTCATCCACTAAGTGGGTCACCTTATCATAGAAGGAGATCAGGTTTGACAGGCATGACCTGCCTTTCACAAACCCATGCTGACTGGGCCTGATCACCCTGTTCTCCTGCATGTGCCGTGCAATGGCACCGAGGATGATCTGTTCCATGACCTTCCCAGGCACCGCGGTCAGGCTGACTGGCCTGTAGTTCCCCGGATCCTCCTTCCGGCCCTTCTTGTGGATGGGTGTCACATTTGCCAACCTCCAGTCAGCTGGGACCTCCCCGGTTATCCAGGACTGCTCATAAATGATGCAAAGTGGCCTGGCGAGCACTTCCGCCAGCTCCTTCAGTACCCTTGGGTGGATCCCATCCGGCCCCATAGATTTGTGCACCTCCAGGTGCTGAAGCAGGTCCCTCACCATTTCCCTTTGGATTATAGCTCTGTAATTTCCAAACCAAAAGGAATAAATGTGTAAATTGATGCAAACATGATACACACTAAGAAGCTTTTCTCAAAAATCTAAGTCATGAAGAAAGCCCCCACCTTCAAGTTTATTTACCTGTCTAGTGATGACTTTTTCTTCTAGGCTCTCCCACATTAGTTTGAGCTCTGAGACAAGGTCTTGAGCTGTGTGCTTGTCACTCTCCTCTGTTACCTTCTGCAGCAACAGCTCTGCCTGACGGCTCAGGCCTTCCATTTCTATCTGCTGCTGATAAGCTTCTGTCTTAAATTGCTACGGTAAATAGAAAAAGAATACACATAAACTTATCACAAGTAATGACCTTCTGGAATACAGCACAGTACAGCAGTATTTGCAATACCAATGCATCCCTCTCAGCTTTCGTACGTTTGGGGGATTGTCATCCAGGGTAAAAATGCTTGTAAGACACCGATCACCCCGACGGTCGCAGCAAACTGAGCATCTGCAGCAGTGTCTTAATGTTCTAGCAGGTATTGCTAACTGTGACCACAGAATGGCAAAGATGGCTAATAGGAAAGTATTCTCCAACGATCTCTCTGGTCTGTACAAAAGGCAGAACGCATCTGGAGTCACTTCTAGCTCTGGGGGTTGTGATAATACCATCCGTGAAACTTCAGATAGAATTGTTTTTCAGAAGACCTGAAAGCAAATCTTCTTCAGTAGAACACCCTCTCTGGTACATGCAACTGGGACAGCACTCTGAACAACTCGCCTAGGTGTGTTCTTCTGAAGTACGTAAGATTATGGGTCATTTGAAGTTACATCATAAAATAGATAGACTAAACAACCTGCCCACAGCCAAAAAAAGTACAAGCGAGCCATGAAACCAAGGACATTACCTGATCGTTACACATCCCTGGTTTTTATATATCGCATAACAGCCTACTGACGTCAGGAGCATGCTCAAGTCACAGATCCACAAAGACTGGCTTCTGAAGGTCTAAGTTAGCCTGAAATTTTGATTTTCAGCTTACTAATGTACTGGGAATGTTGTGATCTGTGTGAGCATTTAGGTAAAGCCTGCAATTGCAGAAGCGAAGCTGTGGAGGATTCTTTCAGAGCCTCAAGGAAGCTGTTCACGGTAGAAACCAGAACACGTAAAAGTCACAGCAAAAGAACCCTGCACATAATAACCTTACAGCCTGTGAAAGACAAGGAATGCCACTACAAGTATTTCTCGGCTGTCGGAACACACTCACAAAATAAAATGTACTTTCACCAAAATTTGGAATAGATTTTAAAATTAAACACATTTTAAAATGAAAAGTGTGCAATGAAATGTTATCTGAAATTTTCATACAGATTCTTTTCTACTAGAAGTTGAAAATTGCTTTTGACTCTTGAAAAATACAGAAAAATACTAAACACCACGGGAAAATGCAGACCGATGAAAATAGAAATGAAATCAATTGCTCGTTCATACCTTAAGTTCCTCAGTTTGCTGCTTCACCGTCTCCAGACCTGTTCCAACTGGGGACATAGATGCCAACCCGCTGCCAGCAATGTCCACCCAGTCAAACATTGCCTGAAAATCAGAGTAGGAAATTGAAGCATGAGCAGAGAAATAGTGTCAGATTTCAAAGTTGCATTAAGTAAAATACCAGAATTTTTTACTCCAGAGAATAATATTGCTGTGCGCTTTGAAAACAAAACAAAGCAAAACAAAACCAAACAGCTTTCTTCAGCGGAACCTAGGGGTTTTTTGCAATACAAGGGATCCAGTATTAACTAAAGTATTCCACGTAATGGTTACGAGAATGTACATGCTGCAAGACTGAACCCCTATTAGCAGCAATATCCTGCCAGTACTATTCATGCGGACTAGTACTCTACTTCTGGAGTAAAATCAGCAATTTTTATGAATACCCCGAAAGGTTAAATACAAGACAAACTCTGTTCTGCACTCCTTCGGAGCAAAGATGGAAGGTGGTAGCTGAATGATAACACACTTTAAATGATGACGACAAAAGAACTTCTGTTGAAGGATAACGGTATCTGTACCAGGAAGATGGAACACGACCCATTCAGTACAGATCAGACAGTGATGGCCAATACCTGAGCTTGACTGAATCTCCTCAGGATAAGGCAGTTGGAACTTCAAAAAACAAATGAAGTCTCCCCAGTTCTGAGGCTTTGTGGGTACTTCCCTTACTCCTGATATAATGCAGAACGACCTCAAGAACACTCCAGTTAAAGATTAAGAACACCTATAGCACTCTGGGCAATTAATTACACAGAGGAAAAAATACCTCTGCCAGGCCCTTTTTCCTCCTGCCTGTTATCTGTGATTCATTACGGAGAAGGGCTTAGGACGGCTTCTCAGAGCTGCCCACTGCTACACAACTCCTTGGGAAAAGGAGAACTAACCCCCCCAACACGCTCAACAGGGTGAGGCAGCTGTAGCTAACAATCTGCCCACAATACTTTTAATATTGTCTATTGAAATGAGCGTAAGGCGGCAGTTAAATACAGTTCTTTTACAAAGTACCAAGCTTGTAGGATGTACAATGTGCAGCCCCAGGAAATACAAAGCTCTCAAAGCAACGGCAATGTTCCTAATGTAACCCTACAAGTCAACCTCTGTGCAGTATGAAAAGAAGAGACCTTGGAGAAAAAAACACGGAAAACAAGATGTTGCATTATTATTAAGATGTGTTCTGCTGCTTGGTCTGCACCGAACACACAAGCAACTGCCCTCAGTGTCATGTGAAACTCTGTTTTTAAAGATCTAATGAACCAAGAAAGACAGTAATTCCACTGGGCAAAAAGACAGCTTTGCAAAATCTGACCATGAAAACCCTTCTACTGTTTCCATCTTCCAGCCATTCACTGACAAAAGACATGAGGCCTGCCACTCAGCCAAAACTTGCAAAGAATAGGCAAAAAAATGAAATAAAATACAGCGCATATAGAGAAAAGATATCTTAAAAAACTGCTGGAAAGTTTACCTACCGATTTTAAAAGTGAATCATCTTCCAAAGTATTGTGATTGGATAAATTACGGTAAGAATTAGTATGATGCTCCAGTATGTCTATATTCTTAGTATAATTACACTAAGAATTCCTGTAATGGTCCAGTAACGTTATGTTACTATTTTGGGCTTAAAATAGTCAAACTGAAATATTTGACTTATAAAAAAGGTGGAATAAAATTGAAGTTCTTTCACTGTCCTCCACTCAAAGAAAACAGCTGCAGGTGAGTATACGGACCTGTATTCTGTTCCTTTTGGATCATGTAAACATGTCACACCTTCAACTCGCCTACTATGTTACGTACTGACTGCCACCAGGAAATGGGAGCAGGATTACTATAAACTTGTGTCTTACCAATAAAGGGCACATCAATTTCGAATCTATACATAGAGGAGTATGTGAACAACTACATGCAGAAAACAACCCAAACAGACTTAGTCTTTAATGGAAGAAAAACCTCCAACCCAACCAACCCCGAGAAAAAATATCTGCCTACTGAAGAAAACAGTCGCTAGAATCAGTGACACATGTCACCTTCCCAATCACGTAACATTTTTTACTACAACCACATTAAGTCCTATTGACTCAAGACTGGGTTAGGTGTATCACACCATCTTACCTGCAGTCCTTCTTGGTATGGAACAGCTGCCTGCAGAGCTCCAACAAGCTTATCTGCCCGTTCTTTCCTTGTTTTGCTTAAGGCATCCCAGGCAGAATTCAGCTGCAAATAGGTGAAATTTACTCCAATGGACAAAAGAATGTTACTGCTGCTGTATAATGTGCGTTCACTCATTATTCACTCATCAATAACACCAATAAACTAAGCATGAATAGTTCACATTAATTCCGTGTTAAAACTCTTGTTCTCCTTATCACTGCATAGTTACTTTCCTTCAGAATGCACTCGATGTTCTGGATGACAAAAGCTGTAAAATTCAATACTGATACTGAATAGTTTTCTTAACCTACGGATTACAGCCAATATGGGAAATAGTATCATTAAATCATTTGGAACTGCATCCTTATCAAAAAGGTAGCTTAAAAGAAACATACCCTGCTGAACACTGGAGAAACTGTCAGTACTCTGTAGCCATCCAAGCAGGATTGTCTCAGCCAAGATGTTGCACTTGGCATAAACCAGATACGTTTCAAATTTATTCCAGCATTCCTATTGCAAAAAGTAGCCATCTATTGCAGTAATCAGTGACTATTTCCACAAAAACCCTTTCTGTCTTTTACAGAACTTTTAACCCATAAATCAATACAATAAAATTGTCTATACATTCTAAACTAATACGAGCCAAGATACATCCTCTTGTCTTCAACTAAGGTTCTTCCCTTAAAAAGACATCCTGATACTGGCTCGCTTACTTGCTCCTCCCCAGAAGAGGAGAGGTTGAGAAGATTGAAAAGACGGTGACCATGACTCTCAGCAGCCCTCTGAGGGCAAAACAGCAATGAAAACACAAATCCCCCTGACTCTAGCTCTTACCCAGAATGTAACTCCTTGTACACCTTGTAGCAAGAAAAATAATGTTGATTAGCGGAGAAGAGGCAAAGGTGAAACTAAGAGCAGCCTGAAATTTTTTAGAAAATGATTTTGTGTGGTTTATTTCTGTGCACAAAGAGATGATTTGACACAAGGCCCACAAGAGTGCACATTTCTGGGTCCAAACCTTACGCTAGTGCTCTGCCCACGGCTTAGTTCAAACCAAACTGACTGCGTGCGACTCACACAGAACCGACTCTATGAATTCCATGACTGGGAATAAAGACAGGCATCAGTAAATACATCAGAACAGAAAGGTAAGTGAATACAGAAAACGGTTTTCCATTCACATTCAGAACCTTTTTTTTTTTTTGAATAGAACAATAAATGATTTGATCTTGTCCACGATCTACCATTGGGTAAACAATTCCAGTAAACAAGTATTCCAGATCAGATTACGTGTTAAAATTGCCTGACATTAATCTTCCACTTAACAAACAAATCCCAGCTAATGGCATAGCTCAGAGAAAATGCAAAAATAGAAGCTCATCTGAAGGGCCTTCACGCAAGCAGAATGATTGGGGGGACAATCCTGTAAGTAAAGCAAGCATGATTTGGCTCACAGGGACTAGTCAAGCTACTTTGTAAAGCTCGTGTTATATAGCTAGTCTGAATAGAGCCTGTTTGTTCATTGTGGACATAATAGGAAGACAAATGAGTGAACCCACTGTTTACCAGTACATAATAGTGGCATATCTTCATTAACTGGTCACAGAGTAAAACTCTGAAGCCAGGGTTCGTCCTGTCTAACTGGAGTTGCTTAATTGAGGCAGCTAAAAACACCCCAAACCTAGTTACTCTGTGCTCAGCAGGGAGAGAGAGGTCTGTCCAGTAGCCACATGGGTTTGACCTCACTGCACAGTGCGAGCTGCACACTCAGCCTGGGGCCTCTGTGCAGAAGAGAGAGAGAGAAACCAAGAGGCCCAGGGAGCAGGAAAGAAGGGCGACGGGGAAAGTAGAGGGAGAGGAAGGATGACAGAGAGAGAGAGGGACTTGGAGAGAAGAGAAAGGGCGGAGAGGGAGCAGAGCACAGCAGGAGAGAGGAAGGGAGGTACAGGGAGGCGAAAAACAGGACCCAGAGGGAAAGGGGAAGGGCAGGGAGGAACAGGGAGGCAGAAGAGGGCTGACAGGAGCCCAAGGGCCCAGGACTCACCGCAGCTCCCGGCTCTGCAGATCTGTCCTGTCGGCCTGTGCCAGCCTCCCCTCAGCCGACACAAGATGGCCGCCGGGAGCCCTGTGCTGGGTCCACAACTCCCAGCGTGCCCCGGGGCGCCCCCTCCTGCCCTCTGACCCCGCGGGAACCATGGCCGCCTCCCCGGGGCTGCCCTCGCCCAGGGCCAGGCCCTGGAGCACGGCTGGGGCCGGGAGGAGGAGGTCAGGGAGGGAGAGAAGGTTGGGAGAGGGCGGTGGGGTGGGGGGAGAGGGGCGGGAAGGGCCAGAGGGCCGGGGAGAGCAGGGGGGAGCTGGTCAGGGAGCTGCGGGAGGAGAAGTGCTGGTGAGGAGCGGGAAGAGATGGAGGGCAAGAGATGCTGGTTAAGCTGGCAGAGCAGCGCGGAGAGCCGCCTGACAGCAAAGGTGCCCGGTGGCCGCAGAGGAGCCCAGGGGAGCTGATTCTTTTGGAGGCCACCAGGGCAGCCTTCCTCCGCCCCTGGTTTTGGTGAGCGATGGAGCAGTGCAGAGCCGTCCCTCAGGCATGCAGGCCTCAGGAGGGCTTCCCAGTGCCCCAGTGAGAGATCCTGCTCCCAGGAAGCGCCTCCCATGGAGCAAAGGCCATATCCAGCCACCCGGCGCTGGGTACGGCTGCCCCAAGGGGTGTCTCAAGGAGGACGGGGCCGTCCGTCTGATGGCTCTGACACACAAATGGTGAGCTGAAGCCCCGTGGCCGTGGCTGGCTGGGTCAAAGTCTCCGAGTTTAGTGACATTTGGTGAACTCCTGCACTAAGTATCGCATGACTTGAAACATCCCTGAAAAAATGGGGGAGGTTTGTCTGCGTGTTCTGCATGCTTCTGGATGCTAGACTGTGGCTAGGAGGGAATGTGCTTAGTTATCTCTCAAAGGGAGACAAAAGAAGTGCCTAAGTAAGGGTCAGCGTAACTCTTCAGAGCTTTGGCTGTTTAAATGTTGACCTGAACTTCTACAGAAACGGTAAAACGCTTGCACTTTTCTTCTCTTCTAGTTCCTGCGTGGGTACAGGGAAGAAGGCAGCAGACGTACACATTAGCTAAACCCCCTTCTTATTGCCAGCCGTGAAGGCGCCTCTCGGCTGGGAGCCCGAGAAGGACCCCGTGTTACAATTCTTGCTCCCTTATGTGCCACCCTAAGGCGATTCACGTATGCATTGTTACAGTCTAGGAAACTGAGGAGAAATAACTGGACTCCAGACGATCCAATGTGAATCAACAGAAGCCGTTTATTAAGCACAGATCATCATCTTTTATACCCTGCGTTGTAGCCGTACACGCAACTCGCTTATTTCTGATTAGCTAGTTACACTGTCCACGCGTGGTGCATGCAGTTCATTCACACATCAGATTGGTTACAAGAATTCGCATAGTAAATTGTTTAGTCATTAGCACAACATGTTTCCTGCCTTCTCAGTTCCCGTGTTTCCCATGTACTAATTCCATCTTCTACCACCTGTTTTGCCCTTAATCTAATCTCTCACAGTAGGGAGGCTGGCTCACATGACCGTTTTCTCTCAGATACATTCCTACAATCTCGTCCCTCCCCAGTGCGGTTCCGCGTCTTCTCCCTGGACCCCGACCTGCGCCCGAACCCCAAACCCATCCTGGTCACCATCACGGTGCGGGGCCCTGTGGGGCTGGGGCAGGTCTATGGGGTGACCCTAGGGGTGAATGTCACTCTTGTGATTTCACCGCTGCTTGTGTAGCTTTTGGGCAAGGAGCAGGCATATGGCTTGTGTGGCCGCTTCTGATGCCATTAAAATAATATTTGGTCCCCACCCCAACATGGCTTTTTGGAATAACCGTCATCAGCAGAAGCCTGTACGCAACACGCACACACGTGTGTGACAGCGGGACTCCTGAGCACGCAGCAGCAGCAGCAGGAGGGTGTGAGGTCATGGTCACTGTAACCCCTGAGCACACGGTGGTGGCAGCAGGAGGGACGTGAGGTCACTGTCGGTACCACTCATGAGCACACGGCAGCAGAAGTAGGAGAGTGTGAGGTCACCGTCAGTATAACCCACGAACACACAGCTTTGGCAGTAGGAAGGATGTGAGGTCACGTCACCGATGTCACCCCGTGCCCGTGGGGCTCGGTGCAGAGCGGCCGTGTGCATGACAGGGGCATGACGGGGGCTGGGAGCTGCCTGTCCCCGTGTCTGCGAGGCCGAAGGAGCAGCCCCTGCGGCCCTGGCTGGAGCAGTCGGGGTGGGGGTGGCTCGGGGGCACCCCAGGGATGTGCCTGGGCACGATGCCAGGAGGAAACCACAGACTTCCTGCCCGGGCGCTGCGGGGGCAGCGGGGGGAGCGCGTCGAGGCCACGTGGGCTGTGGTTTGTGCACCTGCAGGCTCCAGCTCCCGCTCCGCCTGTGGGGAATAACGGCCCCTGGGTGACACACTGAGAGTCAGGGACACGTCTGAGCCTCTGGGCTTCCCGTCTGCTGCCAGGGCAGGGACATGATCCAGCTGCGGCTCCTGCGAGGGACTCACTGTGGGGCCCTGCAGGGAGGGACGGACAAGCCAACGCTCCTGGGATGGAGCCCTTGCCCTGGATGAAGACCTCTCCCAGCTGCTGCTCCCAGCACAGTGAGGTCCGTAGCAGGGGCAGGGGCTGTTTCCTCCCCATCCTGACACAGACCCTGGTGCAGTCCCCGCTCCATGGTCACCGCAGCTTGGGGGCAGCTGGACCCTTGCCTCATGGCTTCTTGGATGAGCCCAGTGCAGGAGATGCTCAGTGCTTCCAGGCCCACAGCAGGGTGCAAGTGGTGACTAACCAAGTTGCCCTGCACACCCAGCTTGTCCCATGATGATCTGCCACCACAGCGACCATGACACCGGCAGCGGGACATATATGTCCCTCATATATGGTCATGAACGGCACTGGAGAAGTTCATTGGCGGGCTGGGCTGTGTCGGAGGGGAGATAGCTCCTGATAACGTCTAAAAAGGTGCTGCTGCTTCGATTGGCTCCTTCCGCAGCTGGGTCGGCATCTGCAGAGATATATCACCCTCCCATCATCGTTGTCCCCATGAGTCCCCAGGGGCTGTGACAGGGAGTGGGGAAGAGCAGGGCTGTGCCAGCAGGGCAGGAGGCTCAGGATGGGAATGGAGGGACTCCTGTCCCCTCGGGTGCTGTGGCTGCTCCTCTGGGTGCAGCTCTGCAGAGGTAAGTGCCGGGTCCCTTTTCCCACAGCCCAGGGCCATCGGGTACCAGTGGGGTCATCAAGAGCCCTTTGGGAAGAGGGTTTCTTTCCAAGTGCCACTGAGATGAGGGTCAGAAGGAGCTCAAGTCCATGGACCCTGTGCCTTTGCCTGTGTCCGTCTGGGTGGGAGAGGGTGTCTCCATGATGCTGTTAAGGGGTGCTGGGCTGGGGAGGAGCAGGTGCCCTGCGCACGGCCTGGCGATACAGGTTTTGGGTGGGCATGGGCAGGGGCCCTTTGAGGTGGGAGGAGGTGCTGAGGGCTGTGGGACAGAAAATGGCCGGGCGGGTCTGGAGTTAGCACCCCCAGCCTGCACAGCCCATGGGGAGTGGGGGGACGCCCACACATCCCCAGGGAGAGCCTGGAGGGGAGAGGGCTCCCATCCTGGTGCCTGTGACAGGCAGGGAGGACCCCAGAGCTGCACTCTGGGACTCGGCGCTCTCCTGACCAGTCCCATCTTGGTGGTTGAAGGGGCTGCGGAGGTGAGACTGGAGGATGGCAGCGGACGCTGTGCTGGGAGAGTGGAGGTAAAACACCAGGGCCAGTGGGGGACCGTGTGTGATGACTCCTGGGACACGAATGATGCTGCAGTGGTTTGTAAGCAGCTGCGCTGTGGGTCCTCTGTCAAAGCTCCTGCTGAAGCACACTTTGGGCCAGGATCTGGCCCCATTTGGATGGATGATGTTGAGTGTCACGGCACAGAGTCGGCCCTGTCTGACTGTAGACACAATGGATGGGGTCAAAGCTACTGTGGTCATGGTGAGGATGCTGGGGTGACATGCTCAGGTAAGGAGCCAATCTCTTCCCCACCTTTGGGACTGGGACAGGAGAAGGGACCTGGCTGTGCCCTCAGGGAGCAATGAACGGCTGCCAGGGCAGGGTCCTGTGTTGCTGGTCACACTGCCAAGCTGGGACTCTCATTGCTGGTGTCCCTGGTCCCTGAGGAAAGACCAGTGGGGTTCCACCCACCGCCGGGCCCCAAGATGGTTCATCCCACCGTCGGTTGGTGCCTGGGGCTGGGAGGTGAATCCCCCTCAATGCCCTGCATTTTTTGTTGATTCTCATCTTTCTTCTCCAATTCAGCCAGCACCTGTCTGGCATTGCTGAGGGCCAGGTTCCCCTGTGCCAGAGGCACCGAGAGCTGCTCACGCGGCCACCCACAGCCCCAGAGAAGGGTGCAGAGTGGCCAGTGGCTTTTGGGTTGTGCCTTCTGGCAGGCACAAGTCCCTCAACCAAAGCAAAGGGGCCGTTCAAAGGGAAAAAGCCCTGTCCTTGGGCAGAGGAGCAGGGTGTGCCTGGTATATCTGTGCCATCAGCACCCATTGGGAGCTGCTGGGAGGGTCGTGGGGCTCTTTGCCTGTGGCCACCTTGCAGGGCAGGTGGGACATGGGTATGTAACTGCCAGAGGGCTGTGGGAACTCACAGGGTTCTTTGGTTACTCCAGGATTTGTCCAGCTGGTTGGAGGGGACAACCCCTGCTCAGGACGAGTGGAGATCCATGACGGGAGCCAGTGGAAAACTGTCTGTGACTCCGACTTTGGTCCCAAAGCTGCCGACGTGGTCTGCAGAGAGTTGCAGTGTGGCACAGCCCTGTCTGGTCCCGGGGCAGCTCACTTTGGAGAAGGGGCTGGTCCCACGTGGGACAGAGAGCTGCAGTGTGTGGGGAATGAATCCCTTCTCAGCTCCTGCCCCACGGGGTCCCCCAGGGACCGGCCCTGCCCCCACGCGAATGCTGCCGGTGTCACCTGCACACGTAAGGACTCAGGGCAGGGTGTTACCACCGGGGGTGTGCCGATGATGGGGGAGTAGGGACGGGACTGTGCTGTGCTGGGTGTGAGGACAGAAGGGGTGATCACAGAACCATAGGATGGTTTGGGTTGGAAGGGACCTTTCAATGTCATCTAGTCCAACTTGCCTGCAACCAGCAGGGACCTCTTCAACTAGATCAGGTTGCTCAGAGCCCCGTTAGACCTGACCTTGAATGTTTGTCTGCAGCCCTAAAAGGGTGCAGAAGGAGGAGAAAGGCAGGGTGTCCGTTTGCCCTCTACTCCACCACCCAAGGCAGCAAAAGCACAAGTCTGCCCTGTCTCATCCTTCTCTGTCCCGAGTTCACAGGGTTCAGGCTGGTGAACGGCAGCACGGCGTGTGAGGGGAGGGTGGAGGTCCATGTGCAGGGGACCTGGGGCACCCTCTGTGCCTCCCGCTGGGACCTCCTGGACGCCCACGTTCTCTGCCGTCACCTCAACTGCGGGTTTGCTGAGTCCATTCCTAAAGGAGGGCATTTTGGGAGAGGAACCGGCCCCGTCTGGAGAGACTCCTTCCACTGTGACGGGACTGAAGCCCACCTGGGAGAGTGCCCAGTGACTGCCCTGGGGGCCTCGCCGTGCTCCCATGAGAACAGCGCTGCTGTCATATGCTCAGGTGAGTGCAGGAAAACACTCGGTTACTCTGTTTTCCTCTTAAATGCTCCCAAAGCAGGGGACCCTGTGGCAGTGCAAGGCTCTGGCTCAGAAGGTCCCCACAGAGGGCTGGCAGCAGGCAGGTGAGCTCCAAGGCCCTCCTGCAAGGGTGCCAGAGCCTGGAGACATGCTGCAGGCTGCCGGGCTCCCCGATGCCGCCAAGGGCTGGGGCATGGCTGCTCTCCCCAGGCCCAGCTCGCTTCGCATCCCTGCGGCTGGTGGGTGGAGGAAGCCCGTGCGACGGGCGAGTGGAGATCTTCCAGCACGGGACGTGGGGCAGAGTCCTGGATGAGCAGTGGGACGTGCAGGAGGCCAGCGTGGTGTGCCGGCAGCTGCAGTGCGGAGAGGCAGAGGCAGCCTACAACCCCCCGAAGGCTCAGAGAGGGACGGGTCCCGTGGGGCTGCGCGGGGTGCGGTGTGCAGGGCACGAGGCCAACCTGACCCTCTGCAACACCTCCCTGCCTGAGAGAGCGCTGGAAGCAGGGATTGCCGAGGACGTGGGGGTCGTTTGCCGGGGTGAGTGGCGCTGCACAGCCCCCCCAGGCTCTGGGCTGGGTGGGCAGCCGGCCCTTGACGGCAGCCGGGGTTTCCTCCTGCTACAGGGAGCCGTCAGGTGCGGCTGGTGAACGGGCCTGGGCGCTGCGCTGGGAGAGTGGAGATCTACTACCAGGGCAGCTGGGGGAGCGTCTGCGATGACGGCTGGGACCTGTCTGATGCTGCCATCGTTTGCCGCCAGCTGGGCTGCGGAGGGGCGCTGGAGGCGGTTGGCTCCGCTCGCTTCGGGGAAGGCTCCGCTCAGATCTGGCTGGAGAGCGTGAACTGCTCCGGGGCCGAAGCTGCTCTCTGGGACTGCCCGGCAGGGTCCTGGGGGCAGCACGGCTGCGGGCACAAAGAGGACGCAGGAGTCGTCTGCTCAGGTGTGTGCCGGGAGCTGTGGTGGGAGCCCAGCGCCCAGGCAGGCCGGGACGAGGGGAGAGCCGGACACGGCCGAGGCTGTTCCTGGCCAGCTCTGAGCCCCTGACAAAGGCCACCGTGGGGACACCCATGCACAGGTGCCCTCAGTCCCACCGGGGGTCCCTGGGGCGCTCTGCTGTCCCTGACGGGCAGCAGGGAGGGCAGGGGTGTCTGTCCATCAGGGACATTTCTCTGTCCGTGGGTGCAAGGGGGACTTGCTGGACGTGCCTTTGCCTGTCTGAGGGCCTGGCGGGTGCAGGGGTGTCCCTGCTCCCCCAGCCCCAGACCAGCCTGTTCCCCCTCGCTGCCTTTCCTCCCAGAGTTCATGGCCCTGAGGCTGGAGAACGGCACCAACTGCTCCGGGCGCCTGCAGGTTTTCTACAATGGGACGTGGGGGAGCGTTTGCTCCAACTCCGTGACTCCTGAAACTGTGTCGCTGGCATGCAAGGAGCTGGGCTGCGGGGACAGAGGGTCCCTGGAAACACAACGGCCCCACGGCAGGCTGTCTGGCACGGCCTGGCTGGATCGTGTGGAGTGTGGGGAGAGAAACAGCTCCTTCTGGCAGTGTCCCTCCGCTCCCTGGCACCCGCAGTCATGCGACGACCTGCGAGATGAGACCCACATCACCTGCAAGGGTAATCCTGAGCTAGCCGGGCACCAGCATCCCCTGCGATCCTGCTCCTGGCTGGGCATGGTCAAATTCCTGGGCCTGCAGGGGCCTTTCGTTTCCAAGCCAGATGCTTCTGCTGCTGGTACCAAAAATGGGACTTCCTCTCCTGGAGCCCCACACATTCACCAGCGGTTGCCAGCCGGGCTCCCAGCTTCGCCTGGTTGAGGCAGAGGTTTCTCGAGGCAAGGTCCCAGAAGGGAACAGCCAGGGCTCTGAGGAGTGTCCCTTCCATGGACACCCTCCTGCTGCTCTGTGACCCAGGGTCCCTTTGGGGCCGAGCAGTCAGGGTCCCCCACATTGCCGAGTGTGTGTCCCCTGAAGGACCGGGGTTCAACTGCTGCCATGGGTGGGTGGCACGAGCTGAGCTGAGCCCCGCTCTCTGCTGCACGCCCCCCCTGCAGCAGCCCCTTCACAGCGTTTCCCTCTGCAGGGAGTCAGCCAGAAACGCCCCCGGCCCCAATGGCTGCGTGCTCCAGCACCCCGAGCTGCACAGGCAGCTGCTCCTCTGCATGCCCCTCTCGCCTGGCAGGGCTCTGCCTGCTGTCCCGCGGCCCTGGGAGCTCTCTGCCTTCTCCAGACAGGGAGAAGATTCGTGCCGTGGGAGGGGAGAAGGGGTGCTCTGGCCGAGTGGAGGTGTGGCACCGCGGCTCCTGGGGGACGGTGTGTGACGACTCTTGGGACATGTGGGATGCCGAGGTGGCATGCAGGCAGCTGGGCTGTGGCCCTGCGGTGTCTGCCCTGGCCGAGGCTGCATTTGGGGAGGGGAGCGGCCCCATCTGGCTGGAGCAGGTGGAGTGCCGGGGGACAGAGCCATCTCTGCAGGACTGCTGGGCCCGGCCTGGGGACAGCGGTGCCTGCCGCCATAAGGAGGACGCGGCCGTGAACTCCTCAGGTGAGCGGCAGGGCTGGGACACCTCACAGGGAGCCCTTTTCCCCATTGGCTGCCATCACGGCTCCAGAGCTCCTGAGCGCAAGGCCATCCCTGCAGAGCAGGAGAGCCTTTTGCCGAGTGGGCAGCAGCTTCGGTGGGGCTGGATGTCCTCCAGCTTCTGCCCGCAGGGCCCTGCAGCCCCCAGGGGCACCTCCCGGGCTGCCGGCTCTGTCCCTGCTCTGGGCCCTGCGCTCCTTCCTGGCCATGCTCACCAGTCATGCAGGAGGGGCGATTTGGGTGGGATGTGGCAGGGATGTCTGCACATGCACACGTGCGCACACACACACACGGTGTGTCAGAGAGGAGGCTCCCTGGTACCTGCACCCCCACCCTCTCAGCCCAGCTCTCCTTCTCCTCCTCTGCAGATGCACCCAGGACAGCAGCACCAACCCCTCCAGCAGATAACCCGTCCTCCCCACCAGCGCCGGGTCTTCTTGGGGCCAGGCTGTGACCCACAGCCGGAGGGAAGGGGCTCCTTGCTGGGCTGTGAAACTCCCAGGAGGAGGCACCGGGGTAGCGGTGGGGCGGGAGGCTGGGGAGGGCTGTCATTCACCCACTCAGGTGGGAGCTTCCCCATCCCTCATCCCCTGAAACCCGGTACGTAATGGGGGTCAGGACTGGGGTGTGCCGGCCCCTCACCTCTCCCAAGCCTGGTGCTGCCCTTTCTGTGTTCCTGCCATGCAGATCCCACGCGGGGCCGTCTGACCGTCAGCAGGAGAGTCTCATTGCCCATCATCATGTGCATCATCCTGAAAGCCGTTCTCTGCCTGTTCCTGGCCCTCCTGGCCGGGCAAGTGCGAAGCGCCAGGGCTGGGCGCAGAGGTGGGTCCCTTCCCAGGGGAAGATGCTGCTGGCAAGGCCAGGGGTGCCGTGGGGTGTCAGTGAGCGGGAGAGGCAGAGCTGGGGGGACAAGAGTGCGTGCTCTCTGCGGGATCCCATCCCCTCTCTGACCATCCCTGGGCCAGCCCTGCCTCTGTCCACGGGCTCTGAGAGAGCTCAGGAGCCCTTCCCCGAGGCCATGTACGAGGAGATCGGTTCCAGCCCAGCATGGCAGAAGCAGGCAAGGTTCAGCGGCTCAGGTTGGTGTGCGTCCCTCATTGAGGACACATCTACAGTGCTCTTTCCCCTGGCTGCCACCCAGGGTTGACCCCTGCAGCCCCCTAACCCATGGTTCGTGCGGTTGTGGGGCTGTTGGATCTGTGTGGGGAGCACCCATGTCCTGGGCCCAGGAGAGAAGCTTTCTCCCCACCTGCTCTGCGCGTCCCATTTGGGGACAGCCCCTCTCTGCCTGCCCCTGCACCCTGGGGGACACCTGAGGGGTGAGGGAAGGGGCTGTCCCAGGGCAGCTCTGGCAGGCCCTTGGAGATGGGCTTTGTCCCAGGGCAGCAGGGTGAGCCCTGAGCCCTCGTCCCCGTGCAGCCGTGGCTCTGTGGGTCCCACGTCCCCAGCAGCACTGAGCACAAGCTGGGTCAGCAGAGCGCACTCCCCTCACACCTGCTGGGCCTCTCTCCAGGCTCCTATTCAGAGGGGTCCCTGAGCAAGCTGCAGCCCTACCCCGGGGACAGCAAGGAGGAGGATGGTCTGGGGTCAGCACCAGGTAATGGGGGCAGGAAGGGGTGGACCTCTCCTCCCTGCAGACATGTGATGGACAGCAGTGTCACTGAGCGTCACCCTCGGAGCTGGGAGGACGGGCGGGATCTCCTGTGGGGCTGCAAACACCGACGTCGGAGCCCCACGTCCCTGCGCATCCTCCCATCCTCTGCTCTGCAGAACGCATCTTCTCACTGTCACCAGCTCTCCTCTCCTTTCAGACATCCCTGTCCTGCCTGGAGGTGACCCAGCTGATGGCTATGATGGTGCCAGGGAGGTTTCTGACCCTGGGGAGGATCCTTCCCCTGGGCAGGAAGACTGGGAAATGCCCAGGGTGGCAGAGGAAGGATCCGGACCCACGGATACCCCTGGAGGTGAGAGGGAAAGAAAGAGCTGCTGGTTCCTGGGGTGGCATCCCTGGCATTGGATAATTCGCTGTCACAACGAGAGCCCAATGTGCTGGGGTGGGGGAACCTGCCCCAGGAGTTTTTCCTTGGGGGGACTGTGGGTGGGAGAGGGAGCTGAACGTCTCAGGACTGGTGAGGAGAAGGGAGGAAGGTGACGTACAGCCCAGGAGAGGCACCCCATGGGGTGAACATGCAATGGCCTGCCTTGCTTCTTGCAGGGCCAAACCTGCTCTCCCAGAGAGGTGCTGGTGCCCCCGGAGCTAAGGGGGATGGCTGATCCCTGTCCCCAGAGAGCACGGGCTATGACGATGCTGAAGAGGTGTCTGTGGCACATCCCCCTGAGGACACAGAGGCTGTGACACCGGAGCTCAGTGCACAACAGTCCCTGAGCCCCGGGCCAGGAGAGCCCGTCCCTGCAGTGCAGCTGGGGGCAGCCAGGAGGGAGGAGAGGTCTGTGCAGCTGGGAGAGCCGTGAGCACCAGGGAACCCTCTCCCTTTTCCCACGGGCAGCAGAAACTGCCAGGGGTTTCCTCGATTTTGATTCCCCTGTTTTTACACAGGGGCCCCCATATCGGTTCTTATTAAAAGCCTTTGAGCCAGAGCTGTACTTGCCTGCCCAGGTGCTTTAGTGTCTCCCCGAGGGTGGCTGGAGGAAACCAGAGCCCAAAGACAAGGCGGTGGGGAGGGGGCACGTCTTGGGTGGGTGTGTGGTGCAGGGCAGTGAGCTGAGCTCAGGTCCAGCACAGCTGCCCGCCTCTCTCCTGAGAGGGGGCTCCAAAGAGGCAGCGCACACAGCCCTCCTCACCCCACAGCCAGACCCTGGCTGGGCAGGGCAGGCCCACAGTGCCTGCAGAGGGCCAGAGGCTCCAGCTCCAGCCTTTCCATCATTTATCAACTATCTTGGTCAACAGGGGAGGTACCAGATGACTGGAGGGTGGCTAATGTGACGCCCATCTACAAGAAGGGTCAGAAGGAGTGTTGTGCGAAAAGGGGCCAAGCGGTTTTGGCAGAAGATAAACCCCCTTGCGTTCTAATACTCCTCACCGAGGTGGGAGGCCAGGTGCGGCTAGGTTTAAGTTCTGAGTGATGCCCAATTCAGCACTATCAGCCCAATCGCTTTTAATATGTATTAAACTATTACGATTTGGATACACTAATAGTGGACTGCACCTTCAGTCTAGTCGTGCTCCTGAACTAGCACGGCCTCTCTCAAGTTTTGGTCGCGTTCAGTGAGAAAGCGAAACGACCAGCTACTTAAATAGTGCAGTTTATTTAAACAACAGATATACAGGTTCTTTAGGATTGCCAGTGATAAATACACTGTCTACAAAGCACGTGCAAATAAAGATATTGTTAAGTATACAAAGGTGCGACAAAATTATAAACGATACAGCCTGGCTATAAATGTAGGGTAGAGATTCTCTAGAGAAATTTCTAAGTCCCGAGAAAGCACTCGGTGTAATCGCAGTCTTACCCAAAGGCGTCCCTATGGGGGGGAAGAGAGGCTCAGCCCGTCGACTGATCCCGGAAATCAGCGGTGGAATTCTTCGCGATGGTGTCTTCCCTGACATCCCCTCTCTTTTGGGCTATTTTTATACTATTTTTTTATCTTCAAAGTGGAGTTTGAGTGACTTTAGTCATACGTACTTTTATTATGATTAATGTATTCAAGGAGGAGTGTTCACACCTCGGGGGTGGATAGCCTCCGGGATGGAGGTGTGTTTTGGTACATTGTGGTGAGCAAAGTTCGCACAAAGGACAGCATTTCATCAACATTTGATGAAATGTTGGCTTGGGTAGTGCGTAGGCCGCTTATCTGTTCTGTAGTAGCATCTCGTCCCCATATCTGCTATTCGTCACAAGGAAAGGCCACAGAACAAGCGCGTTCCGTTCCGTCCCTTGTGTAGTTTCACAAACAACATGAGACAGGGAATCACAGATGTGGCATTCTTCGTGTGCTGGCTGCGGCTGTATTCTACCTCAGAAGCCTCTTGATTTTATGACTTTCCTTAATGTGTGAACAATGCTGTATTTTTGTATTCTTGGCCAATTTAGTAATTATTCCAGAAGGAGGATGTGGGGAACTACAGGCCTGTCAGCCTGACCTCGGTACCAGGAAAGATCATGGAGAGGATCACCCTGAGTGAGCTCTCATGGCAAGCGCAGGGCAGCCAAGGGATCAGGGCCAGCCAGCAGGGGTTTAAGAAGGGGAGGTCCCGCTTAACCAACCTGATCTCTCTCTATGACCATGTCACCCGCCTTCTGGATGCGGGGAAGGCTGTGGACGTTGTCTATCTGGACTTTGGCAAGGCCTTTGACACCGTCCCCCACAGCCTTCTCCTGGAGAAGCTGGCGAATCCTGGCATAGACAAGTGTACTCTTCGCTGGGTAAAAACCTGGCTGGATGGCCGTGCCCAGAGAGTTGTGATTAATGGGGTGAAATCCTTTTGGCGGCCGGTCACCAGTGGTGTCCCTCGGGGCTCAGTTTTGGGGCCAGTTTTGTTTAATATCTTTATCAATGATGTGGATGAGGGGATTGAGCGCACCCTCAGTAAGTTTGCAGATGACACCAAACTGGGTGGGAGTGTTGATCTGCTGGAGGGTAGGAAGGCTCTCCAGAGGGCCCTGGACAGGCTGGATCGATGGGCCAAGGCCAACTGTGTGAGGTTCAACAAGGCCAAGTGCCGGGTCCTGCATTTCGGTCACAACAACCCCAAGCAACGCTACAGGCTTGGGGAAGAGTGGCTGGAAAGCTGCCCGTCAGAAAAGGACCTGGGGGTGCTGGTGGACGGCCAGCTTCACATGAGCCAGCAGTGTGCCCAGGTGGCCAAGAAGGCCAACAGCATTCTGGCTTGTATCAGGAACAGCGTGGCCAGCAGGAGCAGGGAAGTGATGGTGCCTCTGTACTTGGCACTGGTGAGGCCTCACCTCGAGTGCTGTGTTCAGTTCTGGGCCCCTCTGTACAAGAGGGACATTGAGGTGCTGGAGCGTGTCCAGAGGAGAGCGACCAGGCTGGTGAGGGGTCTGGAGACCAGGGCATATGAGGAGAGGCTGAGGGAGCTGGGCATGTTTAGCTTGGAGAAGAGGAGGCTGAGGGGAGACCTCATTGCCCTCTACAACTCCCTGAAGTTGTAGAGTCTGAAGTTGGGAGTCCCTGAAGTTTGGGAGTCCTGGTGGACAACAGGATGACCATGAGTCAGCAATGTGCCCTTGTGGCCAAGAAGGCCAATGGCATCCTGGGGTGCATCAAGAAGAGCGTGGCCAGCAGGTCGAGGGAGGTCATCCTCCCCCTCTACTCTGCCTTGGTGAGGCCGCACCTGGAGTACTGTGTCCAGTTCTGGGCTCCCCGGTTCAAGAGGGACAGGGAACTGCTGGAAAGGGTGCAGCAGAGGGCTACAAAGATGATTGGGGGACTGGAACACCTCTCTTATGAGGAAAGGCTGAGGGATTTGGGTCTCTTCAGTCTGGAAAAAAGACGGCTGAGGGGTGACCTTATCAATGCTTATAAATACTTAAAGGGTGGGTGTCAGGAGGATGGGGCCAGGCTCTTTTCAGTGGTGCCCGGGGACAGGACAAGAGGCAATGGGCACAAACTTGAACATAGGAAGTTCCACCTAAACATGAGGAGGAACTTCTTTACCCTGAGGGTGACAGAGCACTGGAACAGGCTGCCCAGAGAGGTAGTGGAGTCTCCAACTCTGGAGACATTCAAAACCCGCCTGGACATGTTCCTGTGTAACCTGCTCTAGGTGACCCTGCTCTGGCAGGGGGGTTGGACTAGATGATCTCCAGAGGTCCCTTCCAACCCTATGATTCTATGATTCTATGATTCTATGAAAGGAGGGTGTAGAGAAGTCGGTGTTGGCCTCTTCTCCCAGGTGAATAATGACAGGACCAAAGGAAATGGTCTGAAGCTGCGGCAGGGGAGGTTTAGGTTAGATATTAGGAAGAATGACTTTACTGACAGAGTGGTCAGGCACTGGAACAGCCTGCCCAGGGAGGGGGTTGAGTCACCATCCCTAGAGGTGTTTAAGGAACGTCTAGACTTGGCATTTCAGAGCATTCTCTGAATGGCACAGATTGCAGGTTGTTGGGGTTTTTGGGGATTTTTTTTTTGTGTGTGTGTGTGTATGGTTGGACTCGATGATCTCAAAGGTCCTTTCCAACCATGAAGATTCTATGATTCTATGATTCTATGATTCCCTGAGGCTGGGCATTCAGGGAAGAACCCCCTTGGAGATGCTGGGGATGGAAGCCAGGATCTCCCACATGCAAAGTGGGTGCTCTGCCACTGAGCTACACCCTCTGGAGCCTTCCCAGCAGGAGACACTCTCCTCCCATGAGGGGTCTGTGACAAGCACAGCCCCTTTGTCCCCTGGGTGCCCAGGGACCCTCTGCAGGAAACAGCACTTGAGCCCTCCTGAGATGGGGGAAGTCCGCACTGCCTCTCCCCTGGGGCCTGATCCCAGCACAGGGCTGCACTGCAGAGCACTGCCCCTCCAGCGTCTCTGAAGGGCGATGGGGCAGAAGGAGGCTCTGGCTGCAGGTGCTGCTCCCACGCTCTGGCCCCCTCCAGGGCCAACGGAGAGGAGAAAACTCCTGAGCCTCCTCTGCCCCCCAGGGCAAGGGCAACCCCCCTGCGTGCCACATCTGGGCGCAGCGGAACAGGAGGAGAAGTACAACAAGGTGAGGGACATGCCCTCCCTGGGGTGAGGTGCCCCCAGGCTCTGATGGCACCCCAGGGTGTGCGATGGGGCAACATGGGGGCAGAAAGCTTACACGCCCTCATCCATGTAGCGGGCCTCCTCCTGCACCCCTCTGCCCCACAGCATCCCTGGAGGTGGGGTGAAGGGCAGGTGTCCATCTCCATGGGGCTGATGCCCAGAGAGGAGCATATTGGCGTGTTACCAGTCATTGGAGCAGGAGGGCAAAGGGGGCCAAGAAATTCTGCTCAGGACAGCGTGTGACTAAACAATACCGATGGCCATGCACTCCGGTGGGTGATCCTCAGCGTGGCTTTGTCAGCTGTCCTGGGCACATCAGAGGTCTCACTGCAACACCCCCCCAGGGGAAGGATGCTGCCATTCAGGCCGCAGCTCCAGGGAGTGCCTCTCCCTGAGACTATGGGTCCAGTGGCCTCTGCTCTGGGAACTGAAGACAAGGTGCAGGAGGCGCCTGAGGAGGGGAACAGACTCTGCACCATTGAGCATGACAAAGAGGAGAGGAACTGGGTCGTTCCGAGACCCCGCAGAGGACACATCCCGATCCTGTGGAGCAGGGAAGGAGGCACAGCTGGAGACCACCCCAAAGCAGCCCTGAGTGGAGAGTCCTGCCCAGGGGGAGGCTGGGGACTTGTGGGGCTGGAGGAAGGCTCCTTCTAAGGCGCAGATGTGCAGGTCCAGGGCAGGGACAGTGCTCTGGCAAGAGGTGAAGGAGCAAGCAGGGCTGGGGCAGGCTGGAAGGCGGCAGACGGGCTCTGCAAAAAGCAGAGGGAGAAAAATCACTGCTGAAGCCCAGGGCTGAACCAGGCACCTTTAGATCTTCAGTCTAACGCTCTCCCAGCTGAGCTCCTTCATCCCTGCCCCAGCAGCCCTTGTCCCTGGGCCACCCCTGCCGGGCCCCAGGCTGACACAGACGAGGAGTTCTCCTCAGGGAGGTTCCCAGGGAAAAGTTGTGCCCAGCCCCAGACAGAGGGGACCGGGTCCCTCCCTGCCTCCAAGCCCAGGTGGGCTCCAGCTTTGGTGGAGGCCACGTTACGCTGGGCGTGCCAAGATGTGTGTGGGCCTCGTACAAAGGGGACAGTAGTGAAGGTAAGTGGGCAGGCCAGGCATGTGCAGCTGCAAAGGCTGAGGGCCAAAGAAGCATAGGACCGATGGAAGACCTTATCGCCTGGAAAGCCTCCTCCCACACATTTTTTCCCTTGCTGAGCTTTGCTGCTTCGTTCCCAGCTCCTCTCCCTCCTTCCTCCTGAGCAGTGCAGGGCGATGGGGAATGGGGGTCCTGGTCAGTCCATAACAATTCCTCTCTGCTGCTCCTTCCTTCTACCACTTTTCCCATGGGGTCCCTCTTACAGGCTACAGTCTTTCGAGACAAACCTGCTACAGCATGGGCTCTCCTCAAGCTGAAATTCTTTCAGGAAATATCCAACCTCTCCAGTGTTGGGTCCTCCACCAAGTGCAGGGATTACCTCCTCTGCTGTGCTCCTCTCCTTAGGCTGCAGGGAAATACCTGCTCTACTGTGGTATTCTCCACAGGCTGCAGGAGACCATCTGCTCTGGCACTTGTAGCACCTCCTCTCCCTCCTTCTTCACTCACCCTGGTGTTTTCAGGGCTGTTTCTCACACTGCTTTTTCCCTCACTCCTCTCCCACTCGAGCACTTGTGTCCTCTCTTAAATACACTCTCACAGAAGTTCCACCACCCTCGTTGATGGGCTCAGTTTTGGCCAGCGGTGGGTTTCTTTTGGAGACGTCTGGAACCAGCTCTGTCTGGCACGGAAGCAGCCCCTGGTCTCTTCTCACAGAGGACCGTCCCTTCAGCCCCACCACTACCAAACCCTGGAGATGGACACCAATTCCACAAGCCCTGGCTCTGCACCACAAACACTCTGGTGTGAGTCCTCACCCCGCGTGGGCACACGGTACAAGCTGCACTCCGAGGATTTTTCCTCCTGGGCACTTTCCAGCCCAGCCCAGCTCCCTCCAAGCTCTGCCACCTCCCCTGCCCTCTCTCCATCCCAGCCCAGTCTGCGCTGGCCCAACAGCAGAGCCTGCCCCAGGGTGCTGCAGAGCTCTGGGCACTCGCTCCACAGCCACAGCCCCTCTGAAGGGCACCGCAGCTGCTGGGGGGCAGAGGAGGGTCAGCCCCAGAGATGGGGGGCATGTGGGCACAAGGCAAAGGCAGTCAGTGGGCCCCTGTGTCCTCCTCCCCAGGATATTCTGAGGGGTCTGCAGCCCCTCACTGCCATCCCCTCTCCCCAGCCCAGTACAAGAGCCCTGGCCCTGGGGACCCTCAGGCAGCTCCTGCCGCCCCAGTGACAGAGTGGCACTGGGACAGCCTGCCCCAGGCTGCTGCAGCCAGAAAGGTCTTCTCATCTCCCGTTTATTCAGCCCTGCTGCTGATGGGTCTCAGACAAAGAAGTTGGAGCTGGTTCATGTATTTTATTTAAACACACAGAGAGACTGAGTCTTTATTTACAGAAATGTTTTGTGTCACAGCCGAGAGGTGAAAAGTTAAGGAGGAGAGGAGGAATAGTGAATGCTTGTCACACCAGATGCTGTGAATCCTTTGCAGAGGAAGGTACACAGTCTATGGCTGATGAAAAAATGTCCAATCAGTTTCCTCAGGGCATCCTTGAGCTCCTGGTTCCTCAGGCTGTAGATGAGGGGGTTCACTGCTGGAGGCACCACCGAGTACAGAAATGACAGCACTAGATTCAGGAATGAAGAGGAGACGGAGGGCGGCTTCAGGGTGGAAATCACCCCAGTGGTGATAAAGAGGGAAACCACGGCCAGGTGAGGGAGGCACGTGGAAAAGGCTTTCTGTCTTCCCTGCTGTGAGGGGATCCTCGTCACAGCCCTGAAGATCTGCACATAGGACACCGCAATGAAAACAAAACATCCCAAAAAGCCAAAAGCACTAACCACCAGAAGGCCAGCTTCCCTGAGGTAATCTGATTGTGAGCAGGAGAGCTTGAGGATCTGGGGAGTTTCACAGAAGAACTGGTCTAGGCCATTCCCTTGGCAGAGAGGTATTGAAAATGTATTAGCTGTGTGCAGCACAGCATAGAGAAAGCCATTGCCCCAGGCAGCTGCTGCCATGTGGACACAAGCTCTGCTGCGCAGGAGGGACCCATAGTGCAGGGGTTTGCAGATGGCCACGTAGCGGTCATAGGCCATGACTGTCAGAAGATAAAACTCTGCTGACATCAAGGTGAGAAATAGAAAGAGCTGTGCAACACATCCAGTGTAAGAGATGGCCCTGGTGTTCCAGAGGGAGTTGGCCATGGCTTTGGGCAGAGTGGTGGAGATGGCACCCAGGTCGAGGAGGGCGAGGTTGAGGAGGAAGAAGTACATGGGGGTGTGGAGGCGGTGGTCACAGGCTACGGCAGTGATGATGAGGCCATTGCCCAGGAGGGCAGCCAGGTGGATGCCCAGGAAGAGGCAGAAGTGCAAGAGCTGCAGCTCCCGCGTGTCTGCGAATACCAGGAGGGGGAAGTGGGTGATGGAGCTGCCGTTGGACATCGGATCCCTTTGTTCCCGAGGTACTGCCAAAGGAGGAAAGCACACTCACAAGTCAGGACAGCTCTGAGCAAATCTCTTCCCATTGCCTGCCCTTCCAAACCCAAGCCCCGAAAACACACTTTGCCTTTGTCCTTTTTTGCGGGAGCTTTCTGCATTGCCCTTGTTGGAGCTCTCATTGTTGCTGGCCAAGTGTGCCGTGAGGAGCAGAGCTCTGCTTGTGGGCTCCCAAGGAGTCATCCCTGCTCCACAGCAGCGGGGATTTGGGAAAGGGGTTACAGCTTCTGCCATTCACTAGTTACCTCATCTGTGATCCACTTGTAACGCAGAGGAGCTGCTCAGCATATTCCTGCAGGAAAACCTCAGGGAAACTCCTGGTTGTCCTCAAAGTGCAGTGACATGAGCAGAGCCAGCTCACTCCTCAGCCTTGACGGGGGGTAAAGACCATGCAGCTCTTCACTCACTGCCCCCCGACCCCCTGCAGAGGGATAGGGAGAAGAGGGAGAAAAAGGAATGAAAATCTCATGGGTTGAGATACAGCCAGTTTGATAGACCAGTAACGGGAAAGAAAATAACAATCATTGTAAAAGAAAATAGGAAACCAGGAGTGATGCAGCACAATTGCTTACCACCCGATGCCCATCCCGAGCAGCGAACACGGATTCCTGCCGCCCGGCCAACCCCCATTTCTATACTGAGCAGGACCAGCCCAAGGCATTTTAATGCCCTCTCTGGTGGTTTTGGTGCTGAGTCCATGAAGCTCAGACACAGGGGAAGCTGATGAAACCTCTCCAGAAGTCAACGTCAGATGTAATTTTGCAAGTTTCTTGGAGCGTTAATGGGTCCCACTGAGGGCCATTACTGCCAAAGGCTCCTGGAGGCTCGTTCAAGGGAAAACTGGAGGCGGTGAGGGCAGGTAGGCAAAGGCAATGGAGAGGTGTCTCTGACGCTGGCTAATGCTGAATGTGTGAGAGGAAGGCAAAGGGCCAAGCCCTGGCCTCCAGCCCCTGGGAAGGGAGATCCTGCCCCACAAGCACAGCTCAGGGCTCTTCCTGGGGCATTGTGATGGGAGGACGTGCAATGCCAAGGGCAGAAAGACAGAATGACGGCTCCCGGGTGGGGAAGAGGAGGCGCTAAGGCCCTAGTGCTGTAAGGATAAGGTGTCTTCTGGTAGCCTTGGTGGCACAGACAACAGCCACAGCCAAGAGGAGAAAGACATAAGCACTGTTGGGGGCTTTCAGCCTTGCCAACTCCCTTGATCGTCTGCACCCCTGTCTGTGCTATGGTGTCCCACATCTGCTCCTCTTCCCCTGCAGGCTGCAGACAACCCCCTGCTTCCCCGTCTTGCTCTCCCCTCAGCGTCTCACTGCCTTTACTCATCTCTCTCCATCGTCCTTGGCTGTTCCTGAAACACAACGCCTTGGGCTGATCCCGACTCCCTCTGGGTGATCTGTTGCAGCACAGCACTGCCCTTGCAGTGGCATTTCTTTCTCCTGGTGTCCAGTCTCCACCTCCCAAGCTGCCCTTTGTTGCATTTTTTCTTTCTCCTGCTGTTTCCCACCAAAGAAAAGATCCGTTGTCTCTGAAACAACCCTTCAACCAGGTTCAGGCTATTCCAATAGTGCCCAGAGCCTCCCTGCCACTGGGCCAGAGAAGCCCAGGTCCCTCAGCCTCTCCACCAAGCGCACGTGCACTTGGCCCTAAAGGCCATCGTGGCAGACCTCCTCTGGACACTCTCCAGGTCCTCTCCACTTCTCCAAAATGTGGAGCCGCACGCTGCGACACAGCTGTGTGCGTTGGGCCACAGCAGTGCTGAGTCAAAGGGGAAGGTGACTCTAGTTGCCAGGGGGACACACACTCCTCCTCCTGCAGCCCCGTAGACAGCCGGCCTTGTTCATAGTGAGCGTGCACCACTGGCTCATGAGGCGTCCCTCAGGGTGCCCAGCCCCGTCTCCGCAGGGTCACTGCTCAGCACATCAGGTCCCAGCCTGTCCTGCTGCATTGGGGTTATTCTTCCCCGGGATGCAGGACTGGACACTTCTCCTTGAAAGACTTCAAGAATTTCTGTTGGCCAAGTCCCAGCGTTTCTCCAGCTGCCCCTGGACTCAAGCTCCCTTTGGTCAGCTGTTAATGTTTGTGTGCAGATGGTCACCCTGATGCTTGTTCCCCAGGGCTTGGTATTGGGGCCAGTTCACTTTAAGATCTTTTTCAATGATCTGGACGAGGGGATTGAGTGCACCCTCAGTAAGTTTGCAGATGACACCAATTTAGGTGGGAGTGTCGATCTGCTTGAGGGTAGGAACACATTGCAGAGGGATCTGGAGAGGCTGGATCGATGGGCCAAGGCCAGTGGTATGAGGTTCAACAGGTCCAAGTGCCGGGTCCTGCACTTGGGTCACACCAACCCCATGCAGCGTTGCAAGCCTGGGGAGGAGTGGCTGGAGAGCTGCCCTGCAGGAAAGAACCTGGGGGTGTTGGTCAACTGCCGGCTGAATATGAGCCAGCAGTGTGCCCAGGTGGCCAAGAAGGCCAACCCAATTTTGTCCTGTATCAGGAACAGTGTGGTGAGCAGGAGTAGGGAAGTGATCGTCCCCCTGTACTTGGCACTGGTGAGGCCCCACTTGGAGTACTGTGTCCAGTTTTGGGCCCCTCACCACAAAAAAAGACACGTAGGTGCTGGAGCAGGTCCAGAGAAGGGCAACGGAGCTGGTGAGGGATCTGGAGGATAAATCTTATGAGGAGTGGCTGAGGAAGTTGGGGTTGTTTAGCCTGGAGAAAAGGAGGCTGAGGGGAGACCTTCTAACTCTCTAACTCCCTGAAAGGAGGTTGCAGAGAGATGGGGCTCGGTCTGTTTCTCCAAGTAAGAGGCTATAGGACAAGAGGAAACGGCCTCTAGTTGTGTGACGGGAGGTTTATACAGGATATTAGGAAAAGTTTTTAAACTGAAGGGGTTATTAAGCATTGGAACAGGCTGCACAGGGAGGTGGTTGAGGCACCATCCGTGGAGGTATTTAAAAGACGGGCAGACATAGTGCTTAGAGCTATGGTTTAGTGATGGCTTTTGTCAGAGTTAGGTTGATGGTTGGAGTAGGTGATCTGAAAGGTCCCTCCCAACCAAGGCAATTTGATGTTTCTCTTCTGATTTCATGCCCTTTTCCACTCTTTTTCCACTGTCAAGTTCTTCTCTTGGATCATCCTCATCCCCTCCCATACAAAGAGCCAACTCTTTTTCACCGTTTCCTTGTTGGCCCTTCCCTTGGTGTTTCTGAGATGGTGACAGTGGCACTTTCCACCCTCCTCATGTCATCCATGACGCTAGTAACCCCTTTTCTTACCTCTGCTGTCGTACAGCTACTCAAGTTGTCTTGTTAGAGGAACCACGACTCAGCATGAGCCATCTGCACATGCAATTTAAATGCTGATGTTCTGGAGCTTCAGTGCACAGGGACCTTGAGACACCTGGGGATGTGGCCAACAGAAACCTGCTCAAGTTTTTCAAGGAGAAGGGGCAAAGTGGGAGAGGACGAGGTGAGGAGTGAGTCTGAGGAGAGGGGCCTGGGCATTTTGAGGGATGCCATGTGAGCCTCTGGTAAAGGCTCAGCACCATTAAGGCCAGCTGCATATGGGGTGGTGTTAGAAGGGCCGTGGACACCCGGAAAAGGGCAGTTATTGTCCCCCTTGACTCAGCAGTGGTGTGGCCACATCTGCTCTCATAGTGTCCCAGCATGCCATGGATTTGAAGGGACGTTTAAAGGTCATGTAGTCCAATCCCCGATTTTTAGGGACATCTGCGACTCAATCAGGATGCTGAAAGCCCCGCCCTACCTGACCCTGAACACCGCCAACGATGGGGAATCCACAGCTTCTCTGGGCAACCTTTTCCAGTGTCCCACCACCCTCATTGTGAAAAATTTCTTCCCTATGTCCAATCTAAATCCACCCTCTTTCAGTGTAAAGCCATTGCCCCTTGTCCTGTCGTTACTGGCCCTGATAAAATCTCTCTCTCTCTCTCTTATAAGCCTCCCTCATAGATTAAAAGGCTGCAAGAAGGTGTCCTTGGAGCTTTTTGTTTCCAGACTCAACAACTTCAACTCTCTCTGCTTTTCTCCTTAGGAGAAGTCTTCCAGCCCTCCCATGATTGTTGATGATCATTCTCTTGATCTGCTCTAACAGGTCCATGTCGTTCTTGTGCTGGGGCCCACAGAACTGGACACAGTGTTCCAGATGAAGTCCTATGAGATTGGAGTAGAGAGGGGGAATCCCTCCCAGCTGCTGGCCACGCTTCTGTAGATGCAGCCCAGGCTATGGTTGGCTTTCTGGGCTGCAAGTGCACATTGCCGGCTCTTGTCCAATGTTGCACAAACCAGTATCCCCAAGTCCTTCTCTACAGGGTTGGTCTCAATCCATTCATCAGTCCGTCTCTATTGATACTGGGGATTGCCCCGACCCAGGTGCAGGACCTTGCACGTGGCCTTGTTGCACTTCCAGAGGGTCACACGTGTCCCATTTACCAGTGACCAAAACAGCTGAGAGTTCCTTTCCCAAGGTTTAGGGTCTTGACTATAGTTTTCAGCTGGCATATATCCCTTCAGATCATGAATTCCACCAGGGGCTGATCACTGCAGCCCAGGCTGCCACCAGTCTTGGCCTCTCCAATAAGTATCTCTGAGTTGGTGACAGGACGAGGGAGCTGGGTTTGGGTTTAGGCGTGAGGCATGTGGTGAGGGTTTCAGCTTTGGCGTTGGTGTTCAGGGAAGGGCTACAGAGGAGAGCTGCAGGTGAGGGATCACGGTTAGGGTCCAGGCAAAGGCTTAGGGGGAGCTGCGTCGTGCCAAGTCTGAGGGGCAAGAGTGTGGAAGGCACTCGGCGTGTATGGGCCCTGGTGGTGAGCAGAGGGAAAGCTCATGTGGTGATGACCAAAAGCATCCCCATTGCAACGAGCTGGGGATTAGCACTGGGCCCCTTGGCTTGGCAGGGCACATCCAGGGGGCTACAGCACACAGGATGTCTCTGCCTCCTTTCTTTGTCACCCTGAAATCACTGCCTCTGGTTTTCTGCTCCAACCAGCCCCCAGGGAGGCACGCTTCAATTTCCTGAAGCAGCTTCGTCAGCCACAGCCCTCAGCAGACCCTGCTGAACGTCCAAGGCTCTTTATTCCTGCCAGGGCCCTCCACACTGCGTGACTTTCCCCTGGGAGCTCGTTAACGTGAAGGAACTGTAATGAGTTTATTCTTGCATCTCAATTCACTGTATGGTTGCAAGGGGACTTTGAGGGGAGACTGTCTCCAAGGAAGAGTTTTGCTAGAGTTTGCTGGAGAAGAAAACTTTTGTTTAACAAGCACATAATGTAACATGGGCAGGGACATCACTAGAGACATGAGTTGGTGACAAGGCTCTGGGATGGAAATTTGGCCAAGAATAAGGCAAAGTTTACTTAATCTGCCACACTGTCTCTTTAGCCAACTCACTAACTGTGCGTATATTTAGAACTTCCTATCAATCTCTCCAACATATTTCTTTCATGGTGGTGGTTTGAGGAAGGTGGAGCTTATTGGAGGCTTGGCCTTGGCATATAGTGGAGGAATGCATTGGGTTTCTTTAATTAATTGGTATCATTTTTTCCTTCTGGCTGTTCAAATTGAATAAGAATCCCTTGTCTATTTACAGCCAAGTCTGCGGGGGAATCGGGCAGGAATTGGTGCAAAGGAGCTGTGAACATTCAGCTGCAGACTCAGCGCACAAGTCTGATGTAGGAAAAGAATGCAAGTCCCAGGCAGCCCCAAGAGAAACGGTGGGGGGGAGGAGGAGGTGGGGGGGCAAGTTGTCCATACAGTGGGGGACCTCGAGGAGATGGCAGTTGCTACCTCTCCGGTCCTCCTTAGGAGACCCTCTGGTTCAGTATCAGCTGGAGAAAGCTGCAAGCATTTCCTCTGGAAAAATAAAAAGACTAATGAAAAGCCCTTTCCAAATGAAAAATTACCTTTCTATTAAGTGCTTCTTGAAACCTTCCGCTTTAAGTAGACTCCTGAGACCTCTCCACTGAGCTGTACCAGGCTAGAAGCCCTGAAGAAAATCATGGAAGAGCTGTGGCTCCTTAGGGCTTTCTGCACTTTAACGAGCCCCATGGGGTATTTGCTGCTGAGCCCAGGAATGCCAGATACTGAGAGGAGCTTGAACAACCTGTGCAGGAATTCAAGTCCGAAGCAAACGCCAAAGTGTCTTGGAGCATTAATTGTCCCCACTGAGGGCCATGACAGACCAAGCCTCCCCATGGATTTGTTCGAGCAGGCAACTGGAAGCTGTGATTACCGGGAGGCAAAGGCACTGTGCAGGTGGAGCTGATGCTGAGTAAAGCCTTGATGTATTTTATCCCGCCAAGCAGCCAGCCCTGGGAAGGGGGATCCTGTCCCTCACACTGGCTCAGGGCTCCTCCTGGGGCAGTGAGGTGTGGGGTAGGCAATGCCGAGTGAAGGACAATGGCACCACACCTCCCGGCCTCCCTGGGGGTTGCGAGGAAGCAGTGAGGCCCCGGTTCCATGAGATTAAGGTGTCTCCTTTCAGGCCTTGGTAGCAAAGACAACAGCCACAGCCAAGGGGACAAAGACCTGCGGGCTGTGGACACCCAACCTCTTTCCTCCCCTTGCTCCCACTGGGGCATCTCCTCGCCTTTCCTGACAGCTCTTCTTCCTCCCTGCCTGGTCCTTGGAACACCCAGCGTTGCGCTGATCCAGGCTCCCTCTGGGTGACCTCAGCAGTCACAGCACTGTCCTTCATGGGACATTTCCTTCTCCTCATGTCCAGTCTCGTTGTGAATGTTGATTTGGGATCCTGCCCCACTTTGAGGTGGCACCAATTTCAGATTTAGTAACACGGGGTTAAGTCATATGATTCTAACAATACTTCATCATTTGCCAGTTCTCAAAGTGATTTATCAAAATTTCCTATAACCACCACAGTGACATATTTAAAGATTCAAAAAAGGAAAGGTTCACGGGACAGGTACGACACTTTCCTGAATTAAATCAGACACTCGCAACCACAAGACTTACAATAGTATTCTAAATTGAATTGCACACACAGAAAGTCGCTGAGGTGACCATCTCTGTGCAGGGAAGTCCGCACTGGGGAAGGGAATCATGGCAAAAAGGGCCAGCGAGGGGCTCCTTTGGGGGCTTTTTGAAGTGAGGAAAAGCGGCCAGCCTGTGCCGGAAACTGGCCGCTCGTGGGTGGTCTGCTGAGGAGCTGTGGGCAGAGCCAGCAGCACGGGCGGCAGATCTAAAGGAGGCGTACTCGCTGGGACCACTTCCCCCCTCATAAAAGAAGCCTTTTGGGAGCACAGCGACCTGGTCACTGCGCACTGAGTAAGCACGCAGCACATGGGCATCACCCAGGGCGTCACCGGGGAGCACCACAAGAAGGCGGTCATCACCCTCTCGGATGGAGTTTAGCTCTGCTCTCCACCCGGCAGAAGGTCGTGCTCTCAACCTTAGCCAGGATGGATGTGGGAACCCAGAGAGAGCTCCCACAGGAACATACAGCCGTCCAGGTCACAGGCTGCAGGGGGTGCCAGAGCCTTTCACTGGTAACGCGGGGCAGCTGTAACAGCTGCTGTGTGCGTTGTGAACAGGTGAACCATCTGCTCAGCCTGGTGTCAGAGCTGTGAGAGGAAGTCGAAAGGTTAAGGAGCATTAGGGAGGCTGAACAAGAAAAGGACTGGTGGAGCCAGGCTCTGCCCTCCTTGAAACAGAAGCAGGAGCACCTATCAGAAAGTCATCGGCATCCAGGGACCCCTGTATCCTGCCCTGTCAGGCAGAAGGCAGAAGCCTAAATGAAAAGAGTGAATGGAGGGAAATTCATGGTCGGGGCAGCAGGCGAACTCCCTCCTTGCCTACCTTGTCCCCCACCCTGGTACCTCTGAAGAACAGATCTGAGGTTCTGGTTGAGGAAGGCCAGTCAAATGAGGATGTGGATGATGGGCAATCCACACCAGAGATGTCTCCACAGTCAGAATGGTGTACCGCCCGTATCACAACCACAACCCCAAGGAAGAAAAGAAGGGTTATGGTCGTTGGTGACTCCTTTGTTGGAGGTCTCCTTGTTGGAGACCTGAGAGGGAATATGCCGGGTAATATGAGAGGGTCCAATATGCCGGGTAGACCCTCCTCACAGAGAAGTCTGCTGTCTTTCTGGAGCCTGGGTGAAGGACATCACCAGGAAACTTCCTCGCTTGATACAGTCCTCAGCCTACTACCCATTATTGATCTTCCTTTTAGGTGGAGAGGAAGCTGCGACTCACAGACCAAGAGCAATCAAGGGGGACTTCAGGGCCTTGGGAAGGTTGGTGAGGGAATCTGGGACACGGGTTATTTTTTCCTCACTCATTCCAGTTGCAGGCAGTGACATTGGAAGAAACAGACGGATCCAGTCTATTAATCCATGGCTCCGTGGCTGGTGTCACCGCCACAATTTCATTTTTGTTGACAATGGGATGGCCTACACAGCACCGGGCTTGCTGGCATCACCTGGGAGACACCTTTCTCAAAGGGGGAAGAAGGTCTTTGCTCAAGAGATTGTGGGGCTGATCGACAGGGCTTTAAACTAGATGTGAAGGGGGAGGGGGATGATAATATCAGGCTTGTCTGTGACCAGCTGTGGGATAACACGTCAGGGTTAGGGGGACGGGGCGCTAGTAAGGGCCTTTGACCTGTTGCCCAGAGGCATGCTGGGGACACTGCATCATAGTCAAAGTCTTACAGAGACGAGCCAGGGGCTTCTGAGGTTGTTGGAGTCAACATGGAAACACGCGTGAAACACCTCAAGGTGATCTCCTCTAAGAAGGTAACACAGGCAACAGCCCAGCTGAAGTGCCTCTACACAAAGGCACGCAACATGGGTAACAAACAGGAGGAGCTGGGAACTACCATGCTGCTGGAAAGCTATGACCTAGCGGGCATTACTGAAACCTGGTGGGACGAATCCTATGGCTGGAGTGTGGCTAGGTTAAAGAAAGCGTGCCCTCCCTGATGACTGAGAATGGCAAACTGGTAACAACAGACAAGGAGAAGGCTGAGGTTCTGAACAACTTTTTGCCTTAGTCTTCACTGGCAGCCTCTCTCCTCACACCTCCCAAGCTGAAGGACTTCAAGACGGGGACCTGGGGGACAAAGTCCCTCCCACTGTAAGTGAAGACAAAGTTTGTGACCACCTGAGCAACGTGAACATACACAAGTCCATGGGGCCTGATGCACCCCAGAGTCCTGAGGGAATTGGCTGATGAAGTTGCCAAGACACTCTCCATGATATTGGAAAAGTCATGGCAGTCAGGCCTTTTTTAAAAAGGGTAGAAAGGAGGACCCTGGAACTACCACCCTGTCAGCCTCACCTCCGTGCCTGGGTAGATCACAGCACAGATCCTCCTCGAAGCTATGCTAAGGCACATGGAGGACAGAGAGGTGATTCGAGAGAGCCAGCATGGCTTCACCAGGGGCAAGTCCTGCCCGACCAACCTGGTGGCTTTCTCCAGTGGAGTGACTGCATCAGTGGACAAGGGAAGAGCAATGGATATACTCTGCCCGAACTTCTGCAAGGTCTTTGACACGGTCCCCCCACAACTTCCTTCTCTCTAAATTGGAGCCATACGGATTTGATGGGAGGACTGTTCGGTGGATAAGCAACTGGCTGGAGGGTCGCATCCAGAGAGTAGTGGTCAATGGCTCGATGCCCAGATGCAGAGGGGTGAAAAGTGGTGTCCCTCAGGGATCTGTCTTGGGGGCAGTGCTGTTTAATATCTTCGTGAATGACATAGACAGTGGGATCAAGTGAAGCCTCAGCAAGTTTGCTGATGACACCAAGCTGAGTGGTGCAGTTGACAGCCCAGAGGGACAGGATGCCATCCAGAGGAACCTGGACCAGCTGGAGAGGTGCGCCTGAGCAAACCTTATGAAGTTCAAGAAGACCAAGTGCAACGTCCTACACTTGGGTCGGGACAATCCTGGTTATCAATACAGGCTGGGGGATGATGTGATAGAGAGTAGCCTTGCGGAAAAAAGCCTGGGGGGTACTGGTAGATGAAAAGCTGGACATGAGCCAACAACGTGAGCCTGCAGCCCAGAAGGCCAATCGCATCCTGGGCTGTAACAACAGAACTGTGGCCAGCAGATCCAGAGAGGTGATTCTGCCCCTCTCCTCTGCTCTCATGAGACCCCACCTGGAGTAGTGTGTCCAGCTCTGCAGCCCTCAGCACAAGAAGGACATGGACCTGTTGGAGCAGGTCCAGAGGAGGCCACAAAGATGATCTGAGGGCTGGAGCCCCTCTCCTACGAAGACAGTCTGATACAGTTAGGCTTGTTCAGCCTGGAGAAGAGAAGGCTATGAGGAGACCTGAGAGCGGCCTTCCAGTCCCTGAAGGGGGCCTACAAGAAAGCGGAGGAGGGGCTGTTTGCAAAGGCATGTAGCCATAGGACAAGGGGCAATGGTTTAAACTAGAGCAGGGTGGGTTGAGATTAGACATTGGGAAGAAGTTCTTTACCATGAGGGTGGTGAGACACTGGCCCAGGTTGCCCAGAGAAGGGGTGGAGGCCCCATCCCTGGAGGTGTTCAAGGCCAGGCTTGATGAGGCTCTGAGCAACCTGATCTAGTTGAAGATGTCCCTGCTGACTGCAGGGGGGTGGGACTAGATGGCCTTTAGAGGTCCCTTCCAACCCAACACATTCTAAGATTCTGTGATTCTAAACAGACATAAAGGCTAACCAATACAATTGAGATGTATCTCTTTTTGCAAAAAGTAGTGCATTATTGGCACCAAATGATCTTTGAAACCTCAAAGGCAGGTGTTTCTATATTGGAGGTGGTATTGTAGGGGACAGGTGGTTCATATTGTAGGGAGGACGTTGCATTAGGAGGAGCGTGGGTCACCCACACCAGGGGAGCTGTCATCCCACTCCACTGAAACCTGGAGTGGCCACCTCGGGGCTCGTGTGCCCCTCACTGGGGCTTCCTGTTCTAGACAAGTGGGGAGGAATGGAGAGTGTCCAGAGAAGCTCTGCCAATATGGGATTCATGGCCTCAAGCACACGCCCCGTGAGGGGAGGCTGAGGGTCCTGGTCTCCTTCAGCCTGGTGAAGTGGGGGCTCAGAGCGTCACAGTCATAACCTGTAACTGCTTGAAGGTGGTTTCAGAGATGCCGGAGCTTTTCTTCATGGTGGAAAAAAAAGCAGGAGAAAGGAAGGATGCCACAAAGTTTGGATTGGGAGGTTGAGACCAGAAATGACCAGAAGAAACTGTCACTCCAAGGGCAGTGCTGTGGTACAAGAGGACACTCAGGGGGAGGCTGGACCAGCCCATGGCTTTGTCTTTCCCAGAACAGCCAGGGAGGATGGAGAGATATCAGTAAGGGTAGTGAGATATTGGGGCGAAATCAAAAAGACAATTGGGTGCCTTCAAAGAAAGAGGTGCAGGTATGGGACACCGAAGGAGTAACACCTTCAGGTTTGCTCAGCATCAGAGCCACCTTTAATTTCCCTTTACCTACCTGTCATTATTGCCTCCAGTTTTCTGCTCTAACGAGCCCCTGGGGAGGCTTTGTTGGTAATGGTCCTCAGTGGGACCCATTAACACTTCAAGAAACCTCGGAGTTTACATCTGAGTTTGTCATCTTGAGCGGTTTCTTCAACTTCCTCTCAGTGTCTGCGGTTCAGGGACTCTGCCCCAAACCCACCCGAGGGGTCATTAAAATGCCTTGGGCTGCTCCTCTGCTGAGCCCACCTCCTGGGACGGAGGAAGCTCATGGCAACCAGTGCTGCAGAGAGACAGCTCTGCCCAGGAGCAGCTCCTGTGCAATGGGCAGCAGGGCTGAGGGCACTGCCTGCAGGCAGCGAGGATGGGACCATCAATGCAGAGAGAGCGTGAAGGCAGTCGTGACTGGGAGGAGAGCTGAGAGCTCACTGTGGGAGGAAGCTTCCCAGCCCTCTGCACGGTAAGTGTGAGGCTGCAGGGCAATGCCACTGCCGATCCTGAAGGGTTCTCCTAAAGCTGTCGTAGCCCACAGCCTGTGGGATCTTTCTTTGGTGTAGAGGAGGAGAAGGGTGTGCTGCAGAGCAGGGCTTCCCTGCAGCACCGTCAGAGGGACAGGACACGGTGGCTGCCTTCTCCTGGGGATGGTTGCAGGGGCTTGAAGGCGGGTGTGCAGCCAGGGGTGCCCAGGGCTGTCCTTCAGAGCAGGGTCCCGGTGCTTCAGAGGAACTCTGCCTCCTGCCAGTGCCAACTCTAACCCTGCCCAGTGAGCTTCTGCCCTCAAGGACGTGGGATCCAGGGCAGCAGCTGCCTCATCTGTGGCCGTAGCTGCAGCAGAAGGGACTCTCCTGAGCACCCTCTGTCCCTCCCTGGCCTTGTTTCCCTTGGCAGAAGCATCGGGGCATTGCTCCTTGCTTCTCCACCCGTCCCTGCTGCTGCTGCTGCTGCTTCTTTGATTTCAGTCTCTCTGGGGTGGGGGCTTCATCAGCAGCTCAGCAACTGACCCTGCAGGTCCTGCCATGCAGATGTGTCCCTGGTGCCCAAGGCCTCTTCTAACCTCTGGGTCTCTAGGCAATGCAGTCCATGGGGTGGGGATAAAGGTAACTCCCAGAAAGGGCCCCCCATCTTCTGGGCATCCAAAAGCTGACAGCTCTTCCCTGGGGAGGGGAGTTTGGAGATCTGCACTTTGGAACTGGACTCCTCTGCTCTCCGTGGGATCATCCTCCAGACCAAAGCGGGGCTGGCAAAAAGCAGCTGAGAGCAGGACGGATGGAGAGACCAGCTCTCCTCCTTCGGCACTAAGGGTCTGTCCTATTGCCTCCCAGGACTCTCACAATAGCACTCGTAGGGCAGCAGAAATGCCAGGGATTTCTACCTTCAAACATGACTCCTCAAGTGGGCCAGGGGTAACCGGAGCAAAATAAACAAAACACCCCCCCCAGCTCTGTTCTGCAGCCAGGGGACCTGGGAGTGACAGTGCTCAAAAGCTCTTTTATATCGGGGGTAGAGTTACCCTGCAATCACTCCTGGTTCCTCTCTCCCTCTTGCTGCACAGCACGACTGACTCCTCTGGAGCCCACAGCAGAGTCCCCTGCTCCCCATTGCACCCTCAGCCAGCACAAACCAGGCATCACACCAGGATCTGCACAAACGCCTTCCTGGACGGACGGAGGTCATTTGGGGGGCTCTACTGTGACCAGTGCAACAGGTTCTACTCGGACCTGTCTGTCCTCACTCTTCACTGTCTTTTCCTCCTTGGACAGGCCCCCATGTGCAGAGGGAAAATATGTCCAACGGCAGCTCCATCACCCACTTCCTCCTGCTGGCATTCGCAGACACGCGGGAGCTGCAGCTCTTGCACTTCTGCCTCTTCCTGGGCATCTACCTGGCTGCCCTCCTGGGCAATGGCCTCATCATCACTGCCGTAGCCTGTGACCACCGCCTCCACACCCCCATGTACTTCTTCCTCCTCAACCTCGCCCTCCTCGACCTGGGTGCCATCTCCACCACTGTTCCCAAAGCCATGGCCAACTCCCTCTGGCACACCAGGACCATCTCCTACATGGGATGTGTTTCCCAGGTCTTTTTCTTTGCCTTCTTGATGTCAGCAGACTTTTGTCTTCTCACCGTCATGGCCTACGACCGCTACGTTGCCATCTGCAAACCCCTGCACTATGGGTCCCTCCTGCGCAGCAGAGCTTGTGTCCACATGGCAGCAGCTGCCTGGGGCAGTGGCATTCTCAATGCTCTCCTGCACACTGCCAATACATTTTCAATACCTCTCTGCCAAAGCAATGGCCTAGACCAGTTCTTCTGTGAAATCCCACAGATCCTCAAGCTCTCCTGCTCACAATCCTACCTCAGGGAAGTTGAGCTAATTGTATTTAGTGCCTGTTTATTCTTTGTGTGTTTTTATTTTCATTGTGGTGTCCTATGTGCAGATCTTCAGAGCTGCGCTGAAGATCCCCTCACAGCAGGGACGGCACAAAGCCTTTTCCACCTGCCTCCCTCACCTGGCCGTGGTCTCACTGTTTATCAGCACTGGCATGGTTGCCCACCTGAAGCTCCTCTCCATCTCCTCCCCATCCCTCAATGTGGTGATGGCTGTTGTGTACTCGGTGGTGCCTCCAGCAGTGAACCCCCTCCTCTACAGCATGAGGAACTGGGAGCTCAAGGATGCCCTGAAGAAACTCATCTGATGGATCCTGAGGCAGTAAAAGTAATGTGCCTCCTGTTCTCTGTGTCATGCTATAAGTTTACTCTAGGCCAGGCTTCAGCCATTATTTTTTTCTCTGATAATTATCCTTTGAAGTAATTGCTTGGGTTCATAGCACTTCTCTTGAGGCTCTTTCCTGTTCTGTCTCATTCTTGAAGAACCATGTGTCACCTCTTTCCTCCCTAAGAGCATCTCTGCAAGAAAAGGGGATCTCCTGAGTGTGGTGCCTGATGGCTGGGTCGGCTTGATACGGTTTTGGCTGCGAAGAAGCCTAAGGAACTGGACTTTCCAAGCGTCTTTCCACCTTGTTTTGGGAAACAATGTCACAGTAGCACTGGCATATTTTAGACACCAAGACTTAGTTGAAGGCTGTCTTCTTGGTGTAGAGGGGCAGTGGAGACGGTACATGACCTCCCAGTAACATTCCTCAGGCTGTCACAGGTATGATGGGGCTGATGGCAGATTTCAATCCATGTGGAAAGGAATCTGGAGTGGTCAGGAGAGGACGGGGACACTCCATGTTCTCTGGGATGGGAAGTGAATGGAGACAGAGAAGAGTTTAAGTCTCAGAGATAGGTCCCCCCAGGACAAATCACTAAATCCAGGTACCCACAAGCCAGGACTCTGCAGGGCCGTGGGAGGCAGTGAAGATGCATCAGGCAGAGGGAAAGGAGACTGGAGAGATGCGGGAGCTGCCTGAGGAGCCCCAGGGCCAGGAGTCTCCTGCTGTCCTGGGGAGCAGGGCAGGCGGGGAGGCAGAGCGGGGCAAAGGCAGTTTGGGCTGGGGATCAGCTGCAGCTGAAGGCAGGAGAGCCAGAGAGCGAGTGGCCTCTGCTGGCCCTTGGGGCCAGCTCCAGCCCTGGGGTGATGGGGAGGCTGAGAGCCCTCTCTGCCCCCAGCAGCTGTGGTGCCCTTCAGAGGGGCTGGGGCTGTGGGGGGAGTGCCCAGAGCTCTGCAGTTCCCTGTGGGGAGCACTGCTGTGGGGCCAGCCCAGAGCAGGGGGCTCTTTTGGGCTGGGCTGGGCAGATGGCGGGGAAGGTGGGAGAGAGACAGGGTGGGTCTGGAGTGGTGTGGGAAGTGCCCAGGAGAGGAAAACCCCAATGTTAGCGGCGCTGTGTGACCATGTGAGGACGTGCTCCAGTGGGCATGTGGGGCAGAGCCAGGTCTCCTGGAGAAGGAAGCAAGTCATTGTCCTGGTTCTGGCAGGGACAGGGTTAATTCTCCCCGGGCTCCATCAGGGACACAGGTATTCCATGCCATGTGAGCCATGGCCAGGCGGAGCTGCCAGAGGAGGGGCCAGGAAGTCGCTGCTGGGGAGCGGGCTGGGGCGTCCCGGGTCCGGTTGGTGAGCGGCGGTTCCGTAGTCGTGTTTGTACATTCCTCTGTCCGTGTGATTGTTGTTGTTTTCTTGTTCCCTTTGCTGTTCTGTTAAACTGCCTTTGTCTCAACCCACAAGTTCTGCCTTTTTTCTTCCAATTCTTCCCGTATTGGGAAGGCCCGAGCGAGCGGCACTTAGTTCCTTGTTGCCGTCTCAGGCCAAACCACAACAGTCCTTTTTTGGCACCCAACGTGGGGCTCGAAGGGTTGAGATAACAACAGAATCCAACTAGAGCTTGGAAAAACGAATTTGTTGTATGCATTTATTGTATTAGGTAAATAGTCACTGGTCACCATGTTGCTTGGTTTGTTCTCGTGGCTGTGTCATGTAAATTCCTCTATGGCTTATGTACTCCCTGCAATGCTGTTTATCACCTCTGGGAGAGGGATCAGGATTGTCATTTTACTGTCCTGTGTGATATCGGCTTAGGATATGAGAACATCACTTGTTAGACAGTTACTTGGGGGCGTTTAAGTGGCATTGCTGTCCTGTCCGTACCTTGGGCACCGTCTCTCACAATTTATTAATAATTACACCCAGTCTGTGGGGTGGACACACTTTCCCCAGCTCTTTTTTCCCCAGCTCTGGGGACACTTTCCCCAGCTCTTTTGCCTCCCTTTTCTCCTTCGGGTCAGGTATGACAGCTTTTGAGAATTTTGAATATCCTTGGGATGCTCAAACCAGCCTGGTCCTATTGTTATGTCTGCTGAATGTGTTCCAGGTCCTGTTCAGGGTTAAACGACTATTTAAGACGACCACCCAGAGACCTGCTCCGAGGCTGGACAGTCAGGGGTGGCACGGCATGTGGGAGAACACGGGCAGGTACCTAGAGAACTTCTCGCCTCCAATGGTCTGGGGCTTCACCCCTGAACAATTACCGGACCCTGACAGAGTGGTAGAATATCTGAAGGGAAAATGCTGTGGCTATTCTGGAGAGGCACAACTCACCGCACTGTGCTGGGCCCTGGCCAGTATCTACCAGGCCCTGCTCAGTGTTACGCAGCACCCTCAGGGGGAAGAGATGGAGACCAGGACGACAGACACTGCAGCTACTCCAACCCCTGTGACAGACACTGCGGCTACTGCAACCCCTGCGACAGACACTGCGGCTCCTCCAACCCCAGTGGCAGCCACTGCCACTGAACCAGGGAACCAACCCGCGCCAGTATCAGTTGCCCCCATACAGAAGAAGAAGTACATGAAGAAATCAGTTCTCTTAGTAAGGGATAACGATGAACCAGCGCCATCACGAGAACAGGAGGAAGAGGCAGAACCAGAGATAATTACTCGATCCCTATCCTTGAGTGAGCTGCGGGATATGCGAAAAGATTTCAGCCGACATTCAGGCGAGCACATTGTCACCTGGATGATGCAGACTTACCCACAGACCCTGATGAGGTGCAATGCACAAGGCCCATGTGGCGGAAGGTTGTACGGAGCGCACCATCATCATATGCCAACTCACTGGCAGTAATGGAATGGAAAGGCGAAGAGGGACCAAGGGTGGATGAGGTGGCTGGCCGGCTCCGGCCATATGAAGAAAGTCTCTCTTCCCGCCTTGTCTCAGCTGTGGAGAAACTGTCGCGGAAGGTCCAGCAACTTGAAGAGAATATGTCCTACTCCCCACCTGTATGGGCCAGCATCTCAGCTATTAGGAGCAGGCGTTTCCCCACTCAAGAGAGAGAGTACAGAGGGTACACACCACGAGGCACCCTGTGGTTCTACCTGCGTGACCACGGGGAGGACATGAGGAAGTCGGATGGACAACCTACTTCGACCCTGCGGACACGGGTACAGGAGTTGCAAGGAAGGACAACCACAAAAGAGGATCCCTCCAGGAAAAGTGCCGCCCTGGTTTCCAGGGGGCAGTTCCCCAGACAGAGCAGAAGGTCTGATCTTACTTCTGATCCTCTTGAAGGAACTTCCAAGTCATTTCTGCAAGAAGTGAGTAACGGATACTATGACCAGGATTAGAGGGGCCCTGCCTCCGACCAGGGGGAGAAAAGGGACAACCGGGTTTATTGGACGGTGTGGATTCGATGGCCTGGCACATCAGACCCACAGGAGTATGAGGCTCTAGTGGACACGGGTGCACAGTGCACCCTAATACCATCAAGCTACAGAGGGGCAGAACCCATCTGTATTTCTGGGGTGACAGGGGGGTCCCAAGAGCTGACTGTACTGGAGGCTGAAGTGAGCCTAACTGGGAATGAGTGGCAAAAGCATCCCATTGTGACTGGCCCAGAGGCTCCGTGCATCCTTGGTATAGATTACGTCAGCAGAGGGTATTTTTATGTGGGTATTTAATGGATGTGATCAACAAGATAGCAGCTATGTCTCCACCAACTAGTAAAAAGGAAACACAAGCTTTCTTAGGCATTGTGGGGTTTTGGAGAATGCATATCCCACATCACAGTCTAATTGTAATCCCTCTCTATCAAGTAACCCGGAAGAAGAACGATTTTAAATGGGGTCCTGAGCAGCGACAAGCTTTTGAACAAATCAGACAGGAAAGAGTCCATGCAGTGGCCCTGGGGCCAGTCCGTGCAGGACAAGACGTTGAAAACGTGCTCTACAGCGCAGCCGGGGAGAACGGCCCTACCTGGAGCCTCTGGCAGAAAGCACCAGGGGAGACCCGAGGTCGACCCCTGGGGTTTTGGAGTCGGGGATCCACAGGATCCGAAGCCCGCTACACTCCAACAGAAAAAGAGATCTTGGCAGCATATGAAGGGGTTCGAGCTGCTTCTGAAGAGGTTGGTACAGAAGCACAGCTCCTCCCAGCACCTCGACTGCCGGTGCTGGGCTGGATGCTCAAAGAAAGGGTCCCCACCACACATCATGCAACTGGTGCCACAGGGAGTAAGTGGATTGCACTGGTCACACAGCGAACTCGAATGGGAAACCCCAGTCGCCCAGGAACTCTGGAGGTGATCACGGACTGGCCAGAAGGCAAGGATTTCGGAATGTCACCAGGGGAGGAGGTGACGCGTGCGGAAGAGGCCCCACCATATAATAAACTGCCAGAAAATGGGAAGAAAGATGCCCTGTTCACTGCTGGGTCCTGACGGATTGTGGGAAAGCATGGAAAGTGGAAGGCTGCTGTGTGGAGTCCTACACGACAAGTTGCAGAGGCCAGTGAAGGACAAGGTGAATCGAGGCAGTTTGCAGAGGTGAAAGCCATTCAGCTGGCTTTGGCCATTGCCGAGCGAGAAAAATGGCCGGTACTTTATCTCTACACTGACTCATGGATGGTGGCAAATGCTCTGTGGGGGTGGCTACAGCAGCAGAAGCAGGGCAACTGGCAGCGCAGAGGCAAACCCACCTGGGCTGCTGAACTATGGCAAGATATTGCTGCCCGGATAGAGAATCTGGTTGTGAAAGTACGCCACGTAGATGCCCATGTACCGAAGAATGGGGCCACGGAGGAACATCAGAACAAGCAGCAGGTGGATCGGGCTGCTAGGATTGAAGTGGCTCAGCTGGATCTGGACTGGCAACATAGGGGTGAACTATTCCTAGCTCGGTGGGCCCATGACTCCTCAGGCTATCAAGGAAGAGATGCGACATATAGATGCGCCCATGACTGAGGGGTGGACTTGACCATGGACACTGTTGCACAGGTCATCCATGAATGTGAGACATGCGCTGCAATCAAGCAAGCCAAGCGTTTGAAGCCTCTTTGGTATGGAGGGCGATGACTGAAATACAAATGCGGGGAGGCCTGGCAGATGGATTATATCACACTGCCACAAACCCGTCAAGGCAAGCGCCGTGTGCTCACAATGGTGGAAGCAACCACTGGATGGCTGGAAACATACCCTGTGCCCCATGCCACTGCCCGGAACACTATCCTGGGCCTTGAAAAACAAGTCCTGTGGCGACATGGTACCCCAGAGAGAACTGAGTCGGACAACGGGACTCATTTCCGAAACAGCCTCATAGACACCTGGGCCAAAGAGCATGGCATTGAGTGGGTGTATCACATCCCCTGTCACGCACCAGCCTCTGGGAAGATGGAACGATACAATGGGCTGTTAAAAACTACACTGAGAGCAATGGGTGGTGGGACTTTAAAACACTGGGATGCACATTTAGCAAAGGCTACCTGGCTAGTTAACCCCAGGGGATCTACCAATGGGGCTGGCCCTGCCCAATCAAAACTTCCACGTACCGTAGAAGGGGATAAAGTCCCCGTAGTGCTCATGAAGGATATGCCAGGGAAGACAGTCTGGGTCAGTCCTGCCTCAGGCAAAGGCAAACCCATCCGTGGGACTGCTTTTGCCCAAGGGCCTGGGTGCACTTGGTGGGTGATGCGGAAGGATGGGCAGCTCCGATGTGTACCTCATGGGGATCTGATTTTGGGTGAGAATAGCCAATGAATCAAATTGTGTGTTGTTAATTGCTAAGTAACACTGTCACTGTATGTCCTCATTACTATAATTGCTATCAGCTGTACTAGGAGTAAGGCACAGGGGTGATGGGATCAGAACTGACCTCAGCAGGTGGTGCCCAGAAACTGTCCTCAAGATCTACATCTTCAGCCCACGGACTGTGTGCATGAGCCACACCGGGTGCACCAGTCACAAGCTCCGACAATACAGCATGCAAGAGGCCAGCACCACCCAGCATCTCACCTGCCCTGAGAGACTGTTCTAACAGATGGAGCCCAGAGCCATGGATGAAATGAACTCAACGGACACTTTGGAGGGATGGCCCATAGACTAAGGGCATTATATCTGCATGAATATATAGGTATATATATACATGACAGGGGAAAGTGGTGGCAATTCCCTGGAACCTGTAAGATGTGGGCATGGCATAGATGGTCTGGAATAAGGGGTGGATAACGTCCTGGTTCCGGCGGGGACGGGGTTAATTCTCCCCAGGACGCAGATATTCCATGCTATGTGAGCCATGCCCACCCTGAGCTGCTGGGGGAGGGGGCAGGACATCTCTGCTTGGAGCGGGCTGGGGCGTCCCGGGTCCGGTCAGGGAGTGGCGGGGAGCATCGGTTCCATAATCGTGTTTGTACATTCCTCTGTCCGTGTGATTGTTGTTGTTTTGTTGTTCCCTTTGCTGTTCTGTTAAACTGCCTTTGTCTCAACCCAAGAGTCTTGCCTTTTTTCTTCCAGTTCTTCCCGTATTGGGAAGGCCCGAGTGAGCGGCACGTGGTTCTTAGTTGCCATCTGAGGCTAAAGCACGACAGTGGGCTGTTGGAGTTGCTCATGAACTGCTTGGAAAAAGGGACAAATTAGGAAGAGCGGAGCATTCCTGGTGTGCAGAATGGCTAGGTCCCAAAGAGCAGCTGTCAGCACGGCATGGTGATGAAGAAACATTCTTGTGTTGGGAGGAGAGGGAGAAGTGGCTACGTGGCCCTGCTCGCCCCATCACCCCCATGGGGCTGGTCCCACCACATCGAGTCCCAGCATCAGGTTGTTCTTGTCTGCTTCCACCTTCGCCATGAGGACGTCCACTCGGCGGTGGGACGGGTGACAATGGACAATGCAGCGTCCCCGTTGGTAGGTGGCTGCGGGGGGCGGGGCGTCGCCTAGCAACAGGGGACGCTGCCTTGTCCCTTGTCACCCGTCCCGTGTTGGTGTGACCACTCTGCTGCGAGGAGCCAGCAGAGGAGGAGGAGGAAGAAGAGGAGGAAGAGGAAGGCTTCAAGTGCCCATCCCTTCCAGCCATCCCGGGCCCCCCCTCAGGCAGAAAGGTTCCCATCCCCCTCAGGTGCCTCCATGGCTTTGGGCAAGGCAGCAGCCATGGCCCAGCTCAGCCTGTACCAGCTGCTGGACGAGGCCATCGGGACGCCCGAGCTCGGGGCAGTCAACTTCATGGCGTTGCGCAGCCTGCTGCTCACCATGCTCGGGCACCTGGGCCTGCGGGACCTGCCTGCCCAGAAGCAGGGGGACAGCCTGACCCTGCTCTGGGAGGGGGACCAGCCTGCAGAGGCACCCCCTGTGCTGGAGAAGGAGGGCGACAGGGCCCAGGACAGGGGGCAGCAGCCCCAGGAACCGGGGCAGTGGCTGCCTGGGAAGGACTTGCTCCAGGAGAGCACGAGCAGCCCCCCGCTGGCCTCCGTGGCCACCGACGTGGGCTGGATGAGGGACAAGATCAAAGCCAACGAGAGCGGCATCTCCAAGGTAGAGGCTCTTGCCCATCCCCTGGCTGCTCCCCTGCACGACACCCCATCCTCCGGGGTCCAGCCGCCGTTGTGCTGCCCTTAGACCAAGGGCTGGTATAAGCCTGAGCTGAGGGTGGCACGTGGGGCTTCAGTGAAGGAAAGGGGTGAAGTCTTGGGGAGGAAAAGCTGGGGCCGAAATGCTGCTCCGCTTGCTCTGGGTCTTCCCCACGTTGCCGTCAGCCGGTCCTGGTGGGGCCGATACCCAGCGAGTCCCTGGTGCCCTTGGCTCCCTTGGATGGAGGCTCGGCACCCTGGAGGTCCGGCCCCACCACCCTCTCCAGCCCTCTCTTCCCCGCTCCTGACCTTCAGCCGGTACCGCATCCACTCCTGCGCCAGCTGAGAGGCTCATGGGCCTCATCTCCCACCGCTTGCCCACGGGCTAAAGCCGGCACTGGTGGGGACCGGAGAGGGGCCTCACCCTGCATGGTGCTGAGCCACGGGTGACCATGCATCGCCAGAGCATCCCCTGTGGGGAGAGCTAAGCTCGGGCTGAAGGAAAGAGCCACCGTCAGCACTGCCGGGCCAGGTCCTGCCAGGGCTGGGACACCGCGGGAGATGGCGGCAGGGAGGGTTCCCCGCGCAGCTGGAGATGATGGTGGCCACTTGGTTAGCAGTGGCTGCTGCTGCCCTGGCCAGGCTGTGCTCGAGGGGGCTGCAGCGGCTCTTTGCCCTTTGGATGGGCTGCAGGGATCTCACTGGGAGCCTGGCAGGGGCAGCAGGGCTGGGGGCGTCCCTGCTGAGCCGGGCCGTGCAATGGGCCCCCCCGGGGCAGGGGTGGGGGTCTCTGGGGAGCTGCTGCCCCATCTCAGCTCTTGAAGATGTGATGGATGGGACGTGCTGCCCGCGCTGCCCTGCCAGCCTGGCACTGCCCCCCGGCTCTGGGCAGGCCACAGCGGCGGCAATGGTCCTGCTCCCCAGGGACCCTCTCCTGGGGCTCACCCCCACCACCCCTTTCTGCCAGGCCACAGCTCTCTCCGAGGAGCTCCTCCAGGAGATGGGCGCAATGAAGGAGGCGCAGTCCCACCTGGAAGAGGAGCTCCGGGCCATGCAGGAGGCCCTCGGCTTGGTGAGCTGCCGCCAGTGCCCCGAGAGGGAGCTGGACCCTCGCCCCCTCCCTGCCCCTCTCCCCATCACCACCCCAGCCCCTGCCCCGCGGCCATCAGCCCTCCCTGTCCCCCAGCAGGAAGGGCACCAGGAGGGCAGAGTGGGAAGGATGTCCCAAGGAGGGCAGCAGGGCAGCTCAGCCACCCCCACCCAGAGCTCCCCACCCTCTGCCCGCCAGCACGGCCCCAGGGAGGGTAGAAACGGGCACCGCTGCCTGCAGCTCAGGCTGGGGCGAGAAGGAACTGTGGCCATCACCCAAAGGGATGCTCAGGCGCTTTGGAACCAAAGAGCCATCAAAAAAGACACCTGGGGGCTGGGAAGGAGGGCGAGAAAGCTCTGCCCCGCGCAACACAGCCACAGCCCCCGGGCACAGCCCTTCCCAGCGCCCCTCTCTCTTGTGCCCAAGGCAATGTGGGGATGCTCCTTTGAAATGTGCTCCCACAGCCAGACTGGTGTCCCTGTCCTCTCCCTGCTCCAGGGGAAACTCCAGGACGCCGCCAGCCAGCTGCCAGGCCCCCGTCACAAGAAGTGTCGTGGTGAAGTATGGCCGCGGGGGGTCCTGGATCCTGCACTGAGACAGGAGGTAGCTGTGTCCCCAGCTCCCCTGGGGGGACCATCCCTCCTGTGCTGGGGCATGGTCCATGGGTGGTGGGTGCTGGGCAGTGATGCTGGGGGGTCCTGTCCCCGAGGGGGCCGTCCCTGCCAGCTACGTGGCCGGGCTGAGCCCTTGATCCCTTCCTTCCCCAGAAAAGCCTGAAGGAAATGCGGAGCCTCAGCCCAGTCCCGCAGGAGGTGCGCAGCATGGTGGGCTGGGAGGCGCTGGGGGGTGGCTCGCCTGGTGGGCAGCGAAGCAGAAGGGGGAGGAGGAGGGGGCAGATGCCAGCATTTGGCACTGTGAGATGGTTTCCAAGTCCCGCCGGGGGCTGCTGCTCCTGAAACACCAGCGCAGCCCCTTGGGCTGGGAAGCGGGGCTGGGCAGCAGGCCTGGAGCACCGAATGCCCTTGCTGGAGAGCAAAAGGCCTCGCTGCCGTGGCCCGGGGAGTCAGGGAGGGTTTGCCGCTCCCCAGGCTCGACTGCTCAGACGCTGCCGGCCCAGAGGCCAGCAAAGCACTAAGGGGGCTGGGGAGGTTGCGGGAGGCTGTGGCCGTGGGCCCCGGGGCTCTGTGCGGGGGGGGCAGCCTTTGCCTTGGGGCTCTCGTGGTGTCCTTGAGTTTGGCCCCGGGAGGCGGTGCCTTGGAGACAGGCAGTGGGGACATGGCGGGGGGGCCTGGGCTCTGTCCTTGCCGCTGCATGGCTGCCTGTAACCCTGCTCCCCTTGGCCTCCTCTTCCCAGGAGGGCAGTGGCAGCCTTTCTTCCCCCACCGAGTCCCCCCAGGCGGACGTGGACACCCAGCACGGGGCAAGCTCCGTGCCGGGGATGGAGGAACCAGGGGCACAGCCTGTGCCCAGCGCAAGCAAGGGGGCTCCCGGGACACAGCCTGGCTCCGAGGAGACGCAAGCAGGGACACACAGAGCACCAGTGAGCCCTGAGAAGGCGGCAGGCGCTCCTTCAGATGGGAAGAGCATTTCTGATGCCAGCGCCACAGCCCCCAGGATGCAGCCAGGGGCCCCTGGCACTCTGAGCACCACACAGGGGACGGAGCCAGGATCCCCCGGCACCCAAATCACCACCCCGGGCATGCAGCCAGCGTTCCCTGGCATCAAGACCACCAGCCCAGGAGAGAAGCCAGGGTCCCCTGGCGCCCAGAGCACCACCCCAGGGGTGCAGCCAGGACCCTCCAGCACCCAAATCACCACCCCAGGGATGGAGGCAGCATTCCCTGGCATCAAGACCACCAGCCCAGGAGAGAAGCCAGGGTCCCCTGGCACCTGGACCGCCACCCCAGGGGTGCAGCTAGGATCCCCCGGCACGTCCCATTTGCAAGAGCCGGCAATGCCCTGGGGGTCCTCAGCCTCCAGCAGTGCCTCTGGCATTGGCATGGAGACGGTGGAGGCTCTCCGCCAGTCTGGGCAGCTTGGCCACCCGAAGGAGCAGGTGGCCCACCTGGAAGCCACCAAGTCAGACCACGCCGAGCGTGAGCAGAGGCACCTGCTCTTCCCGGAGGGAGGTAGGAACCCTGAGGGGGCTGGTGGGGGGTGTTTAGTGTGGGAACACCCTGGGCTGGGGGCTCATCGTGCTCAGAGCCTGGCCGCAAGGGCGAGACCCCCTCACTGACAGCATGTCCCCTTGGACCATGTCCCTCTAGATGACAACAGCATCGCCCTCCAGGGTCAGGTGTCCTCCCTGCAGAGCCTTGCCAGCGAGCTGCAGGAGGTGAAGGAGAAGGTGAGCCGGTGGCAGTGCCCGAGGGGGCTGCAGGGATGCCAGGGGGGATTTGGAGAGGGAGGGGGCAGCCAAAGGGCCCCCCCCCCGCCCCGCGAAGGGACAGCACGGGGTGCCATGCCCTGACTCTGCCACCACCGCCGTTCCCAGATCAGGCAGCTGGAGGATGCCCTTGGAAAGTCGTGGGTGGCTGGAGCAGACTGGAGAGCAGATGGCAGCGACCAGATCGCCCTGCAACTGGGGTAAGAGGAAGGGAGAGGGTTTGCTACCCCATGGGGCTGCAAGGGAGCCCAGTGGCTGGGAGCATCCCAGTCTGGGGGGCGAGGGACACCCCCCTGAGTGGCCCCAATGAGGCTCAGCCTGCCTGTGCACCCATCTTGCTGGCCAGGTCCATGCTGCAGGAGACAAAGCAAGAGGTGTTGGAGCTGAAGGAGCTGGGACTGCAGGAGTTAAAGCAAGAGGTGCTGGAGCTGAAGGACCTGGGAGTGCAGGAGTTAAAGCAAGAGGTGTTGGAGCTGAAGGAGCTGGGACTGCAGGAGTTAAAGCAAGAGGTGCTGGAGCTGAAGGACCTGGGAGTGCAGGAGTTAAAGCAAGAGGTGTTGGAGCTGAAGGACCTGGGACTGCAGGAGTTAAAGCAAGAGGTGTTGGAGCTGAAGGAGCTGGGCCTGCAGGAGACAAAGCAAGAGGTGCTGGAGCTGAAGGAGCTGGGACTGCAGGAGTTAAAGCAAGAGGTGCTGGAGCTGAAGGAGCTGGAGTTACAGAAGATAAAGCGTGAGCTGAAGGAGCTGGGAGAACACCAGGACATGACCGAGGCCACGCTGAAGCAGCTGGTGACAGAGGTGGCCGAGCTGATGCAGGCTCAGGTGAGGTCTAGGGGGAGTGCTCCCACTGCCCGCCGGCTGGGTGGGGGGGTCCTGGCAGGGTTCCCGGCCATGGCCCCTGGCCGGCTGCAGCCATCGAGCCTCCACAGCACCTTGGCTTCTTGGCTGCATCCATTCCATCTGAGAGCCGATCCCTTCTCCCCTTCCTGCAGCAGGACAAGCTGAAGGCGATGGAGAGCGCAGGGCAGGAGCAGGCAGAGGCGCAGGCAGCATGCCCTGCCTGCTGTGGGGACACCGGAGCGCAGGTGGGGCAGCTCCTGCAGCGCTACGAGAAGCTCCAGGAGGTGGTGGACTCCCTGATGTCCCGGCGGGCGGTGGGCAAGGTGCCGAGGCAGCTGCCGAGGCAGAGCCAGGTAGGGAGATGGCGGCATGGGGGGCTTGGGAGGGGGCTGCCGGCACTCCCCTGGCTGGTCGTGCTGTGCTGTAACATGGGGGAGCCCCTCGCTGCTCCCCACATTGCCTTGTACAAGTCAGCAGCACGGAAGGAAATGAAAGCCTCGGTGCAAATGTCCTGCTGGCACCGAGAGCCTTTGGCCAGCGGCCAAGTAACCTGGCTCTGTCGCCACGGGGCAGCCAGTCCCCCCTTGCACAGCACCGCCCTGTCATCTTCCTCCCTGCAGCAGGATGAGGAGGTGCTGAAGCGCGTCCAGGCCACCCTTGTGCAGGTGCAAGGCAGCTACGAAAAGCTCAGCTCCGTCGTGGGGAACCTCCTGCGTGACAGTCAGCAGCAGCAGCAAGATACCAAGGTGGGTGGCTGAAAGGCCCACGGGGTCAGAGCATCCTCCAGGCAGAGCCTGGGCACCACAAGGAGTTTGTCCCTTTCCCGCAGGTTTTTAAGGGGGGTGGGAGGTGGATGGGGGGCGCTGAACTGGCTGGGAGGCAGCTCTGACGCTGCCGTGGCATCATGGGGTGCTTTCTGTGTTGGCAGGCTCTGTTCCAGTCCCTGGAGAAGCTGGTGAAGGGCAAAGCGGACAAGAGTGACTTGATGCTGGGACTCGATGTGGTATGGCCTGGAGAGTCCCCAGCAGCAGCCAAGGGGGTCCCAGGCAGGGTGACAATCACCCCTTGTCCCTTGGGTGCTTGGTGGCAGAACCTGCCGGGGGGAGGGAAGATTTCCAGACTGGCTGCGCGTCCCTCGCCAGGTCCCTCTGTCTCCCCACGGGTCCCTTTGGCGGCTGGCACCAACCCCATGGGGGTGATGGGGCAAGCAGGGCCACGTAGCCACTTCTCCCTCTCCTCCCAACACGAGCTGGCCCTGCCTAGGCTACCTTCGTCCTTTCCCCACCGCTCTCCTGCCCTTCCCTCTTGCTAGAAAGCAGACAAAACCAGCCTGGCTGGCAAAGTCAACCGCAGCGAGTTCGACACAAGGATGGAGCGGCTGACTGAGATGCTCGAGGAGGTGCTGAGCCGGCAGACGGGCCAGGAGAAGGTCCAGCAAGAGCTTAGTGAAGAGGTGGCCTCCAAGGTGAGGGGTGTCTCGTCTCTGCCACGCAAAACCTGCTCCTTCAGGGCTTGGCATCCCTCCGAGGATCCCTCTGCCAGCTGTCCCAGCCGGGGACCACCATGTCCCATCCCGGGGCAGCTGGCTGAGGGGGGGCACCTGTCCACAGCTGGACCGCCAGGAGCTGGGGGCTCTGCAGAAGCAGCTGGAGGGGCACTGGGAGAGCAACCTCAAGCAGCTCCAGGAGTGCTCACAGGCAGGGGCTGATGATGCAGCTGGCATTAAGAAGTGAGTGCAATGGGGACGGCGGCGGCTTCAGGGACACCTCGCTGCTGCCTGCGAGCTGCCTGCCTGTGTCCCCCCCAGGATCTCACCCAGCCCTTTTCTCCCCACTCCAGCCCGCTGCTGACCCATTTCCACTGCCTGTCCTGCGACCGGCCCCTCGACATGTCGGTGCCTGGCCCGTGAGTAGCACCTGGCGCTGTGGGCGGGACGGGGGGGCGATGGGTGCTGGCAGTGCCCCGCCGTGCCAGGCACAGGGGTTCGGGGCTCTGCCTGGGGGGTCTGACCCTGCCCAGCCCCCTCGCGGCCCTGCCTGGCAGCAGGGGGACGCAGAGCCCTCCCCAGGGAGCAGGGGGTGCCGTGGGCTACAAGCCCATGGGTTTCAGGGCACTGCCGCGTCACCCATCTACGGCTCCTGCCCTCCCCAGGCACATCGTGACCATCCCATCCCTGCCGCCGCTGTCCCCCCGCCTCGCCGAGCACCCCCGTACCATTCTCAAGCCAGAGCAGGAACAGCAGCACAAGCACAGGTAGGGGACACGGGGACCCATCCCCGTCCCACTGGGGTGCAGGGTGGCCTGGCCCCGGCGAGGGAGAGCTCTTCCCCAGGTGGGGGCGGTGGGGTCCGGGCGGACCTGGGCAGGGCAGGGGAGCAGAGCTGTGCTGCAGAGGGTCAGCTGTGCTTACCCCGCCTCTGAGGGGTTTTACAGCCCCCCCTCGCTGCCCGTCTGGCCCAAGTCTCTGTCTCAAGGGCGCTGAAGCCACGTGCGATGAGTTGTGTCTGGTCTCAGCCTGACCTCGGGCTTAGGGAGGTCAGGGTCCTTCTCCCAAACAAGTTGCTGAAATCAAGCGCTGCAGCCGGGACAGCCCAGCTCCTGCCTCCTGCTGTCCTTGGCGTGGGGTGCAGGGACCTGCCACTGCCACGGCCAGCTCCCGGGGGCTGTGGGGAAAGAGCAGATCCAGCAGGACGGCCGGGGGGTCTCCTGCAGCAGGCGGAGGGGAGCCGGGAGGGACAGACCCCAGCGGGGAGCAGCCCCTGGCCCCCTCCCTGCCGTAGCAGGCTGAAGCACGGGCTGCCACGGTGCCGGGCACTGAGCATCCGCGTACCCCGTCCCACAGGCAGCCGCCAGCCGAGGTCAAGTACCCCACCGTGCCGCGGAGCTGCGGGGGCCGCCACACTGTCACCACCCCGCTGCAGCGCCGCCAGGGCCTCCAGCTCCCCCGGCGCCTCCAGCCGCTCCTGCTCCCCAACAAGGTAGGGATGACAAAGGTAGGGATACGGCGGGGGCCACTGAGGCCGAGCCTCTGCGGGGGCGGGGGGGGCATCTGTGCCTCAGTTTCCCCAGGGAGAGCTGGCCGTGGGAGGGTTGCCAAGGGATGCCGAGTTCGGCCCCGTGGCTCAGCCAGCCCGCTCTCTCATTCCCAGTGCAACGTGGTGGACCTGTTGGCAAAGGACGGCGGCATGTCCAGGGAGCAGCTGGACAGTCCCGTGCTCACGGACAAAGAGGGTACGGCCGGGGCTGGCTTGGGGAGAGGATCCCATGGGTGTGAAGGGGCAGCGGGGAGGGCAGGGCACCCACGAGGTGCTAGGTTTTCCCCACCCGTGTCCCCCCCACTGCCCCCACCCCAGCTCACGCTGCTCTCTCCTGCCACCCCTGCTGCCTGACAGGGCCAGCACAGCACCAGCCCGGGCTGCACAAGGCAGCGGAGAGCAAGAGCGACTCGTCCGACTGCCACCTCCCTCACGCACCAAGGCCCCCGCGGGACAGACCCAGGAGCCGGGCAGCTGGGCAGGGACAGCTGCTCTCCAGAAAGTGATTTCTTATTTAACTAATAAAAAGCCCTTGATGTTATTTTGTGTTGGGTTTTTTTTCCCTTTGTTTTGGCCATGAACGGCGGTCACAGGGACAGAGGGGGCATCCCCTTGACAAATCACAGCCCCCAGTTCCGCTCTCCCCCCTCAGAGCCCAGTGGGAAATACAGCAGGCAGTGGGCTTGTGGGCTCCTGTCGCCTCTGCGCGGGAGTTCTGCTCTGGGCTTCCCTGGGATGGTGACGCAGCTTTCTGCCATTGGGAGCCACGATGCAGATTTCAAGCGCTGTCATGGAACGGCGCTGGCTGCAGTGCTGCGCCTGCCAAGTGAGCGCCTCCGACGCACAGGAACACCAGGAGCGACACAACACACTCCCTTTTACATGGCACGGTGATTTATGATCAAAGCGCAACAAATTGCTGCTCCTGAGCACTGCAGCACAGTTTGTATGTGCAAACCAAGAGGTGCCCAGGCAGCTCATCGTGCTGGCCCTGTTCTTGCTCCAGATGCACCAGGAAGGGACGCCTCAGCCCTAACAAGAGGCAGCAGCCACCAGCTGTGCATTCACTGTTGGCAACGTTGAGAGAGCCACCCCCACTCTTCTAGAAGCTGACACACGCACCGCTGGCATCTTACGGACGCGCAGTTAGTCCAGAGTGCTTCCAGGGTGTTCGGGGACAGCAGTTCAGTGTTCAGCTACAGCAGAGCAGAGCGGGAAGAAAAGCAGAGCCAAGTATCAGCTGCTCATTCCCAGGAAGGCCTGGGTCGCTACACACTCCTGGGTAAATTCCTGTGCGAGACACTGAAGCTCGTACAGAAGCTCTGCAGTCACAGCCAAAATTGTTACTTTTCTGACTGAAAGATCCATTTCTTTCTAGACGATATAGCCAGAAAGCAGGGTAAAGAGGAGGTGAGGTATTGATTCCGAAGATGTGCAAAAGCATTTCTTTGTCAGCGATGGAATAAAAGGACACGGTCTTCTTTTGTAGCTCCAGCAAAACTCCAACCTTCAACGGTTTATCCTTGCAGAATAACGTTTCTTGATCTCTGTGCCACGCTGACAGCTGCTCTTTGGGACCTAGCCATTCTGCACACCAGGAATGCTCCGCTCTTCCTAATTGGTCCCTTTTTCCAAGAAGTTCATCAGCAACTCCAACAGCCCACCCATCGCTGGCCTGGGGAATTACTTCCCAGTAGCGGCACCCCGCAGAGAAGCTCTGGGAACACGTCACTTGGCTGATGCAGAATCTCTTGGGCGATGGCTTTAATAACAGTGGATGTGCATCCCTACTCAAAACAGAAACAAAACCAACAGCCACACGATAAACTTTCACCAAAGTTCAATCCTGCAAATCAGCAGAAATCCTCAACCAAGCACCAATGACTGCATCCTGAGCACACGGAAACATTTAACAGGCACAGCTGAGGAAACAGCCACGACAGACTCACGCACTCCAGCGTGAAGGGGAAGGTACTTGCCACCTTACAGGACGGATCTTATTCCTAACCACAGTCGTACTAAAAAATGTGCCGATAATAAATGGGACGCTTCCCTCAATAGAACTGACATAGTCACCCGTTCACTGGGACGTGTTCTTGCACATTTGATCAGCAAAAACACTTGTTCTATGTTTTCAGCTACCGCTGTAGTACTCTGTGTTGACTGTAAAAATAGTTCTGTAAAAATGTGCCGTGGTTTTGGCCAGACTGGCCGATCAGAACGACAGATGGCCCTCCCCCCACTCTCTCCTCAGAGAGGAGAGGAAGAGATAAGGAGATTTACGAGTGTAGAAAAAGAACTAAACTACTTTAATGAAAATAATAATAAATAAGAAAATAGTAAATAGTAATAGAATAATAAAAATTAAAGAAAAAAAGTGTACAATATATACAAAACCGTATCCAGCTCCCAGGATGACGATGGCGTCAGCAGCAGACACAGGGAAAGTTCCAGACTGGACTCAGCGACGGACAGGAGCTGAATTCCGGAACTAGAGTCCGGAGTGCTCGGATCGGGATCAAAGGCAGATGAACAGACAGGGTCCTCCTCAGACGTCGGCCATTGAAGAAAAAACGAGCCAGAGCCCCCTTGGCCCCTTTGATCCCTCAGCTTTTATACTGAGCGTGATGCAGATGGGATGGAATACCCTGTTGGGCAGTCTGGGGTCACCTGTCCCCTCTGCTCCTCCCTGCGGGTGGGACCCTGTGTATCGCAATGCTTTCAGTTAGCTGCATCACACAATAGAATGCAACAAATGTGGAAGTCGTTGACAGTATTTACCATTTAACCCAGGGTAAACAAAATTATGCATAAAGTAAATATATTCCTTTTCTGACCTCTTCAAGTCTGTCCAAAGCATCCTCCAGTTTTCTTCTTCTTTCCAAGGCCAGAAGCCAGACTTGCTGCCATTTGCTGACTAGAAGGTTTGCCCGTGGATTCTGGGTTTCCATTTGCGCCTGGGCTGCTGACAGATACGTGCCTGGTGCTGGGGAACGCTTTCCTGTTAAAACATGACAAAATGGGTTAAGTCTCACTCAGTTCAAACAAAACAAACATTCACACGAAGGGTACTTGACCTTCCTCAAACTACTCCTTCCTGTCCCAGATAACGAGCCCATACCCTGATCGGATTGCAGCTGGTGGGATTTTTTGTTTGTATTCTTTTACCATCGCTGGGGAAGGACCACGTGGTTCTTGAAGTAGTTTTTGTGTAGTGGCTGCACTAGTGAAGCCACACAGGTTAAATCGAATCTTTGCAGACCTCCCAGAGAGCTGAAAGGTAAACAACCCGATTTTGGAAGCAGGTTCCACGGACGGGTAAGTATAAAGTACAACGGGTAAGCATATCTAAAAACGCAAAAAGCAATTTCCTCACTTGATGATTCACTTTCCATTCGACTTCACTGAACACACTTCCTAATTGGATCCACATAAATGGATAAATGCGCGTCTCGTTTGATTTAGTTCTTCTAAGCTAAGCACTGGAAGGTATTCGTTATTTTATTTTCCTAACAGGGCGAAAAAGAGGGATATTCACAGAAGCAGATGCATCTTTTCCCGTCCTTCCTGATGAGGCTCACTAGGAACAAGGTCTATTCTTGCCAAAGTTATTCCAGAGATGGATGTTTTTCCAGGCTACCACAGGATGCACTCCTGTGTGAACTTCCTAACCTACAAACTCCGTTTTACAAAAAGGAGGCAGATTCACTCATGTGTTTGCTGAACTCCTTCAGCACTGAAGGCAGATGAAGCCACAAACGACGTCTGGACGCTTCTTCAGAGTAAACCACTTCCGTTAGATAAGAATATAAAAGGTTCATGGAGCGGACGCTGGATTTGTGACTTTATTTTTTTTTGAGGGCCTGTTTCTAACAGTAGTTGCACAGGGCACGTAGGTATCTTCTCTGCTCAAGTTCCAACCGACCACACAAAAGGCTTCAGCAGCTGCAGAGCTGCATTACCACAAACAAGGAAAATGCCTTAATTATCCGTGTCCCGTCAATCTCAATCAATTCTCTCTACATCCAAAAGGGACTCTGAATACTTTTCACATCATCTGCAGGCCAAAAATTAAATGGCAGATTGAAAGGAAAGGAGAGGATTTAGGAGGCTAGTTTGAAATCTTCAGGCCTAGGAACAACACATCATCATGGACAGCACACCAAGTCACACAAGGAGGCAGAGATCTCTTGCTCCTGGGAGGCACTCTTCAAAATAAAAGGCACAACAGAAGCATGCTTCCGTGGGCTCCACAGGCACAATAATCAGTAAAAATACTAAAAAACATATTTAAAAAAACCCCTAAATTGTATGTAACAAGAGAAGAAGATGGGGGCATGGACACCTTCCTAAAGTTGGCTGAGATTTTCAGAGAAGCTTTCCATTCTTCTTGTTAGTTGGATCCAACTGGGATAAAATTCTGCAGAATTCAAAACAGCAAATGGCCATTTTCTGAGAAGGAAGAAACAAGAACGAAAGATGCGTAATGGCCGCATACATTTTGTGAGACCTGGCTTAAACAGAACTAATCAAGGAGGTTACTGCTTCAGGGACAGCAGCACGTTCAATAACTTTTAAGTTCCCTGGGTCAAATTAAGGTGAATAAAAGTGGAGACTAGGGTGAGTTGCTCTGTTTAGCTAAAACCTATGTCACTTGCATGGCACACGCAAAGGAAGGAAAGAATATGGAGGAGTAAGAGGAAAAGTATTAGTTATTCCAAGCCTGCGTTTCAGCTATACTCTGCATCTTGAAAATCTCTAGAGAATTATTTATGGAGTGCTAAGTTTTACTACAAGACTCATCACTCACATAAACATCAAAGGAACATTTCAGTTAATGCTCATCATAATTACATACATGATGTTTGGCAAGTTCAATTTCAATAGCCCTGGGGTCTCCACCCAGAGGTTTCTGTTCATTCAGCAAGTCTTCTGTATGCGTCAACCACGTCAGCAACTCATCCAGGGCGCGCTGGAACTGCCCCAAGGCGAACAAGGCACCTTCCAGCTTGCGCTAGAGTAAAAATAAAATTAACAAGGAAATGGTTTCACAATGCTATTGAATTGGCTTATGTTAGCATTAGTCACCACAATCCAGAGCAGCGTCCGTGCATCTGATATCATAAACCCAGGGAGAAACAGTCATCCAAGACAAGCAACAGCTTCGTACTCAGAGCCGAGGTTGCCATTCCCCTGTAAAGCCTCACACGCCAGGCTTAAATCCCTAACCTTCCGAGACCCCATGTAGCCAGAGCAGAGTTAAGCTGGAAGGTTCTCTCGTCGGAGATACGACAGTAGTTTTTTATCACTTACAACAGAATTTCAATAGAAATGCAATTTGCTGCATGATCTTTAAAACCTTTTCTTTGTTGTGAAATGATTCCATTTAGGAAAAAAAATACACTTCAAAGCACTGCATCTTTAAATCTCTCTTTCACTTTGATAACTTAAGGAAAGAGCACTGAAACAGTTAAGGATTAGGTTGTGTCTTTTTTTTTTTTTTAAACTGCTCAGTTCAGCAGCTAATATTACTTTTGCACATATAAACATGTTTTCAAACGCTACTTAAGATATCATCAACTAATCAAAATGAAATAATAATGATTCAAGATGGCACTGCTGACAGAGGAAGTGACAAAAAATACTGCTAAGGGTTTAAAAACCACAAAAGCAACTCAATAAATTCTAAAATTCAAATTATATTATATATAGAATCATAGAATCGCTGAGGTTGGAAGGGACCTTTAAGATCATCAAATCCAACCATTAACGTACCCTGACAAAAACCACTTCTAAACCATGTCCCTAAGCACCACATCTACCCTTTTTTTAAACACCTCCAGGGATGGTGAATCCACCACCTCCCTGGGCAGCCTGTTCCAATGTTTAATAACCCTTTCAGTGAAAAAATGTTTCCTAATATCCAATCTAAACCTCCCCTGACGTAACTTGAACCCGTTTCCTCTTGTCCTATCACTTGTCACCAGGGAGAAGAGGTCAGCCCCCATCTCTCTACAACCTCCTTTCAGGGAGTTGTAGAGGGTGATAAGGTCTCCCCTCAGCCTCCTCTTCTCCAGGCTAAACAACCCCAGCTCCCTCAGCCGTTCCTCATAAGGTTTGTCCTCCAGACCCCTCACCAGCTTTGTAGCCCTTCTCTGGACACGCTCCAACACCTCACTGTCCTTCTTGTAGTGAGGGGCCCAAAACTGAAGGCAGTACTCGAGGTGGGGCCTCACCAGTGCCGAGTACAGAGGCACCATCACTTCCCTATCCAGCTCACCACGCTATTCCTGATACAGGCCAGGATGCTGTTGCCCTTCTTGGCCACCTGGGCACACTGCTGGCTCATATTCAGCCGGCTGTCCACCAACACCCCCAGGTCCTTTTCTGCCAGGCAACTTTCGAGCCACTCCGCCCCAATCCTGTAGCGCTGCATGGGGTTGTTGTGACCCAAGTGCAGGACCCAGCACTTGGCCTTGTTGAACCTCATACCATTGGCCTCAGCCCATCGGTCCAGCCTGTCCAGATCTCTCTGCAGAGCCAACCTACCCTCAAGCAGATCAACACGCCCGCCTAGTTTAGTGTCACCTGCGAACTTACTGAGGGTGCATTCGATCCCTTCATCCAGATCATTGATAAAGATATTAAAGAGAACCGGCCCCAGCACTGAGCCCTGGGGGACACCACTTGTGACCGGACACCAACTGGATTTAACTCCATTTACCACCACTCTCTGGGCATGGCCGTCCACCCAGTTCTTTACCCAGTGAAGAGTACACCTCTCCAGGCCATGAGCAGCCAGTTTCTCCAGGAGGATGCTGTGCGAAACAGTGTCAAAAGCTTTGCAAAAATCCAAGTAGATAACATCCACAGCTTTTCCCACATCCACTAAGTGGGTCACCTTATCATAGAAGGAGATCAGGTTTGACAGGCATGACCTGCCTTTCACAAACCCATGCTGACTGGGCCTGATCACCCTGTTCTCCTGCATGTGCCGTGCAATGGCACCGAGGATGATCTGTTCCATGACCTTCCCAGGCACCGCGGTCAGGCTGACTGGCCTGTAGTTCCCCGGATCCTCCTTCCGGCCCTTCTTGTGGATGGGTGTCACATTTGCCAACCTCCAGTCAGCTGGGACCTCCCCGGTTATCCAGGACTGCTCATAAATGATGCAAAGTGGCCTGGCGAGCACTTCCGCCAGCTCCTTCAGTACCCTTGGGTGGATCCCATCCGGCCCCATAGATTTGTGCACCTCCAGGTGCTGAAGCAGGTCCCTCACCATTTCCCTTTGGATTATAGCTCTGTAATTTCCAGACCAAAAGGAATAAATGTGTAAATTGATGCAAACATGATACACACTAAGAAGCTTTTCTCAAAAATCTAAGTCATGAAGAAAGCCCCCACCTTCAAGTTTATTTACCTGTCTAGTGATGACTTTTTCTTCTAGGCTCTCCCACATTAGTTTGAGCTCTGAGACAAGGTCTTGAGCTGTGTGCTTGTCACTCTCCTCTGTTACCTTCTGCAGCAACAGCTCTGCCTGACGGCTCAGGCCTTCCATTTCTATCTGCTGCTGATAAGCTTCTGTCTTAAATTGCTACGGTAAATAGAAAAAGAATACACATAAACTTATCACAAGTAATGACCTTCTGGAATACAGCACAGTACAGCAGTATTTGCAATACCAATGCATCCCTCTCAGCTTTCGTACGTTTGGGGGATTGTCATCCAGGGTAAAAATGCTTGTAAGACACCGATCACCCCGACGGTCGCAGCAAACTGAGCATCTGCAGCAGTGTCTTAATGTTCTAGCAGGTATTGCTAACTGTGACCACAGAATGGCAAAGATGGCTAATAGGAAAGTATTCTCCAACGATCTCTCTGGTCTGTACAAAAGGCAGAACGCATCTGGAGTCACTTCTAGCTCTGGGGGTTGTGATAATACCATCCGTGAAACTTCAGATAGAATTGTTTTTCAGAAGACCTGAAAGCAAATCTTCTTCAGTAGAACACCCTCTCTGGTACACGCAACTGGGACAGCACTCTGAACAACTCGCCTAGGTGTGTTCTTCTGAAGTACGTAAGATTATGGGTCATTTGAAGTTACATCATAAAATAGATAGACTAAACAACCTGCCCACAGCCAAAAAAAGTACAAGCGAACCATGAAACCAAGGACATTACCTGATCGTTACACATCCCTGGTTTTTATATATCGCATAACAGCCTACTGACGTCAGGAGCATGCTCAAGTCACAGATCCACAAAGACTGGCTTCTGAAGGTCTAAGTTAGCCTGAAATTTTGATTTTCAGCTTACTAATGTACTGGGAATGTTGTGATCTGTGTGAGCATTTAGGTAAAGCCTGCAATTGCAGAAGCGAAGCTGTGGAGGCATTCTTTCAGAGCCTCAAGGAAGCTGTTCACGGTAGAAACCAGAACACGTAAAAGTCACAGCAAAAGAACCCTGCACATAATAACCTTACAGCCTGTGAAAGACAAGGAATGCCACTACAAGTATTTCTCGGCTGTCGGAACACACTCACAAAATAAAATGTACTTTCACCAAAATTTGGAATAGATTTTAAAATTAAACACATTTTAAAATGAAAAGTGTGCAATGAAATGTTATCTGAAATTTTCATACAGATTCTTTTCTACTAGAAGTTGAAAATTGCTTTTGACTCTTGAAAAATACAGAAAAATACTAAACACCACAGGAAAATGCAGACCGATGAAAATAGAAATGAAATCAATTGCTCGTTCATACCTTAAGTTCCTCAGTTTGCTGCTTCACTGTCTCCAGACCTGTTCCAACTGGGGACATAGATGCCAACCCGCTGCCAGCAATGTCCACCCAGTCAAACATTGCCTGAAAATCAGAGTAGGAAATTGAAGCATGAGCAGAGAAATAGTGTCAGATTTCAAAGTTGCATTAAGTAAAATACCAGAATTTTTTACTCCAGAGAATAATATTGCTGTGCGCTTTGAAAACAAAACAAAGCAAAACAAAACCAAACAGCTTTCTTCAGCGGAACCTAGGGGTTTTTTGCAATACAAGGGATCCAGTATTAACTAAAGTATTCCACGTAATGGTTACGAGAATGTACATGCTGCAAGACTGAACCCCTATTAGCAGCAATATCCTGCCAGTACTATTCATGCGGACTAGTACTCTACTTCTGCAGTAAAATCAGCAATTTTTATGAATACCTCGAAAGGTTAAATACAAGACAAACTCTGTTCTGCACTCCTTCGGAGCAAAGATGGAAGGTGGTAGCTGAATGATAACACACTTTAAATGATGATGACAAAAGAACTTCTGTTGAAGGATAACGGTATCTGTACCAGGAAGATGGAACACGACCCATTCAGTACAGATCAGACAGTGATGGCCAATACCTGAGCTTGACTGAATCTCCTCAGGATAAGGCAGTTGGAACTTCAAAAAACAAATGAAGTCTCCCCAGTTCTGAGGCTTTGTGGGTACTTCCCTTACTCCTGATATAATGCAGAACGACCTCAAGAACACTCCAGTTAAAGATTAAGAACACCTATAGCACTCTGGGCAATTAATTACACAGAGGAAAAAATACCTCTGCCAGGCCCTTTTTCCTCCTGCCTGTTATCTGTGATTCATTACGGAGAAGGGCTTAGGACGGCTTCTCAGAGCTGCCCACTGCTACACAACTCCTTGGGAAAAGGAGAACTAACCCCCCCAACACGCTCAACAGGGTGAGGCAGCTGTAGCTAACAATCTGCCCACAATACTTTTAATATTGTCTATTGAAATGAGCGTAAGGCGGCAGTTAAATACAGTTCTTTTACAAAGTACCAAGCTTGTAGGATGTACAATGTGCAGCCCCAGGAAATACAAAGCTCTCAAAGCAACGGCAATGTTCCTAATGTAACCCTACAAGTCAACCTCTGTGCAGTATGAAAAGAAGAGACCTTGGAGAAAAAAACACGGAAAACAAGATGTTGCATTATTATTAAGATGTGTTCTGCTGCTTGGTCTGCACCGAACACACAAGCAACTGCCCTCAGTGTCATGTGAAACTCTGTTTTTAAAGATCTAATGAACCAAGAAAGACAGTAATTCCACTGGGCAAAAAGACAGCTTTGCAAAATCTGACCATGAAAACCCTTCTACTGTTTCCATCTTCCAGCCATTCACTGACAAAAGACATGAGGCCTGCCACTCAGCCAAAACTTGCAAAGAATAGGCAAAAAAATGAAATAAAATACAGCGCATATAGAGAAAAGATATCTTAAAAAACTGCTGGAAAGTTTACCTACCGATTTTAAAAGTGAATCATCTTCCAAAGTATTGTGATTGGATAAATTACGGTAAGAATTAGTATGATGCTCCAGTATGTCTATATTCTTAGTATAATTACACTAAGAATTCCTGTAATGGTCCAGTAACGTTATGTTACTATTTTGGGCTTAAAATAGTCAAACTGAAATATTTGACTTATAAAAAAGGTGGAATAAAATTGAAGTTCTTTCACTGTCCTCCACTCAAAGAAAACAGCTGCAGGTGAGTATACGGACCTGTATGCTGTTCCTTTTGGATCATGTAAACATGTCACACCTTCAACTCGCCTACTATGTTACGTACTGACTGCCACCAGGAAATGGGAGCAGGATTACTATAAACTTGTGTCTTACCAATAAAGGGCACATCAATTTCGAATCTATACATAGAGGAGTATGTGAACAACTACATGCAGAAAACAACCCAAACAGACTTAGTCTTTAATGGAAGAAAAACCTCCAACCCAACCAACCCCGAGAAAAAATATCTGCCTACTGAAGAAAACAGTCGCTAGGATCAGTGACACATGTCACCTTCCCAATCACGTAACATTTTTTACTACAACCACATTAAGTCCTATTGACTCAAGATTGGGTTAGGTGTATCACACCATCTTACCTGCAGTCCTTCTTGGTATGGAACAGCTGCCTGCAGAGCTCCAACAAGCTTATCTGCCCGTTCTTTCCTTGTTTTGCTTAAGGCATCCCAGGCAGAATTCAGCTGCAAATAGGTGAAATTTACTCCAATGGACAAAAGAATGTTACTGCTGCTGTATAATGTGCGTTCACTCATTATTCACTCATCAATAACACCAATAAACTAAGCATGAATAGTTCACATTAATTCCGTGTTAAAACTCTTGTTCTCCTTATCACTGCATAGTTACTTTCCTTCAGAATGCACTCGATGTTCTGGATGACAAAAGCTGTAAAATTCAATACTGATACTGAATAGTTTTCTTAACCTACGGATTACAGCCAATATGGGAAATAGTATCATTAAATCATTTGGAACTGCATCCTTATCAAAAAGGTAGCTTAAAAGAAACATACCCTGCTGAACACTGGAGAAACTGTCAGTACTCTGTAGCCATCCAAGCAGGATTGTCTCAGCCAAGATGTTGCACTTGGCATAAACCAGATACGTTTCAAATTTATTCCAGCATTCCTATTGCAAAAAGTAGCCATCTATTGCAGTAATCAGTGACTATTTCCACAAAAACCCTTTCTGTCTTTTACAGAACTTTTAACCCATAAATCAATACAATAAAATTGTCTATACATTCTAAACTAATACGAGCCAAGATACATCCTCTTGTCTTCAACTAAGGTTCTTCCCTTAAAAAGACATCCTGATACTGGCTCGCTTACTTGCTCCTCCCCAGAAGAGGAGAGGTTGAGAAGATTGAAAAGACGGTGACCATGACTCTCAGCAGCCCTCTGAGGGCAAAACAGCAATGAAAACACAAATCCCCCTGACTCTAGCTCTTACCCAGAATGTAACTCCTTGTACACCTTGTAGCAAGAAAAATAATGTTGATTAGCGGAGAAGAGGCAAAGGTGAAACTAAGAGCAGCCTGAAATTTTTTAGAAAATGATTTTGTGTGGTTTATTTCTGTGCACAAAGAGATGATTTGACACAAGGCCCACAAGAGTGCACATTTCTGGGTCCAAACCTTACGCTAGTGCTCTGCCCACGGCTTAGTTCAAACCAAACTGACTGCGTGCGACTCACACAGAACCGACTCTATGAATTCCATGACTGGGAATAAAGACAGGCATCAGTAAATACATCAGAACAGAAAGGTAAGTGAATACAGAAAACGGTTTTCCATTCACATTCAGAACCTTTTTTTTTTTTTGAATAGAACAATAAATGATTTGATCTTGTCCACGATCTACCATTGGGTAAACAATTCCAGTAAACAAGTATTCCAGATCAGATTACGCGTTAAAATTGCCTGACATTAATCTTCCACTTAACAAACAAATCCCAGCTAATGGCATAGCTCAGAGAAAATGCAAAAATAGAAGCTCATCTGAAGGGCCTCTCACGCAAGCAGAATGACTGGGGGGACAATCCTGTAAGTAAAGCAAGCATGATTTGGCTCACAGGGACTAGTCAAGCTACTTTGTAAAGCTCATGTTATATAGCTAGTCTGAATAGAGCCTGTTTGTTCATTGTGGACATAATAGGAAGACAAATGAGTGAACCCACTGTTTACCAGTACATAATAGTGGCATATCTTCATTAACTGGTCACAGAGTAAAACTCTGAAGCCAGGGTTCGTCCTGTCTAACTGGAGTTGCTTAATTGAGGCAGCTAAAAACACCCCAAACCTAGTTACTCTGTGCTCAGCAGGGAGAGAGAGGTCTGTCCAGTAGCCACATGGGTTTGACCTCACTGCACAGTGCGAGCTGCACACTCAGCCTGGGGCCTCTGTGCAGAAGAGAGAGAGAGAAACCAAGAGGCCCAGGGAGCAGGAAAGAAGGGCGACGGGGAAAGTAGAGGGAGAGGAAGGATGACAGAGAGAGAGAGGGACTTGGAGAGAAGAGAAAGGGCGGAGAGGGAGCAGAGCACAGCAGGAGAGAGGAAGGGAGGTACAGGGAGGCGAAAAACAGGACCCAGAGGGAAAGGGGAAGGGCAGGGAGGAACAGGGAGGCAGAAGAGGGCTGACAGGAGCCCAAGGGCCCAGGACTCACCGCAGCTCCCGGCTCTGCAGATCTGTCCTGTCGGCCTGTGCCAGCCTCCCCTCAGCCGACACAAGATGGCCGCCGGGAGCCCTGTGCTGGGTCCACAACTCCCAGCGTGCCCCGGGGCGCCCCCTCCTGCCCTCTGACCCCGCGGGAACCATGGCCGCCTCCCCGGGGCTGCCCTCGCCCAGGGCCAGGCCCTGGAGCACGGCTGGGGCCGGGAGGAGGAGGTCAGGGAGGGAGAGAAGGTTGGGAGAGGGCGGTGGGGTGGGGGGAGAGGGGCGGGAAGGGCCAGAGGGCCGGGGAGAGCAGGGGGGAGCTGGTCAGGGAGCTGCGGGAGGAGAAGTGCTGGTGAGGAGCGGGAAGAGATGGAGGGCAAGAGATGCTGGTTAAGCTGGCAGAGCAGCGCGGAGAGCCGCCTGACAGCAAAGGTGCCCGGTGGCCGCAGAGGAGCCCAGGGGAGCTGATTCTTTTGGAGGCCACCAGGGCAGCCTTCCTCCGCCCCTGGTTTTGGTGAGCGATGGAGCAGTGCAGAGCCGTCCCTCAGGCATGCAGGCCTCAGGAGGGCTTCCCAGTGCCCCAGTGAGAGATCCTGCTCCCAGGAAGCGCCTCCCATGGAGCAAAGGCCATATCCAGCCACCCGGCGCTGGGTACGGCTGCCCCAAGGGGTGTCTCAAGGAGGACGGGGCCGTCCGTCTGATGGCTCTGACACACAAATGGTGAGCTGAAGCCCCGTGGCCGTGGCTGGCTGGGTCAAAGTCTCCGAGTTTAGTGACATTTGGTGAACTCCTGCACTAAGTATCGCATGACTTGAAACATCCCTGAAAAAATGGGGGAGGTTTGTCTGCGTGTTCTGCATGCTTCTGGATGCTAGACTGTGGCTAGGAGGGAATGTGCTTAGTTATCTCTCAAAGGGAGACAAAAGAAGTGCCTAAGTAAGGGTCAGCGTAACTCTTCAGAGCTTTGGCTGTTTAAATGTTGACCTGAACTTCTACAGAAACGGTAAAACGCTTGCACTTTTCTTCTCTTCTAGTTCCTGCGTGGGTACAGGGAAGAAGGCAGCAGACGTACACATTAGCTAAACCCCCTTCTTATTGCCAGCCGTGAAGGCGCCTCTCGGCTGGGAGCCCGAGAAGGACCCCGTGTTACAATTCTTGCTCCCTTATGTGCCACCTTAAGGCGATTCACGTATGCATTGTTACAGTCTAGGAAACTGAGGAGAAATAACTGGACTCCAGACGATCCAATGTGAATCAACAGAAGCCGCTTATTAAGCACAGATCATCATCTTTTATACCCTGCGTTGTAGCCGTACACGCAACTCGCTTATTTCTGATTAGCTAGTTACACTGTCCACGCGTGGTGCATGCAGTTCATTCACACATCAGATTGGTTACAAGAATTCGCATAGTAAATTGTTTAGTCATTAGCACAACATGTTTCCTGCCTTCTCAGTTCCCGTGTTTCCCATGTACTAATTCCATCTTCTACCACCTGTTTTGCCCTTAATCTAATCTCTCACAGTAGGGAGGCTGGCTCACATGACCGTTTTCTCTCAGATACATTCCTACAATCTCGTCCCTCCCCAGTGCGGTTCCGCGTCTTCTCCCTGGACCCCGACCTGCGCCCGAACCCCAAACCCATCCTGGTCACCATCACGGTGCGGGGCCCTGTGGGGCTGGGGCAGGTCTATGGGGTGACCCTAGGGGTGAATGTCACTCTTGTGATTTCACCGCTGCTTGTGTAGCTTTTGGGCAAGGAGCAGGCATATGGCTTGTGTGGCCGCTTCTGATGCCATTAAAATAATATTTGGTCCCCACCCCAACATGGCTTTTTGGAATAACCGTCATCAGCAGAAGCCTGTACGCAACACGCACACACGTGTGTGACAGCGGGACTCCTGAGCACGCAGCAGCAGCAGCAGGAGGGTGTGAGGTCATGGTCACTGTAACCCCTGAGCACACGGTGGTGGCAGCAGGAGGGACGTGAGGTCACTGTCGGTACCACTCATGAGCACACGGCAGCAGAAGTAGGAGAGTGTGAGGTCACCGTCAGTATAACCCACGAACACACAGCTTTGGCAGTAGGAAGGATGTGAGGTCACGTCACCGATGTCACCCCGTGCCCGTGGGGCTCGGTGCAGAGCGGCCGTGTGCATGACAGGGGCATGACGGGGGCTGGGAGCTGCCTGTCCCCGTGTCTGCGAGGCCGAAGGAGCAGCCCCTGCGGCCCTGGCTGGAGCAGTCGGGGTGGGGGTGGCTCGGGGGCACCCCAGGGATGTGCCTGGGCACGATGCCAGGAGGAAACCACAGACTTCCTGCCCGGGCGCTGCGGGGGCAGCGGGGGGAGCGCGTCGAGGCCACGTGGGCTGTGGTTTGTGCACCTGCAGGCTCCAGCTCCCGCTCCGCCTGTGGGGAATAACGGCCCCTGGGTGACACACTGAGAGTCAGGGACACGTCTGAGCCTCTGGGCTTCCCGTCTGCTGCCAGGGCAGGGACATGATCCAGCTGCGGCTCCTGCGAGGGACTCACTGTGGGGCCCTGCAGGGAGGGACGGACAAGCCAACGCTCCTGGGATGGAGCCCTTGCCCTGGATGAAGACCTCTCCCAGCTGCTGCTCCCAGCACAGTGAGGTCCGTAGCAGGGGCAGGGGCTGTTTCCTCCCCATCCTGACACAGACCCTGGTGCAGTCCCCGCTCCATGGTCACCGCAGCTTGGGGGCAGCTGGACCCTTGCCTCATGGCTTCTTGGATGAGCCCAGTGCAGGAGATGCTCAGTGCTTCCAGGCCCACAGCAGGGTGCAAGTGGTGACTAACCAAGTTGCCCTGCACACCCAGCTTGTCCCATGATGATCTGCCACCACAGCGACCATGACACCGGCAGCGGGACATATATGTCCCTCATATATGGTCATGAACGGCACTGGAGAAGTTCATTGGCGGGCTGGGCTGTGTCGGAGGGGAGATAGCTCCTGATAACGTCTAAAAAGGTGCTGCTGCTTCGATTGGCTCCTTCCGCAGCTGGGTCGGCATCTGCAGAGATATATCACCCTCCCATCATCGTTGTCCCCATGAGTCCCCAGGGGCTGTGACAGGGAGTGGGGAAGAGCAGGGCTGTGCCAGCAGGGCAGGAGGCTCAGGATGGGAATGGAGGGACTCCTGTCCCCTCGGGTGCTGTGGCTGCTCCTCTGGGTGCAGCTCTGCAGAGGTAAGTGCCGGGTCCCTTTTCCCACAGCCCAGGGCCATCGGGTACCAGTGGGGTCATCAAGAGCCCTTTGGGAAGAGGGTTTCTTTCCAAGTGCCACTGAGATGAGGGTCAGAAGGAGCTCAAGTCCATGGACCCTGTGCCTTTGCCTGTGTCCATCTGGGTGGGAGAGGGTGTCTCCATGATGCTGTTAAGGGGTGCTGGGCTGGGGAGGAGCAGGTGCCCTGCGCACGGCCTGGCGATACAGGTTTTGGGTGGGCATGGGCAGGGGCCCTTTGAGGTGGGAGGAGGTGCTGAGGGCTGTGGGACAGAAAATGGCCGGGCGGGTCTGGAGTTAGCACCCCCAGCCTGCACAGCCCATGGGGAGTGGGGGGACGCCCACACATCCCCAGGGAGAGCCTGGAGGGGAGAGGGCTCCCATCCTGGTGCCTGTGACAGGCAGGGAGGACCCCAGAGCTGCACTCTGGGACTCGGCGCTCTCCTGACCAGTCCCATCTTGGTGGTTGAAGGGGCTGCGGAGGTGAGACTGGAGGATGGCAGCGGACGCTGTGCTGGGAGAGTGGAGGTAAAACACCAGGGCCAGTGGGGGACCGTGTGTGATGACTCCTGGGACACGAATGATGCTGCAGTGGTTTGTAAGCAGCTGCGCTGTGGGTCCTCTGTCAAAGCTCCTGCTGAAGCACACTTTGGGCCAGGATCTGGCCCCATTTGGATGGATGATGTTGAGTGTCACGGCACAGAGTCGGCCCTGTCTGACTGTAGACACAATGGATGGGGTCAAAGCTACTGTGGTCATGGTGAGGATGCTGGGGTGACATGCTCAGGTAAGGAGCCAATCTCTTCCCCACCTTTGGGACTGGGACAGGAGAAGGGACCTGGCTGTGCCCTCAGGGAGCAATGAACGGCTGCCAGGGCAGGGTCCTGTGTTGCTGGTCACACTGCCAAGCTGGGACTGTCATTGCTGGTGTCCCTGGTCCCTGAGGAAAGACCAGTGGGGTTCCACCCACCGCCGGGCCCCAAGATGGTTCATCCCACCGTCGGTTGGTGCCTGGGGCTGGGAGATGAATCCCCCTCAATGCCCCGCATTTTTTGTTGATTCTCATCTTTCTTCTCCAATTCAGCCAGCACCTGTCTGGCATTGCTGAGGGCCAGGTTCCCCTGTGCCAGAGGCACCGAGAGCTGCTCACGCGGCCACCCACAGCCCCAGAGAAGGGTGCAGAGTGGCCAGTGGCTTTTGGGTTGTGCCTTCTGGCAGGCACAAGTCCCTCAACCAAAGCAAAGGGGCCGTTCAAAGGGAAAAAGCCCTGTCCTTGGGCAGAGGAGCAGGGTGTGCCTGGTATATCTGTGCCATCAGCACCCATTGGGAGCTGCTGGGAGGGTCGTGGGGCTCTTTGCCTGTGGCCACCTTGCAGGGCAGGTGGGACATGGGTATGTAACTGCCAGAGGGCTGTGGGAACTCACAGGGTTCTTTGGTTACTCCAGGATTTGTCCAGCTGGTTGGAGGGGACAACCCCTGCTCAGGACGAGTGGAGATCCATGACGGGAGCCAGTGGAAAACTGTCTGTGACTCCGACTTTGGTCCCAAAGCTGCCGACGTGGTCTGCAGAGAGTTGCAGTGTGGCACAGCCCTGTCTGGTCCCGGGGCAGCTCACTTTGGAGAAGGGGCTGGTCCCACGTGGGACAGAGAGCTGCAGTGTGTGGGGAATGAATCCCTTCTCAGCTCCTGCCCCACGGGGTCCCCCAGGGACCGGCCCTGCCCCCACGCGAATGCTGCCGGTGTCACCTGCACACGTAAGGACTCAGGGCAGGGTGTTACCACCGGGGGTGTGCCGATGATGGGGGAGTAGGGACGGGACTGTGCTGTGCTGGGTGTGAGGACAGAAGGGGTGATCACAGAACCATAGGATGGTTTGGGTTGGAAGGGACCTTTCAATGTCATCTAGTCCAACTTGCCTGCAACCAGCAGGGACCTCTTCAACTAGATCAGGTTGCTCAGAGCCCCGTTAGACCTGACCTTGAATGTTTGTCTGCAGCCCTAAAAGGGTGCAGAAGGAGGAGAAAGGCAGGGTGTCCGTTTGCCCTCTACTCCACCACCCAAGGCAGCAAAAGCACAAGTCTGCCCTGTCTCATCCTTCTCTGTCCCGAGTTCACAGGGTTCAGGCTGGTGAACGGCAGCACGGCGTGTGAGGGGAGGGTGGAGGTCCATGTGCAGGGGACCTGGGGCACCCTCTGTGCCTCCCGCTGGGACCTCCTGGACGCCCACGTTCTCTGCCGTCACCTCAACTGTGGGTTTGCTGAGTCCATTCCTAAAGGAGGGCATTTTGGGAGAGGAACCGGCCCCGTCTGGAGAGACTCCTTCCACTGTGACGGGACTGAAGCCCACCTGGGAGAGTGCCCAGTGACTGCCCTGGGGGCCTCGCCGTGCTCCCATGAGAACAGCGCTGCTGTCATATGCTCAGGTGAGTGCAGGAAAACACTCGGTTACTCTGTTTTCCTCTTAAATGCTCCCAAAGCAGGGGACCCTGTGGCAGTGCAAGGCTCTGGCTCAGAAGGTCCCCACAGAGGGCTGGCAGCAGGCAGGTGAGCTCCAAGGCCCTCCTGCAAGGGTGCCAGAGCCTGGAGACATGCTGCAGGCTGCCGGGCTCCCCGATGCCGCCAAGGGCTGGGGCATGGCTGCTCTCCCCAGGCCCAGCTCGCTTCGCATCCCTGCGGCTGGTGGGTGGAGGAAGCCCGTGCGACGGGCGAGTGGAGATCTTCCAGCACGGGACGTGGGGCAGAGTCCTGGATGAGCAGTGGGACGTGCAGGAGGCCAGCGTGGTGTGCCGGCAGCTGCAGTGCGGAGAGGCAGAGGCAGCCTACAACCCCCCGAAGGCTCAGAGAGGGACGGGTCCCGTGGGGCTGCGCGGGGTGCGGTGTGCAGGGCACGAGGCCAACCTGACCCTCTGCAACACCTCCCTGCCTGAGAGAGCGCTGGAAGCAGGGATTGCCAAGGACGTGGGGGTCGTTTGCCGGGGTGAGTGGCGCTGCACGGCCCCCCCAGGCTCTGGGCTGGGTGGGCAGCCGGCCCTTGACGGCAGCCGGGGTTTCCTCCTGCTACAGGGAGCCGTCAGGTGCGGCTGGTGAACGGGCCTGGGCGCTGCGCTGGGAGAGTGGAGATCTACTACCAGGGCAGCTGGGGGAGCGTCTGCGATGACGGCTGGGACCTGTCTGATGCTGCCGTCGTTTGCCGCCAGCTGGGCTGCGGAGGGGCGCTGGAGGCGGTTGGCTCCGCTCGCTTCGGGGAAGGCTCCGCTCAGATCTGGCTGGAGAGCGTGAACTGCTCCGGGGCCGAAGCTGCTCTCTGGGACTGCCCGGCAGGGTCCTGGGGGCAGCACGGCTGCGGGCACAAAGAGGACGCAGGAGTCGTCTGCTCAGGTGTGTGCCGGGAGCTGTGGTGGGAGCCCAGCGCCCAGGCAGGCCGGGACGAGGGGAGAGCCGGACACGGCCGAGGCTGTTCCTGGCCAGCTCTGAGCCCCTGACAAAGGCCATCGTGGGGACACCCATGCACAGGTGCCCTCAGTCCCACCGGGGGTCCCTGGGGCGCTCCGCTGTCCCTGACGGGCAGCAGGGAGGGCAGGGGTGTCTGTCCATCAGGGACATTTCTCTGTCCGTGGGTGCAAGGGGGACTTGCTGGACGTGCCTTTGCCTGTCTGAGGGCCTGGCGGGTGCAGGGGTGTCCCTGCTCCCCCAGCCCCAGACCAGCCTGTTCCCCCTCGCTGCCTTTCCTCCCAGAGTTCATGGCCCTGAGGCTGGAGAACGGCACCAACTGCTCTGGGCGCCTGCAGGTTTTCTACAATGGGACGTGGGGGAGCGTTTGCTCCAACTCCATGACTCCTGAAACTGTGTCGCTGGCATGCAAGGAGCTGGGCTGCGGGGACAGAGGGTCCCTGGAAACACAACGGCCCCACGGCAGGCTGTCTGGCACGGCCTGGCTGGATCGTGTGGAGTGTGGGGAGAGAAACAGCTCCTTCTGGCAGTGTCCCTCCGCTCCCTGGCACCCGCAGTCATGCGACGACCTGCGAGATGAGACCCACATCACCTGCAAGGGTAATCCTGAGCTAGCCGGGCACCAGCATCCCCTGCGATCCTGCTCCTGGCTGGGCATGGACAAATTCCTGGGCCTGCAGGGGCCTTTCGTTTCCAAGCCAGATGCTTCTGCTGCTGGTACCAAAAATGGGACTTCCTCTCCTGGAGCCCCACACATTCACCAGCGGTTGCCAGCCGGGCTCCCAGCTTCGCCTGGTTGAGGCAGAGGTTTCTCGAGGCAAGGTCCCAGAAGGGAACAGCCAGGGCTCTGAGGAGTGTCCCTTCCATGGACACCCTCCTGCTGCTCTGTGACCCAGGGTCCCTTTGGGGCCGAGCAGTCAGGGTCCCCCACATTGCCGAGTGTGTGTCCCCTGAAGGACCGGGGTTCAACTGCTGCCATGGGTGGGTGGCACGAGCTGAGCTGAGCCCCGTTCTCTGCTGCACGCCCCCCCTGCAGCAGCCCCTTCACCACAGTGTTTCCCTCTGCAGGGAGTCAGCCAGAAACGCCCCCGGCCCCAATGGCTGCGTGCCCCAGCACCCCGAGCTGCACAGGCAGCTGCTCCTCTGCATGCCCCTCTCGCCTGGCAGGGCTCTGCCTGCTGTCCCGCGGCCCTGGGAGCTCTCTGCCTTCTCCAGACAGGGAGAAGATTCGTGCCGTGGGAGGGGAGAAGGGGTGCTCTGGCCGAGTGGAGGTGTGGCACCGCGGCTCCTGGGGGACGGTGTGTGACGACTCTTGGGACATGCGGGATGCCGAGGTGGCATGCAGGCAGCTGGGCTGTGGCCCTGCGGTGTCTGCCCTGGCCGAGGCTGCATTTGGGGAGGGGAGCGGCCCCATCTGGCTGGAGCAGGTGGAGTGCCGGGGGACAGAGCCATCTCTGCAGGACTGCTGGGCCCGGCCTGGGGACAGCGGTGCCTGCCGCCATAAGGAGGACGCGGCCGTGATCTGCTCAGGTGAGCGGCAGGGCTGGGACACCTCACAGGGAGCCCTTTTCCCCATTGGCTGCCATCACGGCTCCAGAGCTCCTGAGCGCAAGGCCATCCCTGCAGAGCAGGAGAGCCTTTTGCCGAGTGGGCAGCAGCTTCGGTGGGGCTGGATGTCCTCCAGCTTCTGCCCGCAGGGCCCTGCAGCCCCCAGGGGCACCTCCCGGGCTGCCGGCTCTGTCCCTGCTCTGGGCCCTGCGCTCCTTCCTGGCCGTGCTCACCAGTCATGCAGGAGGGGCGATTTGGGTGGGATGTGGCAGGGATGTCTGCACATGCACACGTGCTCACACCGTGCACCCAGGACAGCAGCACCAACCCCTCCAGCAGATAACCCGTCCTCCCCACCAGCGCCGGGTCTTCTTGGGGCCAGGCTGTGACCCACAGCCGGAGGGAAGGGGCTCCTTGCTGGGCTGTGAAACTCCCAGGAGGAGGCACCGGGGTAGCGGTGGGGCGGGAGGCTGGGGAGGGCTGTCATTCACCCACTCAGGTGGGAGCTTCCCCATCCCTCATCCCCTGAAACCCGGTACGTAATGGGGGTCAGGACTGGGGTGTGCCGGCCCCTCACCTCTCCCAAGCCTGGTGCTGCCCTTTCTGTGTTCCTGCCATGCAGATCCCACGCGGGGCCGTCTGACCGTCAGCAGGAGAGTCTCATTGCCCATCATCATGTGCATCATCCTGAAAGCCGTTCTCTGCCTGTTCCTGGCCCTCCTGGCCGGGCAAGTGCGAAGCGCCAGGGCTGGGCGCAGAGGTGGGTCCCTTCCCAGGGGAAGATGCTGCTGGCAAGGCCAGGGGTGCCGTGGGGTGTCAGTGAGCGGGAGAGGCAGAGCTGGGGGGACAAGAGTGCGTGCTCTCTGCGGGATCCCATCCCCTCTCTGACCATCCCTGGGCCAGCCCTGCCTCTGTCCACGGGCTCTGAGAGAGCTCAGGAGCCCTTCCCCGAGGCCATGTACGAGGAGATCGGTTCCAGCCCAGCATGGCAGAAGCAGGCAAGGTTCAGCGGCTCAGGTTGGTGTGCGTCCCTCATTGAGGACACATCTACAGTGCTCTTTCCCCTGGCTGCCACCCAGGGTTGACCCCTGCAGCCCCCTAACCCATGGTTCGTGCGGTTGTGGGGCTGTTGGATCTGTGTGGGGAGCACCCATGTCCTGGGCCCAGGAGAGAAGCTTTCTCCCCATCTGCTCTGCGCGTCCCATTTGGGGACAGCCCCTCTCTGCCTGCCCCTGCACCCTGGGGGACACCTGAGGGGTGAGGGAAGGGGCTGTCCCAGGGCAGCTCTGGCAGGCCCTTGGAGATGGGCTTTGTCCCAGGGCAGCAGGGTGAGCCCTGAGCCCTCGTCCCCGTGCAGCCGTGGCTCTGTGGGTCCCACGTCCCCAGCAGCACTGAGCACAAGCTGGGTCAGCAGAGCGCACTCCCCTCACACCTGCTGGGCCTCTCTCCAGGCTCCTATTCAGAGGGGTCCCTGAGCAAGCTGCAGCCCTACCCCGGGGACAGCAAGGAGGAGGATGGTCTGGGGTCAGCACCAGGTAATGGGGGCAGGAAGGGGTGGACCTCTCCTCCCTGCAGACATGTGATGGACAGCAGTGTCACTGAGCGTCACCCTCGGAGCTGGGAGGACGGGCGGGATCTCCTGTGGGGCTGCAAACACCGACGTCGGAGCCCCACGTCCCTGCGCATCCTCCCATCCTCTGCTCTGCAGAACGCATCTTCTCACTGTCACCAGCTCTCCTCTCCTTTCAGACATCCCTGTCCTGCCTGGAGGTGACCCAGCTGATGGCTATGATGGTGCCAGGGAGGTTTCTGACCCTGGGGAGGATCCTTCCCCTGGGCAGGAAGACTGGGAAATGCCCAGGGTGGCAGAGGAAGGATCCGGACCCACGGATACCCCTGGAGGTGAGAGGGAAAGAAAGAGCTGCTGGTTCCTGGGGTGGCATCCCTGGCATTGGATAATTCGCTGTCACAACGAGAGCCCAATGTGCTGGGGTGGGGGAACCTGCCCCAGGAGTTTTTCCTTGGGGGGACTGTGGGTGGGAGAGGGAGCTGAACGTCTCAGGACTGGTGAGGAGAAGGGAGGAAGGTGACGTACAGCCCAGGAGAGGCACCCCATGGGGTGAACATGCAATGGCCTGCCTTGCTTCTTGCAGGGCCAAACCTGCTCTCCCAGAGAGGTGCTGGTGCCCCCGGAGCTAAGGGGGATGGCTGATCCCTGTCCCCAGAGAGCACGGGCTATGACGATGCTGAAGAGGTGTCTGTGGCACATCCCCCTGAGGACACAGAGGCTGTGACACCGGAGCTCAGTGCACAACAGTCCCTGAGCCCCGGGCCAGGAGAGCCCGTCCCTGCAGTGCAGCTGGGGGCAGCCAGGAGGGAGGAGAGGTCTGTGCAGCTGGGAGAGCCGTGAGCACCAGGGAACCCTCTCCCTTTTCCCACGGGCAGCAGAAACTGCCAGGGGTTTCCTCGATTTTGATTCCCCTGTTTTTACACAGGGGCCCCCATATCGGTTCTTATTAAAAGCCTTTGAGCCAGAGCTGTACTTGCCTGCCCAGGTGCTTTAGTGTCTCCCCAAGGGTGGCTGGAGGAAACCAGAGCCCAAAGACATGGCGGTGGGGAGGGGGCACGTCTTGGGTGGGTGTGTGGTGCAGGGCAGTGAGCTGAGCTCAGGTCCAGCACAGCTGCCCGCCTCTCTCCTGAGAGGGGGCTCCAAAGAGGCAGCGCACACAGCCCTCCTCACCCCACAGCCAGACCCTGGCTGGGCAGGGCAGGCCCACAGTGCCTGCAGAGGGCCAGAGGCTCCAGCTCCAGCCTTTCCATCATTTATCAACTATCTTGGTCAACAGGGGAGGTACCAGATGACTGGAGGGTGGCTAATGTGACGCCCATCTACAAGAAGGGTCAGAAGGAGTGTTGTGCGAAAAGGGGCCAAGCGGTTTTGGCAGAAGATAAACCCCCTTGCGTTCTAATACTCCTCACCGAGGTGGGAGGCCAGGTGCGGCTAGGTTTAAGTTCTGAGTGATGCCCAATTCAGCACTATCAGCCCAATCGCTTTTAATATGTATTAAACTATTACGATTTGGATACACTAATAGTGGACTGCACCTTCAGTCTAGTCGTGCTCCTGAACTAGCACGGCCTCTCTCAAGTTTTGGTCGCGTTCAGTGAGAAAGCGAAACGACCAGCTACTGAAACAGTGCAGTTTATTTAAACAACAGATATACAGGTTCTTTAGGATTGCCAGTGATAAATACACTGTCTACAAAGCACGTGCAAATAAAGATATTGTTAAGTATACAAAGGTGCGACAAAATTATAAACGATACAGCCTGGCTATAAATGTAGGGTAGAGATTCTCTAGAGAAATTTCTAAGTCCCGAGAAAGCACTCGGTGTAATCGCAGTCTTACCCAAAGGCGTCCCTATGGGGGGGAAGAGAGGCTCAGCCCGTCGACTGATCCCGGAAATCAGCGGTGGAATTCTTCGCGATGGTGTCTTCCCTGACATCCCCTCTCTTTTGGGCTATTTTTATACTATTTTTTTATCTTCAAAGTGGAGTTTGAGTGACTTTAGTCATACGTACTTTTATTATGATTAATGTATTCAAGGAGGAGTGTTCACACCTCGGGGGTGGATAGCCTCCGGGATGGAGGTGTGTTTTGGTACATTGTGCTGAGCAAAGTTCGCACAAAGGACAGCATTTCATCAACATTTGATGAAATGTTGGCTTGGGTAGTGCGTAGGCCGCTTATCTGTTCTGTAGTAGCATCTCGTCCCCATATCTGCTATTCGTCACAAGGAAAGGCCACAGAACAAGCGCGTTCCGTTCCGTCCCTTGTGTAGTTTCACAAACAACATGAGACAGGGAATCACAGATGTGGCATTCTTCGTGTGCTGGCTGCGGCTGTATTCTACCTCAGAAGCCTCTTGATTTTATGACTTTCCTTAATGTGTGAACAATGCTGTATTTTTGTATTCTTGGCCAATTTAGTAATTATTCCAGAAGGAGGATGTGGGGAACTACAGGCCTGTCAGCCTGACCTCGGTACCAGGAAAGATCATGGAGAGGATCACCCTGAGTGAGCTCTCATGGCAAGCGCAGGGCAGCCAAGGGATCAGGGCCAGCCAGCAGGGGTTTAAGAAGGGGAGGTCCCGCTTAACCAACCTGATCTCTCTCTATGACCATGTCACCCGCCTTCTGGATGCGGGGAAGGCTGTGGACGTTGTCTATCTGGACTTTGGCAAGGCCTTTGACACCGTCCCCCACAGCCTTCTCCTGGAGAAGCTGGCGAATCCTGGCATAGACAAGTGTACTCTTCGCTGGGTAAAAACCTGGCTGGATGGCCGTGCCCAGAGAGTTGTGATTAATGGGGTGAAATCCTCTTGGCGGCCGGTCGCCAGTGGTGTCCCTCGGGGCTCAGTTTTGGGGCCAGTTTTGTTTAATATCTTTATCAATGATGTGGATGAGGGGATTGAGCGCACCCTCAGTAAGTTTGCAGATGACACCAAACTGGGTGGGAGTGTTGATCTGCTGGAGGGTAGGAAGGCTCTCCAGAGGGCCCTGGACAGGCTGGATCGATGGGCCAAGGCCAACTGTGTGAGGTTTAATAAGGCCAAGTGCCGGGTCCTGCATTTCGGTCACAACAACCCCAAGCAACGCTACAGGCTTGGGGAAGAGTGGCTGGAAAGCTGCCCGTCAGAAAAGGACCTGGGGGTGCTGCTGGACGGCCAGCTTCACATGAGCCAGCAGTGTGCCCAGGTGGCCAAGAAGGCCAACAGCATTCTGGCTTGTATCAGGAACAGCGTGGCCAGCAGGAGCAGGGAAGTGATGGTGCCTCTGTACTTGGCACTGGTGAGGCCTCACCTCGAGTGCTGTGTTCAGTTCTGGGCCCCTCTGTACAAGAGGGACATTGAGGTGCTGGAGCGTGTCCAGAGGAGAGCGACCAGGCTGGTGAGGGGTCTGGAGACCAGGGCATATGAGGAGAGGCTGAGGGAGCTGGGCATGTTTAGCTTGGAGAAGAGGAGGCTGAGGGGAGACCTCATTGCCCTCTACAACTCCCTGAAGTTGTAGAGTCTGAAGTTGGGAGTCCCTGAAGTTTGGGAGTCCTGGTGGACAACAGGATGACCATGAGTCAGCAATGTGCCCTTGTGGCCAAGAAGGCCAATGGCATCCTGGGGTGCATCAAGAAGAGCGTGGCCAGCAGGTCGAGGGAGGTCATCCTCCCCCTCTACTCTGCCTTGGTGAGGCCGCACCTGGAGTACTGTGTCCAGTTCTGGGCTCCCCGGTTCAAGAGGGACAGGGAACTGCTGGAAAGGGTGCAGCAGAGGGCTACAAAGATGATTGGGGGACTGGAACACCTCTCTTATGAGGAAAGGCTGAGGGATTTGGGTCTCTTCAGTCTGGAAAAAAGACGGCTGAGGGGTGACCTTATCAATGCTTATAAATACTTAAAGGGTGGGTGTCAGGAGGATGGGGCCAGGCTCTTTTCAGTGGTGCCCGGGGACAGGACAAGAGGCAATGGGCACAAACTTGAACATAGGAAGTTCCACCTAAACATGAGGAGGAACTTCTTTACCCTGAGGGTGACAGAGCACTGGAACAGGCTGCCCAGAGAGGTAGTGGAGTCTCCAACTCTGGAGACATTCAAAACCCGCCTGGACATGTTCCTGTGTAACCTGCTCTAGGTGACCCTGCTCTGGCAGGGGGGTTGGACTAGATGATCTCCAGAGGTCCCTTCCAACCCTATGATTCTATGATTCTATGATTCTATGAAAGGAGGGTGTAGAGAAGTCGGTGTTGGCCTCTTCTCCCAGGTGAATAATGACAGGACCAAAGGAAATGGTCTGAAGCTGCGGCAGGGGAGGTTTAGGTTAGATATTAGGAAGAATGACTTTACTGACAGAGTGGTCAGGCACTGGAACAGCCTGCCCAGGGAGGGGGTTGAGTCACCATCCCTAGAGGTGTTTAAGGAACGTCTAGACTTGGCATTTCAGAGCATTCTCTGAATGGCACAGATTGCAGGTTGTTGGGGTTTTTGGGGATTTTTTTTTTGTGTGTGTGTGTGTATGGTTGGACTCGATGATCTCAAAGGTCCTTTCCAACCATGAAGATTCTATGATTCTATGATTCTATGATTCCCTGAGGCTGGGCATTCAGGGAAGAACCCCCTTGGAGATGCTGGGGATGGAAGCCAGGATCTCCCACATGCAAAGTGGGTGCTCTGCCACTGAGCTACACCCTCTGGAGCCTTCCCAGCAGGAGACACTCTCCTCCCATGAGGGGTCTGTGACAAGCACAGCCCCTTTGTCCCCTGGGTGCCCAGGGACCCTCTGCAGGAAACAGCACTTGAGCCCTCCTGAGATGGGGGAAGTCCGCACTGCCTCTCCCCTGGGGCCTGATCCCAGCACAGGGCTGCACTGCAGAGCACTGCCCCTCCAGCGTCTCTGAAGGGCGATGGGGCAGAAGGAGGCTCTGGCTGCAGGTGCTGCTCCCACGCTCTGGCCCCCTCCAGGGCCAACGGAGAGGAGAAAACTCCTGAGCCTCCTCTGCCCCCCAGGGCAAGGGCAACCCCCCTGCGTGCCACATCTGGGCGCAGCGGAACAGGAGGAGAAGTACAACAAGGTGAGGGACATGCCCTCCCTGGGGTGAGGTGCCCCCAGGCTCTGATGGCACCCCAGGGTGTGCGATGGGGCAACATGGGGGCAGAAAGCTTACACGCCCTCATCCATGTAGCGGGCCTCCTCCTGCACCCCTCTGCCCCACAGCATCCCTGGAGGTGGGGTGAAGGGCAGGTGTCCATCTCCATGGGGCTGATGCCCAGAGAGGAGCATATTGGCGTGTTACCAGTCATTGGAGCAGGAGGGCAAAGGGGGCCAAGAAATTCTGCTCAGGACAGCGTGTGACTAAACAATACCGATGGCCATGCACTCCGGTGGGTGATCCTCAGCGTGGCTTTGTCAGCTGTCCTGGGCACATCAGAGGTCTCACTGCAACACCCCCCCGGGGGAAGGATGCTGCCATTCAGGCCGCAGCTCCAGGGAGTGCCTCTCCCTGAGACTATGGGTCCAGTGGCCTCTGCTCTGGGAACTGAAGACAAGGTGCAGGAGGCGCCTGAGGAGGGGAACAGACTCTGCACCATTGAGCATGACAAAGAGGAGAGGAACTGGGTCGTTCCGAGACCCCGCAGAGGACACATCCCGATCCTGTGGAGCAGGGAAGGAGGCACAGCTGGAGACCACCCCAAAGCAGCCCTGAGTGGAGAGTCCTGCCCAGGGGGAGGCTGGGGACTTGTGGGGCTGGAGGAAGGCTCCTTCTAAGGCGCAGATGTGCAGGTCCAGGGCAGGGACAGTGCTCTGGCAAGAGGTGAAGGAGCAAGCAGGGCTGGGGCAGGCTGGAAGGCGGCAGACGGGCTCTGCAAAAAGCAGAGGGAGAAAAATCACTGCTGAAGCCCAGGGCTGAACCAGGCACCTTTAGATCTTCAGTCTAACGCTCTCCCAGCTGAGCTCCTTCATCCCTGCCCCAGCAGCCCTTGTCCCTGGGCCACCCCTGCCGGGCCCCAGGCTGACACAGACGAGGAGTTCTCCTCAGGGAGGTTCCCAGGGAAAAGTTGTGCCCAGCCCCAGACAGAGGGGACCGGGTCCCTCCCTGCCTCCAAGCCCAGGTGGGCTCCAGCTTTGGTGGAGGCCACGTTACGCTGGGCGTGCCAAGATGTGTGTGGGCCTCGTACAAAGGGGACAGTAGTGAAGGTAAGTGGGCAGGCCAGGCATGTGCAGCTGCAAAGGCTGAGGGCCAAAGAAGCATAGGACCGATGGAAGACCTTATCGCCTGGAAAGCCTCCTCCCACACATTTTTTCCCTTGCTGAGCTTTGCTGCTTCGTTCCCAGCTCCTCTCCCTCCTTCCTCCTGAGCAGTGCAGGGCGATGGGGAATGGGGGTCCTGGTCAGTCCATAACAATTCCTCTCTGCTGCTCCTTCCTTCTACCACTTTTCCCATGGGGTCCCTCTTACAGGCTACAGTCTTTCGAGACAAACCTGCTACAGCATGGGCTCTCCTCAAGCTGAAATTCTTTCAGGAAATATCCAACCTCTCCAGTGTTGGGTCCTCCACCAAGTGCAGGGATTACCTCCTCTGCTGTGCTCCTCTCCTTAGGCTGCAGGGAAATACCTGCTCTACTGTGGTATTCTCCACAGGCTGCAGGAGACCATCTGCTCTGGCACTTGTAGCACCTCCTCTCCCTCCTTCTTCACTCACCCTGGTGTTTTCAGGGCTGTTTCTCACACTGCTTTTTCCCTCACTCCTCTCCCACTCGAGCACTTGTGTCCTCTCTTAAATACACTCTCACAGAAGTTCCACCACCCTCGTTGATGGGCTCAGTTTTGGCCAGCGGTGGGTTTCTTTTGGAGACGTCTGGAACCAGCTCTGTCTGGCACGGAAGCAGCCCCTGGTCTCTTCTCACAGAGGACCGTCCCTTCAGCCCCACCACTACCAAACCCTGGAGATGGACACCAATTCCACAAGCCCTGGCTCTGCACCACAAACACTCTGGTGTGAGTCCTCACCCCACGTGGGCACACGGTACAAGCTGCACTCCGAGGATTTTTCCTCCTGGGCACTTTCCAGCCCAGCCCAGCTCCCTCCAAGCTCTGCCACCTCCCCTGCCCGCTCTCCATCCCAGCCCAGTCTGCGCTGGCCCAACAGCAGAGCCTGCCCCAGGGTGCTGCAGAGCTCTGGGCACTCGCTCCACAGCCACAGCCCCTCTGAAGGGCACCGCAGCTGCTGGGGGGCAGAGGAGGGTCAGCCCCAGAGATGGGGGGCATGTGGGCACAAGGCAAAGGCAGTCAGTGGGCCCCTGTGTCCTCCTCCCCAGGATATTCTGAGGGGTCTGCAGCCCCTCACTGCCATCCCCTCTCCCCAGCCCAGTACAAGAGCCCTGGCCCTGGGGACCCTCAGGCAGCTCCTGCCGCCCCAGTGACAGAGTGGCACTGGGACAGCCTGCCCCAGGCTGCTGCAGCCAGAAAGGTCTTCTCATCTCCCGTTTATTCAGCCCTGCTGCTGATGGGTCTCAGACAAAGAAGTTGGAGCTGGTTCATGTATTTTATTTAAACACACAGAGAGACTGAGTCTTTATTTACAGAAATGTTTTGTGTCACAGCCGAGAGGTGAAAAGTTAAGGAGGAGAGGAGGAATAGTGAATGCTTGTCACACCAGATGCTGTGAATCCTTTGCAGAGGAAGGTACACAGTCTATGGCTGATGAAAAAATGTCCAATCAGTTTCCTCAGGGCATCCTTGAGCTCCTGGTTCCTCAGGCTGTAGATGAGGGGGTTCACTGCTGGAGGCACCACCGAGTACAGAAATGACAGCACTAGATTCAGGAATGAAGAGGAGACGGAGGGCGGCTTCAGGGTGGAAATCACCCCAGTGGTGATAAAGAGGGAAACCACGGCCAGGTGAGGGAGGCACGTGGAAAAGGCTTTCTGTCTTCCCTGCTGTGAGGGGATCCTCGTCACAGCCCTGAAGATCTGCACATAGGACACCGCAATGAAAACAAAACATCCCAAAAAGCCAAAAGCACTAACCACCAGAAGGCCAGCTTCCCTGAGGTAATCTGATTGTGAGCAGGAGAGCTTGAGGATCTGGGGAGTTTCACAGAAGAACTGGTCTAGGCCATTCCCTTGGCAGAGAGGTATTGAAAATGTATTAGCTGTGTGCAGCACAGCATAGAGAAAGCCATTGCCCCAGGCAGCTGCTGCCATGTGGACACAAGCTCTGCTGCGCAGGAGGGACCCATAGTGCAGGGGTTTGCAGATGGCCACGTAGCGGTCATAGGCCATGACTGTCAGAAGATAAAACTCTGCTGACATCAAGGTGAGAAATAGAAAGAGCTGTGCAACACATCCAGTGTAAGAGATGGCCCTGGTGTTCCAGAGGGAGTTGGCCATGGCTTTGGGCAGAGTGGTGGAGATGGCACCCAGGTCGAGGAGGGCGAGGTTGAGGAGGAAGAAGTACATGGGGGTGTGGAGGCGGTGGTCACAGGCTACGGCAGTGATGATGAGGCCATTGCCCAGGAGGGCAGCCAGGTGGATGCCCAGGAAGAGGCAGAAGTGCAAGAGCTGCAGCTCCCGCGTGTCTGCGAATACCAGGAGGGGGAAGTGGGTGATGGAGCTGCCGTTGGACATCGGATCCCTTTGTTCCCGAGGTACTGCCAAAGGAGGAAAGCACACTCACAAGTCAGGACAGCTCTGAGCAAATCTCTTCCCATTGCCTGCCCTTCCAAACCCAAGCCCCGAAAACACACTTTGCCTTTGTCCTTTTTTGCGGGAGCTTTCTGCATTGCCCTTGTTGGAGCTCTCATTGTTGCTGGCCAAGTGTGCCGTGAGGAGCAGAGCTCTGCTTGTGGGCTCCCAAGGAGTCATCCCTGCTCCACAGCAGCGGGGATTTGGGAAAGGGGTTACAGCTTCTGCCATTCACTAGTTACCTCATCTGTGATCCACTTGTAACGCAGAGGAGCTGCTCAGCATATTCCTGCAGGAAAACCTCAGGGAAACTCCTGGTTGTCCTAAAGCTGCAGTGACATGAGCAGAGCCAGCTCACTCCTCAGCCTTGACGGGGGGTAAAGACCATGCAGCTCTTCACTCACTGCCCCCCGACCCCCTGCAGAGGGATAGGGAGAAGAGGGAGAAAAAGGAATGAAAATCTCATGGGTTGAGATACAGCCAGTTTGATAGACCAGTAACGGGAAAGAAAATAACAATCATTGTAAAAGAAAATAGGAAACCAGGAGTGATGCAGCACAATTGCTTACCACCCGATGCCCATCCCGAGCAGCGAACACGGATTCCTGCCGCCCGGCCAACCCCCATTTCTATACTGAGCAGGACCAGCCCAAGGCATTTTAATGCCCTCTCTGGTGGTTTTGGTGCTGAGTCCATGAAGCTCAGACACAGGGGAAGCTGATGAAACCTCTCCAGAAGTCAACGTCAGATGTAATTTTGCAAGTTTCTTGGAGCGTTAATGGGTCCCACTGAGGGCCATTACTGCCAAAGGCTCCTGGAGGCTCGTTCAAGGGAAAACTGGAGGCGGTGAGGGCAGGTAGGCAAAGGCAATGGAGAGGTGTCTCTGACGCTGGCTAATGCTGAATGTGTGAGAGGAAGGCAAAGGGCCAAGCCCTGGCCTCCAGCCCCTGGGAAGGGAGATCCTGCCCCACAAGCACAGCTCAGGGCTCTTCCTGGGGCATTGTGATGGGAGGACGTGCAATGCCAAGGGCAGAAAGACAGAATGACGGCTCCCGGGTGGGGAAGAGGAGGCGCTAAGGCCCTAGTGCTGTAAGGATAAGGTGTCTTCTGGTAGCCTTGGTGGCACAGACAACAGCCACAGCCAAGAGGAGAAAGACATAAGCACTGTTGGGGGCTTTCAGCCTTGCCAACTCCCTTGATCGTCTGCACCCCTGTCTGTGCTATGGTGTCCCACATCTGCTCCTCTTCCCCTGCAGGCTGCAGACAACCCCCTGCTTCCCCGTCTTGCTCTCCCCTCAGCGTCTCACTGCCTTTACTCATCTCTCTCCATCGTCCTTGGCTGTTCCTGAAACACAACGCCTTGGGCTGATCCCGACTCCCTCTGGGTGATCTGTTGCAGCACAGCACTGCCCTTGCAGTGGCATTTCTTTCTCCTGGTGTCCAGTCTCCACCTCCCAAGCTGCCCTTTGTTGCATTTTTTCTTTCTCCTGCTGTTTCCCACCAAAGAAAAGATCCGTTGTCTCTGAAACAACCCTTCAACCAGGTTCAGGCTATTCCAATAGTGCCCAGAGCCTCCCTGCCACTGGGCCAGAGAAGCCCAGGTCCCTCAGCCTCTCCACCAAGCGCACGTGCACTTGGCCCTAAAGGCCATCGTGGCAGACCTCCTCTGGACACTCTCCAGGTCCTCTCCACTTCTCCAAAATGGGGAGCCGCACGCTGCGACACAGCTGTGTGCGTTGGGCCACAGCAGTGCTGAGTCAAAGGGGAAGGTGACTCTAGTTGCCAGGGGGACACACGCTCCTCCTCCTGCAGCCCCGTAGACAGCCGGCCTTGTTCATAGTGAGCGTGCACCACTGGCTCATGAGGCGTCCCTCAGGGTGCCCAGCCCCGTCTCCGCAGGGTCACTGCTCAGCACATCAGGTCCCAGCCTGTCCTGCTGCATTGGGGTTATTCTTCCCCGGGATGCAGGACTGGACACTTCTCCTTGAAAGACTTCAAGAATTTCTGTTGGCCAAGTCCCAGCGTTTCTCCAGCTGCCCCTGGACTCAAGCTCCCTTTGGTCAGCTGTTAATGTTTGTGTGCAGATGGTCACCCTGATGCTTGTTCCCCAGGGCTTGGTATTGGGGCCAGTTCACTTTAAGATCTTTTTCAATGATCTGGACGAGGGGATTGAGTGCACCCTCAGTAAGTTTGCAGATGACACCAATTTAGGTGGGAGTGTCGATCTGCTTGAGGGTAGGAACACATTGCAGAGGGATCTGGAGAGGCTGGATCGATGGGCCAAGGCCAGTGGTATGAGGTTCAACAGGTCCAAGTGCCGGGTCCTGCACTTGGGTCACACCAACCCCATGCAGCGTTGCAAGCCTGGGGAGGAGTGGCTGGAGAGCTGCCCCGCAGGAAAGAACCTGGGGGTGTTGGTCAACTGCCGGCTGAATATGAGCCAGCAGTGTGCCCAGGTGGCCAAGAAGGCCAACCCAATTTTGTCCTGTATCAGGAACAGTGTGGTGAGCAGGAGTAGGGAAGTGATCGTCCCCCTGTACTTGGCACTGGTGAGGCCCCACTTGGAGTACTGTGTCCAGTTTTGGGCCCCTCACCACAAAAAAAGACACGTAGGTGCTGGAGCAGGTCCAGAGAAGGGCAACGGAGCTGGTGAGGGATCTGGAGGATAAATCTTATGAGGAGTGGCTGAGGAAGTTGGGGTTGTTTAGCCTGGAGAAAAGGAGGCTGAGGGGAGACCTTCTAACTCTCTAACTCCCTGAAAGGAGGTTGCAGAGAGATGGGGCTCGGTCTGTTTCTCCAAGTAAGAGGCTATAGGACAAGAGGAAACGGCCTCTAGTTGTGTGACGGGAGGTTTATACAGGATATTAGGAAAAGTTTTTAAACTGAAGGGGTTATTAAGCATTGGAACAGGCTGCACAGGGAGGTGGTTGAGGCACCATCCGTGGAGGTATTTAAAAGACGGGCAGACATAGTGCTTAGAGCTATGGTTTAGTGATGGCTTTTGTCAGAGTTAGGTTGATGGTTGGAGTAGGTGATCTGAAAGGTCCCTCCCAACCAAGGCAATTTGATGTTTCTCTTCTGATTTCATGCCCTTTTCCACTCTTTTTCCACTGTCAAGTTCTTCTCTTGGATCATCCTCATCCCCTCCCATACAAAGAGCCAACTCTTTTTCACCGTTTCCTTGTTGGCCCTTCCCTTGGTGTTTCTGAGATGGTGACAGTGGCACTTTCCACCCTCCTCATGTCATCCATGACGCTAGTAACCCCTTTTCTTACCTCTGCTGTCGTACAGCTACTCAAGTTGTCTTGTTAGAGGAACCACGACTCAGCATGAGCCATCTGCACATGCAATTTAAATGCTGATGTTCTGGAGCTTCAGTGCACAGGGACCTTGAGACACCTGGGGATGTGGCCAACAGAAACCTGCTCAAGTTTTTCAAGGAGAAGGGGCAAAGTGGGAGAGGACGAGGTGAGGAGTGAGTCTGAGGAGAGGGGCCTGGGCATTTTGAGGGATGCCATGTGAGCCTCTGGTAAAGGCTCAGCACCATTAAGGCCAGCTGCATATGGGGTGGTGTTAGAAGGGCCGTGGACACCCGGAAAAGGGCAGTTATTGTCCCCCTTGACTCAGCAGTGGTGTGGCCACATCTGCTCTCATAGTGTCCCAGCATGCCATGGATTTGAAGGGACGTTTAAAGGTCATGTAGTCCAATCCCCGATTTTTAGGGACATCTGCGACTCAATCAGGATGCTGAAAGCCCCGCCCTACCTGACCCTGAACACCGCCAACGATGGGGAATCCACAGCTTCTCTGGGCAACCTTTTCCAGTGTCCCACCACCCTCATTGTGAAAAATTTCTTCCCTATGTCCAATCTAAATCCACCCTCTTTCAGTGTAAAGCCATTGCCCCTTGTCCTGTCGTTACTGGCCCTGATAAAATCTCTCTCTCTCTCTCTTATAAGCCTCCCTCATAGATTAAAAGGCTGCAAGAAGGTGTCCTTGGAGCTTTTTGTTTCCAGACTCAACAACTTCAACTCTCTCTGCTTTTCTCCTTAGGAGAAGTCTTCCAGCCCTCCCATGATTGTTGATGATCATTCTCTTGATCTGCTCTAACAGGTCCATGTCGTTCTTGTGCTGGGGCCCACAGAACTGGACACAGTGTTCCAGATGAAGTCCTATGAGATTGGAGTAGAGAGGGGGAATCCCTCCCAGCTGCTGGCCACGCTTCTGTAGATGCAGCCCAGGCTATGGTTGGCTTTCTGGGCTGCAAGTGCACATTGCCGGCTCTTGTCCAATGTTGCACAAACCAGTATCCCCAAGTCCTTCTCTACAGGGTTGCTCTCAATCCATTCATCAGTCCGTCTCTATTGATACTGGGGATTGCCCCGACCCAGGTGCAGGACCTTGCACGTGGCCTTGTTGCACTTCCAGAGGGTCACACGTGTCCCATTTACCAGTGACCAAAACAGCTGAGAGTTCCTTTCCCAAGGTTTAGGGTCTTGACTATAGTTTTCAGCTGGCATATATCCCTTCAGATCATGAATTCCACCAGGGGCTGATCACTGCAGCCCAGGCTGCCACCAGTCTTGGCCTCTCCAATAAGTATCTCTGAGTTGGTGACAGGACGAGGGAGCTGGGTTTGGGTTTAGGCGTGAGGCATGTGGTGAGGGTTTCAGCTTTGGCGTTGGTGTTCAGGGAAGGGCTACAGAGGAGAGCTGCAGGTGAGGGATCACGGTTAGGGTCCAGGCAAAGGCTTAGGGGGAGCTGCGTCGTGCCAAGTCTGAGGGGCAAGAGTGCGGAAGGCACTCGGCGTGTATGGGCCCTGGTGGTGAGCAGAGGGAAAGCTCATGTGGTGATGACCAAAAGCATCCCCATTGCAACGAGCTGGGGATTAGCACTGGGCCCCTTGGCTTGGCAGGGCACATCCAGGGGGCTACAGCACACAGGATGTCTCTGCCTCCTTTCTTTGTCACCCTGAAATCACTGCCTCTGGTTTTCTGCTCCAACCAGCCCCCAGGGAGGCACGCTTCAATTTCCTGAAGCAGCTTCGTCAGCCACAGCCCTCAGCAGACCCTGCTGAACGTCCAAGGCTCTTTATTCCTGCCAGGGCCCTCCACACTGCGTGACTTTCCCCTGGGAGCTCGTTAACGTGAAGGAACTGTAATGAGTTTATTCTTGCATCTCAATTCACTGTATGGTTGCAAGGGGACTTTGAGGAGAGACTGTCTCCAAGGAAGAGTTTTGCTAGAGTTTGCTGGAGAAGAAAACTTTTGTTTAACAAGCACATAATGTAACATGGGCAGGGACATCACTAGAGACATGAGTTGGTGACAAGGCTCTGGGATGGAAATTTGGCCAAGAATAAGGCAAAGTTTACTTAATCTGCCACACTGTCTCTTTAGCCAACTCACTAACTGTGCGTATATTTAGAACTTCCTATCAATCTCTCCAACATATTTCTTTCATGGTGGTGGTTTGAGGAAGGTGGAGCTTATTGGAGGCTTGGCCTTGGCATATAGTGGAGGAATGCATTGGGTTTCTTTAATTAATTGGTATCATTTTTTCCTTCTGGCTGTTCAAATTGAATAAGAATCCCTTGTCTATTTACAGCCAAGTCTGCGGGGGAATCGGGCAGGAATTGGTGCAAAGGAGCTGTGAACATTCAGCTGCAGACTCAGCGCACAAGTCTGATGTAGGAAAAGAATGCAAGTCCCAGGCAGCCCCAAGAGAAACGGTGGGGGGGAGGAGGAGGTGGGGGGGCAAGTTGTCCATACAGTGGGGGACCTCGAGGAGATGGCAGTTGCTACCTCTCCGGTCCTCCTTAGGAGACCCTCTGGTTCAGTATCAGCTGGAGAAAGCTGCAAGCATTTCCTCTGGAAAAATAAAAAGACTAATGAAAAGCCCTTTCCAAATGAAAAATTACCTTTTTATTAAGTGCTTCTTGAAACCTTCTGCTTTAAGTAGACTCCTGAGACCTCTCCACTGAGCTGTACCAGGCTAGAAGCCCTGAAGAAAATCATGGAAGAGCTGTGGCTCCTTAGGGCTTTCTGCACTTTAACGAGCCCCATGGGGTATTTGCTGCTGAGCCCAGGAATGCCAGATACTGAGAGGAGCTTGAACAACCTGTGCAGGAATTCAAGTCCGAAGCAAACGCCAAAGTGTCTTGGAGCATTAATTGTCCCCACTGAGGGCCATGACAGACCAAGCCTCCCCATGGATTTGTTCGAGCAGGCAACTGGAAGCTGTGATTACCGGGAGGCAAAGGCACTGTGCAGGTGGAGCTGATGCTGAGTAAAGCTTTGATGTATTTTATCCCGCCAAGCAGCCAGCCCTGGGAAGGGGGATCCTGTCCCTCACACTGGCTCAGGGCTCCTCCTGGGGCAGTGAGGTGTGGGGTAGGCAATGCCGAGTGAAGGACAATGGCACCACACCTCCCGGCCTCCCTGGGGGTTGCGAGGAAGCAGTGAGGCCCCGGTTCCATGAGATTAAGGTGTCTCCTTTCAGGCCTTGGTAGCAAAGACAACAGCCACAGCCAAGGGGACAAAGACCTGCGGGCTGTGGACACCCAACCTCTTTCCTCCCCTTGCTCCCACTGGGGCATCTCCTCGCCTTTCCTGACAGCTCTTCTTCCTCCCTGCCTGGTCCTTGGAACACCCAGCGTTGCGCTGATCCAGGCTCCCTCTGGGTGACCTCAGCAGTCACAGCACTGTCCTTCATGGGACATTTCCTTCTCCTCATGTCCAGTCTCGTTGTGAATGTTGATTTGGGATCCTGCCCCACTTTGAGGTGGCACCAATTTCAGATTTAGTAACACGGGGTTAAGTCATATGATTCTAACAATACTTCATCATTTGCCAGTTCTCAAAGTGATTTATCAAAATTTCCTATAACCACCACAGTGACATATTTAAAGATTCAAAAAAGGAAAGGTTCACGGGACAGGTACGACACTTTCCTGAATTAAATCAGACACTCGCAACCACAAGACTTACAATAGTATTCTAAATTGAATTGCACACACAGAAAGTCGCTGAGGTGACCATCTCTGTGCAGGGAAGTCCGCACTGGGGAAGGGAATCATGGCAAAAAGGGCCAGCGAGGGGCTCCTTTGGGGGCTTTTTGAAGTGAGGAAAAGCGGCCAGCCTGTGCCGGAAACTGGCCGCTCGTGGGTGGTCTGCTGAGGAGCTGTGGGCAGAGCCAGCAGCACGGGCGGCAGATCTAAAGGAGGCGTACTCGCTGGGACCACTTCCCCCCTCATAAAAGAAGCCTTTTGGGAGCACAGCGACCTGGTCACTGCGCACTGAGTAAGCACGCAGCACATGGGCATCACCCAGGGCGTCACCGGGGAGCACCACAAGAAGGCGGTCATCACCCTCTCGGATGGAGTTTAGCTCTGCTCTCCACCCGGCAGAAGGTCGTGCTCTCAACCTTAGCCAGGATGGATGTGGGAACCCAGAGAGAGCTCCCACAGGAACATACAGCCGTCCAGGTCACAGGCTGCAGGGGGTGCCAGAGCCTTTCACTGGTAACGCGGGGCAGCTGTAACAGCTGCTGTGTGCGTTGTGAACAGGTGAACCATCTGCTCAGCCTGGTGTCAGAGCTGTGAGAGGAAGTCGAAAGGTTAAGGAGCATTAGGGAGGCTGAACAAGAAAAGGACTGGTGGAGCCAGGCTCTGCCCTCCTTGAAACAGAAGCAGGAGCACCTATCAGAAAGTCACTGGGATCCAGGGACCCCTGTATCCTGCCCTGTCAGGCAGAAGACAGAAGCCTAAATGAAAAGAGTGAATGGAGGGAAATTCATGGTCGGGGCAGCAGGCGAACTCCCTCCTTGCCCACCTTGTCCCCCACCCTGGTACCTCTGAAGAACAGATCTGAGGTTCTGGTTGAGGAAGGCCAGTCAAATGAGGATGTGGATGATGGGCAATCCACACCAGAGATGTCTCCACAGTCAGAATGGTGTACCGCCCGTATCACAACCACAACCCCAAGGAAGAAAAGAAGGGTTATGGTCGTTGGTGACTCCTTTGTTGGAGGTCTCCTTGTTGGAGACCTGAGAGGGAATATGCCGGGTAATATGAGAGGGTCCAATATGCCGGGTAGACCCTCCTCACAGAGAAGTCTGCTGTCTTTCTGGAGCCTGGGTGAAGGACATCACCAGGAAACTTCCTCGCTTGATACAGTCCTCAGCCTACTACCCATTATTGATCTTCCTTTTAGGTGGAGAGGAAGCTGCGACTCACAGACCAAGAGCAATCAAGGGGGACTTCAGGGCCTTGGGAAGGTTGGTGAGGGAATCTGGGACACGGGTTATTTTTTCCTCACTCATTCCAGTTGCAGGCAGTGACATTGGAAGAAACAGACGGATCCAGTCTATTAATCCATGGCTCCGTGGCTGGTGTCACCGCCACAATTTCATTTTTGTTGACAATGGGATGGCCTACACAGCACCGGGCTTGCTGGCATCACCTGGGAGACACCTTTCTCAAAGGGGGAAGAAGGTCTTTGCTCAAGAGATTGTGGGGCTGATCGACAGGGCTTTAAACTAGATGTGAAGGGGGAGGGGGATGATAATATCAGGCTTGTCTGTGACCAGCTGTGGGATAACACGTCAGGGTTAGGGGGACGGGGCGCTAGTAAGGGCCTTTGACCTGTTGCCCAGAGGCATGCTGGGGACACTGCATCATAGTCAAAGTCTTACAGAGACGAGCCAGGGGCTTCTGAGGTTGTTGGAGTCAACATGGAAACACGCGTGAAACACCTCAAGGTGATCTCCTCTAAGAAGGTAACACAGGCAACAGCCCAGCTGAAGTGCCTCTACACAAAGGCACGCAACATGGGTAACAAACAGGAGGAGCTGGGAACTACCATGCTGCTGGAAAGCTATGACCTAGCGGGCATTACTGAAACCTGGTGGGACGAATCCTATGGCTGGAGTGTGGCTAGGTTAAAGAAAGCGTGCCCTCCCTGATGACTGAGAATGGCAAACTGGTAACAACAGACAAGGAGAAGGCTGAGGTTCTGAACAACTTTTTGACTTAGTCTTCACTGGCAGCCTCTCTCCTCACACCTCCCAAGCTGAAGGACTTCAAGACGGGGACCTGGGGGACAAAGTCCCTCCCACTGTAAGTGAAGACAAAGTTTGTGACCACCTGAGCAACGTGAACATACACAAGTCCATGGGGCCTGATGCACCCCAGAGTCCTGAGGGAATTGGCTGATGAAGTTGCCAAGACACTCTCCATGATATTGGAAAAGTCATGGCAGTCAGGCCTTTTTTAAAAAGGGTAGAAAGGAGGACCCTGGAACTACCACCCTGTCAGCCTCACCTCCGTGCCTGGGTAGATCACAGCACAGATCCTCCTCGAAGCTATGCTAAGGCACATGGAGGACAGAGAGGTGATTCGAGAGAGCCAGCATGGCTTCACCAGGGGCAAGTCCTGCCCGACCAACCTGGTGGCTTTCTCCAGTGGAGTGACTGCATCAGTGGACAAGGGAAGAGCAATGGATATACTCTGCCCGAACTTCTGCAAGGTCTTTGACACGGTCCCCCCACAACTTCCTTCTCTCTAAATTGGAGCCATACGGATTTGATGGGAGGACTGTTCGGTGGATAAGCAACTGGCTGGAGGGTCGCATCCAGAGAGTAGTGGTCAATGGCTCGATGCCCAGATGCAGAGGGGTGAAAAGTGGTGTCCCTCAGGGATCTGTCTTGGGGGCAGTGCTGTTTAATATCTTCGTGAATGACATAGACAGTGGGATCAAGTGAAGCCTCAGCAAGTTTGCTGATGACACCAAGCTGAGTGGTGCAGTTGACAGCCCAGAGGGACAGGATGCCATCCAGAGGAACCTGGACCAGCTGGAGAGGTGCGCCTGAGCAAACCTTATGAAGTTCAAGAAGACCAAGTGCAACGTCCTACACTTGGGTCGGGACAATCCTGGTTATCAATACAGGCTGGGGGATGATGTGATAGAGAGTAGCCTTGCGGAAAAAAGCCTGGGGGGTACTGGTAGATGAAAAGCTGGACATGAGCCAACAACGTGAGCCTGCAGCCCAGAAGGCCAATCGCATCCTGGGCTGTAACAACAGAACTGTGGCCAGCAGATCCAGAGAGGTGATTCTGCCCCTCTCCTCTGCTCTCATGAGACCCCACCTGGAGTAGTGTGTCCAGCTCTGCAGCCCTCAGCACAAGAAGGACATGGACCTGTTGGAGCAGGTCCAGAGGAGGCCACAAAGATGATCTGAGGGCTGGAGCCCCTCTCCTACGAAGACAGTCTGATACAGTTAGGCTTGTTCAGCCTGGAGAAGAGAAGGCTATGAGGAGACCTGAGAGCGGCCTTCCAGTCCCTGAAGGGGGCCTACAAGAAAGCGGAGGAGGGGCTGTTTGCAAAGGCATGTAGCCATAGGACAAGGGGCAATGGTTTAAACTAGAGCAGGGTGGGTTGAGATTAGACATTGGGAAGAAGTTCTTTACCATGAGGGTGGTGAGACACTGGCCCAGGTTGCCCAGAGAAGGGGTGGAGGCCCCATCCCTGGAGGTGTTCAAGGCCAGGCTTGATGAGGCTCTGAGCAACCTGATCTAGTTGAAGATGTCCCTGCTGACTGCAGGGGGGTGGGACTAGATGGCCTTTAGAGGTCCCTTCCAACCCAACACATTCTAAGATTCTGTGATTCTAAACAGACATAAAGGCTAACCAATACAATTGAGATGTATCTCTTTTTGCAAAAAGTAGTGCATTATTGGTACCAAATGATCTTTGAAACCTCAAAGGCAGGTGTTTCTATATTGGAGGTGGTATTGCAGGGGACAGGTGGTTCATATTGTAGGGAGGACGTTGCATTAGGAGGAGCGTGGGTCACCCACACCAGGGGAGCTGTCATCCCACTCCACTGAAACCTGGAGTGGCCACCTCGGGGCTCGTGTGCCCCTCACTGGGGCTTCCTGTTCTAGACAAGTGGGGAGGAATGGAGAGTGTCCAGAGAAGCTCTGCCAATATGGGATTCATGGCCTCAAGCACACGCCCCGTGAGGGGAGGCTGAGGGTCCTGGTCTCCTTCAGCCTGGTGAAGTGGGGGCTCAGAGCGTCACAGTCATAACCTGTAACTGCTTGAAGGTGGTTTCAGAGATGCCGGAGCTTTTCTTCATGGTGGAAAAAAAAGCAGGAGAAAGGAAGGATGCCACAAAGTTTGGATTGGGAGGTTGAGACCAGAAATGACCAGAAGAAACTGTCACTCCAAGGGCAGTGCTGTGGTACAAGAGGACACTCAGGGGGAGGCTGGACCAGCCCATGGCTTTGTCTTTCCCAGAACAGCCAGGGAGGATGGAGAGATATCAGTAAGGGTAGTGAGATATTGGGGCGAAATCAAAAAGACAATTGGGTGCCTTCAAAGAAAGAGGTGCAGGTATGGGACACCGAAGGAGTAACACCTTCAGGTTTGCTCAGCATCAGAGCCACCTTTAATTTCCCTTTACCTACCTGTCATTATTGCCTCCAGTTTTCTGCTCTAACGAGCCCCTGGGGAGGCTTTGTTGGTAATGGTCCTCAGTGGGACCCATTAACACTTCAAGAAACCTCGGAGTTTACATCTGAGTTTGTCATCTTGAGCGGTTTCTTCAACTTCCTCTCAGTGTCTGCGGTTCAGGGACTCTGCCCCAAACCCACCCGAGGGGTCATTAAAATGCCTTGGGCTGCTCCTCTGCTGAGCCCACCTCCTGGGACGGAGGAAGCTCATGGCAACCAGTGCTGCAGAGAGACAGCTCTGCCCAGGAGCAGCTCCTGTGCAATGGGCAGCAGGGCTGAGGGCACTGCCTGCAGGCAGCGAGGATGGGACCATCAATGCAGAGAGAGCGTGAAGGCAGTCGTGACTGGGAGGAGAGCTGAGAGCTCACTGTGGGAGGAAGCTTCCCAGCCCTCTGCACGGTAAGTGTGAGGCTGCAGGGCAATGCCACTGCCGATCCTGAAGGGTTCTCCTAAAGCTGTCGTAGCCCACAGCCTGTGGGATCTTTCTTTGGTGTAGAGGAGGAGAAGGGTGTGCTGCAGAGCAGGGCTTCCCTGCAGCACCGTCAGAGGGACAGGACACGGTGGCTGCCTTCTCCTGGGGATGGTTGCAGGGGCATGAAGGCGGGTGTGCAGCCAGGGGTGCCCAGGGCTGTCCTTCAGAGCAGGGTCCCGGTGCTTCAGAGGAACTCTCCCTCCTGCCAGTGCCAACTCTAACCCTGCCCGGTGAGCTTCTGCCCTCAAGGACGTGGGATCCAGGGCAGCAGCTGCCTCATCTGTGGCCGTAGCTGCAGCAGAAGGGACTCTCCTGAGCACCCTCTGTCCCTCCCTGGCCTTGTTTCCCTTGGCAGAAGCATCGGGGCATTGCTCCTTGCTTCTCCACCCGTCCCTGCTGCTGCTGCTGCTGCTTCTTTGATTTCAGTCTCTCTGGGGTGGGGGCTTCATCAGCAGCTCAGCAACTGACCCTGCAGGTCCTGCCATGCAGATGTGTCCCTGGTGCCCAAGGCCTCTTCTAACCTCTGGGTCTCTAGGCAATGCAGTCCATGGGGTGGGGATAAAGGTAACTCCCAGAAAGGGCCCCCCATCTTCTGGGCATCCAAAAGCTGACAGCTCTTCCCTGGGGAGGGGAGTTTGGAGATCTGCACTTTGGAACTGGACTCCTCTGCTCTCCGTGGGATCATCCTCCAGACCAAAGCGGGGCTGGCAAAAAGCAGCTGAGAGCAGGACGGATGGAGAGACCAGCTCTCCTCCTTCGGCACTAAGGGTCTGTCCTATTGCCTCCCAGGACTCTCACAATAGCACTCGTAGGGCAGCAGAAATGCCAGGGATTTCTACCTTCAAACATGACTCCTCAAGTGGGCCAGGGGTAACCGGAGCAAAATAAACAAAACAACCCCCCCAGCTCTGTTCTGCAGCCAGGGGACCTGGGAGTGACAGTGCTCAAAAGCTCTTTTATATCGGGGGTAGAGTTACCCTGCAATCACTCCTGGTTCCTCTCTCCCTCTTGCTGCACAGCACGACTGACTCCTCTGGAGCCCACAGCAGAGTCCCCTGCTCCCCATTGCACCCTCAGCCAGCACAAACCAGGCATCACACCAGGATCTGCACAAACGCCTTCCTGGACGGACGGAGGTCATTTGGGGGGCTCTACTGTGACCAGTGCAACAGGTTCTACTCGGACCTGTCTGTCCTCACTCTTCACTGTCTTTTCCTCCTTGGACAGGCCCCCATGTGCAGAGGGAAAATATGTCCAACGGCAGCTCCATCACCCACTTCCTCCTGCTGGCATTCGCAGACACGCGGGAGCTGCAGCTCTTGCACTTCTGCCTCTTCCTGGGCATCTACCTGGCTGCCCTCCTGGGCAATGGCCTCATCATCACTGCCGTAGCCTGTGACCACCGCCTCCACACCCCCATGTACTTCTTCCTCCTCAACCTCGCCCTCCTCGACCTGGGTGCCATCTCCACCACTGTTCCCAAAGCCATGGCCAACTCCCTCTGGCACACCAGGACCATCTCCTACATGGGATGTGTTTCCCAGGTCTTTTTCTTTGCCTTCTTGATGTCAGCAGACTTTTGTCTTCTCACCGTCATGGCCTACGACCGCTACGTTGCCATCTGCAAACCCCTGCACTATGGGTCCCTCCTGCGCAGCAGAGCTTGTGTCCACATGGCAGCAGCTGCCTGGGGCAGTGGCATTCTCAATGCTCTCCTGCACACTGCCAATACATTTTCAATACCTCTCTGCCAAAGCAATGGCCTAGACCAGTTCTTCTGTGAAATCCCACAGATCCTCAAGCTCTCCTGCTCACAATCCTACCTCAGGGAAGTTGAGCTAATTGTATTTAGTGCCTGTTTATTCTTTGTGTGTTTTATTTTCATTGTGGTGTCCTATGTGCAGATCTTCAGAGCTGCGCTGAAGATCCCCTCACAGCAGGGACGGCACAAAGCCTTTTCCACCTGCCTCCCTCACCTGGCCGTGGTCTCACTGTTTATCAGCACTGGCATGGTTGCCCACCTGAAGCTCCTCTCCATCTCCTCCCCATCCCTCAATGTGGTGATGGCTGTTGTGTACTCGGTGGTGCCTCCAGCAGTGAACCCCCTCCTCTACAGCATGAGGAACCGGGAGCTCAAGGATGCCCTGAAGAAACTCATCTGATGGATCCTGAGGCAGTAAAAGTAATGTGCCTCCTGTTCTCTGTGTCATGCTATAAGTTTACTCTAGGCCAGGCTTCAGCCATTATTTTTTTCTCTGATAATTATCCTTTGAAGTAATTGCTTGGGTTCATAGCACTTCTCTTGAGGCTCTTTCCTGTTCTGTCTCATTCTTGAAGAACCATGTGTCACCTCTTTCCTCCCTAAGAGCATCTCTACAATAAAAGGGGATCTCCTGAGTGTGGTGCCTGATGGCTGGGTCGGCTTGATACGGTTTTGGCTGCGAAGAAGCCTAAGGAACTGGACTTTCCAAGCATCTTTCCACCTTGTTTTGGGAAACAATGTCACAGTAGCACTGGCATATTTTAGACACCAAGACTTAGTTGAAGGCTCTCTTCTTGGTGTAGAGGGGCAGTGGAGACGGTACATGACCTCCCAGTAACATTCCTCAGGCTGTCACAGGTATGATGGGGCTGATGGCAGATTTCAATCCATGTGGAAAGGAATCTGGAGTGGTCAGGAGAGGACGGGGACACTCCATGTTCTCTGGGATGGGAAGTGAATGGAGACACAGAAGAGTTTAAGTCTCAGAGATAGGTCCCCCCAGGACAAATCACTAAATCCAGGTACCCACAAGCCAGGACTCTGCAGGGCCGTGGGAGGCAGTGAAGATGCATCAGGCAGAGGGAAAGGAGACTGGAGAGATGCGGGGGCTGCCTGAGGAGCCCCAGGGCCAGGAGTCTCCTGCTGTCCTGGGGAGCAGGGCAGGCGGGGAGGCAGAGCGGGGCAAAGGCAGTTTGGGCTGGGGATCAGCTGCAGCTGAAGGCAGGAGAGCCAGAGAGCGAGTGGCCTCTGCTGGCCCTTGGGGCCAGCTCCAGCCCTGGGGTGATGGGGAGGCTGAGAGCCCTCTCTGCCCCCAGCAGCTGTGGTGCCCTTCAGAGGGGCTGGGGCTGTGGGGGGAGTGCCCAGAGCTCTGCAGTTCCCTGTGGGGAGCACTGCTGTGGGGCCAGCCCAGAGCAGGGGGCTCTTTTGGGCTGGGCTGGGCAGATGGCGGGGAAGGTGGGAGAGAGACAGGGTGGGTCTGGAGTGGTGTGGGAAGTGCCCAGGAGAGGAAAACCCCAATGTTAGCGGCGCTGTGTGACCATGTGAGGACGTGCTCCAGTGGGCATGTGGGGCAGAGCCAGGTCTCCTGGAGAAGGAAGCAAGTCATTGTCCTGGTGCTGGCAGGGACAGGGTTAATTCTCCCCGGGCTCCATCAGGGACACAGGTATTCCATGCCATGTGAGCCATGGCCAGGCGGAGCTGCCAGAGGAGGGGCCAGGAAGTCGCTGCTGGGGAGCGGGCTGGGGCGTCCCGGGTCCGGTTGGTGAGCGGCGGTTCCGTAGTCGTGTTTGTACATTCCTCTGTCCGTGTGATTGTTGTTGTTTTCTTGTTCCCTTTGCTGTTCTGTTAAACTGCCTTTGTCTCAACCCACAAGTTCTGCCTTTTTTCTTCCAATTCTTCCCGTATTGGGAAGGCCCGAGCGAGCGGCACTTAGTTCCTTGTTGCCGTCTCAGGCCAAACCACAACAGTCCTTTTTTGGCACCCAACGTGGGGCTCGAAGGGTTGAGATAACAACAGAATCCAACTAGAGCTTGGAAAAACGAATTTGTTGTATGCATTTATTGTATTAGGTAAATAGTCACTGGTCACCATGTTGCTTGGTTTGTTCTCGTGGCTGTGTCATGTAAATTCCTCTATGGCTTATGTACTCCCTGCAATGCTGTTTATCACCTCTGGGAGAGGGATCAGGATTGTCATTTTACTGTCCTGTGTGATATCGGCTTAGGATATGAGAACATCACTTGTTAGACAGTTACTTGGGGGCGTTTAAGTGGCATTGCTGTCCTGTCCGTACCTTGGGCACCGTCTCTCACAATTTATTAATAATTACACCCAGTCTGTGGGGTGGACACACTTTCCCCAGCTCTTTTTTCCCCAGCTCTGGGGACACTTTCCCCAGCTCTTTTGCCTCCCTTTTCTCCTTCGGGTCAGGTATGACAGCTTTTGAGAATTTTGAATATCCTTGGGATGCTCAAACCAGCCTGGTCCTATTGTTATGTCTGCTGAATGTGTTCCAGGTCCTGTTCAGGGTTAAACGACTATTTAAGACGACCACCCAGAGACCTGCTCCGAGGCTGGACAGTCAGGGGTGGCACGGCATGTGGGAGAACACGGGCAGGTACCTAGAGAACTTCTCGCCTCCAATGGTCTGGGGCTTCACCCCTGAACAATTACCGGACCCTGACAGAGTGGTAGAATATCTGAAGGGAAAATGCTGTGGCTATTCTGGAGAGGCACAACTCACCGCACTGTGCTGGGCCCTGGCCAGTATCTACCAGGCCCTGCTCAGTGTTACGCAGCACCCTCAGGGGGAAGAGATGGAGACCAGGACGACAGACACTGCAGCTACTCCAACCCCTGTGACAGAGACTGCGGCTACTGCAACCCCTGCGACAGACACTGCGGCTCCTCCAACCCCAGTGGCAGCCACTGCCACTGAACCAGGGAACCAACCCGCGCCAGTATCAGTTGCCCCCATACAGAAGAAGAAGTACATGAAGAAATCAGTTCTCTTAGTAAGGGATAACGATGAACCAGCGCCATCACGAGAACAGGAGGAAGAGGCAGAACCAGAGATAATTACTCGATCCCTATCCTTGAGTGAGCTGCGGGATATGCGAAAAGATTTCAGCCGACATTCAGGCGAGCACATTGTCACCTGGATGATGCAGACTTACCCACAGACCCTGATGAGGTGCAATGCACAAGGCCCATGTGGCGGAAGGTTGTACGGAGCGCACCATCATCATATGCCAACTCACTGGCAGTAATGGAATGGAAAGGCGAAGAGGGACCAAGGGTGGATGAGGTGGCTGGCCGGCTCCGGCCATATGAAGAAAGTCTCTCTTCCCGCCTTGTCTCAGCTGTGGAGAAACTGTCGCGGAAGGTCCAGCAACTTGAAGAGAATATGTCCTACTCCCCACCTGTATGGGCCAGCATCTCAGCTATTAGGAGCAGGCGTTTCCCCACTCAAGAGAGAGAGTACAGAGGGTACACACCACGAGGCACCCTGTGGTTCTACCTGCGTGACCACGGGGAGGACATGAGGAAGTCGGATGGACAACCTACTTCGACCCTGCGGACACGGGTACAGGAGTTGCAAGGAAGGACAACCACAAAAGAGGATCCCTCCAGGAAAAGTGCCGCCCTGGTTTCCAGGGGGCAGTTCCCCAGACAGAGCAGAAGGTCTGATCTTACTTCTGATCCTCTTGAAGGAACTTCCAAGTCATTTCTGCAAGAAGTGAGTAACGGATACTATGACCAGGATTAGAGGGGCCCTGCCTCCGACCAGGGGGAGAAAAGGGACAACCGGGTTTATTGGACGGTGTGGATTCGATGGCCTGGCACATCAGACCCACAGGAGTATGAGGCTCTAGTGGACACGGGTGCACAGTGCACCCTAATACCATCAAGCTACAGAGGGGCAGAACCCATCTGTATTTCTGGGGTGACAGGGGGGTCCCAAGAGCTGACTGTACTGGAGGCTGAAGTGAGCCTAACTGGGAATGAGTGGCAAAAGCATCCCATTGTGACTGGCCCAGAGGCTCCGTGCATCCTTGGTATAGATTACGTCAGCAGAGGGTATTTTTATGTGGGTATTTAATGGATGTGATCAACAAGATAGCAGCTATGTCTCCACCAACTAGTAAAAAGGAAACACAAGCTTTCTTAGGCATTGTGGGGTTTTGGAGAATGCATATCCCACATCACAGTCTAATTGTAATCCCTCTCTATCAAGTAACCCGGAAGAAGAACGATTTTAAATGGGGTCCTGAGCAGCGACAAGCTTTTGAACAAATCAGACAGGAAAGAGTCCATGCAGTGGCCCTGGGGCCAGTCCGTGCAGGACAAGACGTTGAAAACGTGCTCTACAGCGCAGCCGGGGAGAACGGCCCTACCTGGAGCCTCTGGCAGAAAGCACCAGGGGAGACCCGAGGTCGACCCCTGGGGTTTTGGAGTCGGGGATCCACAGGATCCGAAGCCCGCTACACTCCAACAGAAAAAGAGATCTTGGCAGCATATGAAGGGGTTCGAGCTGCTTCTGAAGAGGTTGGTACAGAAGCACAGCTCCTCCCAGCACCTCGACTGCCGGTGCTGGGCTGGATGCTCAAAGAAAGGGTCCCCACCACACATCATGCAACTGGTGCCACAGGGAGTAAGTGGATTGCACTGGTCACACAGCGAACTCGAATGGGAAACCCCAGTCGCCCAGGAACTCTGGAGGTGATCACGGACTGGCCAGAAGGCAAGGATTTCGGAATGTCACCAGGGGAGGAGGTGACGCGTGCGGAAGAGGCCCCACCATATAATAAACTGCCAGAAAATGGGAAGAAAGATGCCCTGTTCACTGCTGGGTCCTGACGGATTGTGGGAAAGCATGGAAAGTGGAAGGCTGCTGTGTGGAGTCCTACACGACAAGTTGCAGAGGCCAGTGAAGGACAAGGTGAATCGAGGCAGTTTGCAGAGGTGAAAGCCATTCAGCTGGCTTTGGCCATTGCCGAGCGAGAAAAATGGCCGGTACTTTATCTCTACACTGACTCATGGATGGTGGCAAATGCTCTGTGGGGGTGGCTACAGCAGCAGAAGCAGGGCAACTGGCAGCGCAGAGGCAAACCCACCTGGGCTGCTGAACTATGGCAAGATATTGCTGCCCGGATAGAGAATCTGGTTGTGAAAGTACGCCACGTAGATGCCCATGTACCGAAGAATGGGGCCACGGAGGAACATCAGAACAAGCAGCAGGTGGATCGGGCTGCTAGGATTGAAGTGGCTCAGCTGGATCTGGACTGGCAACATAGGGGTGAACTATTCCTAGCTCGGTGGGCCCATGACTCCTCAGGCCATCAAGGAAGAGATGCGACATATAGATGCGCCCATGACTGAGGGGTGGACTTGACCATGGACACTGTTGCACAGGTCATCCATGAATGTGAGACATGCGCTGCAATCAAGCAAGCCAAGCGTTTGAAGCCTCTTTGGTATGGAGGGCGATGACTGAAATACAAATGCGGGGAGGCCTGGCAGATGGATTATATCACACTGCCACAAACCCGTCAAGGCAAGCGCCGTGTGCTCACAATGGTGGAAGCAACCACTGGATGGCTGGAAACATACCCTGTGCCCCATGCCACTGCCCGGAACACTATCCTGGGCCTTGAAAAACAAGTCCTGTGGCGACATGGTACCCCAGAGAGAACTGAGTCGGACAACGGGACTCATTTCCGAAACAGCCTCATAGACACCTGGGCCAAAGAGCATGGCATTGAGTGGGTGTATCACATCCCCTGTCACGCACCAGCCTCTGGGAAGATGGAACGATACAATGGGCTGTTAAAAACTACACTGAGAGCAATGGGTGGTGGGACTTTAAAACACTGGGATGCACATTTAGCAAAGGCTACCTGGCTAGTTAACCCCAGGGGATCTACCAATGGGGCTGGCCCTGCCCAATCAAAACTTCCACGTACCGTAGAAGGGGATAAAGTCCCCGTAGTGCTCATGAAGGATATGCCAGGGAAGACAGTCTGGGTCAGTCCTGCCTCAGGCAAAGGCAAACCCATCCGTGGGACTGCTTTTGCCCAAGGGCCTGGGTGCACTTGGTGGGTGATGCGGAAGGATGGGCAGCTCCGATGTGTACCTCATGGGGATCTGATTTTGGGTGAGAATAGCCAATGAATCAAATTGTGTGTTGTTAATTGCTAAGTAACACTGTCACTGTATGTCCTCATTACTATAATTGCTATCAGCTGTACTAGGAGTAAGGCACAGGGGTGATGGGATCAGAACTGACCTCAGCAGGTGGTGCCCAGAAACTGTCCTCAAGATCTACATCTTCAGCCCACGGACTGTGTGCATGAGCCACACCGGGTGCACCAGTCACAAGCTCCGACAATACAGCATGCAAGAGGCCAGCACCACCCAGCATCTCACCTGCCCTGAGAGACTGTTCTAACAGATGGAGCCCAGAGCCATGGATGAAATGAACTCAACGGACACTTTGGAGGGATGGCCCATAGACTAAGGGCATTATATCTGCATGAATATATAGGTATATATATACATGACAGGGGAAAGTGGTGGCAATTCCCTGGAACCTGTAAGATGTGGGCATGGCATAGATGGTCTGGAATAAGGGGTGGATAACGTCCTGGTTCCGGCGGGGACGGGGTTAATTCTCCCCAGGACGCAGATATTCCATGCTATGTGAGCCATGCCCACCCTGAGCTGCTGGGGGAGGGGGCAGGACATCTCTGCTTGGAGCGGGCTGGGGCGTCCCGGGTCCGGTCAGGGAGTGGCGGGGAGCGTCGGTTCCATAATCGTGTTTGTACATTCCTCTGTCCGTGTGATTGTTGTTGTTTTGTTGTTCCCTTTGCTGTTCTGTTAAACTGCCTTTGTCTCAACCCAAGAGTCTTGCCTTTTTTCTTCCAGTTCTTCCCGTATTGGGAAGGCCCGAGTGAGCGGCACGTGGTTCTTAGTTGCCATCTGAGGCTAAAGCACGACAGTGGGCTGTTGGAGTTGCTCATGAACTGCTTGGAAAAAGGGACAAATTAGGAAGAGCGGAGCATTCCTGGTGTGCAGAATGGCTAGGTCCCAAAGAGCAGCTGTCAGCACGGCATGGTGATGAAGAAACATTCTTGTGTTGGGAGGAGAGGGAGAAGTGGCTACGTGGCCCTGCTCGCCCCATCACCCCCATGGGGCTGGTCCCACCACATCGAGTCCCAGCATCAGGTTGTTCTTGTCTGCTTCCACCTTCGCCATGAGGACGTCCACTCGGCGGTGGGACGGGTGACAATGGACAATGCAGCGTCCCCGTTGGTAGGTGGCTGCGGGGGGCGGGGCGTCGCCTAGCAACAGGGGACGCTGCCTTGTCCCTTGTCACCCGTCCCGTGTTGGTGTGACCACTCTGCTGCGAGGAGCCAGCAGAGGAGGAGGAGGAAGAAGAGGAGGAAGAGGAAGGCTTCAAGTGCCCATCCCTTCCAGCCATCCCGGGCCCCCCCTCAGGCAGAAAGGTTCCCATCCCCCTCAGGTGCCTCCATGGCTTTGGGCAAGGCAGCAGCCATGGCCCAGCTCAGCCTGTACCAGCTGCTGGACGAGGCCATCGGGACGCCCGAGCTCGGGGCAGTCAACTTCATGGCGTTGCGCAGCCTGCTGCTCGCCATGCTCGGGCACCTGGGCCTGCGGGACCTGCCTGCCCAGAAGCAGGGGGACAGCCTGACCCTGCTCTGGGAGGGGGACCAGCCTGCAGAGGCACCCCCTGTGCTGGAGAAGGAGGGCGACAGGGCCCAGGACAGGGGGCAGCAGCCCCAGGAACCGGGGCAGTGGCTGCCTGGGAAGGACTTGCTCCAGGAGAGCACGAGCAGCCCCCCGCTGGCCTCCGTGGCCACCGACGTGGGCTGGATGAGGGACAAGATCAAAGCCAACGAGAGCGGCATCTCCAAGGTAGAGGCTCTTGCCCATCCCCTGGCTGCTCCCCTGCACGACACCCCATCCTCCGGGGTCCAGCCGCCGTTGTGCTGCCCTTAGACCAAGGGCTGGTATAAGCCTGAGCTGAGGGTGGCACGTGGGGCTTCAGTGAAGGAAAGGGGTGAAGTCTTGGGGAGGAAAAGCTGGGGCCAAAATGCTGCTCCGCTTGCTCTGGGTCTTCCCCACGTTGCCGTCAGCCGGTCCTGGTGGGGCCGATACCCAGCGAGTCCCTGGTGCCCTTGGCTCCCTTGGATGGAGGCTCGGCACCCTGGAGGTCCGGCCCCACCACCCTCTCCAGCCCTCTCTTCCCCGCTCCTGACCTTCAGCCGGTACCGCATCCACTCCTGCGCCAGCTGAGAGGCTCATGGGCCTCATCTCCCACCGCTTGCCCACGGGCTAAAGCCGGCACTGGTGGGGACCGGAGAGGGGCCTCACCCTGCATGGTGCTGAGCCACGGGTGACCATGCATCGCCAGAGCATCCCCTGTGGGGAGAGCTAAGCTCGGGCTGAAGGAAAGAGCCACCGTCAGCACTGCCGGGCCAGGTCCTGCCAGGGCTGGGACACCGCGGGAGATGGCGGCAGGGAGGGTTCCCCGCGCAGCTGGAGATGATGGTGGCCACTTGGTTAGCAGTGGCTGCTGCTGCCCTGGCCAGGCTGTGCTCGAGGGGGCTGCAGCGGCTCTTTGCCCTTTGGATGGGCTGCAGGGATCTCACTGGGAGCCTGGCAGGGGCAGCAGGGCTGGGGGCGTCCCTGCTGAGCCGGGCTGTGCAATGGGCCCCCCCGGGGCAGGGGTGGGGGTCTCTGGGGAGCTGCTGCCCCATCTCAGCTCTTGAAGATGTGATGGATGGGACGTGCTGCCCGCGCTGCCCTGCCAGCCTGGCACTGCCCCCCGGCTCTGGGCAGGCCACAGCGGCGGCAATGGTCCTGCTCCCCAGGGACCCTCTCCTGGGGCTCACCCCCACCACCCCTTTCTGCCAGGCCACAGCTCTCTCCGAGGAGCTCCTCCAGGAGATGGGCGCAATGAAGGAGGCGCAGTCCCACCTGGAAGAGGAGCTCCGGGCCATGCAGGAGGCCCTCGGCTTGGTGAGCTGCCGCCAGTGCCCCGAGAGGGAGCTGGACCCTCGCCCCCTCCCTGCCCCTCTCCCCATCACCACCCCAGCCCCTGCCCCGCGGCCATCAGCCCTCCCTGTCCCCCAGCAGGAAGGGCACCAGGAGGGCAGAGTGGGAAGGATGTCCCAAGGAGGGCAGCAGGGCAGCTCAGCCACCCCCACCCAGAGCTCCCCACCCTCTGCCCGCCAGCACGGCCCCAGGGAGGGTAGAAACGGGCACCGCTGCCTGCAGCTCAGGCTGGGGCGAGAAGGAACTGTGGCCATCACCCAAAGGGATGCTCAGGCGCTTTGGAACCAAAGAGCCATCAAAAAAGACACCTGGGGGCTGGGAAGGAGGGCGAGAAAGCTCTGCCCCGCGCAACACAGCCACAGCCCCCGGGCACAGCCCTTCCCAGCGCCCCTCTCTCTTGTGCCCAAGGCAATGTGGGGATGCTCCTTTGAAATGTGCTCCCACAGCCAGACTGGTGTCCCTGTCCTCTCCCTGCTCCAGGGGAAACTCCAGGACGCCGCCAGCCAGCTGCCAGGCCCCCGTCACAAGAAGTGTCGTGGTGAAGTATGGCCGCGGGGGGTCCTGGATCCTGCACTGAGACAGGAGGTAGCTGTGTCCCCAGCTCCCCTGGGGGGACCATCCCTCCTGTGCTGGGGCATGGTCCATGGGTGGTGGGTGCTGGGCAGTGATGCTGGGGGGTCCTGTCCCCGAGGGGGCCGTCCCTGCCAGCTACGTGGCCGGGCTGAGCCCTTGATCCCTTCCTTCCCCAGAAAAGCCTGAAGGAAATGCGGAGCCTCAGCCCAGTCCCGCAGGAGGTGCGCAGCATGGTGGGCTGGGAGGTGCTGGGGGGTGGCTCGCCTGGTGGGCAGCGAAGCAGAAGGGGGAGGAGGAGGGGGCAGATGCCAGCATTTGGCACTGTGAGATGGTTTCCAAGTCCCGCCGGGGGCTGCTGCTCCTGAAACACCAGCGCAGCCCCTTGGGCTGGGAAGCGGGGCTGGGCAGCAGGCCTGGAGCACCGAATGCCCTTGCTGGAGAGCAAAAGGCCTCGCTGCCGTGGCCCGGGGAGTCAGGGAGGGTTTGCCGCTCCCCAGGCTCGACTGCTCAGACGCTGCCGGCCCAGAGGCCAGCAAAGCACTAAGGGGGCTGGGGAGGTTGCGGGAGGCTGTGGCCGTGGGCCCCGGGGCTCTGTGCGGGGGGGGCAGCCTTTGCCTTGGGGCTCTCGTGGTGTCCTTGAGTTTGGCCCCGGGAGGCGGTGCCTTGGAGACAGGCAGTGGGGACATGGCGGGGGGGCCTGGGCTCTGTCCTTGCCGCTGCATGGCTGCCTGTAACCCTGCTCCCCTTGGCCTCCTCTTCCCAGGAGGGCAGTGGCAGCCTTTCTTCCCCCACCGAGTCCCCCCAGGCGGACGTGGACACCCAGCACGGGGCAAGCTCCGTGCCGGGGATGGAGGAACCAGGGGCACAGCCTGTGCCCAGCGCAAGCAAGGGGGCTCCCGGGACACAGCCTGGCTCCGAGGAGACGCAAGCAGGGACACACAGAGCACCAGTGAGCCCTGAGAAGGCGGCAGGCGCTCCTTCAGATGGGAAGAGCATTTCTGATGCCAGCGCCACAGCCCCCAGGATGCAGCCAGGGGCCCCTGGCACTCCCAGCACCACACAGGGGACGGAGCCAGGATCCCCCGGCACCCAAATCACCACCCCGGGCATGCAGCCAGCGTTCCCTGGCATCAAGACCACCAGCCCAGGAGAGAAGCCAGGGTCCCCTGGCGCCCAGAGCACCACCCCAGGGGTGCAGCCAGGACCCTCCAGCACCCAAATCACCACCCCAGGGATGGAGGCAGCATTCCCTGGCATCAAGACCACCAGCCCAGGAGAGAAGCCAGGGTCCCCTGGCACCTGGACCACCACCCCAGGGGTGCAGCTAGGATCCCCCGGCACGTCCCATTTGCAAGAGCCGGCAATGCCCTGGGGGTCCTCAGCCTCCAGCAGTGCCTCTGGCATTGGCATGGAGACGGTGGAGGCTCTCCGCCAGTCTGGGCAGCTTGGCCACCCGAAGGAGCAGGTGGCCCACCTGGAAGCCACCAAGTCAGACCACGCCGAGCGTGAGCAGAGGCACCTGCTCTTCCCGGAGGGAGGTAGGAACCCTGAGGGGGCTGGTGGGGGGTGTTTAGTGTGGGAACACCCTGGGCTGGGGGCTCATCGTGCTCAGAGCCTGGCCGCAAGGGCGAGACCCCCTCACTGACAGCATGTCCCCTTGGACCATGTCCCTCTAGATGACAACAGCATCGCCCTCCAGGGTCAGGTGTCCTCCCTGCAGAGCCTTGCCAGCGAGCTGCAGGAGGTGAAGGAGAAGGTGAGCCGGTGGCAGTGCCCGAGGGGGCTGCAGGGATGCCAGGGGGGATTTGGAGAGGGAGGGGGCAGCCAAAGGGCCCCCCCCCCGCCCCGCGAAGGGACAGCACGGGGTGCCATGCCCTGACTCTGCCACCACCGCCGTTCCCAGATCAGGCAGCTGGAGGATGCCCTTGGAAAGTCGTGGGTGGCTGGAGCAGACTGGAGAGCAGATGGCAGCGACCAGATCGCCCTGCAACTGGGGTAAGAGGAAGGGAGAGGGTTTGCTACCCCATGGGGCTGCAAGGGAGCCCAGTGGCTGGGAGCATCCCAGTCTGGGGGGCGAGGGACACCCCCCTGAGTGGCCCCAATGAGGCTCAGCCTGCCTGTGCACCCATCTTGCTGGCCAGGTCCATGCTGCAGGAGACAAAGCAAGAGGTGTTGGAGCTGAAGGAGCTGGGACTGCAGGAGATAAAGCAAGAGGTGTTGGAGCTGAAGGACCTGGGACTGCAGGAGATAAAGCAAGAGGTGCTGGAGCTGAAGGACCTGGGACTGCAGGAGACAAAGCAAGAGGTGTTGGAGCTGAAGGAGCTGGGACTGCAGGAGTTAAAGCAAGAGGTGCTGGAGCTGAAGGACCTGGGAGTGCAGGAGTTAAAGCAAGAGGTGTTGGAGCTGAAGGAGCTGGGACTGCAGGAGTTAAAGCAAGAGGTGCTGGAGCTGAAGGACCTGGGAGTGCAGGAGTTAAAGCAAGAGGTGCTGGAGCTGAAGGACCTGGGACTGCAGGAGTTAAAGCAAGAGGTGTTGGAGCTGAAGGACCTGGGACTGCAGGAGTTAAAGCAAGAGGTGCTGGAGCTGAAGGACCTGGGAGTGCAGGAGTTAAAGCAAGAGGTGTTGGAGCTGAAGGACCTGGGACTGCAGGAGTTAAAGCAAGAGGTGTTGGAGCTGAAGGAGCTGGGCCTGCAGGAGACAAAGCAAGAGGTGCTGGAGCTGAAGGAGCTGGGACTGCAGGAGTTAAAGCAAGAGGTGCTGGAGCTGAAGGAGCTGGAGTTACAGAAGATAAAGCGTGAGCTGAAGGAGCTGGGAGAACACCAGGACATGACCGAGGCCACGCTGAAGCAGCTGGTGACAGAGGTGGCCGAGCTGATGCAGGCTCAGGTGAGGTCTAGGGGGAGTGCTCCCACTGCCCGCCGGCTGGGTGGGGGGGTCCTGGCAGGGTTCCCGGCCATGGCCCCTGGCCGGCTGCAGCCATCGAGCCTCCACAGCACCTTGGCTTCTTGGCTGCATCCATTCCATCTGAGAGCCGATCCCTTCTCCCCTTCCTGCAGCAGGACAAGCTGAAGGCGATGGAGAGCGCAGGGCAGGAGCAGGCAGAGGCGCAGGCAGCATGCCCTGCCTGCTGTGGGGACACCGGAGCGCAGGTGGGGCAGCTCCTGCAGCGCTACGAGAAGCTCCAGGAGGTGGTGGACTCCCTGATGTCCCGGCGGGCGGTGGGCAAGGTGCCGAGGCAGCTGCCGAGGCAGAGCCAGGTAGGGAGATGGCGGCATGGGGGGCTTGGGAGGGGGCTGCCGGCACTCCCCTGGCTGGTCGTGCTGTGCTGTAACATGGGGGAGCCCCTCGCTGCTCCCCACATTGCCTTGTACAAGTCAGCAGCACGGAAGGAAATGAAAGCCTCGGTGCAAATGTCCTGCTGGCACCGAGAGCCTTTGGCCACCGGCCAAGTAACCTGGCTCTGTCGCCACGGGGCAGCCAGTCCCCCCTTGCACAGCACCGCCCTGTCATCTTCCTCCCTGCAGCAGGATGAGGAGGTGCTGAAGCGCGTCCAGGCCACCCTTGTGCAGGTGCAAGGCAGCTACGAAAAGCTCAGCTCCGTCGTGGGGAACCTCCTGCGTGACAGTCAGCAGCAGCAGCAAGATACCAAGGTGGGTGGCTGAAAGGCCCACGGGGTCAGAGCATCCTCCAGGCAGAGCCTGGGCACCACAAGGAGTTTGTCCCTTTCCCGCAGGTTTTTAAGGGGGGTGGGAGGTGGATGGGGGGCGCTGAACTGGCTGGGAGGCAGCTCTGACGCTGCCGTGGCATCATGGGGTGCTTTCTGTGTTGGCAGGCTCTGTTCCAGTCCCTGGAGAAGCTGGTGAAGGGCAAAGCGGACAAGAGTGACTTGATGCTGGGACTCGATGTGGTATGGCCTGGAGAGTCCCCAGCAGCAGCCAAGGGGGTCCCAGGCAGGGTGACAATCACCCCTTGTCCCTTGGGTGCTTGGTGGCAGAACCTGCCGGGGGGAGGGAAGATTTCCAGACTGGCTGCGCGTCCCTCGCCAGGTCCCTCTGTCTCCCCACGGGTCCCTTTGGCGGCTGGCACCAACCCCATGGGGGTGATGGGGCAAGCAGGGCCACGTAGCCACTTCTCCCTCTCCTCCCAACACGAGCTGGCCCTGCCTAGGCTACCTTCGTCCTTTCCCCACCGCTCTCCTGCCCTTCCCTCTTGCTAGAAAGCAGACAAAACCAGCCTGGCTGGCAAAGTCAACCGCAGCGAGTTCGACACAAGGATGGAGCGGCTGACTGAGATGCTCGAGGAGGTGCTGAGCCGGCAGACGGGCCAGGAGAAGGTCCAGCAAGAGCTTAGTGAAGAGGTGGCCTCCAAGGTGAGGGGTGTCTCGTCTCTGCCACGCAAAACCTGCTCCTTCAGGGCTTGGCATCCCTCCGAGGATCCCTCTGCCAGCTGTCCCAGCCGGGGACCACCATGTCCCATCCCGGGGCAGCTGGCTGAGGGGGGGCACCTGTCCACAGCTGGACCGCCAGGAGCTGGGGGCTCTGCAGAAGCAGCTGGAGGGGCACTGGGAGAGCAACCTCAAGCAGCTCCAGGAGTGCTCACAGGCAGGGGCTGATGATGCAGCTGGCATTAAGAAGTGAGTGCAATGGGGACGGCGGCGGCTTCAGGGACACCTCGCTGCTGCCTGCGAGCTGCCTGCCTGTGTCCCCCCCAGGAGCTCACCCAGCCCTTTTCTCCCCACTCCAGCCCGCTGCTGACCCATTTCCACTGCCTGTCCTGCGACCGGCCCCTCGACATGTCGGTGCCTGGCCCGTGAGTAGCACCTGGCGCTGTGGGCGGGACGGGGGGGCGATGGGTGCTGGCAGTGCCCCGCCGTGCCAGGCACAGGGGTTCGGGGCTCTGCCTGGGGGGTCTGACCCTGCCCAGCCCCCTCGCGGCCCTGCCTGGCAGCAGGGGGACGCAGAGCCCTCCCCAGGGAGCAGGGGGTGCCGTGGGCTACAAGCCCATGGGTTTCAGGGCACTGCCGCGTCACCCATCTACGGCTCCTGCCCTCCCCAGGCACATCGTGACCATCCCATCCCTGCCGCCGCTGTCCCCCCGCCTCGCCGAGCACCCCCGTACCATTCTCAAGCCAGAGCAGGAACAGCAGCACAAGCACAGGTAGGGGACACGGGGACCCATCCCCGTCCCACTGGGGTGCAGGGTGGCCTGGCCCCGGCGAGGGAGAGCTCTTCCCCAGGTGGGGGCGGTGGGGTCCGGGCGGACCTGGGCAGGGCAGGGGAGCAGAGCTGTGCTGCAGAGGGTCAGCTGTGCTTACCCCGCCTCTGAGGGGTTTTACAGCCCCCCCTCGCTGCCCGTCTGGCCCAAGTCTCTGTCTCAAGGGCGCTGAAGCCACGTGCGATGAGTTGTGTCTGGTCTCAGCCTGACCTCGGGCTTAGGGAGGTCAGGGTCCTTCTCCCAAACAAGTTGCTGAAATCAAGCGCTGCAGCCGGGACAGCCCAGCTCCTGCCTCCTGCTGTCCTTGGCGTGGGGTGCAGGGACCTGCCACTGCCACGGCCAGCTCCCGGGGGCTGTGGGGAAAGAGCAGATCCAGCAGGACGGCCGGGGGGTCTCCTGCAGCAGGCGGAGGGGAGCCGGGAGGGACAGACCCCAGCGGGGAGCAGCCCCTGGCCCCCTCCCTGCCGTAGCAGGCTGAAGCACGGGCTGCCACGGTGCCGGGCACTGAGCATCCGCGTACCCCGTCCCACAGGCAGCCGCCAGCCGAGGTCAAGTACCCCACCGTGCCGCGGAGCTGCGGGGGCCGCCACACTATCACCACCCCGCTGCAGCGCCGCCAGGGCCTCCAGCTCCCCCGGCGCCTCCAGCCGCTCCTGCTCCCCAACAAGGTAGGGATGACAAAGGTAGGGATACGGCGGGGGCCACTGAGGCCGAGCCTCTGCGGGGGCGGGGGGGGCATCTGTGCCTCAGTTTCCCCAGGGAGAGCTGGCCGTGGGAGGGTTGCCAAGGGATGCCGAGTTCGGCCCCGTGGCTCAGCCAGCCCGCTCTCTCATTCCCAGTGCAACGTGGTGGACCTGTTGGCAAAGGACGGCGGCATGTCCAGGGAGCAGCTGGACAGTCCCGTGCTCACGGACAAAGAGGGTACGGCCGGGGCTGGCTTGGGGAGAGGATCCCATGGGTGTGAAGGGGCAGCGGGGAGGGCAGGGCACCCACGAGGTGCTAGGTTTTCCCCACCCGTGTCCCCCCCACTGCCCCCACCCCAGCTCATGCTGCTCTCTCCTGCCACCCCTGCTGCCTGACAGGGCCAGCACAGCACCAGCCCGGGCTGCACAAGGCAGCGGAGAGCAAGAGCGACTCGTCCGACTGCCACCTCCCTCACGCACCAAGGCCCCCGCGGGACAGACCCAGGAGCCGGGCAGCTGGGCAGGGACAGCTGCTCTCCAGAAAGTGATTTCTTATTTAACTAATAAAAAGCCCTTGATGTTATTTTGTGTTGGGTTTTTTTTCCCTTTGTTTTGGCCATGAACGGCGGTCACAGGGACAGAGGGGGCATCCCCTTGACAAATCACAGCCCCCAGTTCCGCTCTCCCCCCTCAGAGCCCAGTGGGAAATACAGCAGGCAGTGGGCTTGTGGGCTCCTGTCGCCTCTGCGCGGGAGTTCTGCTCTGGGCTTCCCTGGGATGGTGACGCAGCTTTCTGCCATTGGGAGCCACGATGCAGATTTCAAGCGCTGTCATGGAACGGCGCTGGCTGCAGTGCTGCGCCTGCCAAGTGAGCGCCTCCGACGCACAGGAACACCAGGAGCGACACAACACACTCCCTTTTACATGGCACGGTGATTTATGATCAAAGCGCAACAAATTGCTGCTCCTGAGCACTGCAGCACAGTTTGTATGTGCAAACCAAGAGGTGCCCAGGCAGCTCATCGTGCTGGCCCTGTTCTTGCTCCAGATGCACCAGGAAGGGACGCCTCAGCCCTAACAAGAGGCAGCAGCCACCAGCTGTGCATTCACTGTTGGCAACGTTGAGAGAGCCACCCCCACTCTTCTAGAAGCTGACACACGCACCGCTGGCATCTTACGGACGCGCAGTTAGTCCAGAGTGCTTCCAGGGTGTTCGGGGACAGCAGTTCAGTGTTCAGCTACAGCAGAGCAGAGCGGGAAGAAAAGCAGAGCCAAGTATCAGCTGCTCATTCCCAGGAAGGCCTGGGTCGCTACACACTCCTGGGTAAATTCCTGTGCGAGACACTGAAGCTCGTACAGAAGCTCTGCAGTCACAGCCAAAATTGTTACTTTTCTGACTGAAAGATCCATTTCTTTCTAGACGATATAGCCAGAAAGCAGGGTAAAGAGGAGGTGAGGTATTGATTCCGAAGATGTGCAAAAGCATTTCTTTGTCAGCGATGGAATAAAAGGACACGGTCTTCTTTTGTAGCTCCAGCAAAACTCCAACCTTCAACGGTTTATCCTTGCAGAATAACGTTTCTTGATCTCTGTGCCACGCTGACAGCTGCTCTTTGGGACCTAGCCATTCTGCACACCAGGAATGCTCCGCTCTTCCTAATTGGTCCCTTTTTCCAAGAAGTTCATCAGCAACTCCAACAGCCCACCCATCGCTGGCCTGGGGAATTACTTCCCAGTAGCGGCACCCCGCAGAGAAGCTCTGGGAACACGTCACTTGGCTGATGCAGAATCTCTTGGGCGATGGCTTTAATAACAGTGGATGTGCATCCCTACTCAAAACAGAAAGAAAACCAACAGCCACACGATAAACTTTCACCAAAGTTCAATCCTGCAAATCAGCAGAAATCCTCAACCAAGCACCAATGACTGCATCCTGAGCACACGGAAACATTTAACAGGCACAGCTGAGGAAACAGCCACGACAGACTCACGCACTCCAGCGTGAAGGGGAAGGTACTTGCCACCTTACAGGACGGATCTTATTCCTAACCACAGTCGTACTAAAAAATGTGCCGATAATAAATGGGACGCTTCCCTCAATAGAACTGACATAGTCACCCGTTCACTGGGACGTGTTCTTGCACATTTGATCAGCAAAAACACTTGTTCTATGTTTTCAGCTACCGCTGTAGTACTCTGTGTTGACTGTAAAAATAGTTCTGTAAAAATGTGCCGTGGTTTTGGCCAGACTGGCCGATCAGAACGACAGATGGCCCTCCCCCCACTCTCTCCTCAGAGAGGAGAGGAAGAGATAAGGAGATTTACGAGTGTAGAAAAAGAACTAAACTACTTTAATGAAAATAATAATAAATAAGAAAATAGTAAATAGTAATAGAATAATAAAAATTAAAGAAAAAAAGTGTACAATATATACAAAACCGTATCCAGCTCCCAGGATGACGATGGCGTCAGCAGCAGACACAGGGAAAGTTCCAGACTGGACTCAGCGACGGACAGGAGCTGAATTCCGGAACTAGAGTCCGGAGTGCTCGGATCGGGATCAAAGGCAGATGAACAGACAGGGTCCTCCTCAGACGTCGGCCATTGAAGAAAAAACGAGCCAGAGCCCCCTTGGCCCCTTTGATCCCTCAGCTTTTATACTGAGCGTGATGCAGATGGGATGGAATACCCTGTTGGTCAGTCTGGGGTCACCTGTCCCCTCTGCTCCTCCCTGCGGGTGGGACCCTGTGTATCGCAATGCTTTCAGTTAGCTGCATCACACAATAGAATGCAACAAATGTGGAAGTCGTTGACAGTATTTACCATTTAACCCAGGGTAAACAAAATTATGCATAAAGTAAATATATTCCTTTTCTGACCTCTTCAAGTCTGTCCAAAGCATCCTCCAGTTTTCTTCTTCTTTCCAAGGCCAGAAGCCAGACTTGCTGCCATTTGCTGACTAGAAGGTTTGCCCGTGGATTCTGGGTTTCCATTTGCGCCTGGGCTGCTGACAGATACGTGCCTGGTGCTGGGGAACGCTTTCCTGTTAAAACATGACAAAATGGGTTAAGTCTCACTCAGTTCAAACAAAACAAACATTCACACGAAGGGTACTTGACCTTCCTCAAACTACTCCTTCCTGTCCCAGATAACGAGCCCATACCCTGATCGGATTGCAGCTGGTGGGATTTTTTGTTTGTATTCTTTTACCATCGCTGGGGAAGGACCACGTGGTTCTTGAAGTAGTTTTTGTGTAGTGGCTGCACTAGTGAAGCCACACAGGTTAAATCGAATCTTTGCAGACCTCCCAGAGAGCTGAAAGGTAAACAACCCGATTTTGGAAGCAGGTTCCACGGACGGGTAAGTATAAAGTACAACGGGTAAGCATATCTAAAAACGCAAAAAGCAATTTCCTCACTTGATGATTCACTTTCCATTCGACTTCACTGAACACACTTCCTAATTGGATCCACATAAATGGATAAATGCGCGTCTCGTTTGATTTAGTTCTTCTAAGCTAAGCACTGGAAGGTATTCGTTATTTTATTTTCCTAACAGGGCGAAAAAGAGGGATATTCACAGAAGCAGATGCATCTTTTCCCATCCTTCCTGATGAGGCTCACTAGGAACAAGGTCTATTCTTGCCAAAGTTATTCCAGAGATGGATGTTTTTCCAGGCTACCACAGGATGCACTCCTGTGTGAACTTCCTAACCTACAAACTCCGTTTTACAAAAAGGAGGCAGATTCACTCATGTGTTTGCTGAACTCCTTCAGCACTGAAGGCAGATGAAGCCACAAACGACGTCTGGACGCTTCTTCAGAGTAAACCACTTCCGTTAGATAAGAATATAAAAGGTTCATGGAGCGGACGCTGGATTTGTGACTTTATTTTTTTTTGAGGGCCTGTTTCTAACAGTAGTTGCACAGGGCACGTAGGTATCTTCTCTACTCAAGTTCCAACCGACCACACAAAAGGCTTCAGCAGCTGCAGAGCTGCATTACCACAAACAAGGAAAATGCCTTAATTATCCGTGTCCCGTCAATCTCAATCAATTCTCTCTACATCCAAAAGGGACTCTGAATACTTTTCACATCATCTGCAGGCCAAAAATTAAATGGCAGATTGAAAGGAAAGGAGAGGATTTAGGAGGCTAGTTTGAAATCTTCAGGCCTAGGAACAACACATCATCATGGACAGCACACCAAGTCACACAAGGAGGCAGAGAAGATCTCTTGCTCCTGGGAGGCACTCTTCAAAATAAAAGGCACAACAGAAGCATGCTTCCGTGGGCTCCACAGGCACAATAATCAGTAAAAATACTAAAAAACATATTTAAAAAAACCCCTAAATTGTATGTAACAAGAGAAGAAGATGGGGGCATGGACACCTTCCTAAAGTTGGCTGAGATTTTCAGAGAAGCTTTCCATTCTTCTTGTTAGTTGGATCCAATTGGGATAAAATTCTGCAGAATTCAAAACAGCAAATGGCCATTTTCTGAGAAGGAAGAAACAAGAACGAAAGATGCGTTAATGGCCGCATACATTTTGTGAGACCTGGCTTAAACAGAACTAATCAAGGAGGTTACTGCTTCAGGGACAGCAGCAGGTTCAATAACTTTTAAGTTCCCTGGGTCAAATTAAGGTGAATAAAAGTGGAGACTAGGGTGAGTTGCTCTGTTTAGCTAAAACCTATGTCACTTGCATGGCACACGCAAAGGAAGGAAAGAATATGGAGGAGTAAGAGGAAAAGTATTAGTTATTCCAAGCCTGCATTTCAGCTATACTCTGCATCTTGAAAATCTCTAGAGAATTATTTATGGAGTGCTAAGTTTTACTACAAGACTCATCACTCACATAAACATCAAAGGAACATTTCAGTTAATGCTCATCATAATTACATACATGATGTTTGGCAAGTTCAATTTCAATAGCCCTGGGGTCTCCACCCAGAGGTTTCTGTTCATTCAGCAAGTCTTCTGTATGCGTCAACCACGTCAGCAACTCATCCAGGGCGCGCTGGAACTGCCCCAAGGCGAACAAGGCACCTTCCAGCTTGCGCTAGAGTAAAAATAAAATTAACAAGGAAATGGTTTCACAATGCTATTGAATTGGCTTATGTTAGCATTAGTCACCACAATCCAGAGCAGCGTCCGTGCATCTGATATCATAAACCCAGGGAGAAACAGTCATCCAAGACAAGCAACAGCTTCGTACTCAGAGCCGAGGTTGCCATTCCCCTGTAAAGCCTCACACGCCAGGCTTAAATCCCTAACCTTCCGAGACCCCATGTAGCCAGAGCAGAGTTAAGCTGGAAGGTTCTCTCGTCGGAGATACGACAGTAGTTTTTTATCACTTACAACAGAATTTCAATAGAAATGCAATTTGCTGCATGATCTTTAAAACCTTTTCTTTGTTGTGAAATGATTCCATTTAGGAAAAAAAATACACTTCAAAGCACTGCATCTTTAAATCTCTCTTTCACTTTGATAACTTAAGGAAAGAGCACTGAAACAGTTAAGGATTAGGTTGTGTCTTTTTTTTTTTTTTAAACTGCTCAGTTCAGCAGCTAATATTACTTTTGCACATATAAACATGTTTTCAAACGCTACTTAAGATATCATCAACTAATCAAAATGAAATAATAATGATTCAAGATGGCACTGCTGACAGAGGAAGTGACAAAAAATACTGCTAAGGGTTTAAAAACCACAAAAGCAACTCAATAAATTCTAAAATTCAAATTATATTATATATAGAATCATAGAATCGCTGAGGTTGGAAGGGACCTTTAAGATCATCAAATCCAACCATTAACGTACCCTGACAAAAACCACTTCTAAACCATGTCCCTAAGCACCACATCTACCCTTTTTTTAAACACCTCCAGGGATGGTGAATCCACCACCTCCCTGGGCAGCCTGTTCCAATGTTTAATAACCCTTTCAGTGAAAAAATGTTTCCTAATATCCAATCTAAACCTCCCCTGACGTAACTTGAACCCGTTTCCTCTTGTCCTATCACTTGTCACCAGGGAGAAGAGGTCAGCCCCCATCTCTCTACAACCTCCTTTCAGGGAGTTGTAGAGGGTGATAAGGTCTCCCCTCAGCCTCCTCTTCTCCAGGCTAAACAACCCCAGCTCCCTCAGCCGTTCCTCATAAGGTTTGTCCTCCAGACCCCTCACCAGCTTTGTAGCCCTTCTCTGGACACGCTCCAACACCTCACTGTCCTTCTTGTAGTGAGGGGCCCAAAACTGAAGGCAGTACTCGAGGTGGGGCCTCACCAGTGCCGAGTACAGAGGCACCATCACTTCCCTATCCAGCTCACCACGCTATTCCTGATACAGGCCAGGATGCTGTTGCCCTTCTTGGCCACCTGGGCACACTGCTGGCTCATATTCAGCCGGCTGTCCACCAACACCCCCAGGTCCTTTTCTGCCAGGCAACTTTCGAGCCACTCCGCCCCAATCCTGTAGCGCTGCATGGGGTTGTTGTGACCCAAGTGCAGGACCCAGCACTTGGCCTTGTTGAACCTCATACCATTGGCCTCAGCCCATCGGTCCAGCCTGTCCAGATCTCTCTGCAGAGCCAACCTACCCTCAAGCAGATCAACACGCCCGCCTAGTTTAGTGTCACCTGCGAACTTACTGAGGGTGCATTCGATCCCTTCATCCAGATCATTGATAAAGATATTAAAGAGAACCGGCCCCAGCACCGAGCCCTGGGGGACACCACTTGTGACCGGACACCAACTGGATTTAACTCCATTTACCACCACTCTCTGGGCATGGCCGTCCACCCAGTTCTTTACCCAGTGAAGAGTACACCTCTCCAGGCCATGAGCAGCCAGTTTCTCCAGGAGGATGCTGTGCGAAACAGTGTCAAAAGCTTTGCAAAAATCCAAGTAGATAACATCCACAGCTTTTCCCTCATCCACTAAGTGGGTCACCTTATCATAGAAGGAGATCAGGTTTGACAGGCATGACCTGCCTTTCACAAACCCATGCTGACTGGGCCTGATCACCCTGTTCTCCTGCATGTGCCGTGCAATGGCACCGAGGATGATCTGTTCCATGACCTTCCCAGGCACCGCGGTCAGGCTGACTGGCCTGTAGTTCCCCGGATCCTCCTTCCGGCCCTTCTTGTGGATGGGTGTCACATTTGCCAACCTCCAGTCAGCTGGGACCTCCCCGGTTATCCAGGACTGCTCATAAATGATGCAAAGTGGCCTGGCGAGCACTTCCGCCAGCTCCTTCAGTACCCTTGGGTGGATCCCATCCGGCCCCATAGATTTGTGCACCTCCAGGTGCTGAAGCAGGTCCCTCACCATTTCCCTTTGGATTATAGCTCTGTAATTTCCAAACCAAAAGGAATAAATGTGTAAATTGATGCAAACATGATACACACTAAGAAGCTTTTCTCAAAAATCTAAGTCATGAAGAAAGCCCCCACCTTCAAGTTTATTTACCTGTCTAGTGATGACTTTTTCTTCTAGGCTCTCCCACATTAGTTTGAGCTCTGAGACAAGGTCTTGAGCTGTGTGCTTGTCACTCTCCTCTGTTACCTTCTGCAGCAACAGCTCTGCCTGACGGCTCAGGCCTTCCATTTCTATCTGCTGCTGATAAGCTTCTGTCTTAAATTGCTACGGTAAATAGAAAAAGAATACACATAAACTTATCACAAGTAATGACCTTCTGGAATACAGCACAGTACAGCAGTATTTGCAATACCAATGCATCCCTCTCAGCTTTCGTACGTTTGGGGGATTGTCATCCAGGGTAAAAATGCTTGTAAGACACCGATCACCCCGACGGTCGCAGCAAACTGAGCATCTGCAGCAGTGTCTTAATGTTCTAGCAGGTATTGCTAACTGTGACCACAGAATGGCAAAGATGGCTAATAGGAAAGTATTCTCCAACGATCTCTCTGGTCTGTACAAAAGGCAGAACGCATCTGGAGTCACTTCTAGCTCTGGGGGTTGTGATAATACCATCCGTGAAACTTCAGATAGAATTGTTTTTCAGAAGACCTGAAAGCAAATCTTCTTCAGTAGAACACCCTCTCTGGTACATGCAACTGGGACAGCACTCTGAACAACTCGCCTAGGTGTGTTCTTCTGAAGTACGTAAGATTATGGGTCATTTGAAGTTACATCATAAAATAGATAGACTAAACAACCTACCCACAGCCAAAAAAAGTACAAGCGAGCCATGAAACCAAGGACATTACCTGATCGTTACACATCCCTGGTTTTTATATATCGCATAACAGCCTACTGACGTCAGGAGCATGCTCAAGTCACAGATCCACAAAGACTGGCTTCTGAAGGTCTAAGTTAGCCTGAAATTTTGATTTTCAGCTTACTAATGTACTGGGAATGTTGTGATCTGTGTGAGCATTTAGGTAAAGCCTGCAATTGCAGAAGCGAAGCTGTGGAGGCATTCTTTCAGAGCCTCAAGGAAGCTGTTCACGGTAGAAACCAGAACACGTAAAAGTCACAGCAAAAGAACCCTGCACATAATAACCTTACAGCCTGTGAAAGACAAGGAATGCCACTACAAGTATTTCTCGGCTGTCGGAACACACTCACAAAATAAAATGTACTTTCACCAAAATTTGGAATAGATTTTAAAATTAAACACATTTTAAAATGAAAAGTGTGCAATGAAATGTTATCTGAAATTTTCATACAGATTCTTTTCTACTAGAAGTTGAAAATTGCTTTTGACTCTTGAAAAATACAGAAAAATACTAAACACCACGGGAAAATGCAGACCGATGAAAATAGAAATGAAATCAATTGCTCGTTCATACCTTAAGTTCCTCAGTTTGCTGCTTCACTGTCTCCAGACCTGTTCCAACTGGGGACATAGATGCCAACCCGCTGCCAGCAATGTCCACCCAGTCAAACATTGCCTGAAAATCACAGTATGAAATTGAAGCATGAGCAGAGAAATAGTGTCAGATTTCAAAGTTGCATTAAGTAAAATACCAGAATTTTTTACTCCAGAGAATAATATTGCTGTGCGCTTTGAAAACAAAACAAAGCAAAACAAAACCAAACAGCTTTCTTCAGCGGAACCTAGGGGTTTTTTGCAATACAAGGGATCCAGTATTAACTAAAGTATTCCACGTAATGGTTACGAGAATGTACATGCTGCAAGACTGAACCCCTATTAGCAGCAATATCCTGCCAGTACTATTCATGCGGACTAGTACTCTACTTCTGCAGTAAAATCAGCAATTTTTATGAATACCTCGAAAGGTTAAATACAAGACAAACTCTGTTCTGCACTCCTTCGGAGCAAAGATGGAAGGTGGTAGCTGAATGATAACACACTTTAAATGATGATGACAAAAGAACTTCTGTTGAAGGATAACGGTATCTGTACCAGGAAGATGGAACACGACCCATTCAGTACAGATCAGACAGTGATGGCCAATACCTGAGCTTGACTGAATCTCCTCAGGATAAGGCAGTTGGAACTTCAAAAAACAAATGAAGTCTCCCCAGTTCTGAGGCTTTGTGGGTACTTCCCTTACTCCTGATATAATGCAGAACGACCTCAAGAACACTCCAGTTAAAGATTAAGAACACCTATAGCACTCTGGGCAATTAATTACACAGAGGAAAAAATACCTCTGCCAGGCCCTTTTTCCTCCTGCCTGTTATCTGTGATTCATTACGGAGAAGGGCTTAGGACGGCTTCTCAGAGCTGCCCACTGCTACACAACTCCTTGGGAAAAGGAGAACTAACCCCCCCAACACGCTCAACAGGGTGAGGCAGCTGTAGCTAACAATCTGCCCACAATACTTTTAATATTGTCTATTGAAATGAGCGTAAGGCGGCAGTTAAATACAGTTCTTTTACAAAGTACCAAGCTTGTAGGATGTACAATGTGCAGCCCCAGGAAATACAAAGCTCTCAAAGCAACGGCAATGTTCCTAATGTAACCCTACAAGTCAACCTCTGTGCAGTATGAAAAGAAGAGACCTTGGAGAAAAAAACACGGAAAACAAGATGTTGCATTATTATTAAGATGTGTTCTGCTGCTTGGTCTGCACCGAACACACAAGCAACTGCCCTCAGTGTCATGTGAAACTCTGTTTTTAAAGATCTAATGAACCAAGAAAGACAGTAATTCCACTGGGCAAAAAGACAGCTTTGCAAAATCTGACCATGAAAACCCTTCTACTGTTTCCATCTTCCAGCCATTCACTGACAAAAGACATGAGGCCTGCCACTCAGCCAAAACTTGCAAAGAATAGGCAAAAAAATGAAATAAAATACAGCGCATATAGAGAAAAGATATCTTAAAAAACTGCTGGAAAGTTTACCTACCGATTTTAAAAGTGAATCATCTTCCAAAGTATTGTGATTGGATAAATTACGGTAAGAATTAGTATGATGCTCCAGTATGTCTACATTCTTAGTATAATTACGCTAAGAATTCCTGTAATGGTCCAGTAACATTATGTTACTATTTTGGGCTTAAAATAGTCAAACTGAAATATTTGACTTATAAAAAAGGTGGAATAAAATTGAAGTTCTTTCACTGCCCTCCACTCAAAGAAAACAGCTGCAGGTGAGTATACGGACCTGTATTCTGTTCCTTTTGGATCATGTAAACATGTCACACCTTCAACTCGCCTACTATGTTACGTACTGACTCCCACCAGGAAATGGGAGCAGGATTACTATAAACTTGTGTCTTACCAATAAAGGGCACATCAATTTCGAATCTATACATAGAGGAGTATGTGAACAACTACATGCAGAAAACAACCCAAACAGACTTAGTCTTTAATGGAAGAAAAACCTCCAACCCAACCAACCCCGAGAAAAAATATCTGCCTACTGAAGAAAACAGTCGCTAGAATCAGTGACACATGTCACCTTCCCAATCACGTAACATTTTTTACTACAACCACATTAAGTCCTATTGACTCAAGATTGGGTTAGGTGTATCACACCATCTTACCTGCAGTCCTTCTTGGTATGGAACAGCTGCCTGCAGAGCTCCAACAAGCTTATCTGCCCGTTCTTTCCTTGTTTTGCTTAAGGCATCCCAGGCAGAATTCAGCTGCAAATAGGTGAAATTTACTCCAATGGACAAAAGAATGTTACTGCTGCTGTATAATGTGCGTTCACTCATTATTCACTCATCAATAACACCAATAAACTAAGCATGAATAGTTCACATTAATTCCGTGTTAAAACTCTTGTTCTCCTTATCACTGCATAGTTACTTTCCTTCAGAATGCACTCGATGTTCTGGATGACAAAAGCTGTAAAATTCAATACTGATACTGAATAGTTTTCTTAACCTACGGATTACAGCCAATATGGGAAATAGTATCATTAAATCATTTGGAACTGCATCCTTATCAAAAAGGTAGCTTAAAAGAAACATACCCTGCTGAACACTGGAGAAACTGTCAGTACTCTGTAGCCATCCAAGCAGGATTGTCTCAGCCAAGATGTTGCACTTGGCATAAACCAGATACGTTTCAAATTTATTCCAGCATTCCTATTGCAAAAAGTAGCCATCTATTGCAGTAATCAGTGACTATTTCCACAAAAACCCTTTCTGTCTTTTACAGAACTTTTAACCCATAAATCAATACAATAAAATTGTCTATACATTCTAAACTAATACGAGCCAAGATACATCCTCTTGTCTTCAACTAAGGTTCTTCCCTTAAAAAGACATCCTGATACTGGCTCGCTTACTTGCTCCTCCCCAGAAGAGGAGAGGTTGAGAAGATTGAAAAGACGGTGACCATGACTCTCAGCAGCCCTCTGAGGGCAAAACAGCAATGAAAACACAAATCCCCCTGACTCTAGCTCTTACCCAGAATGTAACTCCTTGTACACCTTGTAGCAAGAAAAATAATGTTGATTAGCGGAGAAGAGGCAAAGGTGAAACTAAGAGCAGCCTGAAATTTTTTAGAAAATGATTTTGTGTGGTTTATTTCTGTGCACAAAGAGATGATTTGACACAAGGCCCACAAGAGTGCACATTTCTGGGTCCAAACCTTACGCTAGTGCTCTGCCCACGGCTTAGTTCAAACCAAACTGACTGCGTGCGACTCACGCAGAACCGACTCTATGAATTCCATGACTGGGAATAAAGACAGGCATCAGTAAATACATCAGAACAGAAAGGTAAGTGAATACAGAAAACGGTTTTCCATTCACATTCAGAACCTTTTTTTTTTTTTGAATAGAACAATAAATGATTTGATCTTGTCCACGATCTACCATTGGGTAAACAATTCCAGTAAACAAGTATTCCAGATCAGATTACGTGTTAAAATTGCCTGACATTAATCTTCCACTTAACAAACAAATCCCAGCTAATGGCATAGCTCAGAGAAAATGCAAAAATAGAAGCTCATCTGAAGGGCCTTCACGCAAGCAGAATGATTGGGGGGACAATCCTGTAAGTAAAGCAAGCATGATTTGGCTCACAGGGACTAGTCAAGCTACTTTGTAAAGCTCGTGTTATATAGCTAGTCTGAATAGAGCCTGTTTGTTCATTGTGGACATAATAGGAAGACAAATGAGTGAACCCACTGTTTACCAGTACATAATAGTGGCATATCTTCATTAACTGGTCACAGAGTAAAACTCTGAAGCCAGGGTTCGTCCTGTCTAACTGGAGTTGCTTAATTGAGGCAGCTAAAAACACCCCAAACCTAGTTACTCTGTGCTCAGCAGGGAGAGAGAGGTCTGTCCAGTAGCCACATGGGTTTGACCTCACTGCACAGTGCGAGCTGCACACTCAGCCTGGGGCCTCTGTGCAGAAGAGAGAGAGAGAAACCAAGAGGCCCAGGGAGCAGGAAAGAAGGGCGACGGGGAAAGTAGAGGGAGAGGAAGGATGACAGAGAGAGAGAGGGACTTGGAGAGAAGAGAAAGGGCGGAGAGGGAGCAGAGCACAGCAGGAGAGAGGAAGGGAGGTACAGGGAGGCGAAAAACAGGACCCAGAGGGAAAGGGGAAGGGCAGGGAGGAACAGGGAGGCAGAAGAGGGCTGACAGGAGCCCAAGGGCCCAGGACTCACCGCAGCTCCCGGCTCTGCAGATCTGTCCTGTCGGCCTGTGCCAGCCTCCCCTCAGCCGACACAAGATGGCCGCCGGGAGCCCTGTGCTGGGTCCACAACTCCCAGCGTGCCCCGGGGCGCCCCCTCCTGCCCTCTGACCCCGCGGGAACCATGGCCGCCTCCCCGGGGCTGCCCTCGCCCAGGGCCAGGCCCTGGAGCACGGCTGGGGCCGGGAGGAGGAGGTCAGGGAGGGAGAGAAGGTTGGGAGAGGGCGGTGGGGTGGGGGGAGAGGGGCGGGAAGGGCCAGAGGGCCGGGGAGAGCAGGGGGGAGCTGGTCAGGGAGCTGCGGGAGGAGAAGTGCTGGTGAGGAGCGGGAAGAGATGGAGGGCAAGAGATGCTGGTTAAGCTGGCAGAGCAGCGCGGAGAGCCGCCTGACAGCAAAGGTGCCCGGTGGCCGCAGAGGAGCCCAGGGGAGCTGATTCTTTTGGAGGCCACCAGGGCAGCCTTCCTCCGCCCCTGGTTTTGGTGAGCGATGGAGCAGTGCAGAGCCGTCCCTCAGGCATGCAGGCCTCAGGAGGGCTTCCCAGTGCCCCAGTGAGAGATCCTGCTCCCAGGAAGCGCCTCCCATGGAGCAAAGGCCATATCCAGCCACCCGGCGCTGGGTACGGCTGCCCCAAGGGGTGTCTCAAGGAGGACGGGGCCGTCCGTCTGATGGCTCTGACACACAAATGGTGAGCTGAAGCCCCGTGGCCGTGGCTGGCTGGGTCAAAGTCTCCGAGTTTAGTGACATTTGGTGAACTCCTGCACTAAGTATCGCATGACTTGAAACATCCCTGAAAAAATGGGGGAGGTTTGTCTGCGTGTTCTGCATGCTTCTGGATGCTAGACTGTGGCTAGGAGGGAATGTGCTTAGTTATCTCTCAAAGGGAGACAAAAGAAGTGCCTAAGTAAGGGTCAGCGTAACTCTTCAGAGCTTTGGCTGTTTAAATGTTGAGCTGAACTTCTACAGAAACGGTAAAACGCTTGCACTTTTCTTCTCTTCTAGTTCCTGCGTGGGTACAGGGAAGAAGGCAGCAGACGTACACATTAGCTAAACCCCCTTCTTATTGCCAGCCGTGAAGGCGCCTCTCGGCTGGGAGCCCGAGAAGGACCCCGTGTTACAATTCTTGCTCCCTTATGTGCCACCCTAAGGCGATTCACGTATGCATTGTTACAGTCTAGGAAACTGAGGAGAAATAACTGGACTCCAGACGATCCAATGTGAATCAACAGAAGCCGCTTATTAAGCACAGATCATCATCTTTTATACCCTGCGTTGTAGCCGTACACGCAACTCGCTTATTTCTGATTAGCTAGTTACACTGTCCACGCGTGGTGCATGCAGTTCATTCACACATCAGATTGGTTACAAGAATTCGCATAGTAAATTGTTTAGTCATTAGCACAACATGTTTCCTGCCTTCTCAGTTCCCGTGTTTCCCATGTACTAATTCCATCTTCTACCACCTGTTTTGCCCTTAATCTAATCTCTCACAGTAGGGAGGCTGGCTCACATGACCGTTTTCTCTCAGATACATTCCTACAATCTCGTCCCTCCCCAGTGCGGTTCCGCGTCTTCTCCCTGGACCCCGACCTGCGCCCGAACCCCAAACCCATCCTGGTCACCATCACGGTGCGGGGCCCTGTGGGGCTGGGGCAGGTCTATGGGGTGACCCTAGGGGTGAATGTCACTCTTGTGATTTCACCGCTGCTTGTGTAGCTTTTGGGCAAGGAGCAGGCATATGGCTTGTGTGGCCGCTTCTGATGCCATTAAAATAATATTTGGTCCCCACCCCAACATGGCTTTTTGGAATAACCGTCATCAGCAGAAGCCTGTACGCAACACGCACACACGTGTGTGACAGCGGGACTCCTGAGCACGCAGCAGCAGCAGCAGGAGGGTGTGAGGTCATGGTCACTGTAACCCCTGAGCACACGGTGGTGGCAGCAGGAGGGACGTGAGGTCACTGTCGGTACCACTCATGAGCACACGGCAGCAGAAGTAGGAGAGTGTGAGGTCACCGTCAGTATAACCCACGAACACACAGCTTTGGCAGTAGGAAGGATGTGAGGTCACGTCACCGATGTCACCCCGTGCCCGTGGGGCTCGGTGCAGAGCGGCCGTGTGCATGACAGGGGCATGACGGGGGCTGGGAGCTGCCTGTCCCCGTGTCTGCGAGGCCGAAGGAGCAGCCCCTGCGGCCCTGGCTGGAGCAGTCGGGGTGGGGGTGGCTCGGGGGCACCCCAGGGATGTGCCTGGGCACGATGCCAGGAGGAAACCACAGACTTCCTGCCCGGGCGCTGCGGGGGCAGCGGGGGGAGCGCGTCGAGGCCACGTGGGCTGTGGTTTGTGCACCTGCAGGCTCCAGCTCCCGCTCCGCCTGTGGGGAATAACGGCCCCTGGGTGACACACTGAGAGTCAGGGACACGTCTGAGCCTCTGGGCTTCCCGTCTGCTGCCAGGGCAGGGACATGATCCAGCTGCGGCTCCTGCGAGGGACTCACTGTGGGGCCCTGCAGGGAGGGACGGACAAGCCAACGCTCCTGGGATGGAGCCCTTGCCCTGGATGAAGACCTCTCCCAGCTGCTGCTCCCAGCACAGTGAGGTCCGTAGCAGGGGCAGGGGCTGTTTCCTCCCCATCCTGACACAGACCCTGGTGCAGTCCCCGCTCCATGGTCACCGCAGCTTGGGGGCAGCTGGACCCTTGCCTCATGGCTTCTTGGATGAGCCCAGTGCAGGAGATGCTCAGTGCTTCCAGGCCCACAGCAGGGTGCAAGTGGTGACTAACCAAGTTGCCCTGCACACCCAGCTTGTCCCATGATGATCTGCCACCACAGCGACCATGACACCGGCAGCGGGACATATATGTCCCTCATATATGGTCATGAACGGCACTGGAGAAGTTCATTGGCGGGCTGGGCTGTGTCGGAGGGGAGATAGCTCCTGATAACGTCTAAAAAGGTGCTGCTGCTTCGATTGGCTCCTTCCGCAGCTGGGTCGGCATCTGCAGAGATATATCACCCTCCCATCATCGTTGTCCCCATGAGTCCCCAGGGGCTGTGACAGGGAGTGGGGAAGAGCAGGGCTGTGCCAGCAGGGCAGGAGGCTCAGGATGGGAATGGAGGGACTCCTGTCCCCTCGGGTGCTGTGGCTGCTCCTCTGGGTGCAGCTCTGCAGAGGTAAGTGCCGGGTCCCTTTTCCCACAGCCCAGGGCCATCGGGTACCAGTGGGGTCATCAAGAGCCCTTTGGGAAGAGGGTTTCTTTCCAAGTGCCACTGAGATGAGGGTCAGAAGGAGCTCAAGTCCATGGACCCTGTGCCTTTGCCTGTGTCCATCTGGGTGGGAGAGGGTGTCTCCATGATGCTGTTAAGGGGTGCTGGGCTGGGGAGGAGCAGGTGCCCTGCGCACGGCCTGGCGATACAGGTTTTGGGTGGGCATGGGCAGGGGCCCTTTGAGGTGGGAGGAGGTGCTGAGGGCTGTGGGACAGAAAATGGCCGGGCGGGTCTGGAGTTAGCACCCCCAGCCTGCACAGCCCATGGGGAGTGGGGGGACGCCCACACATCCCCAGGGAGAGCCTGGAGGGGAGAGGGCTCCCATCCTGGTGCCTGTGACAGGCAGGGAGGACCCCAGAGCTGCACTCTGGGACTCGGCGCTCTCCTGACCAGTCCCATCTTGGTGGTTGAAGGGGCTGCGGAGGTGAGACTGGAGGATGGCAGCGGACGCTGTGCTGGGAGAGTGGAGGTAAAACACCAGGGCCAGTGGGGGACCGTGTGTGATGACTCCTGGGACACGAATGATGCTGCAGTGGTTTGTAAGCAGCTGCGCTGTGGGTCCTCTGTCAAAGCTCCTGCTGAAGCACACTTTGGGCCAGGATCTGGCCCCATTTGGATGGATGATGTTGAGTGTCACGGCACAGAGTCGGCCCTGTCTGACTGTAGACACAATGGATGGGGTCAAAGCTACTGTGGTCATGGTGAGGATGCTGGGGTGACATGCTCAGGTAAGGAGCCAATCTCTTCCCCACCTTTGGGACTGGGACAGGAGAAGGGACCTGGCTGTGCCCTCAGGGAGCAATGAACGGCTGCCAGGGCAGGGTCCTGTGTTGCTGGTCACACTGCCAAGCTGGGACTCTCATTGCTGGTGTCCCTGGTCCCTGAGGAAAGACCAGTGGGGTTCCACCCACCGCCGGGCCCCAAGATGGTTCATCCCACCGTCGGTTGGTGCCTGGGGCTGGGAGATGAATCCCCCTCAATGCCCCGCATTTTTTGTTGATTCTCATCTTTCTTCTCCAATTCAGCCAGCACCTGTCTGGCATTGCTGAGGGCCAGGTTCCCCTGTGCCAGAGGCACCGAGAGCTGCTCACGCGGCCACCCACAGCCCCAGAGAAGGGTGCAGAGTGGCCAGTGGCTTTTGGGTTGTGCCTTCTGGCAGGCACAAGTCCCTCAACCAAAGCAAAGGGGCCGTTCAAAGGGAAAAAGCCCTGTCCTTGGGCAGAGGAGCAGGGTGTGCCTGGTATATCTGTGCCATCAGCACCCATTGGGAGCTGCTGGGAGGGTCGTGGGGCTCTTTGCCTGTGGCCACCTTGCAGGGCAGGTGGGACATGGGTATGTAACTGCCAGAGGGCTGTGGGAACTCACAGGGTTCTTTGGTTACTCCAGGATTTGTCCAGCTGGTTGGAGGGGACAACCCCTGCTCAGGACGAGTGGAGATCCATGACGGGAGCCAGTGGAAAACTGTCTGTGACTCCGACTTTGGTCCCAAAGCTGCCGACGTGGTCTGCAGAGAGTTGCAGTGTGGCACAGCCCTGTCTGGTCCCGGGGCAGCTCACTTTGGAGAAGGGGCTGGTCCCACGTGGGACAGAGAGCTGCAGTGTGTGGGGAATGAATCCCTTCTCAGCTCCTGCCCCACGGGGTCCCCCAGGGACCGGCCCTGCCCCCACGCGAATGCTGCCGGTGTCACCTGCACACGTAAGGACTCAGGGCAGGGTGTTACCACCGGGGGTGTGCCGATGATGGGGGAGTAGGGACGGGACTGTGCTGTGCTGGATGTGAGGACAGAAGGGGTGATCACAGAACCATAGGATGGTTTGGGTTGGAAGGGACCTTTCAATGTCATCTAGTCCAACTTGCCTGCAACCAGCAGGGACCTCTTCAACTAGATCAGGTTGCTCAGAGCCCCGTTAGACCTGACCTTGAATGTTTGTCTGCAGCCCTAAAAGGGTGCAGAAGGAGGAGAAAGGCAGGGTGTCCGTTTGCCCTCTACTCCACCACCCAAGGCAGCAAAAGCACAAGTCTGCCCTGTCTCATCCTTCTCTGTCCCGAGTTCACAGGGTTCAGGCTGGTGAACGGCAGCACGGCGTGTGAGGGGAGGGTGGAGGTCCATGTGCAGGGGACCTGGGGCACCCTCTGTGCCTCCCGCTGGGACCTCCTGGACGCCCACGTTCTCTGCCGTCACCTCAACTGCGGGTTTGCTGAGTCCATTCCTAAAGGAGGGCATTTTGGGAGAGGAACCGGCCCCGTCTGGAGAGACTCCTTCCACTGTGACAGGACTGAAGCCCACCTGGGAGAGTGCCCAGTGACTGCCCTGGGGGCCTCGCCGTGCTCCCATGAGAACAGCGCTGCTGTCATATGCTCAGGTGAGTGCAGGAAAACACTCGGTTACTCTGTTTTCCTCTTAAATGCTCCCAAAGCAGGGGACCCTGTGGCAGTGCAAGGCTCTGGCTCAGAAGGTCCCCACAGAGGGCTGGCAGCAGGCAGGTGAGCTCCAAGGCCCTCCTGCAAGGGTGCCAGAGCCTGGAGACATGCTGCAGGCTTCCGGGCTCCCCGATGCCGCCAAGGGCTGGGGCATGGCTGCTCTCCCCAGGCCCAGCTCGCTTCGCATCCCTGCGGCTGGTGGGTGGAGGAAGCCCGTGCGACGGGCGAGTGGAGATCTTCCAGCACGGGACGTGGGGCAGAGTCCTGGATGAGCAGTGGGACGTGCAGGAGGCCAGCGTGGTGTGCCGGCAGCTGCAGTGCGGAGAGGCAGAGGCAGCCTACAACCCCCCGAAGGCTCAGAGAGGGACGGGTCCCGTGGGGCTGCGCGGGGTGCGGTGTGCAGGGCACGAGGCCAACCTGACCCTCTGCAACACCTCCCTGCCTGAGAGAGCGCTGGAAGCAGGGATTGCCGAGGACGTGGGGGTCGTTTGCCGGGGTGAGTGGCGCTGCACGGCCCCCCCAGGCTCTGGGCTGGGTGGGCAGCCGGCCCTTGACGGCAGCCGGGGTTTCCTCCTGCTACAGGGAGCCGTCAGGTGCGGCTGGTGAACGGGCCTGGGCGCTGCGCTGGGAGAGTGGAGATCTACTACCAGGGCAGCTGGGGGAGCGTCTGCGATGACGGCTGGGACCTGTCTGATGCTGCCGTCGTTTGCCGCCAGCTGGGCTGCGGAGGGGCGCTGGAGGCGGTTGGCTCCGCTCGCTTCGGGGAAGGCTCCGCTCAGATCTGGCTGGAGAGCGTGAACTGCTCCGGGGCCGAAGCTGCTCTCTGGGACTGCCCGGCAGGGTCCTGGGGGCAGCACGGCTGCGGGCACAAAGAGGACGCAGGAGTCGTCTGCTCAGGTGTGTGCCGGGAGCTGTGGTGGGAGCCCAGCGCCCAGGCAGGCCGGGACGAGGGGAGAGCCGGACACGGCCGAGGCTGTTCCTGGCCAGCTCTGAGCCCCTGACAAAGGCCATCGTGGGGACACCCATGCACAGGTGCCCTCAGTCCCACCGGGGGTCCCTGGGGCGCTCCGCTGTCCCTGACGGGCAGCAGGGAGGGCAGGGGTGTCTGTCCATCAGGGACATTTCTCTGTCCGTGGGTGCAAGGGGGACTTGCTGGACGTGCCTTTGCCTGTCTGAGGGCCTGGCGGGTGCAGGGGTGTCCCTGCTCCCCCAGCCCCAGACCAGCCTGTTCCCCCTCGCTGCCTTTCCTCCCAGAGTTCATGGCCCTGAGGCTGGAGAACGGCACCAACTGCTCTGGGCGCCTGCAGGTTTTCTACAATGGGACGTGGGGGAGCGTTTGCTCCAACTCCATGACTCCTGAAACTGTGTCGCTGGCATGCAAGGAGCTGGGCTGCGGGGACAGAGGGTCCCTGGAAACACAACGGCCCCACGGCAGGCTGTCTGGCACGGCCTGGCTGGATCGTGTGGAGTGTGGGGAGAGAAACAGCTCCTTCTGGCAGTGTCCCTCCGCTCCCTGGCACCCGCAGTCATGCGACGACCTGCGAGATGAGACCCACATCACCTGCAAGGGTAATCCTGAGCTAGCCGGGCACCAGCATCCCCTGCGATCCTGCTCCTGGCTGGGCATGGACAAATTCCTGGGCCTGCAGGGGCCTTTCGTTTCCAAGCCAGATGCTTCTGCTGCTGGTACCAAAAATGGGACTTCCTCTCCTGGAGCCCCACACATTCACCAGCGGTTGCCAGCCGGGCTCCCAGCTTCGCCTGGTTGAGGCAGAGGTTTCTCGAGGCAAGGTCCCAGAAGGGAACAGCCAGGGCTCTGAGGAGTGTCCCTTCCATGGACACCCTCCTGCTGCTCTGTGACCCAGGGTCCCTTTGGGGCCGAGCAGTCAGGGTCCCCCACATTGCCGAGTGTGTGTCCCCTGAAGGACCGGGGTTCAACTGCTGCCATGGGTGGGTGGCACGAGCTGAGCTGAGCCCCGTTCTCTGCTGCACGCCCCCCCTGCAGCAGCCCCTTCACCACAGTGTTTCCCTCTGCAGGGAGTCAGCCAGAAACGCCCCCGGCCCCAATGGCTGCGTGCCCCAGCACCCCGAGCTGCACAGGCAGCTGCTCCTCTGCATGCCCCTCTCGCCTGGCAGGGCTCTGCCTGCTGTCCCGCGGCCCTGGGAGCTCTCTGCCTTCTCCAGACAGGGAGAAGATTCGTGCCGTGGGAGGGGAGAAGGGGTGCTCTGGCCGAGTGGAGGTGTGGCACCGCGGCTCCTGGGGGACGGTGTGTGACGACTCTTGGGACATGCGGGATGCCGAGGTGGCATGCAGGCAGCTGGGCTGTGGCCCTGCGGTGTCTGCCCTGGCCGAGGCTGCATTTGGGGAGGGGAGCGGCCCCATCTGGCTGGAGCAGGTGGAGTGCCGGGGGACAGAGCCATCTCTGCAGGACTGCTGGGCCCGGCCTGGGGACAGCGGTGCCTGCCGCCATAAGGAGGACGCGGCCGTGATCTGCTCAGGTGAGCGGCAGGGCTGGGACACCTCACAGGGAGCCCTTTTCCCCATTGGCTGCCATCACGGCTCCAGAGCTCCTGAGCGCAAGGCCATCCCTGCAGAGCAGGAGAGCCTTTTGCCGAGTGGGCAGCAGCTTCGGTGGGGCTGGATGTCCTCCAGCTTCTGCCCGCAGGGCCCTGCAGCCCCCAGGGGCACCTCCCGGGCTGCCGGCTCTGTCCCTGCTCTGGGCCCTGCGCTCCTTCCTGGCCGTGCTCACCAGTCATGCAGGAGGGGCGATTTGGGTGGGATGTGGCAGGGATGTCTGCACATGCACACGTGCTCACACCGTGCACCCAGGACAGCAGCACCAACCCCTCCAGCAGATAACCCGTCCTCCCCACCAGCGCCGGGTCTTCTTGGGGCCAGGCTGTGACCCACAGCCGGAGGGAAGGGGCTCCTTGCTGGGCTGTGAAACTCCCAGGAGGAGGCACCGGGGTAGCGGTGGGGCGGGAGGCTGGGGAGGGCTGTCATTCACCCACTCAGGTGGGAGCTTCCCCATCCCTCATCCCCTGAAACCCGGTACGTAATGGGGGTCAGGACTGGGGTGTGCCGGCCCCTCACCTCTCCCAAGCCTGGTGCTGCCCTTTCTGTGTTCCTGCCATGCAGATCCCACGCGGGGCCGTCTGACCGTCAGCAGGAGAGTCTCATTGCCCATCATCATGTGCATCATCCTGAAAGCCGTTCTCTGCCTGTTCCTGGCCCTCCTGGCCGGGCAAGTGCGAAGCGCCAGGGCTGGGCGCAGAGGTGGGTCCCTTCCCAGGGGAAGATGCTGCTGGCAAGGCCAGGGGTGCCGTGGGGTGTCAGTGAGCGGGAGAGGCAGAGCTGGGGGGACAAGAGTGCGTGCTCTCTGCGGGATCCCATCCCCTCTCTGACCATCCCTGGGCCAGCCCTGCCTCTGTCCACGGGCTCTGAGAGAGCTCAGGAGCCCTTCCCCGAGGCCATGTACGAGGAGATCGGTTCCAGCCCAGCATGGCAGAAGCAGGCAAGGTTCAGCGGCTCAGGTTGGTGTGCGTCCCTCATTGAGGACACATCTACAGTGCTCTTTCCCCTGGCTGCCACCCAGGGTTGACCCCTGCAGCCCCCTAACCCATGGTTCGTGCGGTTGTGGGGCTGTTGGATCTGTGTGGGGAGCACCCATGTCCTGGGCCCAGGAGAGAAGCTTTCTCCCCATCTGCTCTGCGCGTCCCATTTGGGGACAGCCCCTCTCTGCCTGCCCCTGCACCCTGGGGGACACCTGAGGGGTGAGGGAAGGGGCTGTCCCAGGGCAGCTCTGGCAGGCCCTTGGAGATGGGCTTTGTCCCAGGGCAGCAGGGTGAGCCCTGAGCCCTCGTCCCCGTGCAGCCGTGGCTCTGTGGGTCCCACGTCCCCAGCAGCACTGAGCACAAGCTGGGTCAGCAGAGCGCACTCCCCTCACACCTGCTGGGCCTCTCTCCAGGCTCCTATTCAGAGGGGTCCCTGAGCAAGCTGCAGCCCTACCCCGGGGACAGCAAGGAGGAGGATGGTCTGGGGTCAGCACCAGGTAATGGGGGCAGGAAGGGGTGGACCTCTCCTCCCTGCAGACATGTGATGGACAGCAGTGTCACTGAGCGTCACCCTCGGAGCTGGGAGGACGGGCGGGATCTCCTGTGGGGCTGCAAACACCGACGTCGGAGCCCCACGTCCCTGCGCATCCTCCCATCCTCTGCTCTGCAGAACGCATCTTCTCACTGTCACCAGCTCTCCTCTCCTTTCAGACATCCCTGTCCTGCCTGGAGGTGACCCAGCTGATGGCTATGATGGTGCCAGGGAGGTTTCTGACCCTGGGGAGGATCCTTCCCCTGGGCAGGAAGACTGGGAAATGCCCAGGGTGGCAGAGGAAGGATCCGGACCCACGGATACCCCTGGAGGTGAGAGGGAAAGAAAGAGCTGCTGGTTCCTGGGGTGGCATCCCTGGCATTGGATAATTCGCTGTCACAACGAGAGCCCAATGTGCTGGGGTGGGGGAACCTGCCCCAGGAGTTTTTCCTTGGGGGGACTGTGGGTGGGAGAGGGAGCTGAACGTCTCAGGACTGGTGAGGAGAAGGGAGGAAGGTGACGTACAGCCCAGGAGAGGCACCCCATGGGGTGAACATGCAATGGCCTGCCTTGCTTCTTGCAGGGCCAAACCTGCTCTCCCAGAGAGGTGCTGGTGCCCCCGGAGCTAAGGGGGATGGCTGATCCCTGTCCCCAGAGAGCACGGGCTATGACGATGCTGAAGAGGTGTCTGTGGCACATCCCCCTGAGGACACAGAGGCTGTGACACCGGAGCTCAGTGCACAACAGTCCCTGAGCCCCGGGCCAGGAGAGCCCGTCCCTGCAGTGCAGCTGGGGGCAGCCAGGAGGGAGGAGAGGTCTGTGCAGCTGGGAGAGCCGTGAGCACCAGGGAACCCTCTCCCTTTTCCCACGGGCAGCAGAAACTGCCAGGGGTTTCCTCGATTTTGATTCCCCTGTTTTTACACAGGGGCCCCCATATCGGTTCTTATTAAAAGCCTTTGAGCCAGAGCTGTACTTGCCTGCCCAGGTGCTTTAGTGTCTCCCCAAGGGTGGCTGGAGGAAACCAGAGCCCAAAGACATGGCGGTGGGGAGGGGGCACGTCTTGGGTGGGTGTGTGGTGCAGGGCAGTGAGCTGAGCTCAGGTCCAGCACAGCTGCCCGCCTCTCTCCTGAGAGGGGGCTCCAAAGAGGCAGCGCACACAGCCCTCCTCACCCCACAGCCAGACCCTGGCTGGGCAGGGCAGGCCCACAGTGCCTGCAGAGGGCCAGAGGCTCCAGCTCCAGCCTTTCCATCATTTATCAACTATCTTGGTCAACAGGGGAGGTACCAGATGACTGGAGGGTGGCTAATGTGACGCCCATCTACAAGAAGGGTCAGAAGGAGTGTTGTGCGAAAAGGGGCCAAGCGGTTTTGGCAGAAGATAAACCCCCTTGCGTTCTAATACTCCTCACCGAGGTGGGAGGCCAGGTGCGGCTAGGTTTAAGTTCTGAGTGATGCCCAATTCAGCACTATCAGCCCAATCGCTTTTAATATGTATTAAACTATTACGATTTGGATACACTAATAGTGGACTGCACCTTCAGTCTAGTCGTGCTCCTGAACTAGCACGGCCTCTCTCAAGTTTTGGTCGCGTTCAGTGAGAAAGCGAAACGACCAGCTACTGAAACAGTGCAGTTTATTTAAACAACAGATATACAGGTTCTTTAGGATTGCCAGTGATAAATACACTGTCTACAAAGCACGTGCAAATAAAGATATTGTTAAGTATACAAAGGTGCGACAAAATTATAAACGATACAGCCTGGCTATAAATGTAGGGTAGAGATTCTCTAGAGAAATTTCTAAGTCCCGAGAAAGCACTCGGTGTAATCGCAGTCTTACCCAAAGGCGTCCCTATGGGGGGGAAGAGAGGCTCAGCCCGTCGACTGATCCCGGAAATCAGCGGTGGAATTCTTCGCGATGGTGTCTTCCCTGACATCCCCTCTCTTTTGGGCTATTTTTATACTATTTTTTTATCTTCAAAGTGGAGTTTGAGTGACTTTAGTCATACGTACTTTTATTATGATTAATGTATTCAAGGAGGAGTGTTCACACCTCGGGGGTGGATAGCCTCCGGGATGGAGGTGTGTTTTGGTACATTGTGCTGAGCAAAGTTCGCACAAAGGACAGCATTTCATCAACATTTGATGAAATGTTGGCTTGGGTAGTGCGTAGGCCGCTTATCTGTTCTGTAGTAGCATCTCGTCCCCATATCTGCTATTCGTCACAAGGAAAGGCCACAGAACAAGCGCGTTCCGTTCCGTCCCTTGTGTAGTTTCACAAACAACATGAGACAGGGAATCACAGATGTGGCATTCTTCGTGTGCTGGCTGCGGCTGTATTCTACCTCAGAAGCCTCTTGATTTTATGACTTTCCTTAATGTGTGAACAATGCTGTATTTTTGTATTCTTGGCCAATTTAGTAATTATTCCAGAAGGAGGATGTGGGGAACTACAGGCCTGTCAGCCTGACCTCGGTACCAGGAAAGATCATGGAGAGGATCACCCTGAGTGAGCTCTCATGGCAAGCGCAGGGCAGCCAAGGGATCAGGGCCAGCCAGCAGGGGTTTAAGAAGGGGAGGTCCCGCTTAACCAACCTGATCTCTCTCTATGACCATGTCACCCGCCTTCTGGATGCGGGGAAGGCTGTGGACGTTGTCTATCTGGACTTTGGCAAGGCCTTTGACACCGTCCCCCACAGCCTTCTCCTGGAGAAGCTGGCGAATCCTGGCATAGACAAGTGTACTCTTCGCTGGGTAAAAACCTGGCTGGATGGCCGTGCCCAGAGAGTTGTGATTAATGGGGTGAAATCCTCTTGGCGGCCGGTCGCCAGTGGTGTCCCTCGGGGCTCAGTTTTGGGGCCAGTTTTGTTTAATATCTTTATCAATGATGTGGATGAGGGGATTGAGCGCACCCTCAGTAAGTTTGCAGATGACACCAAACTGGGTGGGAGTGTTGATCTGCTGGAGGGTAGGAAGGCTCTCCAGAGGGCCCTGGACAGGCTGGATCGATGGGCCAAGGCCAACTGTGTGAGGTTTAATAAGGCCAAGTGCCGGGTCCTGCATTTCGGTCACAACAACCCCAAGCAACGCTACAGGCTTGGGGCAGAGTGGCTGGAAAGCTGCCCGTCAGAAAAGGACCTGGGGGTGCTGGTGGACGGCCAGCTTCACATGAGCCAGCAGTGTGCCCAGGTGGCCAAGAAGGCCAACAGCATTCTGGCTTGTATCAGGAACAGCGTGGCCAGCAGGAGCAGGGAAGTGATGGTGCCTCTGTACTTGGCACTGGTGAGGCCTCACCTCGAGTGCTGTGTTCAGTTCTGGGCCCCTCTGTACAAGAGGGACATTGAGGTGCTGGAGCGTGTCCAGAGGAGAGCGACCAGGCTGGTGAGGGGTCTGGAGACCAGGGCATATGAGGAGAGGCTGAGGGAGCTGGGCATGTTTAGCTTGGAGAAGAGGAGGCTGAGGGGAGACCTCATTGCCCTCTACAACTCCCTGAAGTTGTAGAGTCTGAAGTTGGGAGTCCCTGAAGTTTGGGAGTCCTGGTGGACAACAGGATGACCATGAGTCAGCAATGTGCCCTTGTGGCCAAGAAGGCCAATGGCATCCTGGGGTGCATCAAGAAGAGCGTGGCCAGCAGGTCGAGGGAGGTCATCCTCCCCCTCTACTCTGCCTTGGTGAGGCCGCACCTGGAGTACTGTGTCCAGTTCTGGGCTCCCCGGTTCAAGAGGGACAGGGAACTGCTGGAAAGGGTGCAGCAGAGGGCTACAAAGATGATTGGGGGACTGGAACACCTCTCTTATGAGGAAAGGCTGAGGGATTTGGGTCTCTTCAGTCTGGAAAAAAGACGGCTGAGGGGTGACCTTATCAATGCTTATAAATACTTAAAGGGTGGGTGTCAGGAGGATGGGGCCAGGCTCTTTTCAGTGGTGCCCGGGGACAGGACAAGAGGCAATGGGCACAAACTTGAACATAGGAAGTTCCACCTAAACATGAGGAGGAACTTCTTTACCCTGAGGGTGACAGAGCACTGGAACAGGCTGCCCAGAGAGGTAGTGGAGTCTCCAACTCTGGAGACATTCAAAACCCGCCTGGACATGTTCCTGTGTAACCTGCTCTAGGTGACCCTGCTCTGGCAGGGGGGTTGGACTAGATGATCTCCAGAGGTCCCTTCCAACCCTATGATTCTATGATTCTATGATTCTATGAAAGGAGGGTGTAGAGAAGTCGGTGTTGGCCTCTTCTCCCAGGTGAATAATGACAGGACCAAAGGAAATGGTCTGAAGCTGCGGCAGGGGAGGTTTAGGTTAGATATTAGGAAGAATGACTTTACTGACAGAGTGGTCAGGCACTGGAACAGCCTGCCCAGGGAGGGGGTTGAGTCACCATCCCTAGAGGTGTTTAAGGAACGTCTAGACTTGGCATTTCAGAGCATTCTCTGAATGGCACAGATTGCAGGTTGTTGGGGTTTTTGGGGATTTTTTTTTTGTGTGTGTGTGTGTATGGTTGGACTCGATGATCTCAAAGGTCCTTTCCAACCATGAAGATTCTATGATTCTATGATTCTATGATTCCCTGAGGCTGGGCATTCAGGGAAGAACCCCCTTGGAGATGCTGGGGATGGAAGCCAGGATCTCCCACATGCAAAGTGGGTGCTCTGCCACTGAGCTACACCCTCTGGAGCCTTCCCAGCAGGAGACACTCTCCTCCCATGAGGGGTCTGTGACAAGCACAGCCCCTTTGTCCCCTGGGTGCCCAGGGACCCTCTGCAGGAAACAGCACTTGAGCCCTCCTGAGATGGGGGAAGTCCGCACTGCCTCTCCCCTGGGGCCTGATCCCAGCACAGGGCTGCACTGCAGAGCACTGCCCCTCCAGCGTCTCTGAAGGGCGATGGGGCAGAAGGAGGCTCTGGCTGCAGGTGCTGCTCCCACGCTCTGGCCCCCTCCAGGGCCAACGGAGAGGAGAAAACTCCTGAGCCTCCTCTGCCCCCCAGGGCAAGGGCAACCCCCCTGCGTGCCACATCTGGGCGCAGCGGAACAGGAGGAGAAGTACAACAAGGTGAGGGACATGCCCTCCCTGGGGTGAGGTGCCCCCAGGCTCTGATGGCACCCCAGGGTGTGCGATGGGGCAACATGGGGGCAGAAAGCTTACACGCCCTCATCCATGTAGCGGGCCTCCTCCTGCACCCCTCTGCCCCACAGCATCCCTGGAGGTGGGGTGAAGGGCAGGTGTCCATCTCCATGGGGCTGATGCCCAGAGAGGAGCATATTGGCGTGTTACCAGTCATTGGAGCAGGAGGGCAAAGGGGGCCAAGAAATTCTGCTCAGGACAGCGTGTGACTAAACAATACCGATGGCCATGCACTCCGGTGGGTGATCCTCAGCGTGGCTTTGTCAGCTGTCCTGGGCACATCAGAGGTCTCACTGCAACACCCCCCCGGGGGAAGGATGCTGCCATTCAGGCCGCAGCTCCAGGGAGTGCCTCTCCCTGAGACTATGGGTCCAGTGGCCTCTGCTCTGGGAACTGAAGACAAGGTGCAGGAGGCGCCTGAGGAGGGGAACAGACTCTGCACCATTGAGCATGACAAAGAGGAGAGGAACTGGGTCGTTCCGAGACCCCGCAGAGGACACATCCCGATCCTGTGGAGCAGGGAAGGAGGCACAGCTGGAGACCACCCCAAAGCAGCCCTGAGTGGAGAGTCCTGCCCAGGGGGAGGCTGGGGACTTGTGGGGCTGGAGGAAGGCTCCTTCTAAGGCGCAGATGTGCAGGTCCAGGGCAGGGACAGTGCTCTGGCAAGAGGTGAAGGAGCAAGCAGGGCTGGGGCAGGCTGGAAGGCGGCAGACGGGCTCTGCAAAAAGCAGAGGGAGAAAAATCACTGCTGAAGCCCAGGGCTGAACCAGGCACCTTTAGATCTTCAGTCTAACGCTCTCCCAGCTGAGCTCCTTCATCCCTGCCCCAGCAGCCCTTGTCCCTGGGCCACCCCTGCCGGGCCCCAGGCTGACACAGACGAGGAGTTCTCCTCAGGGAGGTTCCCAGGGAAAAGTTGTGCCCAGCCCCAGACAGAGGGGACCGGGTCCCTCCCTGCCTCCAAGCCCAGGTGGGCTCCAGCTTTGGTGGAGGCCACGTTACACTGGGCGTGCCAAGATGTGTGTGGGCCTCGTACAAAGGGGACAGTAGTGAAGGTAAGTGGGCAGGCCAGGCATGTGCAGCTGCAAAGGCTGAGGGCCAAAGAAGCATAGGACCGATGGAAGACCTTATCGCCTGGAAAGCCTCCTCCCACACATTTTTTCCCTTGCTGAGCTTTGCTGCTTCGTTCCCAGCTCCTCTCCCTCCTTCCTCCTGAGCAGTGCAGGGCGATGGGGAATGGGGGTCCTGGTCAGTCCATAACAATTCCTCTCTGCTGCTCCTTCCTTCTACCACTTTTCCCATGGGGTCCCTCTTACAGGCTACAGTCTTTCGAGACAAACCTGCTACAGCATGGGCTCTCCTCAAGCTGAAATTCTTTCAGGAAATATCCAACCTCTCCAGTGTTGGGTCCTCCACCAAGTGCAGGGATTACCTCCTCTGCTGTGCTCCTCTCCTTAGGCTGCAGGGAAATACCTGCTCTACTGTGGTATTCTCCACAGGCTGCAGGAGACCATCTGCTCTGGCACTTGTAGCACCTCCTCTCCCTCCTTCTTCACTCACCCTGGTGTTTTCAGGGCTGTTTCTCACACTGCTTTTTCCCTCACTCCTCTCCCACTCGAGCACTTGTGTCCTCTCTTAAATACACTCTCACAGAAGTTCCACCACCCTCGTTGATGGGCTCAGTTTTGGCCAGCGGTGGGTTTCTTTTGGAGACGTCTGGAACCAGCTCTGTCTGGCACGGAAGCAGCCCCTGGTCTCTTCTCACAGAGGACCGTCCCTTCAGCCCCACCACTACCAAACCCTGGAGATGGACACCAATTCCACAAGCCCTGGCTCTGCACCACAAACACTGTGGTGTGAGTCCTCACCCCGCGTGGGCACACGGTACAAGCTGCACTCCGAGGATTTTTCCTCCTGGGCACTTTCCAGCCCAGCCCAGCTCCCTCCAAGCTCTGCCACCTCCCCTGCCCTCTCTCCATCCCAGCCCAGTCTGCGCTGGCCCAACAGCAGAGCCTGCCCCAGGGTGCTGCAGAGCTCTGGGCACTCGCTCCACAGCCACAGCCCCTCTGAAGGGCACCGCAGCTGCTGGGGGGCAGAGGAGGGTCAGCCCCAGAGATGGGGGGCATGTGGGCACAAGGCAAAGGCAGTCAGTGGGCCCCTGTGTCCTCCTCCCCAGGATATTCTGAGGGGTCTGCAGCCCCTCACTGCCATCCCCTCTCCCCAGCCCAGTACAAGAGCCCTGGCCCTGGGGACCCTCAGGCAGCTCCTGCCGCCCCAGTGACAGAGTGGCACTGGGACAGCCTGCCCCAGGCTGCTGCAGCCAGAAAGGTCTTCTCATCTCCCGTTTATTCAGCCCTGCTGCTGATGGGTCTCAGACAAAGAAGTTGGAGCTGGTTCATGTATTTTATTTAAACACACAGAGAGACTGAGTCTTTATTTACAGAAATGTTTTGTGTCACAGCCGAGAGGTGAAAAGTTAAGGAGGAGAGGAGGAATAGTGAATGCTTGTCACACCAGATGCTGTGAATCCTTTGCAGAGGAAGGTACACAGTCTATGGCTGATGAAAAAATGTCCAATCAGTTTCCTCAGGGCATCCTTGAGCTCCTGGTTCCTCATGCTGTAGATGAGGGGGTTCACTGCTGGAGGCACCACCGAGTACAGAAATGACAGCACTAGATTCAGGAATGAAGAGGAGACGGAGGGCGGCTTCAGGGTGGAAATCACCCCAGTGGTGATAAAGAGGGAAACCACGGCCAGGTGAGGGAGGCACGTGGAAAAGGCTTTCTGTCTTCCCTGCTGTGAGGGGATCCTCGTCACAGCCCTGAAGATCTGCACATAGGACACCGCAATGAAAACAAAACATCCCAAAAAGCCAAAAGCACTAACCACCAGAAGGCCAGCTTCCCTGAGGTAATCTGATTGTGAGCAGGAGAGCTTGAGGATCTGGGGAGTTTCACAGAAGAACTGGTCTAGGCCATTCCCTTGGCAGAGAGGTATTGAAAATGTATTAGCTGTGTGCAGCACAGCATAGAGAAAGCCACTGCCCCAGGCAGCTGCTGCCATGTGGACACAAGCTCTGCTGCCCAGGAGGGACCCATAGTGCAGGGGTTTGCAGATGGCCACGTAGCGGTCATAGGCCATGACTGTCAGAAGATAAAACTCTGCTGACATCAAGGTGAGAAATAGAAAGAGCTGTGCAACACATCCAGTGTAAGAGATGGCCCTGGTGTTCCAGAGGGAGTTGGCCATGGCTTTGGGCAGAGTGGTGGAGATGGCACCCAGGTCGAGGAGGGCGAGGTTGAGGAGGAAGAAGTACATGGGGGTGTGGAGGCGGTGGTCACAGGCTACGGCAGTGATGATGAGGCCATTGCCCAGGAGGGCAGCCAGGTGGATGCCCAGGAAGAGGCAGAAGTGCAAGAGCTGCAGCTCCCGCGTGTCTGCGAATACCAGGAGGGGGAAGTGGGTGATGGAGCTGCCGTTGGACATCGGATCCCTTTGTTCCCGAGGTACTGCCAAAGGAGGAAAGCACACTCACAAGTCAGGACAGCTCTGAGCAAATCTCTTCCCATTGCCTGCCCTTCCAAACCCAAGCCCCGAAAACACACTTTGCCTTTGTCCTTTTTTGCGGGAGCTTTCTGCATTGCCCTTGTTGGAGCTCTCATTGTTGCTGGCCAAGTGTGCCGTGAGGAGCAGAGCTCTGCTTGTGGGCTCCCAAGGAGTCATCCCTGCTCCACAGCAGCGGGGATTTGGGAAAGGGGTTACAGCTTCTGCCATTCACTAGTTACCTCATCTGTGATCCACTTGTAACGCAGAGGAGCTGCTCAGCATATTCCTGCAGGAAAACCTCAGGGAAACTCCTGGTTGTCCTAAAGCTGCAGTGACATGAGCAGAGCCAGCTCACTCCTCAGCCTTGACGGGGGGTAAAGACCATGCAGCTCTTCACTCACTGCCCCCCGACCCCCTGCAGAGGGATAGGGAGAAGAGGGAGAAAAAGGAATGAAAATCTCATGGGTTGAGATACAGCCAGTTTGATAGACCAGTAACGGGAAAGAAAATAACAATCATTGTAAAAGAAAATAGGAAACCAGGAGTGATGCAGCACAATTGCTTACCACCCGATGCCCATCCCGAGCAGCGAACACGGATTCCTGCCGCCCGGCCAACCCCCATTTCTATACTGAGCAGGACCAGCCCAAGGCATTTTAATGCCCTCTCTGGTGGTTTTGGTGCTGAGTCCATGAAGCTCAGACACAGGGGAAGCTGATGAAACCTCTCCAGAAGTCAACGACAGCTGCAAACTCCAAAGTTTCTTGGAGCGTTAATGGGTCCCACTGAGGGCCATTACTGCCAAAGGCTCCTGGGGGCTCGTTCGAGGGAAAACTGGAGGCGGTGAGGGCAGGTAGGCAAAGGCAATGGAGAGGTGTCTCTGACGCTGGCTAATGCTGAATGTGTGAGAGGAAGGCAAAGGGCCAAGCCCTGGCCTCCAGCCCCTGGGAAGGGAGATCCTGCCCCACAAGCACAGCTCAGGGCTCTTCCTGGGGCATTGTGATGGGAGGACGTGCAATGCCAAGGGCAGAAAGACAGAATGACGGCTCCCGGGTGGGGAAGAGGAGGCGCTAAGGCCCTAGTGCTGTAAGGATAAGGTGTCTTCTGGTAGCCTTGGTGGCACAGACAACAGCCACAGCCAAGAGGAGAAAGACATAAGCACTGTTGGGGGCTTTCAGCCTTGCCAACTCCCTTGATCGTCTGCACCCCTGTCTGTGCTATGGTGTCCCACATCTGCTCCTCTTCCCCTGCAGGCTGCAGACAACCCCCTGCTTCCCCGTCTTGCTCTCCCCTCAGCGTCTCACTGCCTTTACTCATCTCTCTCCATCGTCCTTGGCTGTTCCTGAAACACAACGCCTTGGGCTGATCCCGACTCCCTCTGGGTGATCTGTTGCAGCACAGCACTGCCCTTGCAGTGGCATTTCTTTCTCCTGGTGTCCAGTCTCCACCTCCCAAGCTGCCCTTTGTTGCATTTTTTCTTTCTCCTGCTGTTTCCCACCAAAGAAAAGATCCGTTGTCTCTGAAACAACCCTTCAACCAGGTTCAGACTATTCCAATAGTGCCCAGAGCCTCCCTGCCACTGGGCCAGAGAAGCCCAGGTCCCTCAGCCTCTCCACCAAGCGCACGTGCACTTGGCCCTAAAGGCCATCGTGGCAGACCTCCTCTGGACACTCTCCAGGTCCTCTCCACTTCTCCAAAATGTGGAGCCGCACGCTGCGACACAGCTGTGTGCGTTGGGCCACAGCAGTGCTGAGTCAAAGGGGAAGGTGACTCTAGTTGCCAGGGGGACACACACTCCTCCTCCTGCAGCCCTGTAGACAGCCGGCCTTGTTCATAGTGAGCGTGCACCACTGGCTCATGAGGCGTCCCTCAGGGTGCCCAGCCCCGTCTCCGCAGGGTCCCTGCTCAGCACATCAGGTCCCAGCCTGTCCTGCTGCATTGGGGTTATTCTTCCCCGGGATGCAGGACTGGACACTTCTCCTTGAAAGACTTCAAGAATTTCTGTTGGCCAAATCCCAGCGTTTCTCCAGCTGCCCCTGGACTCAAGCTCCCTTTGGTCAGCTGTTAATGTTTGTGTGCAGATGGTCACCCTGATGCTTGTTCCCCAGGGCTTGGTATTGGGGCCAGTTCACTTTAAGATCTTTTTCAATGATCTGGACGAGGGGATTGAGTGCACCCTCAGTAAGTTTGCAGATGACACCAATTTAGGTGGGAGTGTCGATCTGCTTGAGGGTAGGAACACATTGCAGAGGGATCTGGAGAGGCTGGATCGATGGGCCAAGGCCAGTGGTATGAGGTTCAACAGGTCCAAGTGCCGGGTCCTGCACTTGGGTCACACCAACCCCATGCAGCGTTGCAAGCCTGGGGAGGAGTGGCTGGAGAGCTGCCCCGCAGGAAAGAACCTGGGGGTGTTGGTCAACTGCCGGCTGAATATGAGCCAGCAGTGTGCCCAGGTGGCCAAGAAGGCCAACCCAATTTTGTCCTGTATCAGGAACAGTGTGGTGAGCAGGAGTAGGGAAGTGATCGTCCCCCTGTACTTGGCACTGGTGAGGCCCCACTTGGAGTACTGTGTCCAGTTTTGGGCCCCTCACCACAAAAAAAGACACGTAGGTGCTGGAGCAGGTCCAGAGAAGGGCAACGGAGCTGGTGAGGGATCTGGAGGATAAATCTTATGAGGAGTGGCTGAGGAAGTTGGGGTTGTTTAGCCTGGAGAAAAGGAGGCTCAGGGGAGACCTTCTAACTCTCTAACTCCCTGAAAGGAGGTTGCAGAGAGATGGGGCTCGGTCTGTTTCTCCAAGTAAGAGGCTATAGGACAAGAGGAAACGGCCTCTAGTTGTGTGACGGGAGGTTTATACAGGATATTAGGAAAAGTTTTTAAACTGAAGGGGTTATTAAGCATTGGAACAGGCTGCACAGGGAGGTGGTTGAGGCACCATCCGTGGAGGTATTTAAAAGACGGGCAGACATAGTGCTTAGAGCTATGGTTTAGTGATGGCTTTTGTCAGAGTTAGGTTGATGGTTGGAGTAGGTGATCTGAAAGGTCCCTCCCAACCAAGGCAATTTGATGTTTCTCTTCTGATTTCATGCCCTTTTCCACTCTTTTTCCACTGTCAAGTTCTTCTCTTGGATCATCCTCATCCCCTCCCATACAAAGAGCCAACTCTTTTTCACCGTTTCCTTGTTGGCCCTTCCCTTGGTGTTTCTGAGATGGTGACAGTGGCACTTTCCACCCTCCTCATGTCATCCATGACGCTAGTAACCCCTTTTCTTACCTCTGCTGTCGTACAGCTACTCAAGTTGTCTTGTTAGAGGAACCACGACTCAGCATGAGCCATCTGCACATGCAATTTAAATGCTGATGTTCTGGAGCTTCAGTGCACAGGGACCTTGAGACACCTGGGGATGTGGCCAACAGAAACCTGCTCAAGTTTTTCAAGGAGAAGGGGCAAAGTGGGAGAGGACGAGGTGAGGAGTGAGTCTGAGGAGAGGGGCCTGGGCATTTTGAGGGATGCCATGTGAGCCTCTGGTAAAGGCTCAGCACCATTAAGGCCAGCTGCATATGGGGTGGTGTTAGAAGGGCCGTGGACACCCAGAAAAGGGCAGTTATTGTCCCCCTTGACTCAGCAGTGGTGTGGCCACATCTGCTCTCATAGTGTCCCAGCATGCCATGGATTTGAAGGGACGTTTAAAGGTCATGTAGTCCAATCCCCGATTTTTAGGGACATCTGCGACTCAATCAGGATGCTGAAAGCCCCGCCCTACCTGACCCTGAACACCGCCAACGATGGGGAATCCACAGCTTCTCTGGGCAACCTTTTCCAGTGTCCCACCACCCTCATTGTGAAAAATTTCTTCCCTATGTCCAATCTAAATCCACCCTCTTTCAGTGTAAAGCCATTGCCCCTTGTCCTGTCGTTACTGGCCCTGATAAAATCTCTCTCTCTCTCTCTTATAAGCCTCCCTCATAGATTAAAAGGCTGCAAGAAGGTGTCCTTGGAGCTTTTTGTTTCCAGACTCAACAACTTCAACTCTCTCTGCTTTTCTCCTTAGGAGAAGTCTTCCAGCCCTCCCATGATTGTTGATGATCATTCTCTTGATCTGCTCTAACAGGTCCATGTCGTTCTTGTGCTGGGGCCCACAGAACTGGACACAGTGTTCCAGATGAAGTCCTATGAGATTGGAGTAGAGAGGGGGAATCCCTCCCAGCTGCTGGCCACGCTTCTGTAGATGCAGCCCAGGCTATGGTTGGCTTTCTGGGCTGCAAGTGCACATTGCCAGCTCTTGTCCAATGTTGCACAAACCAGTATCCCCAAGTCCTTCTCTACAGGGTTGCTCTCAATCCATTCATCAGTCCGTCTCTATTGATACTGGGGATTGCCCCGACCCAGGTGCAGGACCTTGCACGTGGCCTTGTTGCACTTCCAGAGGGTCACACGTGTCCCATTTACCAGTGACCAAAACAGCTGAGAGTTCCTTTCCCAAGGTTTAGGGTCTTGACTATAGTTTTCAGCTGGCATATATCCCTTCAGATCATGAATTCCACCAGGGGCTGATCACTGCAGCCCAGGCTGCCACCAGTCTTGGCCTCTCCAATAAGTATCTCTGAGTTGGTGGCAGGACGAGGGAGCTGGGTTTGGGTTTAGGCGTGAGGCATGTGGTGAGGGTTTCAGCTTTGGCGTTGGTGTTCAGGGAAGGGCTACAGAGGAGAGCTGCAGGTGAAGGATTAGGGTTAGGGTCCAGGCAAAGGCTTAGGGGGAGCTGCGTCGTGCCGAGTCTGAGGGGCAAGAGTGCGGAAGGCACTCGGCGTGTATGGGCCCTGGTGGTGAGCAGAGGGAAAGCTCATGTGGTGATGACCAAAAGCATCCCCATTGCAACGAGCTGGGGATTAGCACTGGGCCCCTTGGCTTGGCAGGGCACATCCAGGGGGCTACAGCACACAGGATGTCTCTGCCTCCTTTCTTTGTCACCCTGAAATCACTGCCTCTGGTTTTCTGCTCCAACCAGCCCCCAGGGAGGCACGCTTCAATTTCCTGAAGCAGCTTCGTCAGCCACAGCCCTCAGCAGACCCTGCTGAACGTCCAAGGCTCTTTATTCCTGCCAGGGCCCTCCACACTGCGTGACTTTCCCCTGGGAGCTCGTTAACGTGAAGGAACTGTAATGAGTTTATTCTTGCATCTCAATTCACTGTATGGTTGCAAGGGGACTTTGAGGAGAGACTGTCTCCAAGGAAGAGTTTTGCTAGAGTTTGCTGGAGAAGAAAACTTTTGTTTAACAAGCACATAATGTAACATGGGCAGGGACATCACTAGAGACATGAGTTGGTGACAAGGCTCTGGGATGGAAATTTGGCCAAGAATAAGGCAAAGTTTACTTAATCTGCCACACTGTCTCTTTAGCCAACTCACTAACTGTGCGTATATTTAGAACTTCCTATCAATCTCTCCAACATATTTCTTTCATGGTGGTGGTTTGAGGAAGGTGGAGCTTATTGGAGGCTTGGCCTTGGCATATAGTGGAGGAATGCATTGGGTTTCTTTAATTAATTGGTATCATTTTTTCCTTCTGGCTGTTCAAATTGAATAAGAATCCCTTGTCTATTTACAGCCAAGTCTGCAGGGGAATCGGGCAGGAATTGGTGCAAAGGAGCTGTGAACATTCAGCTGCAGACTCAGCGCACAAGTCTGATGTAGGAAAAGAATGCAAGTCCCAGGCAGCCCCAAGAGAAACGGTGGGGGGGAGGAGGAGGTGGGGGGGCAAGTTGTCCATACAGTGGGGGACCTCGAGGAGATGGCAGTTGCTACCTCTCCGGTCCTCCTTAGGAGACCCTCTGGTTCAGTATCAGCTGGAGAAAGCTGCAAGCATTTCCTCTGGAAAAATAAAAAGACTAATGAAAAGACCTTTCCAAATGAAAAATTACCTTTCTATTAAGTGCTTCTTGAAACCTTCCACTTTAAGTAGACTCCTGAGACCTCTCCACTGAGCTGTACCAGGCTAGAAGCCCTGAAGAAAATCATGGAAGAGCTGTGGCTCCTTAGGGCTTTCTGCACTTTAACGAGCCCCATGGGGTATTTGCTGCTGAGCCCAGGAATGCCAGATACTGAGAGGAGCTTGAACAACCTGTGCAGGAATTCAAGTCCGAAGCAAACGCCAAAGTGTCTTGGAGCATTAATTGTCCCCACTGAGGGCCATGACAGACCAAGCCTCCCCATGGATTTGTTCGAGCAGGCAACTGGAGGCTGTGATTACCGGGAGGCAAAGGCACTGTGCAGGTGGAGCTGATGCTGAGTAAAGCCTTGATGTATTTTATCCCGCCAAGCAGCCAGCCCTGGGAAGGGGGATCCTGTCCCTCACACTGGCTCAGGGCTCCTCCTGGGGCAGTGAGGTGTGGGGTAGGCAATGCCGAGTGAAGGACAATGGCACCACACCTCCAGGCCTCCCTGGGGGTTGCGAGGAAGCAGTGAGGCCCCAGTTCCATGAGATTAAGGTGTCTCCTTTCAGGCCTTGGTAGCAAAGACAACAGCCACAGCCAAGGGGACAAAGACCTGCGGGCTGTGGACACCCAACCTCTTTCCTCCCCTTGCTCCCACTGGGGCATCTCCTCGCCTTTCCTGACAGCTCTTCTTCCTCCCTGCCTGGTCCTTGGAACACCCAGCGTTGCGCTGATCCAGGCTCCCTCTGGGTGACCTCAGCAGTCACAGCACTGTCCTTCATGGGACATTTCCTTCTCCTCATGTCCAGTCTCGTTGTGAATGTTGATTTGGGATCCTGCCCCACTTTGAGGTGGCACCAATTTCAGATTTAGTAACACGGGGTTAAGTCATATGATTCTAACAATACTTCATCATTTGCCAGTTCTCAAAGTGATTTATCAAAATTTGCTATAACCACCACAGTGACATATTTAAAGATTCAAAAAAGGAAAGGTTCACGGGACAGGTACGACACTTTCCTGAATTAAATCAGACACTCGCAACCACAAGACTTACAATAGTATTCTAAATTGAATTGCACACACAGAAAGTCGCTGAGGTGACCATCTCTGTGCAGGGAAGTCCGCACTGGGGAAGGGAATCATGGCAAAAAGGGCCAGCGAGGGGCTCCTTTGGGGGCTTTTTGAAGTGAGGAAAAGCGGCCAGCCTGTGCCGGAAACTGGCCGCTCGTGGGTGGTCTGCTGAGGAGCTGTGGGCAGAGCCAGCAGCACGGGCGGCAGATCTAAAGGAGGCGTACTCGCTGGGACCACTTCCCCCCTCATAAAAGAAGCCTTTTGGGAGCACAGCGACCTGGTCACTGCGCACTGAGTAAGCACGCAGCACATGGGCATCACCCAGGGCGTCACCGGGGAGCACCACAACAAGGCGGTCATCACCCTCTCGGATGGAGTTTAGCTCTGCTCTCCACCCGGCAGAAGGTCGTGCTCTCAACCTTAGCCAGGATGGATGTGGGAACCCAGAGAGAGCTCCCACAGGAACATACAGCCGTCCAGGTCACAGGCTGCAGGGGGTGCCAGAGCCTTTCACTGGTAACGCGGGGCAGCTGTAACAGCTGCTGTGTGCGTTGTGAACAGGTGAACCATCTGCTCAGCCTGGTGTCAGAGCTGTGAGAGGAAGTCGAAAGGTTAAGGAGCATTAGGGAGGCTGAACAAGAAAAGGACTGGTGGAGCCAGGCTCTGCCCTCCTTGAAACAGAAGCAGGAGCACCTATCAGAAAGTCACTGGGATCCAGGGACCCCTGTATCCTGCCCTGTCAGGCAGAAGACAGAAGCCTAAATGAAAAGAGTGAATGGAGGGAAATTCATGGTCGGGGCAGCAGGCGAACTCCCTCCTTGCCCACCTTGTCCCCCACCCTGGTACCTCTGAAGAACAGATCTGAGGTTCTGGTTGAGGAAGGCCAGTCAAATGAGGATGTGGATGATGGGCAATCCACACCAGAGATGTCTCCACAGTCAGAATGGTGTACCGCCCGTATCACAACCACAACCCCAAGGAAGAAAAGAAGGGTTATGGTCGTTGGTGACTCCTTTGTTGGAGGTCTCCTTGTTGGAGACCTGAGAGGGAATATGCCGGGTAATATGAGAGGGTCCAATATGCCGGGTAGACCCTCCTCACAGAGAAGTCTGCTGTCTTTCTGGAGCCTGGGTGAAGGACATCACCAGGAAACTTCCTCGCTTGATACAGTCCTCAGCCTACTACCCATTATTGATCTTCCTTTTAGGTGGAGAGGAAGCTGCGACTCACAGACCAAGAGCAATCAAGGGGGACTTCAGGGCCTTGGGAAGGTTGGTGAGGGAATCTGGGACACGGGTTATTTTTTCCTCACTCATTCCAGTTGCAGGCAGTGACATTGGAAGAAACAGACGGATCCAGTCTATTAATCCATGGCTCCGTGGCTGGTGTCACCGCCACAATTTCATTTTTGTTGACAATGGGATGGCCTACACAGCACCGGGCTTGCTGGCATCACCTGGGAGACACCTTTCTCAAAGGGGGAAGAAGGTCTTTGCTCAAGAGATTGTGGGGCTGATCGACAGGGCTTTAAACTAGATGTGAAGGGGGAGGGGGATGATAATATCAGGCTTGTCTGTGACCAGCTGTGGGATAACACGTCAGGGTTAGGGGGACGGGGCGCTAGTAAGGGCCTTTGACCTGTTGCCCAGAGGCATGCTGGGGACACTGCATCATAGTCAAAGTCTTACAGAGACGAGCCAGGGGCTTCTGAGGTTGTTGGAGTCAACATGGAAACACGCGTGAAACACCTCAAGGTGATCTCCTCTAAGAAGGTAACACAGGCAACAGCCCAGCTGAAGTGCCTCTACACAAAGGCACGCAACATGGGTAACAAACAGGAGGAGCTGGGAACTACCATGCTGCTGGAAAGCTATGACCTAGCGGGCATTACTGAAACCTGGTGGGACGAATCCTATGGCTGGAGTGTGGCTAGGTTAAAGAAAGCGTGCCCTCCCTGATGACTGAGAATGGCAAACTGGTAACAACAGACAAGGAGAAGGCTGAGGTTCTGAACAACTTTTTGACTTAGTCTTCACTGGCAGCCTCTCTCCTCACACCTCCCAAGCTGAAGGACTTCAAGACGGGGACCTGGGGGACAAAGTCCCTCCCACTGTAAGTGAAGACAAAGTTTGTGACCACCTGAGCAACGTGAACATACACAAGTCCATGGGGCCTGATGCACCCCAGAGTCCTGAGGGAATTGGCTGATGAAGTTGCCAAGACACTCTCCATGATATTGGAAAAGTCATGGCAGTCAGGCCTTTTTTAAAAAGGGTAGAAAGGAGGACCCTGGAACTACCACCCTGTCAGCCTCACCTCCGTGCCTGGGTAGATCACAGCACAGATCCTCCTCGAAGCTATGCTAAGGCACATGGAGGACAGAGAGGTGATTCGAGAGAGCCAGCATGGCTTCACCAGGGGCAAGTCCTGCCCGACCAACCTGGTGGCTTTCTCCAGTGGAGTGACTGCATCAGTGGACAAGGGAAGAGCAATGGATATACTCTGCCCGAACTTCTGCAAGGTCTTTGACACGGTCCCCCCACAACTTCCTTCTCTCTAAATTGGAGCCATACGGATTTGATGGGAGGACTGTTCGGTGGATAAGTAACTGGCTGGAGGGTCGCATCCAGAGAGTAGTGGTCAATGGCTCGATGCCCACATGCAGAGGGGTGAAAAGTGGTGTCCCTCAGGGATCTGTCTTGGGGGCAGTGCTGTTTAATATCTTCGTGAATGACATAGACAGTGGGATCAAGTGAAGCCTCAGCAAGTTTGCTGATGACACCAAGCTGAGTGGTGCAGTTGACAGCCCAGAGGGACAGGATGCCATCCAGAGGAACCTGGACCAGCTGGAGAGGTGCGCCTGAGCAAACCTTATGAAGTTCAAGAAGACCAAGTGCAACGTCCTACACTTGGGTCGGGACAATCCTGGTTATCAATACAGGCTGGGGGATGATGTGATAGAGAGTAGCCTTGCGGAAAAAAGCCTGGGGGGTACTGGTAGATGAAAAGCTGGACATGAGCCAACAACGTGAGCCTGCAGCCCAGAAGGCCAATCGCATCCTGGGCTGTAACAACAGAACTGTGGCCAGCAGATCCAGAGAGGTGATTCTGCCCCTCTCCTCTGCTCTCATGAGACCCCACCTGGAGTAGTGTGTCCAGCTCTGCAGCCCTCAGCACAAGAAGGACATGGACCTGTTGGAGCAGGTCCAGAGGAGGCCACAAAGATGATCTGAGGGCTGGAGCCCCTCTCCTACGAAGACAGTCTGATACAGTTAGGCTTGTTCAGCCTGGAGAAGAGAAGGCTATGAGGAGACCTGAGAGCGGCCTTCCAGTCCCTGAAGGGGGCCTACAAGAAAGCGGAGGAGGGGCTGTTTGCAAAGGCATGTAGCCATAGGACAAGGGGCAATGGTTTAAACTAGAGCAGGGTGGGTTGAGATTAGACATTGGGAAGAAGTTCTTTACCATGAGGGTGGTGAGACACTGGCCCAGGTTGCCCAGAGAAGGGGTGGAGGCCCCATCCCTGGAGGTGTTCAAGGCCAGGCTTGATGAGGCTCTGAGCAACCTGATCTAGTTGAAGATGTCCCTGCTGACTGCAGGGGGGTGGGACTAGATGGCCTTTAGAGGTCCCTTCCAACCCAACACATTCTAAGATTCTGTGATTCTAAACAGACATAAAGGCTAACCAATACAATTGAGATGTATCTCTTTTTGCAAAAAGTAGTGCATTATTGGTACCAAATGATCTTTGAAACCTCAAAGGCAGGTGTTTCTATATTGGAGGTGGTATTGCAGGGGACAGGTGGTTCATATTGTAGGGAGGACGTTGCATTAGGAGGAGCGTGGGTCACCCACACCAGGGGAGCTGTCATCCCACTCCACTGAAACCTGGAGTGGCCACCTCGGGGCTCGTGTGCCCCTCACTGGGGCTTCCTGTTCTAGACAAGTGGGGAGGAATGGAGAGTGTCCAGAGAAGCTCTGCCAATATGGGATTCATGGCCTCAAGCACACGCCCCGTGAGGGGAGGCTGAGGGTCCTGGTCTCCTTCAGCCTGGTGAAGTGGGGGCTCAGAGCGTCACAGTCATAACCTGTAACTGCTTGAAGGTGGTTTCAGAGATGCCGGAGCTTTTCTTCATGGTGGAAAAAAAAGCAGGAGAAAGGAAGGATGCCACAAAGTTTGGATTGGGAGGTTGAGACCAGAAATGACCAGAAGAAACTGTCACTCCAAGGGCAGTGCTGTGGTACAAGAGGACACTCAGGGGGAGGCTGGACCAGCCCATGGCTTTGTCTTTCCCAGAACAGCCAGGGAGGATGGAGAGATATCAGTAAGGGTAGTGAGATATTGGGGCGAAATCAAAAAGACAATTGGGTGCCTTCAAAGAAAGAGGTGCAGGTATGGGACACCGAAGGAGTAACACCTTCAGGTTTGCTCAGCATCAGAGCCACCTTTAATTTCCCTTTACCTACCTGTCATTATTGCCTCCAGTTTTCTGCTCTAACGAGCCCCTGGGGAGGCTTTGTTGGTAATGGTCCTCAGTGGGACCCATTAACACTTCAAGAAACCTCGGAGTTTACATCTGAGTTTGTCATCTTGAGCGGTTTCTTCAACTTCCTCTCAGTGTCTGCGGTTCAGGGACTCTGCCCCAAACCCACCCGAGGGGTCATTAAAATGCCTTGGGCTGCTCCTCTGCTGAGCCCACCTCCTGGGATGGAGGAAGCTCATGGCAACCAGTGCTGCAGAGAGACAGCTCTGCCCAGGAGCAGCTCCTGTGCAATGGGCAGCAGGGCTGAGGGCACTGCCTGCAGGCAGCGAGGATGGGACCATCAATGCAGAGAGAGCGTGAAGGCAGTCGTGACTGGGAGGAGAGCTGAGAGCTCACTGTGGGAGGAAGCTTCCCAGCCCTCTGCACGGTAAGTGTGAGGCTGCAGGGCAATGCCACTGCCGATCCTGAAGGGTTCTCCTAAAGCTGTCGTAGCCCACAGCCTGTGGGATCTTTCTCTGGTGTAGAGGAGGAGAAGGGTGTGCTGCAGAGCAGGGCTTCCCTGCAGCACCGTCAGAGGGACAGGACACGGTGGCTGCCTTCTCCTGGGGATGGTTGCAGGGGCTTGAAGGCGGGTGTGCAGCCAGGGGTGCCCAGGGCTGTCCTTCAGAGCAGGGTCCCGGTGCTTCAGAGGAACTCTGCCTCCTGCCAGTGCCAACTCTAACCCTGCCCAGTGAGCTTCTGCCCTCAAGGACGTGGGATCCAGGGCAGCAGCTGCCTCATCTGTGGCCGTAGCTGCAGCAGAAGGGACTCTCCTGAGCACCCTCTGTCCCTCCCTGGCCTTGTTTCCCTTGGCAGAAGCATCGGGGCATTGCTCCTTGCTTCTCCACCCGTCCCTGCTGCTGCTGCTGCTGCTGCTTCTTTGATTTCAGTCTCTCTGGGGTGGGGGCTTCATCAGCAGCTCAGCAACTGACCCTGCAGGTCCTGCCATGCAGATGTGTCCCTGGTGCCCAAGGCCTCTTCTAACCTCTGGGTCTCTAGGCAATGCAGTCCATGGGGTGGGGATAAAGGTAACTCCCAGAAAGGGCCCCCCATCTTCTGGGCATCCAAAAGCTGACAGCTCTTCCCTGGGGAGGGGAGTTTGGAGATCTGCACTTTGGAACTGGACTCCTCTGCTCTCCGTGGGATCATCCTCCAGACCAAAGCGGGGCTGGCAAAAAGCAGCTGAGAGCAGGACGGATGGAGAGACCAGCTCTCCTCCTTCGGCACTAAGGGTCTGTCCTATTGCCTCCCAGGACTCTCACAATAGCACTCGTAGGGTAGCAGAAATGCCAGGGATTTCTACCTTCAAACATGACTCCTCAAGTGGGCCAGGGGTAACCGGAGCAAAATAAACAAAACAACCCCCCCAGCTCTGTTCTGCAGCCAGGGGACCTGGGAGTGACAGTGCTCAAAAGCTCTTTTATATCGGGGGTAGAGTTACCCTGCAATCACTCCTGGTTCCTCTCTCCCTCTTGCTGCACAGCACGACTGACTCCTCTGGAGCCCACAGCAGAGTCCCCTGCTCCCCATTGCACCCTCAGCCAGCACAAACCAGGCATCACACCAGGATCTGCACAAACGCCTTCCTGGACGGACGGAGGTCATTTGGGGGGCTTTACTGTGACCAGTGCAACAGGTTCTACTCGGACCTGTCTGTCCTCACTCTTCACTGTCTTTTCCTCCTTGGACAGGCCCCCATGTGCAGAGGGAAAATATGTCCAACGGCAGCTCCATCACCCACTTCCTCCTGCTGGCATTCAATACCTCTCTGCCAAGGCAATGGCCTAGACCAGTTCTTCTGTGAAATCCCCCAGATCCTCAAGCTCTCCTGCTCACAATCCTACCTCAGGGAAGTTGAGCTAATTGTATTTAGTACCTGTTTATTCTTTGTGTGTTTTATTTTCATTGTGGTGTCCTATGTGCAGATCTTCAGAGCTGCGCTGAAGATCCCCTCACAGCAGGGACGGCACAAAGCCTTTTCCACCTGCCTCCCTCACCTGGCCGTGGTCTCACTGTTTATCAGCACTGGCATGGTTGCCCACCTGAAGCTCCTCTCCATCTCCTCCCCATCCCTCAATGTGGTGATGGCTGTTGTGTACTCGGTGGTGCCTCCAGCAGTGAACCCCCTCCTCTACAGCATGAGGAACCGGGAGCTCAAGGATGCCCTGAAGAAACTCATCTGATGGATCCTGAGGCAGTAAAAGTAATGTGCCTCCCGTTCTCTGTGTCATGCTATAAGTTTACTCTAGGCCAGGCTTCAGCCATTATTTTTTTCTCTGATAATTATCCTTTGAAGTAATTGCTTGGGTTCATAGCACTTCTCTTCAGGCTCTTTCCTGTTCTGTCTCATTCTTGAAGAACCATGTGTCACCTCTTTCCTCCCTAAGAGCATCTCTGCAAGAAAAGGGGATCTCCTGAGTGTGGTGCCTGATGGCTGGGTCGGCTTGATACGGTTTTGGCTGCGAACAAGCCTAAGGAACTGGACTTTCCAAGCGTCTTTCCACCTTGTTTTGGGAAACAATGTCACAGTAGCACTGGCATATTTTAGACACCAAGACTTAGTTGAAGGCTGTCTTCTTGGTGTAGAGGGGCAGTGGAGATGGTACATGATCTCCCAGTAACATTCCTCAGGCTGTCACAGGTATGATGGGGCTGATGGCAGATTTCAATCCATGTGGAAAGGAATCTGGAGTGGTCAGGAGAGGACAGGGACACTCCATGTTCTCTGGGATGGGAAGTGAATGGAGACACAGAAGAGTTTAAGTCTCAGAGATAGGACCCCCAGGACAAATCACTAAATCCAGGTACCCACAAGCCAGGACTCTGCAGGGCCGTGGGAGGCAGTGAAGATGCATCAGGCAGAGGGAAAGGAGACTGGAGAGATGCGGGGGCTGCCTGAGGAGCCCCAGGGCCAGGAGTCTCCTGCTGTCCTGGGGAGCAGGGCAGGCGGGGAGGCAGAGCGGGGCAAAGGCAGTTTGGGCTGGGGATCAGCTGCAGCTGAAGGCAGGAGAGCCAGAGAGCGAGTGGCCTCTGCTGGCCCTTGGGGCCAGCTCCAGCCCTGGGGTGATGGGGAGGCTGAGAGCCCTCTCTGCCCCCAGCAGCTGTGGTGCCCTTCAGAGGGGCTGGGGCTGTGGGGGGAGTGCCCAGAGCTCTGCAGTTCCCTGTGGGGAGCACTGCTGTGGGGCCAGCCCAGAGCAGGGGGCTCTTTTGGGCTGGGCTGGGCAGATGGCGGGGAAGGTGGGAGAGAGACAGGGTGGGTCTGGAGTGGTGTGGGAAGTGCCCAGGAGAGGAAAACCCCAATGTTAGCGGCGCTGTGTGACCATGTGAGGACGTGCTGCAGTGGGCATGTGGGGCAGAGCCAGGTCTCCTGGAGAAGGAAGCAAGTCATTGTCCTGGTTCTGGCAGGGACAGGGTTAATTCTCCCCGGGCTCCATCAGGGACACAGGTATTCCATGCCATGTGAGCCATGGCCAGGCGGAGCTGCCAGAGGAGGGGCCAGGAAGTCGCTGCTGGGGAGCGGGCTGGGGCGTCCCGGGTCCGGTTGGTGAGCGGCGGTTCCGTAGTCGTGTTTGTACATTCCTCTGTCCGTGTGATTGTTGTTGTTTTGTTGTTCCCTTTGCTGTTCTGTTAAACTGCCTTTGTCTCAACCCAAGAGTCTTGCCTTTTTTCTTCCAGTTCTTCCCGTATTGGGAAGGCCCGAGTGAGCGGCACGTGGTTCTTAGTTGCCATCTGAGGCTAAAGCACGACAGTGGGCTGTTGGAGTTGCTGATGAACTGCTTGGAAAAAGGGACAAATTAGGAAGAGCGGAGCATTCCTGGTGTGCAGAATGGCTAGGTCCCAAAGAGCAGCTGTCAGCACGGCATGGTGATGAAGAAACATTCTCGTGTTGGGAGGAGAGGGAGAAGTGGCTACGTGGCCCTGCTCGCCCCATCACCCCCATGGGGCTGGTCCCACCACATCGAGTCCCAGCATCAGGTTGTTCTTGTCTGCTTCCACCTTCGCCATGAGGGCGTCGACTCGGCGGTGGGACGGGTGACAATGGACAATGCAGCGTCCCCGTTGGTAGGTGGCTGCGGGGGGCGGGGCGTCGCCTAGCAACAGGGGACGCTGCCTTGTCCCTTGTCACCCGTCCCGTGTTGGTGTGACCACTCTGCTGCGAGGAGCCAGCAGAGGAGGAGGAGGAAGAAGAGGAGGAAGAGGAAGGCTTCAAGTGCCCATCCCTTCCAGCCATCCCGGGCCCCCCCTCAGGCAGAAAGGTTCCCATCCCCCTCAGGTGCCTCCATGGCTTTGGGCAGGGCAGCAGCCATGGCCCAGCTCAGCCTGTACCAGCTGCTGGACGAGGCCATCGGGACGCCCGAGCTCGGGGCAGTCAACTTCATGGCGTTGCGCAGCCTGCTGCTCGCCATGCTCGGGCACCTGGGCCTGCGGGACCTGCCTGCCCAGAAGCAGGGGGACAGCCTGGCCCTGCTCTGGGAGGGGGACCAGCCTGCAGAGGCACCCCCTGTGCTGGAGAAGGAGGGCGACAGGGCCCAGGACAGGGGGCAGCAGCCCCAGGAACCGGGGCAGTGGCTGCCTGGGAAGGACTTGCTCCAGGAGAGCACGAGCAGCCCCCCGCTGGCCTCCGTGGCCACCGACGTGGGCTGGATGAGGGACAAGATCAAAGCCAACGAGAGCGGCATCTCCAAGGTAGAGGCTCTTGCCCATCCCCTGGCTGCTCCCCTGCACGACACCCCATCCTCCGGGGTCCAGCCGCCGTTGTGCTGCCCTTAGACCAAGGGCTGGTATAAGCCTGAGCTGAGGGTGGCACGTGGGGCTTCAGTGAAGGAAAGGGGTGAAGTCTTGGGGAGGAAAAGCTGGGGCCGAAATGCTGCTCCGCTTGCTCTGGGTCTTCCCCCCGTTGCCGTCAGCCGGTCCTGGTGGGGCCGATACCCAGCGAGTCCCTGGTGCCCTTGGCTCCCTTGGATGGAGGCTCGGCACCCTGGAGGTCCGGCCCCACCACCCTCTCCAGCCCTCTCTTCCCCGCTCCTGACCTTCAGCCGGTACCGCATCCACTCCTGGGGCAGCTGAGAGGCTCATGGGCCTCATCTCCCACCGCTTGCCCACGGGCTAAAGCCGGCACTGGTGGGGACCGGAGAGGGGCCTCACCCTGCATGGTGCTGAGCCACGGGTGACCATGCATCGCCAGAGCATCCCCTGTGGGGAGAGCTAAGCTCGGGCTGAAGGAAAGAGCCACCGTCAGCACTGCCGGGCCAGGTCCTGCCAGGGCTGGGACACCGCGGGAGATGGCGGCAGGGAGGGTTCCCCGCGCAGCTGGAGATGATGGTGGCCACTTGGTTAGCAGTGGCTGCTGCTGCCCTGGCCAGGCTGTGCTCGAGGGGGCTGCAGCGGCTCTTTGCCCTTTGGATGGGCTGCAGGGATCTCACTGGGAGCCTGGCAGGGGCAGCAGGGCTGGGGGCGTCCCTGCTGAGCCGGGCTGTGCAATGGGCCCCCCCGGGGCAGGGGTGGGGGTCTCTGGGGAGCTGCTGCCCCATCTCAGCTCTTGAAGATGTGATGGATGGGACGTGCTGCCCGCGCTGCCCTGCCAGCCTGGCACTGCCCCCCGGCTCTGGGCAGGCCACAGCGGCGGCAATGGTCCTGCTCCCCAGGGACCCTCTCCTGGGGCTCACCCCCACCACCCCTTTCTGCCAGGCCACAGCTCTCTCCGAGGAGCTCCTCCAGGAGATGGGCGCAATGAAGGAGGCGCAGTCCCACCTGGAAGAGGAGCTCCGGGCCATGCAGGAGGCCCTCGGCTTGGTGAGCTGCCGCCAGTGCCCCGAGAGGGAGCTGGACCCTCGCCCCCTCCCTGCCCCTCTCCCCATCACCACCCCAGCCCCTGCCCCGCGGCCATCAGCCCTCCCTGTCCCCCAGCAGGAAGGGCACCAGGAGGGCAGAGTGGGAAGGATGTCCCAAGGAGGGCAGCAGGGCAGCTCAGCCACCCCCACCCAGAGCTCCCCACCCTCTGCCCGCCAGCACGGCCCCAGGGAGGGTAGAAACGGGCACCGCTGCCTGCAGCTCAGGCTGGGGCGAGAAGGAACTGTGGCCATCACCCAAAGGGATGCTCAGGCGCTTTGGAACCAAAGAGCCATCAAAAAAGACACCTGGGGGCTGGGAAGGAGGGCGAGAAAGCTCTGCCCCGCGCAACACAGCCACAGCCCCCGGGCACAGCCCTTCCCAGCGCCCCTCTCTCTTGTGCCCAAGGCAATGTGGGGATGCTCCTTTGAAATGTGCTCCCACAGCCAGACTGGTGTCCCTGTCCTCTCCCTGCTCCAGGGGAAACTCCAGGACGCCGCCAGCCAGCTGCCAGGCCCCCGTCACAAGAAGTGTCGTGGTGAAGTATGGCCGCGGGGGGTCCTGGATCCTGCACTGAGACAGGAGGTAGCTGTGTCCCCAGCTCCCCTGGGGGGACCATCCCTCCTGTGCTGGGGCATGGTCCATGGGTGGTGGGTGCTGGGCAGTGATGCTGGGGGGTCCTGTCCCCGAGGGGGCCGTCCCTGCCAGCTACGTGGCCGGGCTGAGCCCTTGATCCCTTCCTTCCCCAGAAAAGCCTGAAGGAAATGCGGAGCCTCAGCCCAGTCCCGCAGGAGGTGCGCAGCATGGTGGGCTGGGAGGTGCTGGGGGGTGGCTCGCCTGGTGGGCAGCGAAGCAGAAGGGGGAGGAGGAGGGGGCAGATGCCAGCATTTGGCACTGTGAGATGGTTTCCAAGTCCCGCCGGGGGCTGCTGCTCCTGAAACACCAGCGCAGCCCCTTGGGCTGGGAAGCGGGGCTGGGCAGCAGGCCTGGAGCACCGAATGCCCTTGCTGGAGAGCAAAAGGCCTCGCTGCCGTGGCCCGGGGAGTCAGGGAGGGTTTGCCGCTCCCCAGGCTCGACTGCTCAGACGCTGCCGGCCCAGAGGCCAGCAAAGCACTAAGGGGGCTGGGGAGGTTGCAGGAGGCTGTGGCCGTGGGCCCCGGGGCTCTGTGCGGGGGGGGCAGCCTTTGCCTTGGGGCTCTCGTGGTGTCCTTGAGTTTGGCCCCGGGAGGCGGTGCCTTGGAGACAGGCAGTGGGGACATGGCGGGGGGGCCTGGGCTCTGTCCTTGCCGCTGCATGGCTGCCTGTAACCCTGCTCCCCTTGGCCTCCTCTTCCCAGCAGGGCAGTGGCAGCCTTTCTTCCCCCACCGAGTCCCCCCAGGCGGACGTGGACACCCAGCACGGGGCAAGCTCCGTGCCGGGGATGGAGGAACCAGGGGCACAGCCTGTGCCCAGCGCAAGCAAGGGGGCTCCCGGGACACAGCCTGGCTCCGAGGAGACGCAAGCAGGGACACACAGAGCACCAGTGAGCCCTGAGAAGGCGGCAGGCGCTCCTTCAGATGGGAAGAGCATTTCTGATGCCAGCGCCACAGCCCCCAGGATGCAGCCAGGGGCCCCTGGCACTCCCAGCACCACACAGGGGACGGAGCCAGGATCCCCCGGCACCCAAATCACCACCCCGGGCATGCAGCCAGCGTTCCCTGGCATCAAAACCACCAGCCCAGGAGAGAAGCCAGGGTCCCCTGGCGCCCAGAGCACCACCCCAGGGGTGCAGCCAGGACCCTCCAGCACCCAAATCACCACCCCAGGGATGGAGGCAGCATTCCCTGGCATCAAGACCACCAGCCCAGGAGAGAAGCCAGGGTCCCCTGGCACCTGGACCGCCACCCCAGGGGTGCAGCTAGGATCCCCCGGAATGTCCCATTTGCAAGAGCCGGCAATGCCCTGGGGGTCCTCAGCCTCCAGCAGTGCCTCTGGCCATGGCATGGAGACGGTGGAGGCTCTCCGCCAGTCTGGGCAGCTTGGCCACCCGAAGGAGCAGGTGGCCCACCTGGAAGCCACCAACTCAGACCACGCCGAGCGTGAGCAGAGGCACCTGCTCTTCCCGGAGGGAGGTAGGAACCCTGAGGGGGCTGGTGGGGGGTGTTTAGCGTGGGAACACCCTGGGCTGGGGGCTCATCGTGCTCAGAGCCTGGCCCCAAGGGCGAGACCCCCTCACTGACAGCATGTCCCCTTGGACCATGTCCCTCTAGATGACAACAGCATCGCCCTCCGGGGTCAGGTGTCCTCCCTGCAGAGCCTTGCCAGCGAGCTGCAGGAGGTGAAGGAGAAGGTGAGCCGGTGGCAGTGCCCGAGGGGGCTGCAGGGAGGCCAGGGGGGATTTGGAGAGGGAGGGGGCAGCCAAAGGGCCCCCCCCCCGCCCCGCAAAGGGACAGCACGGGGTGCCATGCCCTGACTCTGCCACCACCGCCGTTCCCAGATCAGGCAGCTGGAGGATGCCCTTGGAAAGTCGTGCGTGGCTGGAGCGGACTGGAGAGCAGATGGCAGCGACCAGATCGCCCTGCAACTGGGGTAAAAGGACGGGAGAGGGTTTGCTACCCCATGGGGCTGCAAGGGAGCCCAGTGGCTGGGAGCATCCCAGTCTGGGGGGCGAGGGACACCCCCCTGAGTGGCCCCGATGAGACTCAGCCTGCCTGTGCACCCATCTTGCTGGCCAGGTCCATGCTGCAGGAGACAAAGCAAGAGGTGTTGGAGCTGAAGGAGCTGGGACTGCAGGAGATAAAGCAAGAGGTGTTGGAGCTGAAGGACCTGGGCCTGCAGGAGTTAAAGCAAGAGGTGCTGGAGCTGAAGGAGCTGGGCCTGCAGGAGATAAAGCAAGAGGTGCTGGAGCTGAAGGACCTGGGACTGCAGGAGATAAAGCAAGAGGTGCTGGAGCTGAAGGAGCTGGGACTGAAGGAGTTAAAGCAAGAGGTGCTGGAGCTGAAGGAGCTGGGACTGCAGGAGTTAAAGCAAGAGGTGCTGGAGCTGAAGGAGCTGGGACGGCAGGAGTTAAAGCAAGAGGTGCTGGAGCTGAAGGAGCTGGAGTTACAGAAGATAAAGCGTGAGCTGAAGGAGCTGGGAGAACACCAGGACATGACCGAGGCCACGCTGAAGCAGCTGGTGACAGAGGTGGCCGAGCTGATGCAGGCTCAGGTGAGGTCTAGGGGGAGTGCTCCCACTGCCCGCCGGCTGGGTGGGGGGGTCCTGGCAGGGTTCCCGGCCACGGCCCCTGGCCGGCTGCAGCCATCGAGCCTCCACAGCACCTTGGCTTCTTGGCTGCATCCATTCCATCTGAGAGCCGATCCCTTCTCCCCTTCCTGCAGCAGGACAAGCTGAAGGCGATGGAGAGCGCAGGGCAGGAGCAGGCAGAGGCGCAGGCAGCATGCCCTGCCTGCTGTGGGGACACCGGAGCGCAGGTGGGGCAGCTCCTGCAGCGCTACGAGAAGCTCCAGGAGGTGGTGGACTCCCTGATGTCCCGGCGGGCGGTGGGCAAGGTGCCGAGGCAGCTGCCGAGGCAGAGCCAGGTAGGGAGATGGCGGCATGGGGGGCTTGGGAGGGGGCTGCCGGCACTCCCCTGGCTGGTCGTGCTGTGCTGTAACATGGGGGAGCCCCTCGCTGCTCCCCACATTGCCTTGTACAAGTCAGCAGCACGGAAGGAAATGAAAGCCTCGGTGCAAATGTCCTGCTGGCACCGAGAGCCTTTGGCCAGCGGCCAAGTAACCTGGCTCTGTCGCCACGGGGCAGCCAGTCCCCCCTTGCACAGCACCGCCCTGTCATCTTCCTCCCTGCAGCAGGATGAGGAGGTGCTGAAGCGCGTCCAGGCCACCCTTGTGCAGGTGCAAGGCAGCTACGAAAAGCTCAGCTCCGTCGTGGGGAACCTCCTGCGTGACAGTCAGCAGCAGCAGCAAGATACCAAGGTGGGTGGCTGAAAGGCCCACGGGGTCAGAGCATCCTCCAGGCAGAGCCTGGGCACCACAAGGAGTTTGTCCCTTTCCCGCAGGTTTTTAAGGGGGGTGGGAGGTGGATGGGGGGCGCTGAACTGGCTGGGAGGCAGCTGCGACGCTGCCGTGGCATCATGGGGTGCTTTCTGTGTTGGCAGGCTCTGTTCCAGTCCCTGGAGAAGCTGGTGAAGGGCAAAGCGGACAAGAGTGACTTGATGCTGGGACTCGATGTGGTATGGCCTGGAGGGTCCCCAGCAGCAGCCAAGGGGGTCCCAGGCAGGGTGACAATCACCCCTTGTCCCTTGGGTGCTTGGTGGCAGAACCTGCCGGGGGGAGGGAAGATTTCCAGACTGGCTGCGCGTCCCTCGCCAGGTCCCTCTGTCTCCCCACGGGTCCCTTTGGCGGCTGGCACCAACCCCATGGGGGTGATGGGGCAAGCAGGGCCACGTAGCCACTTCTCCCTCTCCTCCCAACACGAGCTGGCCCTGCCTAGGCTACCTTCGTCCTTTCCCCACCGCTCTCCTGCCCTTCCCTCTTGCTAGAAAGCAGACAAAACCAGCCTGGCTGGCAAAGTCAACCGCAGCGAGTTCGACACAAGGATGGAGCGGCTGACTGAGATGCTCAAGGAGGTGCTGAGCCGGCAGACGGGCCAGGAGAAGGTCCAGCAAGAGCTTAGTGAAGAGGTGGCCTCCAAGGTGAGGGGTGTCTCGTCTCTGCCACGCAAAACCTGCTCCTTCAGGGCTTGGCATCCCTCCGAGGATCCCTCTGCCAGCTGTCCCAGCCGGGGACCACCATGTCCCATCCCGGGGCAGCTGGCTGAGGGGGGGCACCTGTCCACAGCTGGACCGCCAGGAGCTGGGGGCTCTGCAGAAGCAGCTGGAGGGGCACTGGGAGAGCAACCTCAAGCAGCTCCAGGAGGGCTCACAGGCAGGGGCTGATGATGCAGCTGGCATTAAGAAGTGAGTGCAATGGGGACGGCGGCGGCTTCAGGGACACCTCGCTGCTGCCTGCGAGCTGCCTGCCTGTGTCCCCCCCAGGAGCTCACCCAGCCCTTTTCTCCCCACTCCAGCCCGCTGCTGACCCATTTCCACTGCCTGTCCTGCGACCGGCCCCTCGACATGTCGGTGCCTGGCCCGTGAGTAGCACCTGGCGCTGTGGGCGGGACGGGGGGGCGATGGGTGCTGGCAGTGCCCCGCCGTGCCAGGCACAGGGGTTCGGGGCTCTGCCTGGGGGGTCTGACCCTGCCCAGCCCCCTCGCGGCCCTGCCTGGCAGCAGGGGGACGCAGAGCCCTCCCCAGGGAGCAGGGGGTGCCGTGGGCTACAAGCCCATGGGCTTCAGGGCACTGCCGCGTCACCCATCTACGGCTCCTGCCCTCCCCAGGCACATCGTGACCATCCCATCCCTGCCGCCGCTGTCCCCCCGCCTCGCCGAGCACCCCCGTACCATTCTCAAGCCAGAGCAGGAACAGCAGCACGAGCACAGGTAGGGGACACGGGGACCCATCCCCGTCCCACTGGGGTGCAGGGTGGCCTGGCCCCGGCGAGGGAGAGCTCTTCCCCAGGTGGGGGCGGTGGGGTCCGGGCGGACCTGGGCAGGGCAGGGGAGCAGAGCTGTGCTGCAGAGGGTCAGCTGTGCTTACCCCGCCTCTGAGGGGTTTTACAGCCCCCCCTCGCTGCCCGTCTGGCCCAAGTCTCTGTCTCAAGGGCGCTGAAGCCACGTGCGATGAGTTGTGTCTGGTCTCAGCCTGACCTCGGGCTTAGGGAGGTCAGGGTCCTTCTCCCAAACAAGTTGCTGAAATCAAGCGCTGCAGCCGGGACAGCCCAGCTCCTGCCTCCTGCTGTCCTTGGCGTGGGGTGCAGGGACCTGCCACTGCCACGGCCAGCTCCCGGGGGCTGTGGGGAAAGAGCAGATCCAGCAGGACGGCCGGGGGGTCTCCTGCAGCAGGCGGAGGGGAGCCGGGAGGGACAGACCCCAGCGGGGAGCAGCCCCTGGCCCCCTCCCTGCCGTAGCAGGCTGAAGCACGGGCTGCCACGGTGCCGGGCACTGAGCATCCGCGTACCCCGTCCCACAGGCAGCCGCCAGCCGAGGTCAAGTACCCCACCGTGCCGCGGAGCTGCGGGGGCCGCCACACTGTCACCACCCCGCTGCAGCGCCGCCAGGGCCTCCAGCTCCCCCGGCGCCTCCAGCCGCTCCTGCTCCCCAACAAGGTAGGGATGACAAAGGTAGGGATACGGCCGAGCCTCTGTGGGGGCGGGGGGGGCATCTGTGCCTCAGTTTCCCCAGGGAGAGCTGGCCGTGGGAGGGTTGCCAAGGGATGCCGAGTTCAGCCCCGTGGCTCAGCCAGCCCGCTCTCTCATTCCCAGTGCAACGTGGTGGACCTGTTGGCAAAGGACGGCGGCATGTCCAGGGAGCAGCTGGACAGTCCCGTGCTCACGGACAAAGAGGGTACGGCCGGGGCTGGCTTGGGGAGAGGATCCCATGGGTGTGAAGGGGCAGCGGGGAGGGCAGGGCACCCACGAGGTGCTGGGTTTTCCCCACCCGTGTCCCCCCCACTGCCCCCACCCCAGCTCACGCTGCTCTCTCCTGCCACCCCTGCTGCCTGACAGGGCCAGCACAGCACCAGCCCGGGCTGCACAAGGCAGCGGAGAGCAAGAGCGACTCGTCCGACTGCCACCTCCCTCACGCACCAAGGCCCCCGCGGGACAGACCCAGGAGCCGGGCAGCTGGGCAGGGACAGCTGCTCTCCAGAAAGTGATTTCTTATTTAACTAATAAAAAGCCCTTGATGTTATTTTGTGTTGGGTTTTTTTCCCTTTGTTTTGGCCATGAACGGCGGTCACAGGGACAGAGGGGGCATCCCCTTGACAAATCACAGCCCCCAGTTCCGCTCTCCCCCCTCAGAGCCCAGTGGGAAATACAGCAGGCAGTGGGCTTGTGGGCTCCTGTCGCCTCTGCGCGGGAGTTCTGCTCTGGGCTTCCCTGGGATGGTGACGCAGCTTTCTGCCATTGGGAGCCACGATGCAGATTTCAAGCGCTGTCATGGAACGGCGCTGGCTGCAGTGCTGCGCCTGCCAAGTGAGCGCCTCCGACGCACAGGAACACCAGGAGCGACACAACACACTCCCTTTTACATGGCACGGTGATTTATGATCAAAGCGCAACAAATTGCTGCTCCTGAGCACTGCAGCACAGTTTGTATGTGCAAACCAAGAGGTGCCCAGGCAGCTCATCGTGCTGGCCCTGTTCTTGCTCCAGATGCACCAGGAAGGGACGCCTCAGCCCTAACAAGAGGCAGCAGCCACCAGCTGTGCATTCACTGTTGGCAACGTTGAGAGAGCCACCCCCACTCTTCTAGAAGCTGACACACGCACCGCTGGCATCTTACGGACGCGCAGTTAGTCCAGAGTGCTTCCAGGGTGTTCGGGGACAGCAGTTCAGTGTTCAGCTACAGCAGAGCAGAGCGGGAAGAAAAGCAGAGCCAAGTATCAGCTGCTCATTCCCAGGAAGGCCTGGGTCGCTACACACTCCTGGGTAAATTCCTGTGCGAGACACTGAAGCTCGTACAGAAGCTCTGCAGTCACAGCCAAAATTGTTACTTTTCTGACTGAAAGATCCATTTCTTTCTAGACGATATAGCCAGAAAGCAGGGTAAAGAGGAGGTGAGGTATTGATTCCGAAGATGTGCAAAAGCATTTCTTTGTCAGCGATGGAATAAAAGGACACGGTCTTCTTTTGTAGCTCCAGCAAAACTCCAACCTTCAACGGTTTATCCTTGCAGAATAACGTTTCTTGATCTCTGTGCCACGCTGACAGCTGCTCTTTGGGACCTAGCCATTCTGCACACCAGGAATGCTCCGCTCTTCCTAATTGGTCCCTTTTTCCAAGAAGTTCATCAGCAACTCCAACAGCCCACCCATCGCTGGCCTGGGGAATTACTTCCCAGTAGCGGCACCCCGCAGAGAAGCTCTGGGAACACGTCACTTGGCTGATGCAGAATCTCTTGGGCGATGGCTTTAATAACAGTGGATGTGCATCCCTACTTAAAACAGAAAGAAAACCAACAGCCACACGATAAACTTTCACCAAAGTTCAATCCTGCAAATCAGCAGAAATCCTCAACCAAGCACCAATGACTGCATCCTGAGCACACGGAAACATTTAACAGGCACAGCTGAGGAAACAGCCACGACAGACTCACGCACTCCAGCGTGAAGGGGAAGGTACTTGCTACCTTACAGGACGGATCTTATTCCTAACCACAGTCGTACTAAAAAATGTGCCGATAATAAATGGGACGCTTCCCTCAATAGAACTGACATAGTCACCCGTTCACTGGGACGTGTTCTTGCACATTTGATCAGCAAAAACACTTGTTTTATGTTTTCAGCTACCGCTGTAGTATTCTGTGTTGACTGTAAAAATAGTTCTGTAAAAATGTGCCGTGGTTTTGGCCAGACTGGCCGATCAGAACGACAGATGGCCCTCCCCCCACTCTCTCCTCAGAGAGGAGAGGAAGAGATAAGGAGATTTACGAGTGTAGAAAAAGAACTAAACTACTTTAATGAAAATAATAATAAATAAGAAAATAGTAAATAGTAATAGAATAATAAAAATTAAAGAAAAAAAGTGTACAATATACACAAAACCGTATCCAGCTCCCAGGATGACGATGGCGTCAGCAGCAGACACAGGGAAAGTTCCAGACTGGACTCAGCGACGGACAGGAGCTGAATTCCGGAACTAGAGTCCGGAGTGCTCGGATCGGGATCAAAGGCAGATGAACAGACAGGGTCCTCCTCAGACGTCGGCCATTGAAGAAAAAACGAGCCAGAGCCCCCTTTGCCCCTTTGATCCCTCAGCTTTTATACTGAGCGTGATGCAGATGGGATGGAATACCCTGTTGGTCAGTCTGGGGTCACCTGTCCCCTCTGCTCCTCCCTGCGGGTGGGACCCTGTGTATCGCAATGCTTTCAGTTAGCTGCATCACACAATAGAATGCAACAAATGTGGAAGTCGTTGACAGTATTTACCATTTAACCCAGGGTAAACAAAATTATGCATAAAGTAAATATATTCCTTTTCTGACCTCTTCAAGTCTGTCCAAAGCATCCTCCAGTTTTCTTCTTCTTTCCAAGGCCAGAAGCCAGACTTGCTGCCATTTGCTGACTAGAAGGTTTGCCCGTGGATTCTGGGTTTCCATTTGCGCCTGGGCTGCTGACAGATACGTGCCTGGTGCTGGGGAACGCTTTCCTGTTAAAACATGACAAAATGGGTTAAGTCTCACTCAGTTCAAACAAAACAAACATTCACACGAAGGGTACTTGACCTTCCTCAAACTACTCCTTCCTGTCCCAGATAACGAGCCCATACCCTGATCGGATTGCAGCTGGTGGGATTTTTTGTTTGTATTCTTTTACCATCGCTGGGGAAGGACCACGTGGTTCTTGAAGTAGTTTTTGTGTAGTGGCTGCACTAGTGAAGCCACACAGGTTAAATCGAATCTTTGCAGACCTCCCAGAGAGCTGAAAGGTAAACAACCCGATTTTGGAAGCAGGTTCCACGGACGGGTAAGTATAAAGTACAACGGGTAAGCATATCTAAAAATGCAAAAAGCAATTTCCTCACTTGATGATTCACTTTCCATTCGACTTCACTGAACACACTTCCTAATTGGATCCACATAAATGGATAAATGCGCGTCTCGTTTGATTTAGTTCTTCTAAGCTAAGCACTGGAAGGTATTCGTTATTTTATTTTCCTAACAGGGCGAAAAAGAGGGATATTCACAGAAGCAGATGCATCTTTTCCCGTCCTTCCTGATGAGGCTCACTAGGAACAAGGTCTATTCTTGCCAAAGTTATTCCAGAGATGGATGTTTTTCCAGGCTACCACAGGATGCACTCCTGTGTGAACTTCCTAACCTACAAACTCCGTTTTACAAAAAGGAGGCAGATTCACTCATGTGTTTGCTGAACTCCTTCAGCACTGAAGGCAGATGAAGCCACAAACGACGTCTGGACGCTTCTTCAGAGTAAACCACTTCCGTTAGATAAGAATATAAAAGGTTCATGGAGCGGACGCTGGATTTGTGACTTTATTTTTTTTTGAGGGCCTGTTTCTAACAGTAGTTGCACAGGGCACGTAGGTATCTTCTCTGCTCAAGTTCCAACCGACCACACAAAAGGCTTCAGCAGCTGCAGAGCTGCATTACCACAAACAAGGAAAATGCCTTAATTATCCGTGTCCCGTCAATCTCAATCAATTCTCTCTACATCCAAAAGGGACTCTGAATACTTTTCACATCATCTGCAGGCCAAAAATTAAATGGCAGATTGAAAGGAAAGGAGAGGATTTAGGAGGCTAGTTTGAAATCTTCAGGCCTAGGAACAACACATCATCATGGACAGCACACCAAGTCACACAAGGAGGCAGAGAAGATCTCTTGCTCCTGGGAGGCACTCTTCAAAATAGAAGGCACAACAGAAGCATGCTTCCGTGGGCTCCACAGGCACAATAATCAGTAAAAATACTAAAAAACATATTTAAAAAAACCCCTAAATTGTATGTAACAAGAGAAGAAGATGGGGGCATGGACACCTTCCTAAAGTTGGCTGAGATTTTCAGAGAAGCTTTCCATTCTTCTTGTTAGTTGGATCCAATTGGGATAAAATTCTGCAGAATTCAAAACAGCAAATGGCCATTTTCTGAGAAGGAAGAAACAAGAACGAAAGATGCGTAATGGCCGCATACATTTTGTGAGACCTGGCTTAAACAGAACTAATCAAGGAGGTTACTGCTTCAGGGACAGCAGCAGGTTCAATAACTTTTAAGTTCCCTGGGTCAAATTAAGGTGAATAAAAGTGGAGACTAGGGTGAGTTGCTCTGTTTAGCTAAAACCTATGTCACTTGCATGGCACACGCAAAGGAAGGAAAGAATATGGAGGAGTAAGAGGAAAAGTATTAGTTATTCCAAGCCTGCGTTTCAGCTATACTCTGCATCTTGAAAATCTCTAGAGAATTATTTATGGAGTGCTAAGTTTTACTACAAGACTCATCACTCACATAAACATCAAAGGAACATTTCAGTTAATGCTCATCATAATTACATACATGATGTTTGGCAAGTTCAATTTCAATAGCCCTGGGGTCTCCACCCAGAGGTTTCTGTTCATTCAGCAAGTCTTCTGTATGCGTCAACCACGTCAGCAACTCATCCAGGGCGCGCTGGAACTGCCCCAAGGCGAACAAGGCACCTTCCAGCTTGCGCTAGAGTAAAAATAAAATTAACAAGGAAATGGTTTCACAATGCTATTGAATTGGCTTATGTTAGCATTAGTCACCACAATCCAGAGCAGCGTCCGTGCATCTGATATCATAAACCCAGGGAGAAACAGTCATCCAAGACAAGCAACAGCTTCGTACTCAGAGCCGAGGTTGCCATTCCCCTGTAAAGCCTCACACGCCAGGCTTAAATCCCTAACCTTCCGAGACCCCATGTAGCCAGAGCAGAGTTAAGCTGGAAGGTTCTCTCGTCGGAGATACGACAGTAGTTTTTTATCACTTACAACAGAATTTCAATAGAAATGCAATTTGCTGCATGATCTTTAAAACCTTTTCTTTGTTGTGAAATGATTCCATTTAGGAAAAAAAATACACTTCAAAGCACTGCATCTTTAAATCTCTCTTTCACTTTGATAACTTAAGGAAAGAGCACTGAAACAGTTAAGGATTAGGTTGTGTCTTTTTTTTTTTTTTAAACTGCTCAGTTCAGCAGCTAATATTACTTTTGCACATATAAACATGTTTTCAAACGCTACTTAAGATATCATCAACTAATCAAAATGAAATAATAATGATTCAAGATGGCACTGCTGACAGAGGAAGTGACAAAAAATACTGCTAAGGGTTTAAAAACCACAAAAGCAACTCAATAAATTCTAAAATTCAAATTATATTATATATAGAATCATAGAATCGCTGAGGTTGGAAGGGACCTTTAAGATCATCAAATCCAACCATTAACGTACCCTGACAAAAACCACTTCTAAACCATGTCCCTAAGCACCACATCTACCCTTTTTTTAAACACCTCCAGGGATGGTGAATCCACCACCTCCCTGGGCAGCCTGTTCCAATGTTTAATAACCCTTTCAGTGAAAAAATGTTTCCTAATATCCAATCTAAACCTCCCCTGACGTAACTTGAACCCACTTCCTCTTGTCCTATCACTTGTCACCAGGGAGAAGAGGTCAGCCCCCATCTCTCTACAACCTCCTTTCAGGGAGTTGTAGAGGGTGATAAGGTCTCCCCTCAGCCTCCTCTTCTCCAGGCTAAACAACCCCAGCTCCCTCAGCCGTTCCTCATAAGGTTTGTCCTCCAGACCCCTCACCAGCTTTGTAGCCCTTCTCTGGACACGCTCCAACACCTCACTGTCCTTCTTGTAGTGAGGGGCCCAAAACTGAAGGCAGTACTCGAGGTGGGGCCTCACCAGTGCCGAGTACAGAGGCACCATCACTTCCCTATCCAGCTCACCACGCTATTCCTGATACAGGCCAGGATGCTGTTGCCCTTCTTGGCCACCTGGGCACACTGCTGGCTCATATTCAGCCGGCTGTCCACCAACACCCCCAGGTCCTTTTCTGCCAGGCAACTTTCGAGCCACTCCGCCCCAATCCTGTAGCGCTGCATGGGGTTGTTGTGACCCAAGTGCAGGACCTGGCACTTGGCCTTGTTGAACCTCATACCATTGGCCTCAGCCCATCGGTCCAGCCTGTCCAGATCCCTCTGCAGAGCCAACCTACCCTCAAGCAGATCAACACGCCCGCCTAGTTTAGTGTCACCTGCGAACTTACTGAGGGTGCATTCGATCCCTTCATCCAGATCATTGATAAAGATATTAAAGAGAACCGGCCCCAGCACCGAGCCCTGGGGGACACCACTTGTGACCGGACACCAACTGGATTTAACTCCATTTACCACCACTCTCTGGGCATGGCCGTCCACCCAGTTCTTTACCCAGTGAAGAGTACACCTCTCCAGGCCATGAGCAGCCAGTTTCTCCAGGAGGATGCTGTGCGAAACAGTGTCAAAAGCTTTGCAAAAATCCAAGTAGATAACATCCACAGCCTTTCCCTCATCCACTAAGTGGGTCACCTTATCATAGAAGGAGATCAGGTTTGACAGGCATGACCTGCCTTTCACAAACCCATGCTGACTGGGCCTGATCACCCTGTTCTCCTGCATGTGCCGTGCAATGGCACCGAGGATGATCTGTTCCATGACCTTCCCAGGCACCGCGGTCAGGCTGACTGGCCTGTAGTTCCCCGGATCCTCCTTCCGGCCCTTCTTGTGGATGGGTGTCACATTTGCCAACCTCCAGTCAGCTGGGACCTCCCCGGTTATCCAGGACTGCTCATAAATGATGCAAAGTGGCCTGGCGAGCACTTCCGCCAGCTCCTTCAGTACCCTTGGGTGGATCCCATCCGGCCCCATAGATTTGTGCACCTCCAGGTGCTGAAGCAGGTCCCTCACCATTTCCCTTTGGATTATAGCTCTGTAATTTCCAAACCAAAAGGAATAAATGTGTAAATTGATGCAAACATGATACACACTAAGAAGCTTTTCTCAAAAATCTAAGTCATGAAGAAAGCCCCCACCTTCAAGTTTATTTACCTGTCTAGTGATGACTTTTTCTTCTAGGCTCTCCCACATTAGTTTGAGCTCTGAGACAAGGTCTTGAGCTGTGTGCTTGTCACTCTCCTCTGTTACCTTCTGCAGCAACAGCTCTGCCTGACGGCTCAGGCCTTCCATTTCTATCTGCTGCTGATAAGCTTCTGTCTTAAATTGCTACGGTAAATAGAAAAAGAATACACATAAACTTATCACAAGTAATGACCTTCTGGAATACAGCACAGTACAGCAGTATTTGCAATACCAATGCATCCCTCTCAGCTTTCGTACGTTTGGGGGATTGTCATCCAGGGTAAAAATGCTTGTAAGACACCGATCACCCCGACGGTCGCAGCAAACTGAGCATCTGCAGCAGTGTCTTAATGTTCTAGCAGGTATTGCTAACTGTGACCACAGAATGGCAAAGATGGCTAATAGGAAAGTATTCTCCAACGATCTCTCTGGTCTGTACAAAAGGCAGAACGCATCTGGAGTCACTTCTAGCTCTGGGGGTTGTGATAATACCATCCGTGAAACTTCAGATAGAATTGTTTTTCAGAAGACCTGAAAGCAAATCTTCTTCAGTAGAACACCCTCTCTGGTACATGCAACTGGGACAGCACTCTGAACAACTCGCCTAGGTGTGTTCTTCTGAAGTACGTAAGATTATGGGTCATTTGAAGTTACATCATAAAATAGATAGACTAAACAACCTGCCCACAGCCAAAAAAAGTACAAGCGAGCCATGAAACCAAGGACATTACCTGATCGTTATACATCCCTGGTTTTTATATATTGCATAACAGCCTACTGACGTCAGGAGCATGCTCAAGTCACAGATCCACAAAGACTGGCTTCTGAAGGTCTAAGTTAGCCTGAAATTTTGATTTTCAGCTTACTAATGTACTGGGAATGTTGTGATCTGTGTGAGCATTTAGGTAAAGCCTGCAATTGCAGAAGCGAAGCTGTGGAGGCATTCTTTCAGAGCCTCAAGGAAGCTGTTCACGGTAGAAACCAGAACACGTAAAAGTCACAGCAAAAGAACCCTGCACATAATAACCTTACAGCCTGTGAAAGACAAGGAATGCCACTACAAGTATTTCTCGGCTGTCGGAACACACTCACAAAATAAAATGTACTTTCACCAAAATTTGGAATAGATTTTAAAATTAAACACATTTTAAAATGAAAAGTGTGCAATGAAATGTTATCTGAAATTTTCATACAGATTCTTTTCTACTAGAAGTTGAAAATTGCTTTTGACTCTTGAAAAATACAGAAAAATACTAAACACCACAGGAAAATGCAGACCGATGAAAATAGAAATGAAATCAATTGCTCGTTCATACCTTAAGTTCCTCAGTTTGCTGCTTCACTGTCTCCAGACCTGTTCCAACTGGGGACATAGATGCCAACCCGCTGCCAGCAATGTCCACCCAGTCAAACATTGCCTGAAAATCAGAGTAGGAAATTGAAGCATGAGCAGAGAAATAGTGTCAGATTTCAAAGTTGCATTAAGTAAAATACCAGAATTTTTTACTCCAGAGAATAATATTGCTGTGCGCTTTGAAAACAAAACAAAGCAAAACAAAACCAAACAGCTTTCTTCAGCGGAACCTAGGGGTTTTTTGCAATACAAGGGATCCAGTATTAACTAAAGTATTCCACGTAATGGTTACGAGAATGTACATGCTGCAAGACTGAACCCCTATTAGCAGCAATATCCTGCCAGTACTATTCATGCGGACTAGTACTCTACTGCTGGAGTAAAATCAGCAATTTTTATGAATACCCCGAAAGGTTAAATACAAGACAAACTCTGTTCTGCACTCCTTCGGAGCAAAGATGGAAGGTGGTAGCTGAATGATAACACACTTTAAATGATGACGACAAAAGAACTTCTGTTGAAGGATAACGGTATCTGTACCAGGAAGATGGAACACGACCCATTCAGTACAGATCAGACAGTGATGGCCAATACCTGAGCTTGACTGAATCTCCTCAGGATAAGGCAGTTGGAACTTCAAAAAACAAATGAATTCTCCCCAGTTCTGAGGCTTTGTGGGTACTTCCCTTACTCCTGATATAATGCAGAACGACCTCAAGAACACTCCAGTTAAAGATTAAGAACACCTATAGCACTCTGGGCAATTAATTACACAGAGGAAAAAATACCTCTGCCAGGCCCTTTTTCCTCCTGCCTGTTATCTGTGATTCATTACGGAGAAGGGCTTAGGACGGCTTCTCAGAGCTGCCCACTGCTACACAACTCCTTGGGAAAAGGAGAACTAACCCCCCCAACACGCTCAACAGGGTGAGGCAGCTGTAGCTAACAATCTGCCCACAATACTTTTAATATTGTCTGTTGAAATGAGCGTAAGGCGGCAGTTAAATACAGTTCTTTTACAAAGTACCAAGCTTGTAGGATGTACAATGTGCAGCCCCAGGAAATACAAAGCTCTCAAAGCAACGGCAATGTTCCTAATGTAACCCTACAAGTCAACCTCTGTGCAGTATGAAAAGAAGAGACCTTGGAGAAAAAAACATGGAAAACAAGATGTTGCATTATTATTAAGATGTGTTCTGCTGCTTGGTCTGCACCGAACACACAAGCAACTGCCCTCAGTGTCATGTGAAACTCTGTTTTTAAAGATCTAATGAACCAAGAAAGACAGTAATTCCACTGGGCAAAAAGACAGCTTTGCAAAATCTGACCATGAAAACCCTTCTACTGTTTCCATCTTCCAGCCATTCACTGACAAAAGACATGAGGCCTGCCACTCAGCCAAAACTTGCAAAGAATAGGCAAAAAAATGAAATAAAATACAGCGCATATAGAGAAAAGATATCTTAAAAAACTGCTGGAAAGTTTACCTACCGATTTTAAAAGTGAATCATCTTCCAAAGTATTGTGATTGGATAAATTACGGTAAGAATTAGTATGATGCTCCAGTATGTCTATATTCTTAGTATAATTACACTAAGAATTCCTGTAATGGTCCAGTAACATTATGTTACTACTTTGGGCTTAAAATAGTCAAACTGAAATATTTGACTTATAAAAAAGGTGGAATAAAATTGAAGTTCTTTCACTGTCCTCTACTCAAAGAAAACAGCTGCAGGTGAGTATACGGACCTGTATTCTGTTCCTTTTGGATCATGTAAACATGTCACACCTTCAACTCGCCTACTATGTTACGTACTGACTGCCACCAGGAAATGGGAGCAGGATTACTATAAACTTGTGTCTTACCAATAAAGGGCACATCAATTTCGAATCTATACATAGAGGAGTATGTGAACAACTACATGCAGAAAAGAACAGATTTAGTCTTTAATGGAAGAAAAACCTCCAACCCAACCAACCCCAAGAAAAAATATCTGCCTACTGAAGAAAACAGTCGCTAGAATCAGTGACACGTCACCTTCCCAATCACGTAACATTTTTTACTACAACCACATTAAGTCCTATTGACTCAAGATTGGGTTAGGTGTATCACACCATCTTACCTGCAGTCCTTCTTGGTATGGAACAGCTGCCTGCAGAGCTCCAACAAGCTTATCTGCCCGTTCTTTCCTTGTTTTGCTTAAGGCATCCCAGGCAGAATTCAGCTGCAAATAGGTGAAATTTACTCCAATGGACAAAAGAATGTTACTGCTGCTGTATAATGTGCGTTCACTCATTATTCACTCATCAATAACACCAATAAACTAAGCATGAATAGTTCACATTAATTCCGTGTTAAAACTCTTGTTCTCCTTATCACTGCATAGTTACTTTCCTTCAGAATGCACTCGATGTTCTGGATGAGAAAAGCTGTAAAATTCAATACTGATACTGAATAGTTTTCTTAACCTACGGATTACAGTCAATATGGGAAATAGTATCATTAAATCATTTGGAACTGCATCCTTATCAAAAAGGTAGCTTAAAAGAAACATACCCTGCTGAACACTGGAGAAACTGTCAGTACTCTGTAGCCATCCAAGCAGGATTGTCTCAGCCAAGATGTTGCACTTGGCATAAACCAGATACGTTTCAAATTTATTCCAGCATTCCTATTGCAAAAAGTAGCCATCTATTGCAGTAATCAGTGACTATTTCCACAAAAACCCTTTCTGTCTTTTACAGAACTTTTAACCCATAAATCAATACAATAAAATTGTCTATACATTCTAAACTAATACGAGCCAAGATCCATTTACTTGAAAAGCAACCCTTATGTTATCATAAAAGCTTCAGGGGTATCTTGCATTTGCCGCAAAATGTCTAGTTGCAAAATTTGTTGGGGGCAGGGAGGATATACAATTTCAGCTGAAGAAGCACCTGGCGTAGCAGATTCAAGCACCTGCATTTCCCATACCTCATCTATGCTCTTGTGGACAATAGGTTTGTCAGGCTCTCCACAAGCAGCTACAAGGTCAGAGCCAAGGCTCAGAACTGTTGCTAGTTCCTCTTGTAGTCCATCAATTTCTTCTTCAGCAGCCTACAAAGAGAAAAAAAATCAATGCCGCTCACACTAACTTTAATAATCTATGTACAGCTTGTTTTCAAGATAGGACATGGCAGGATTCGGCCTGTGGTTTCTTTAAAGTCCCTTGGACTTACAATCTGACGCTTAAAACACAAGCATCCCTTTGCAGGGTCAGAGTGAAATCAACTGACACCAGTCTAAATTAGAACAATGGCTTATGATGGCACTTTGCATGAGATGAAAAAAAATAAACAGGAAGTTTTCAATTAGATTTCTTTAATCAGAGTGTTTTCTTTTTCAGAGGTTGTCAGTCAACCCTCAAATCTTTAACTATCAGCATGAATAATTACAGGCTTAGAGCATAATACATAGAGCACGATACATGCGTACACCTTTCATTTAGATGTTACCTATTACTCAGGGAATCTCAAGTACGTATCACTTTCAGAAGTCTCAGTGACGTGCTTATTATATACGTGTTTATAAGCAGATATGCAAATATAAGGACAGGCACATGTTGCACGCTCATTGCAATTCAGAACTGGTACATGTCATTTACCACAGACTCTTGAGATATCACTATAGTAAATTCCTACACAATTATCCCTCTTGGTCTCTAAAAAAATAGCCTCCTGTGGTATTTCATAGTAATTCTGTCTTTTCTCCGCATACCGTAAATAAAATACTTTAAGTCAACAAAATACTTTCTACTGACCTCAGCACCTTCTTGCTGTTGCTTGACTACAGATGGGTCCACTCCAGGTCCCTCCAGTTCTCCAATGAGCTCCTGAGTATCTTTAATAGCAGCTGCAAGAGCCACGTGACTACACCACAACTTTGCGGCTAGTTTCATTACATCCGACAATTTGGCCTCCCTCTCCTCAGTCAAGGTCTGGATGTCTTCCCAAATGAGGACCATTTGGTCTAGTTTATCTTGAACAGCTAAACAACAGAGGAACTAGATTACGACCTTGGCAAACGATTCTTGGCCAAAAATCTCTCTACAGTTCTACAGCAGAAACATATGGGTATCTTTTAAAATTTAGACTGTAAAATTGTTTCTTTACAGGACGACTCATAACCTTAAGTGGAAACAACCACCATAACCTTAAAAAATAAAACAAAGGTCATATCCACGATGAATTATTTTAAACAAATACTTTGCTTTTATACATCTTCTCCAGCTTCTCCAGGAGAACACAATCCCCAGATCAGTGGTCATCAGAAATGAACATTTTTATATGCTGCAGCTTGCTGCATTTCCACTACGTGAAACTTTCCTCCATCTATTATTACCTTTAGCAGGTATATCCTTATCGACTCCTTCTGAGCGAGCAATCATTTCCTTCCCTCTCTGTTTAAGCGTCTCATACACCGGCTGAAGTTTTTCCAGATCCACTGACACGTTCTTATCTTCACTGATTTGCTCTTTAATCTTCTCAACCTCTGCTGAGATTGAAGGTGGCTGCCTCAGACGTTCAGCTGTGCCCTTCAGACTCTCAAGAGTCAAATCTGTCTTGTCATGAAACTGGTAGGGTGGTAAAGGACAGAAAGAAGTGGCAGAGAAATTAGGAAAAAAAAAACAACTGAAAAAAGGCATTTGAAATTGTCTTGGAAAAATGTACTTTAAAATTAACATATTTAACATCTCTAGCCAACAGACGTATGTGCCGCTTGCAATACTGCCCTTCGTGGTTCTTCCCCTCTCTCAATATCTACATTACAAAAATGACCTTGCAAAATGGTACTTCCTCTCAGATTGAAGAATTTTACTATGAAGTCCGGTTTCAGTCCTGAGACGTTCCATCTGAAGATACTATACATAGAGCAGAATCTACTTGCCTTTAGTCCTGTGTCATTCATACAGTAGGTTGTACCTTATTTTGGAGAGCCATGACTCGTTGGCTCTTTCATGAGCCATTTCATCATTTTAGCAAGCTGTTTACCTGAGTAGTAAATACCTACTTTTTCATATCAGGACCAATACACTGGCATATAACCACTGGTTAAGATTCGATATGTATGGTCATTCAAAAAGACGTCTGCTAGTGCCCAGGTGATGCTTGTTACTGCAGTAAAGGAACGTTACTTTCTGCAACTAAAAGCACACAACAGCGTGTGTTATGTTGACCCACAGTTGACCGAGCCCAGGGAGGTGTCCAGAAACTCAATTACAGCTCTGTAACATGGTTCACCCTTTGGTATAGGTCCAAAGATAGCCTTTACTATATGCTTTTGGATCCCTAGAGAATCCTAAAAACACCTCACCACCGTGCCCCTTTCAATTTACAGAAATTAGTAAACCTTGGGTGCATTTAACAATCCCTCCGGGATCTACAAAAAGCACTCTTGACTACACTTGGGAAAGGTGCCAGAAAGAGCACAGCAAAACAAGATTGCCTGATGGGAACAAATAGCTACACCCTTTCTATGCAAAGGAATACAGGCAATGCGAATGGAATGACTTTTTCCCACCACACAACCCACTTCAAATCAGACACTGTGACCAACGTTACGGACTCAGTGTTTTTGTTAGAAGTGCGAATATCATAGGAGCCAGCAAAATGTGTTATGGAAGATAAGTAGCCTTCCCACCTTCCGGACTTCTGGAAAACTGATTGCAGCAACAAAACCTTACAAAAGTGGTAAAGACGGAAATTAAATTGGCACTATTCAGGTCTAATTTTAGGAGAGATATATATTAGATTTTAAAATTGTTGGCACATTCAGTGGGCTTCCTTGTACTCGTATTTCAATGAATGAGACGAGGTGTTTTAGAACTTAAAAGGAAGAAAATGCAAGTCATTACAACCTCTCATTCTGGCTCCATAGGTTATGGGGTGCCTTTGATACGTAGTGCTGCCACATATTCCACTTGGATAGAAAAACCTTCCCCTGGGCTCAGCTCCAGCAACTGAGGCCCAGTTTTGTCCATCTTACCTATATGAGGCTTGTGCTCAGCCATCAGCCCACGCAGTTGCTATAACAAACAAAACGACTTATCAGTTTCTTAGGCTTGCACCACCACATTACAGCTGTCCACACTTCCAACACATCCAGCTGGCGAGAAATGCCAAACACCCTTCATCCTAATGTCAAGCGCAAATACTATCAAACAAAGGTAGTGATTGCTCTGCCAGTGATGGCTCCCATTCCAACAGAGAGCTACCCAGGCTTTAAACACCACAATTACAGACGCACTGGAAAGGTCCATGCAATACCCTCGTAGGACAGATGATTGATTACAGGCAAAATATAAGATGCTAACTATGCATATGATCTTGGCAACAGACACTCCCCATATCTAGTACCTATAACGACAGAAATGGCAACAGTATTCCAGGCATGTGCATAACGCCACTGCATATAGACTTTTCATGGTGGTATTTGTCACCTGCCTCAAACCCTTCCATTGAAGAACATCACAGAAAGAGGTACTGGCATTGCAAGAATATGAATTCAAATGATCCTTGCTTTAAGAAGAGGGAAGTAGCACAAGGAAGAGTCAGAGAAATCAGTGAAAAGGAGAAAAGGACAAGGAAGACCGATTAGGAGAGACTATCAACCTAGTTTAGCAACCTCCTCTCTGGCCACAAGACCCCTCTGTCTTCACAACAGCGCTATTTCTTAATTGACACAAAGTTTAGCAAGTAATTAATAAGTAAATTAAATCTGATCTCAGCTGTCTACTCCCTCTCATCATCCACCCCCTAAGTAAGTCAAAACTGTGCATAAAACTTGTGGTAGTGAAAGGTCACAAGGTGCCTTCCAACTTGCCGAAGGATCTGGGTTTTGTTTACTTGCACCCGTAGATCTGACAAAAGGGAAAGGTTTCTTGTGGGAGTAGCCCCATCCTTCCCTCCACTTTTATTTATTTCCTCAGCTCATTCCTCCCTTTTCAGGAAAATCCCACTCTCTTGTCAGGCACTGTCCCTCCTGGTGCTGTGAACTCCACGCCTTTCTACCCTATAGCCCCTGTGCAGGAACATGAGAGGCACATGCTCTGTTCCGCTCAGCTCAGACTTTGTTTAAGTTAATGAAGGCACAGAAAAGGGCCTGTGTCAGTCTCAGTGGAAATACATCCTCTTGTCTTCAACTAAGGTTCTTCCCTTAAAAAGACATCCTGATACTGGCTCGCTTACTTGCTCCTCCCCAGAAGAGGAGAGGTTGAGAAGATTGAAAAGACGGTGACCATGACTCTCAGCAGCCCTCTGAGGGCAAAACAGCAATGAAAACACAAATCCCCCTGACTCTAGCTCTTACCCAGAATGTAACTCCTTGTACACCTTGTAGCAAGAAAAATAATGTTGATTAGCGGAGAAGAGGCAAAGGTGAAACTAAGAGCAGCCTGAAATTTTTTAGAAAATGATTTTGTGTGGTTTATTTCTGTGCACAAAGAGATGATTTGACACAAGGCCCACAAGAGTGCACATTTCTGGGTCCAAACCTTACGCTAGTGCTCTGCCCACGGCTTAGTTCAAACCAAACTGACTGCGTGCGACTCACACAGAACCGACTCTATGAATTCCATGACTGGGAATAAAGACAGGCATCAGTAAATACATCAGAACAGAAAGGTAAGTGAATACAGAAAACGGTTTTCCATTCACATTCAGAACCTTTTTTTTTTTTTGAATAGAACAATAAATGATTTGATCTTGTCCACGATCTACCATTGGGTAAACAATTCCAGTAAACAAGTATTCCAGATCAGATTACGTGTTAAAATTGCCTGACATTAATCTTCCACTTAACAAACAAATCCCAGCTAATGGCATAGCTCAGAGAAAATGCAAAAATAGAAGCTCATCTGAAGGGCCTTCACGCAAGCAGAATGATTGGGGGGACAATCCTGTAAGTAAAGCAAGCATGATTTGGCTCACAGGGACTAGTCAAGCTACTTTGTAAAGCTCGTGTTATATAGCTAGTCTGAATAGAGCCTGTTTGTTCATTGTGGACATAATAGGAAGACAAATGAGTGAACCCACTGTTTACCAGTACATAATAGTGGCATATCTTCATTAACTGGTCACAGAGTAAAACTCTGAAGCCAGGGTTCGTCCTGTCTAACTGGAGTTGCTTAATTGAGGCAGCTAAAAACACCCCAAACCTAGTTACTCTGTGCTCAGCAGGGAGAGAGAGGTCTGTCCAGTAGCCACATGGGTTTGACCTCACTGCACAGTGCGAGCTGCACACTCAGCCTGGGGCCTCTGTGCAGAAGAGAGAGAGAGAAACCAAGAGGCCCAGGGAGCAGGAAAGAAGGGCGACGGGGAAAGTAGAGGGAGAGGAAGGATGACAGAGAGAGAGAGGGACTTGGAGAGAAGAGAAAGGGCGGAGAGGGAGCAGAGCACAGCAGGAGAGAGGAAGGGAGGTACAGGGAGGCGAAAAACAGGACCCAGAGGGAAAGGGGAAGGGCAGGGAGGAACAGGGAGGCAGAAGAGGGCTGACAGGAGCCCAAGGGCCCAGGACTCACCGCAGCTCCCGGCTCTGCAGATCTGTCCTGTCGGCCTGTGCCAGCCTCCCCTCAGCCGACACAAGATGGCCGCCGGGAGCCCTGTGCTGGGTCCACAACTCCCAGCGTGCCCCGGGGCGCCCCCTCCTGCCCTCTGACCCCGCGGGAACCATGGCCGCCTCCCCGGGGCTGCCCTCGCCCAGGGCCAGGCCCTGGAGCACGGCTGGGGCCGGGAGGAGGAGGTCAGGGAGGGAGAGAAGGTTGGGAGAGGGCGGCGGGGTGGGGGGAGAGGGGCGGGAAGGGCCAGAGGGCCGGGGAGAGCAGGGGGGAGCTGGTCAGGGAGCTGCGGGAGGAGAAGTGCTGGTGAGGAGCGGGAAGAGATGGAGGGCAAGAGATGCTGGTTAAGCTGGCAGAGCAGCGCGGAGAGCCGCCTGACAGCAAAGGTGCCCGGTGGCCGCAGAGGAGCCCAGGGGAGCTGATTCTTTTGGAGGCCACCAGGGCAGCCTTCCTCCGCCCCTGGTTTTGGTGAGCGATGGAGCAGTGCAGAGCCGTCCCTCAGGCATGCAGGCCTCAGGAGGGCTTCCCAGTGCCCCAGTGAGAGATCCTGCTCCCAGGAAGCGCCTCCCATGGAGCAAAGGCCATATCCAGCCACCCGGCGCTGGGTACGGCTGCCCCAAGGGGTGTCTCAAGGAGGACGGGGCCGTCCGTCTGATGGCTCTGACACACAAATGGTGAGCTGAAGCCCCGTGGCCGTGGCTGGCTGGGTCAAAGTCTCCGAGTTTAGTGACATTTGGTGAACTCCTGCACTAAGTATCGCATGACTTGAAACATCCCTGAAAAAATGGGGGAGGTTTGTCTGCGTGTTCTGCATGCTTCTGGATGCTAGACTGTGGCTAGGAGGGAATGTGCTTAGTTATCTCAAAGGGAGACAAAAGAAGTGCCTAAGTAAGGGTCAGCGTAACTCTTCAGAGCTTTGGCTGTTTAAATGTTGACCTGAACTTCTACAGAAACGGTAAAACGCTTGCACTTTTCTTCTCTTCTAGTTCCTGCGTGGGTACAGGGAAGAAGGCAGCAGACGTACACATTAGCTAAACCCCCTTCTTATTGCCAGCCGTGAAGGCGCCTCTCGGCTGGGAGCCCGAGAAGGACCCCGTGTTACAATTCTTGCTCCCTTATGTGCCACCCTAAGGCGATTCACGTATGCATTGTTACAGTCTAGGAAACTGAGGAGAAATAACTGGACTCCAGACGATCCAATGTGAATCAACAGAAGCCGCTTATTAAGCACAGATCATCATCTTTTATACCGTGCGTTGTAGCCGTACACGCAACTCGCTTATTTCTGATTAGCTAGTTACACTGTCCACGCGTGGTGCATGCAGTTCATTCACACATCAGATTGGTTACAAGAATTCGCATAGTAAATTGTTTAGTCATTAGCACAACATGTTTCCTGCCTTCTCAGTTCCCGTTTTTCCCATGTACTAATTCCATCTTCTACCACCTGTTTTGCCCTTAATCTAATCTCTCACAGTAGGGAGGCTGGCTCACATGACCGTTTTCTCTCAGATACATTCCTACAATCCCGTCCCTCCCCAGTGCGGTTCCGCGTCTTCTCCCTGGACCCCGACCTGCGCCCGAACTCCAAACCTGTCGGGGGCGGCTAGCAGAAAAGTACAAGTATGCAAGAAATTCGAGGGCATGCCGACCTTGCAGACCTGAGACAAATAACTCTGAGGAGCCAGGGAACAACTGGCCTTGCAGGTCTGGGATAAATAACCTTGAAGAAGTAGGGAGTAGGCAACAAGTTATCACTGTAGCTTTTAGCACATTCCAAAACTGTAGCTTCTAGCATGTAGCGAAACCGCAAGTAGGAGGGATTATTGTAATGAAACATTTAGAGCTAAGCCAATTAGAAATGATAGAATTTGTGTAATTTATGTAACTGTTAAGTAGCTGTATAAAAAGCTTTCCGACGCGTCTAATAAACCGACATCTTGCTTGCATCAAGCAGCGTCCCGTCTCTCAATCGCGGCAAATTGGTGACCCCGACGTGATGGGGTGGTGAACCGCCTAGCTGAGCGGCTTGCTGCGAGTCCCACGGAACTTTGAATGAGCTGCTGAAAGGAAGCAGGAACTGGCCAGGAATCCCTCTGGATTTAAGAGGTGAGCTGTGGGAAACATGGGGAATCAGATGTCCCCCGCAGAGAGAGATGTATATGAGGTTATGAAAACGCTCCTCCGGAAACATAAAAAAGATATTTCCGGGCAGGACTTAAAGATTATGCTTAAGTGGGTACAAATGAAGATCCCCACTGTTACGGCCTCCAGTATTTTTACCCGGGAACTTTGGGACGATGTGGGGGTAAAGTTGTGGGACTCAGCGACGTCAGGGAATGCCGAGGCTCAGCGTTTGCTTCCGTGGTGGAGAAATATCTTTGAGGCTATTAAGGCACAGGAAAGGGGCCATAAAGACTCTCCAGATACTAAGGGGGAACCTTCATCAGCTCAGCCTTTGCTTCCCCCTCCGCTACCTCCGCGACGCGCTAAGTCGCCCGGACCCTTAAAGGTCTGTGCCGCAGGCTACCCTCCTGAGGAAGATCCGCTTGACCCGGGGCCCATTGATCCCGATAAAGAGCCTGACTTGTACCCCCCTGACCCTCATGATACGTGGGCGAATATTAGACGTCAAGCTTTAAAAGAAGGTGACTTGGAAACAGCGCGAACGATAGTCGCCCCTGTTATTTATCAAGGCCGGGGAGTGCAGTGGGAGGCTTTGTCCTTCCCGGTGATTAAAGAGCTGCGCCGTACCGTCACAGAACACGGGCTCTCTTCCCCATATTTTGCGAGCCTGCTGTCTTCTGTCTTTGATACATACGTTATGACTCCCCATGATTTAAAATCGCTAGCGCAATTGTTATTAACCCCTTCCCAGTATTCCCTCTGGGAGTCGCGTTGGAGGGGGGGCCTTCAAACTCTCCTCACCAGCTACGTGGGTCATAATAATGCTGCTCTTGCCACACTGACCATGGAGCACCTTATGGGTACGGGTCAGCACTCTGATCCAGCGGCACAGGCTCGAGATTGCCCACGAGAGGCCCTGGAAGCGATCCGCGAAGAAGCAAAAACGCTTTACTTAAAATACCCGATTCCCGTAAACCTCAAAAGGCATTCACCTCTATTACGCAGGAACCTCGGGAGCCGTACATGCAATTCATTGATAGACTTAAGCAAGCTTTAGAACGCCAAATAGATAATACCGAAGCTCGAGAAATTTTGCTATTAAAATTAGCAGTTGAAAATGCTAACGCCGACTGTAAAAAATTACTTAAATCTCTCCCTAAACCAGCTCCGACTTTGGTCGAAATGGTAGAGGCTTGTAATCGTATCGGTACTGTGGACCATAAATTTGAAGCGATGGCAGCTGCTTTCGCAGCTATGAGAGGCATGTCTGGGGGAGGAAATTGCTACGGTTGTGGTAAACCAGGCCATATCAAACGAAATTGTCTCGCTTCTAATGGGGGGACTAAAGCTCAAGCCCCTGGGATCTGTCCCCGATGCAGGAAGGGGCGTCATTATGCTAATCAATGTCGTTCTAAGTATAATTTTCAAGGGCAGCCGATACAGGGAAACCGCTTGCGGAGCGCGGGGCAGCAACACGCACAGACACAAGTATCGTCGCCGGTGAATCGAGCCATGCAGATGGGTGTGACCTCGCCACAAGTCTTCCCCCAGCAACAGCCGGTAGCGCCGGATTGGACCTGGCAACCTCACACGCAGTAACGTTGCTTGATTCCTCTGTTCATTTATTAGCAACTAATGTTTCAGGTCCTTTAGCCCCGAAAACACAAGGGCTACTATTGGGGAGATCATCGGTTACCTTAGCCGGACTTTTTGTATTGCCTGGAGTAATTGATGCGGATACCGTTGGGGAAATTAAAATCATGGCCTGGACCTCATTTCCCCCTTGCACAGTACCCAAAGGAAGCCGCATTGCACAATTACTACTGATCCCACAGAACGCGAGCTCTCTTTCGCCTCACCCACCTCCGCAGCAAAGACAAGGAGGTTTTGGATCTACTGGGGATCCACAGATTCTCTGGGTACAGTCCATTTCCCAGAAGCGACCACTTTGTCAATGTACGCTTATTCACGGCACTCAGCAAGTAATCCTGAATGGGATTATTGACACAGGGGCCGATGTTACCGTAATTTCACAGGCGAAGTGGCCTCCACAATGGCCTTTGGCAGCTGTGCCTCAGGCACTAGCCGGAATCGGAGGAGTTGGTAGAAGCCACCAATCCTCGGAATTGATCCAAATCAAAGGCCCAGAAGGACGAGTGGCTTCCGTCAAGCCTTTTGTGCTGCCTGTTCCTATGGTCTTATGGGGACGTGATGTGCTGTCACAATGGGGAACTTCCATTCAGTCGCATTTTTAGGAGGGGCCATTGAGGTGCGCGACACCCTGAAACTGACTTGGAAAACTCAGACGCCCATTTGGGTAGATCAATGGCCCCTACCACGCGAAAAGCTTCGCGCTCTCCAAGAACTGGTTACGGAACAATTAGCAAAAGGACATATAGTACCTACTACTAGTCCTTGGAATTCACCTGTCTTTGTTATTAAGAAGCAATCTGGCAAGTGGCGCCTGCTCCATGATCTCAGAAAAATCAATGATGCTATGGTAGATATGGGAGCTCTGCAGCCAGGGCTCCCTTCTCCAACTACGATCCCCCGCAATTGGCATCTCACCGTTATTGACCTTAAGGATTGCTTTTTTAACATTCCACTACACCCTGATGACGCTGCCAACTTTGCTTTTTCAGTCCCAAGTGTCAATATGCAAGCCCCTGTGCAACGATATCAGTGGGTTGTACTGCCACAGGGAATGAAAAATAGCCCGACAATTTGTCAATGGTATGTCGCTAAGGTACTTAGCCCTGTCAGGGTTGCGTTGCCTCAAGTTCTGTTCTATCATTATATGGATGATATCTTGATGGCTGCGCCTCACCTTGAGCTCATGGAAAAGGCCGTAGCCCTTGTCACGGCCGCTGTCAATTCGGCAGGCCTCTGTATTGCGCCCGAAAAAGTCCAGAAAATGCCCCCTTGGACCTACTTGGGTTGGCGCATCAGGACCCAGACGATAGTTCCCCAACCTGTGCATATACAGGCGGACATTAAAAATTTGCACGATGTTCAAAAATTATTAGGGACCATTACTTGGGTCCGACCCTTGCTAGGAATCTCCAATTCAGACTTAAGCCCTTTGTTTGAACTCCTCAAGGGAGATTCCGATTTACGCTCCGCTCGTCGACTTGGTCCTGAAGCCGCTGCCTCATTACAAAAAGTAGCGGAAGCCATTGCCTCACGGCAAGCACACCGCTGTGCGCCTGAATTGCCCTTCAATTTAATTATTTTGAACCCTGCACGTCAGCCATATGCTTTGATTTTTCAATGGGACCCTAACAATCCTGATCCCTTATTAATCATTGAGTGGGTCTTTTTACCCAACCAGCCCACTAAAACAATTTGGACGCAACATGAAATGTTTGCTTCCATGATAATTAAAGCACGGCAGCGCTTGCTTGCCCTGTCAGGGATGGACTTTGCTTCTGTCTGTTTACCTGTAACTAATATGTACCTACAATGGTTATTCCAACAGTCTGATGCTTTCGTGTTTGCCTTAACAGATTATACGGGTCAACCAACCTCACATCCTCCGTCCCACAAGCTTCTACATGCTCATTTTAACTTAATATCCATACCAAAGAGATGTCACCAGCCCCTCCAAGGCCTTACTGTGTTCACCGATGGGTCTGGAAAAACACACAAGTCGGTGATTGTCTGGTGGGATGACCGCTCTCAACAATGGGAGTCGGACGTTGAGACAGTCTCCGGGTCCCCTCAAATCGTAGAGCTTGCCGCTGTTGTTCGAGCTTTTCGTAAGTGGTCTACACCACTGAATCTTATTACTGATTCTGCTTATGTTGCAGGCGTCGTCGAACGGGCAGAGGCCTCGGTGCTGCGTCATACTTCGCATGCTGATTTGTTTGCTTTGTTGCAGGAACTTGTTTTCCTTTTAACCTCTCGAACACATCCCTATTTTGTTTTACATGTTAGATCGCACACCTCTTTACCTGGGTTTATTGCAGAGGGCAATCGATGGGCCGATATGCTCACTCTGCCGGTACAAGTTTTACCTGACCGTATTGCACAAGCTAAGCTTAGTCATTCCTTTTTCCATCAGAATGCAGGGGGCCTCAAACGTCAGTTTGGCCTCACTTCTCAGCAAGCGGCGAACATTATGGCTGTCTGCCCTGATTGTCAAAAACATTCCTTTCCTACGGCGCCAGGTGGGGTTAATCCCAGAGGCTTACAAAGCCTGCAATTATGGCAGACAGATGTCACACACTATCCAGAATTTGGGAGATTAAAATACGTCCATTCCTCTATTGACACCTTTTCAGGCGCTCTATTTGCCTCCTGCCATGTGGGGGAGGCGGCGAAAGATGTTCGCAGGCATCTGCTGCGTGCTTTTGCTACCTTAGGCATCCCTGCACAAATCAAAACAGACAATGGCCCTGCTTATGTCTCGGCTGCACTTAAAACCTTTTTTATCTCTTGGGGGATCACTCACATCACTGGGAACCCGCATTCCCCTACGGGCCAGTCCCTGATTGAACGCTCTCATCAGTCTTTAAAGCGCTTGTTACAGCAACAGAAAGGGGGAGTAGGGACAGCCACCCCTGAAGAACGTCTACAGAAAGCCTTGTATGTTTTTAACTTTTTAAATTGTTCTTTAATAGATAACAACCCTCCGATCGTTCGCCACTTTAACACAAACACTTCTTTCGAAGCCAGCGTAAAAGCTCCAGTCCTGATCCGCGACCCTGAGACAGGTAAGGTCTTGGGGCCGTACCCCCTTGTCACATGGGGCAGAGGCTATGCTTGTGTTTCCACAGAACGAGGCCCCAGGTGGATCCCAGCGAAGAGCGTGCGACCTTTCCGTGAACCCCTACCACAGTCGGACGGCCACAACACCAATCCACAGCTAGATCATTCCCCTGAACAGCATACCGAAGAACATTCGGAGGACTGATGCAGTGCTCTTATGGACAATAGAGCAGAGACTCCAGTAGAACATATTCATTGCGTCGCCTGTGGTAATTGTGACCCTTAGGTTTTATGTGACTGCTATCGCTGTGGTAAGAGATGGTAGCGATGGTTAACATTGGCCAATAGATGGTGTGACAGTTGCCTAATATATGAAGTTAGCATTGTAAGAATTTAGCATTGCAAAAAAAAAAAAAAAAAAAAAAAAGGGGGTGGGGGGAAGAGTCCTTCAAACATTATGATCCTGTTAACACTTTTTTGTATATGTGCGGCCTGGACACATGCCAATCCTTTGCCGGGGTACCATCCTCACCTTTTTGACCCCCGTCAAAACGTCTGGGTTACTCTGGCCAGGTCGCTCAATACAACTAGCTTTTGTGCCAGTCTTGCTACGCCCAGCTCGCCCTTCATCACCTGCTTAGTAGGGGTACCACTGAATAACTCGACCTTTTTACTGTTTAATAACTCTATGACAACCTTACGGAAGCAGTACAATATTTCTGGAAGGCTTCCTTTTTCATGGAAAAATCTTAAGGACCTTTTTAAAAAATACGATAATTGGGATGATAAATTACCAATAGGGCCCGAGCCGCAGGAAATTGACTTAGTAGATTCTCTTAATGCATCTCACTGTTTGTTTATTGGCCTTAGGTCATGGTCAGGGGCCCGAAAAGAGGGGCGCTTAGTAAAGGATTCTCCACCGACCGTCATCTCACCTATTGGTAATGCTACCCTCTGGCAACAACAATGGTGTTTGAGCATTGCTCGAGACGCCACTCACTCAGCCCCCGGTACCATGCTCCCTAGGCGGCTCCCCTTGGGGTTCTTTTTTATTTGTGGAAATAGAGCTTGGTCTGGGATCCCTTCTAACCCTAGAGGAGGCCCGTGTACTATTGGACAGCTTAGTCTTGGCACTCCTCACTATCATCCAAGCCCAAAACAGCGGTTACGTTTTACTCGTGACACAACACAAGCATTAGAAAATACCTGTGACGATAATGTTAAGCTATGGAATCGCTGGGAGGCTTTTTTCGCCTCGCTATTTACCCCTGGGGTGGCAGCAGCGAGAGCCCACAGAAACTTAGATGCAATTGCCTGTTGGGTTATTAAGCAAGCAAATGCTACCAGCCGCATACTATCTGAGATGGCTGAAGACTTGTCTACGGTACAACATGCAGTCCTGCAAAACAGAGCCGCTATTGACTTCTTGCTACTAGCCCACGGACATGGCTGTGAGGACTTTGACGGAATGTGCTGCATGGACTTAGAGGACCACTCTTCTTCGATACATAAGCAAATTACACAACTCCTCGCGCATTCACAAAAGGTGCAATCTGATACGGACTTCTTCGGATTGGGTACTTTGGGTGATTGGTTTGGGCTAAAGGGCTGGCTTAGGAGCCTGGTACAATCTGCTGTACTCATATTAGTTATTATATTGGTAGGCCTTTTGATTCTAAGCTGCGCTCTTTCCTGTGTCAGGTCTAACAGGCCCTCAAAAAAAAATAAAGTCACAAATCCAGCGTCCGCTCCATGAACCTTTTATATTCTTATCTAACGGAAGTGGTTTACTCTGAAGAAGCGTCCAGACGTCGTTTGTGGCTTCATCTGCCTTCAGTGCTGAAGGAGTTCAGCAAACACATGAGTGAATCTGCCTCCTTTTTGTAAAACGGAGTTTGTAGGTTAGGAAGTTCACACAGGAGTGCATCCTGTGGTAGCCTGGAAAAACATCCATCTCTGGAATAACTTTGGCAAGAATAGACCTTGTTCCTAGTGAGCCTCATCAGGAAGGACGGGAAAAGATGCATCTGCTTCTGTGAATATCCCTCTTTTTCGCCCTGTTAGGAAAATAAAATAACGAATACCTTCCAGTGCTTAGCTTAGAAGAACTAAATCAAACGAGACGCGCATTTATCCATTTATGTGGATCCAATTAGGAAGTGTGTTCAGTGAAGTCGAATGGAAAGTGAATCATCAAGTGAGGAAATTGCTTTTTGCGTTTTTAGATATGCTTACCCGTTGTACTTTATACTTACCCGTCCGTGGAACCTGCTTCCAAAATCGGGTTGTTTACCTTTCAGCTCTCTGGGAGGTCTGCAAAGATTCGATTTAACCTGTGTGGCTTCACTAGTGCAGCCACTACACAAAAACTACTTCAAGAACCACGTGGTCCTTCCCCAGCGATGGTAAAAGAATACAAACAAAAAATCCCACCAGATGCAATCCGATCAGGGTATGGGCTCGTTATCTGGGACAGGAAGGAGTAGTTTGAGGAAGGTCAAGTACCCTTCGTGTGAATGTTTGTTTTGTTTGAACTGAGTGAGACTTAACCCATTTTGTCATGTTTTAACAGGAAAGCGTTCCCCAGCACCAGGCACGTATCTGTCAGCAGCCCAGGCGCAAATGGAAACCCAGAATCCACGGGCAAACCTTCTAGTCAGCAAATGGCAGCAAGTCTGGCTTCTGGCCTTGGAAAGAAGAAGAAAACTGGAGGATGCTTTGGACAGACTTGAAGAGGTCAGAAAAGGAATATATTTACTTTATGCATAATTTTGTTTACCCTGGGTTAAATGGTAAATACTGTCAACGACTTCCACATTTGTTGCATTCTATTGTGTGATGCAGCTAACTGAAAGCATTGCGATACACAGGGTCCCACCCGCAGGGAGGAGCAGAGGGGACAGGTGACCCCAGACTGACCAACAGGGTATTCCATCCCATCTGCATCACGCTCAGTATAAAAGCTGAGGGATCAAAGGGGCCAAGGGGGCTCTGGCTCGTTTTTTCTTCAATGGCCGACGTCTGAGGAGGACCCTGTCTGTTCATCTGCCTTTGATCCCGATCCGAGCACTCCGGACTCTAGTTCCGGAATTCAGCTCCTGTCCGTCGCTGAGTCCAGTCTGGAACTTTCCCTGTGTCTGCTGCTGACGCCATCGTCATCCTGGGAGCTGGATACGGTTTTGTATATATTGTACACTTTTTTTCTTTAATTTTTATTATTCTATTACTATTTACTATTTTCTTATTTATTATTATTTTCATTAAAGTAGTTTAGTTCTTTTTCTACACTCGTAAATCTCCTTATCTCTTCCTCTCCTCTCTGAGGAGAGAGTGGGGGGAGGGCCATCTGTCGTTCTGATCGGCCAGTCTGGCCAAAACCACGGCACATTTTTACAGAACTATTTTTACAGTCAACACAGAGTACTACAGCGGTAGCTGAAAACATAGAACAAGTGTTTTTGCTGATCAAATGTGCAAGAACACGTCCCAGTGAACGGGTGACTATGTCAGTTCTATTGAGGGAAGCGTCCCATTTATTATCGGCACATTTTTTAGTACGACTGTGGTTAGGAATAAGATCCGTCCTGTAAGGTGGCAAGTACCTTCCCCTTCACGCTGGAGTGCGTGAGTCTGTCGTGGCTGTTTCCTCAGCTGTGCCTGTTAAATGTTTCCGTGTGCTCAGGATGCAGTCATTGGTGCTTGGTTGAGGATTTCTGCTGATTTGCAGGATTGAACTTTGGTGAAAGTTTATCGTGTGGCTGTTGGTTTTCTTTCTGTTTTGAGTAGGGATGCACATCCACTGTTATTAAAGCCATCGCCCAAGAGATTCTGCATCAGCCAAGTGACGTGTTCCCAGAGCTTCTCTGCGGGGTGCCGCTACTGGGAAGTAATTCCCCAGGCCAGCGATGGGTGGGCTGTTGGAGTTGCTGATGAACTTCTTGGAAAAAGGGACCAATTAGGAAGAGCGGAGCATTCCTGGTGTGCAGAATGGCTAGGTCCCAAAGAGCAGCTGTCAGCGTGGCACAGAGATCAAGAAACATTATTCTGCAAGGATAAACCGTTGAAGGTTGGAGTTTTGCTGGAGCTACAAAAGAAGACCGTGTCCTTTTATTCCATCGCTGACAAAG